>NC_141696.1:1428684032-1429413985 GCF_964263255.1 Lissotriton vulgaris | reverse complement strand
CATTTAACCTCATGCGCGCTAGCGGAATTCCGCTCGCACGCTGAGATTTTTAAAAACGCACTTTACGTGACGAGCTGGGCTCGTCATCGGCTTGTGAGGAGGCTACGCCATGACGAGCCCAGCTCGTCATCAGCGTGGAAGGGGTTAAATACTACTTATTGTGCCGCCCACTTAAGTAGTCGCTTTCAATAGGTCTCAGGCCTGCCATTGCAGCATGTGTGTACAGTTTTAAACTGCCATTTTGACCTGTCAAGATAAACCTTTTGCCTGGCCTAAACCTTCCTTTGTAATACATACAGGTCACCCACAGGGTAGGCCCTGAACAGCCCAGAGGGCAGCGTGCAGTGTATTTAAAAAGTTGGACATGCACTTTTAAGTTTTACATCTGGTAATGAAAAATATCTACATTCATTTTTCACTGCTGTGAGGCCTGTCTCTCCCATAGGAAAGCATTGAGTTTGCTTATTACAATTAATAAGTGGTAAATTTCAATATGGAGCAAATAAGAAAGTTGACTTTTGTGTCTATGGACATGGAAATTAAAATTCTCTTTAGTGGTAAATTTGGATTTTAAGTAACATTTTGGCATTTTCTTTCTCAACCATTTGGTGCCTGCAGCCTGCTTCCTGGGTCACATTACTCGCTGTAGCTGGCAGTTGGTCTTTATGTATTAGTTCCAGATAGTGAGACAAAGGGAAGATAGGGATTGGCAAGATGGGCCACTCTGACTTAACGAGGAGGAGAAACTGTCACCTACCACCTTTGCACATCACAAAGGCTGTGCCTGAGAACTCTCACAAAGGGGTTTTCACTAGCGTTTTGCCTCCCTAGACAAACTGGGACCAGGGCATGGGGAAAGGGTGAAAACGCAGGGGGGTGGAACCCTCTATTAACTTCTCTTAGTTCAAAGTGAGCAACAGGTATAAATATTGAACCTCAGACCCCAACTCTTCAGATCAGTTCTGGACCTGTGTACTCTGCCCAGCTGTGAAGTCCGCCCTGCTGACCTGATTTGCTGTCCAAGGATTGCTTTGTGGCCCAATGACTGCTGTTGCTGCACCAGGACTCTTCTGCCGTAAGCTGCCCTTCTGTAAACAACCTGTCTGTGTGTCTCAGAACTCCCAGATCTCAAAGGGTCAGTCGGCTGACCTGTTCTCAAAGTCACAGAGACACAACAGGCCTCTTTTGACCACGCTTCTTCAACGCAGTACCACACATCGCCTCGACGGCTCCACAAGCCTGATCAAGTGCGAGGCATATCAATGCAACAACTGGCCCAGCACAACGCAGCTCCTCGCAGCTCCGAGACAGAGCTGCACATTGTCTCTACGGCTCTGCAAGCTCGACCCAGTGCAACACATCTCGACGTCGACAACAGGCCCAGCTCAATGCAGTGCAACGCATCTTGACACAAGTCCTTGCAAACTCCAGCAGCTCCACCAGCACCAGCCCAATGAGATACATCTTGACCTGAGGCCTGAAACATCATAAAGCAAGCTTTTGCGAGCTCCAACGGCTTCCTTGTCGATGGTTGCTGACTTTTCTGCTCGATCTATTTTTTTGCGCAGAACCTCACATTGCAAGCTCATCGTCAATGGTTTCTCGATGCTGGGAAGTGCAACTCAATACAAGGAATTTGCATTGATCCGCAACTAGGATTTAAGGTAAGGACCAGCTACAGAGGCCTAATTGGGCCTCTGTAGCTGGTCCACGCTCCAACGTGATCAGCCTGAACATGTGACTTGTACCAGTCCGGTGCGACCCGATAACCACAATAGGCACCTTGTACTTTCTGTCGCAATTTACTCATACATTTTTTAAATTGCATATCACCGGTTCTACTAGATTTTTATAATTTTGACCTCAAAATAATGTGTTAAATTTTGCTCTATTTTTCTAAATTGGTGTGGAATTTCCTTGTGTTCTGTTTTTACTTTATTACGGTTTGAAGAGCTACAGAAATACTTTACACATAGCCTCTGCTTTTGTGCCAAGCTACCAGGGGGTTCTGCACAGGTTAAATTGGGGTTTGCATGTGTTTCACCCTGACAGAGACTATGGTTGGTGGTTGAGTAGGGTTTTACACACCTCAAAAAGTAACCCAATTTCCAACATGGATTATTTTGAATTCCTGCAACAATGGAGAGAGATGAAATGCTAAGTTCTCTCTTTGGTTCATTGCAGGCTCTCTTGGAGTTTGATTTCACACCCCCTCTTGAATTCCTTATTATTCAGGTAAAGGAGCTTCCCTGTATTGCTAGCAACTTGGGCATCAAAGAATGTTAGCTAACCTAGGGTTCCTTGAGGACTATTGGGTATACATTTTTTTATTTTATAATTTAAATGTTTTTGTTCAAGATATTCACACAATAAACAAAGAGTATACCGACAAAACCCTCTCAGTAATATCACTGAAAATCAAAAGGTGACATAATGTGAATGAAATCATATTACCAATTTCCAGGATGGCCTTTAGCATTAGAAAATGCAGCTGGTTCTCCAGGAGTTCTAAAAACTAAACTAAATATACACAACAGATAAAACCCCACCAGACATCATTTTTTCTACCTCTCCTTTGTTCCCCCTACTACTGGTTGTCCGATATTGCAATCTGTTTCAAGTTTCAATATGGCTTATGGATGCCTTTGCAGACTTCTAAAGGTTGTCCATGTCCAATGCCTCTGTCATAGATATGACCAAAAAATGTTCTATGGAGTGTACTCTCCCTTCCTTAGTAACCGCTGCCTTTTACAGACCCAGCACTCAGTCACACATACCCTCTAGCTTGTTTTCCACATTTCTCACCACCACAACAATTGTGCTTGTTTTCTCTGTAATCTCTGTACACAAGCTCACAAAGGATATCTGGAGTACACATTCCCCTTTTGTTAGGTCATTGTCATCCAGCGCTTCCTGTGCTTCTTCGCATGCGTTCCTCTGGTCGTCTTTCAAAAAGTCCTCTCTGGGCTTCTTTCAGGTAGACATGGTTGAAGGCTGAGGCACAGATCACAACCTCCAATTTTGAATTCACCTCAAGTTTGTGGGCGCTCCTTTAAAGATATGCCCGGGCAGAAATGTTTCCAGACAACTACTGCCAGTCACTGAGTGGCGTGCTTTTTCACGTTCAAGCAATGCAATGACAACGGGAACAATGATAGGCTCCAGTAAGTGAGCTGGGAGCGCAAGAAAGGTTTGCTGGTGCTTACCGCAATTTACAGTACCTAGGAAGCCTTTTGGTGCAATTTTACAATGTGCATGGTCAAGGGAGTGGTAGTGGTCAGAGGGCTGCTTTTCAGGTAGATTTTCTACTCGAACGGCTGGAAAATCAACCAAAATAGTTGCATTTTCTTGCAGATCCCGCTACTGGCACTGAACGCAGTATTAGCAGTGAGACGTGCATTTTTACCTCCCACTGGGGAACGCAACAGAATCTCAAGGAGTTTTTATGTAACTCTGCAGAAATGTGCAGAGTGAAATTTCTGCGAAATCTGCCCAACCCTACTTGTGGCCTATGGGCCTAAGAATCTGGAACGGGCAGGTTCAACAGCCCAAATCTCTGCTTTCATGAGGGTCGGACCGCTCACCTGGAAAATTTAGTTCTACCTTAGTCTGCGAAGCTATGTGGGTCTTTATAACGGGTCCAATCCGCTCAGCAGCAGTGATGTGACGTTTCGCTTGGGTTTATACTGCGCAAAGGAGGAGATCCATTAGTTTCTCCAGATCCACAGAGGATGGCAGAGCACCTTAAGTGCACTTCCAAGGGTCCAGCACTGGGTGGCACTACTTGGCAGGGTAGACTCACAGATGACAGAATGCAGGTGCAAGGTTGTTGGAAGCCAGTTATGTCGCCGAGGAGAAGGTCAGCCACCTAGCCTAAAGAGTCACTTTGGATTGTGGGTTCAAGAGATGCAGGTCCAGTCCTTCTCACCCAGGCAAATGGGCAGCATGTGAGCACAGCAGGGGAGCAGTTCCTTAAGTCCAGCGGTCCAGCAGAATGGGGGACCTTGTAGCAGCACAGTAGTCCTTCTTCCTTGCAGAGCATCCACAGGTCCAGTAGTGTATTGAAGAGTTGGGTACTGAGGTCATTCTTTTATACCCTGGTGCACTGGCTCTGGAAGGTCGGAGAAGCGTCTGGACAGTGTCTTTTAAGTGCATGTATTTCTCTTCCTCCCCTGCCCTGGCTTTAAGCTGGCTGAAGTGACAATGCAGGGTCATTAGGTCCTTTGTTTGAAGACAGGACACAGCCTATTCAAGTGTCAATGGAGGTGAGCCCAGCTCCTCCCTCTCATCCTGCAAGTGATGGCCTATCCAGTCACACCTAAGCTCCCATTGTGTTTGGCTGTCTAGGAAGAATACGCAAAGCCCGGTTGTCAGCTACCCCCAGTCAAGTGACCCAAGAAAGGCTGCAGGCACAAAGGGCTAAGGGCAGAAAAATATGAACTTTCTAAAAGTGGCATTTTCAAAATTGTATTGAGAAATCTGACTTTACCATTAAAGAGGGTTTATAATTACAATTTCATAGGTACTAAACATGACATAACTACCTGTTCCCAATCAGAGCTGCCTACTTTAGAACGGGGAACGAGGTTCGGTCCCGGCATCGGCTCAACATTCTGTGATTCTGGGCAAATCCCTTAATCTACCCATTCCTACCAAGAAAATGAAAGTATCCATGTGTAAGGTAACTGCTGCTCACGTAAAACACTCCAGTACGTTTGGGTCGAGTTTGTGCTATATAAAACTGCAAAAAATAAATAAAAACAAAAAATAGGGAATCCCCAATGTTATCCTATGGTAGGGGTAGGCCTCACAGTAGTGAAAAACTAATTTTGAGGTTTTTAACCACCAGGATACGTAAAACTTTAAAAGTGCATGTCCAACCTTTTAATTGCTCATCGCCATGGCCTATGGGCTACCTAGGGTCTACCTAAGGGGACACTAATATGTAATAAAAGGGAAGTTTATGGCTGGGCCAGGGTGTTTAAATGTTAAGTCGACATGGCAGTGTTTCACTGCATTCAGACTGCAATGATAGGCATGAGACATGTTTTAGAGTGCTACTTAAGTGCGTGGCCCAATAAATGCTGCAGGCCCACTAGTAGCATTTAATTTACAGACCCTGGGTAAATTGCATACAACTTTACAAGAGATGTCCTAGTAAGATAAATATAGCAATTGGCTATAAACCAATTTAACCATATTTAGGGATAGAGAACAAGCACATTAGCTCTGGTTAGCAGTGGTAGAGTCCTATGGACAACAAAAACGAAATCCAGCAAAACTTGGAGGTAAGTAGGCAAAAGGTTTGGAGGAAGATCACCCCAAGGCTTAGAGGTTTAGATGACAAGTTTAACAGAAACTATAGCTTGATGTGACATGTATGTATCATGCTTCATGTATTTAAAGTCATAGGGGACATTAGACCACATTAGAGATCTATTTTAATGATATTTTGCTCTATTATAGGTAATTTACATGATCAAGAATTCATCCATCTTTTCCCTATTTGTGCTCAAAACAAGTTCTCTATTCATCAGATAGGTTTCAAGTTGCAACTAAATTCAATTGGCGGCCTTCATTGGCCATCACAGGGATGGTGGCTTTCAGCAGACAACCATGTCTTTTATTGCTTTTTAAATATTTTTTATAATGAAGCCCTCTTTCCTTAACACCTTGGCTGCTAGAGGTTTCCCCCCCCCCCCCGGTGCTGAGCTATGAGTAAATCCCATTGTACATGACGAGCTCAGCTCGTCATCAGCACAGCTCAACCGTGCCTCATGACGAGCTGAGCTCGTCATGAGCTGCAAAGGGGTTAAAGGAACCTGGATCATATTTAAAAAAAATGTTTTTGAAAAGTTTGCTTAAGAGTTAACTAACTTGCTTTTTTAATCATTCAATAAGGGGATGGAGTCTCAAAGAGACCTCTTCCCTTTTGTGAATGGACTACTGCCCCTATTCGATAGTCGGTAACTTTTCAATGATACCTTGCATTGTGATTTGCAATTTGGAAGGGAGCCCTAAACACAACCTTTCTGAATAGTGACTCATTATGTATCTCTAACTCTATATTACTATTTAGTAACCATCTACGGAATCACAACATGGGTTTAGTACACAAAAAAAAGGCATTTTGCCATTGCAAACGTTGTGATTTTACAAATTGCAGGCTTTACGACTGCAAAATGGCTTTGTACATCTGTCCCTCAGTTTGTAGATGTTTCCCTAAACTGCCGGTCATTTGATTTGGCGCTCTCATTTTTGTGTTCCTAGAGTTCAAGAGCCTAGGGCCCTGGGCTCCCAAGGATCTGTCCCCAATTTTTTTTTTTGTAACACAATATTATTGTATTTAAACACGCAATGGCCAGAAGGCCGTATATATTTATCATGTCACATATGAACAGGTCAAACAAAACATTTAAACCCGGGCCAAGTTCACTGTATTTGTATAAGTCAATCCTTGGGTAGATTTGAAGTCCAACAGGAGTGACTAGGCACATGTCAAGTCGTCGAGTTCCTTGTTTAAGGGATAGAGTCAATGATATCTGAAATTGAAGAGTGATCTGTAATTATTAGTCCACAGTAGTCAGCCCATTGGTTTCAAATTTTCGAGAGCTTCTGTGGGCATCCCCAAGCTTGAAACACCGGCAGCTCCAACCCCATACAAAAGTCCATGCCTTTTTTTCCATACCCGGCTAGCCCGGGGCTTATCTGATTTCCATAATCGTGCAATATCTCTTTTGGCTAGAGTAAGACCCACCCAGAGTACATGGCATTTGTATCTATTACCCCCAATCTCATCTGTTATGTGAAGCAGGGTAAGTCTTGGAGATCTGGGGCGTACCCACCCTAACACATCGGACAAATATGTTATAACACCAGACCAGAATCTTTCAAGCAGTATGCATGACCATATTGTGTATATTAATGTGCCATCATCCTTCCAACATCTCAAACATATAGATGATTCTATCAGGCCAGCTCACCACAATCTATGTCGAGTGTAGTAGGCCCTCTGTAGGATCTTGAATTGAATTAATCTCAATCTCGTGGAAATGGGGGCCCCGCGTGGGAACTCTAGGGCCTCGACCCAGTCAGCGGTATCTAGGGGACCGATATTTGTCTGCCAGGAAGCTTTCAGCTTTTCTAATGTAGTGGTACTGCTTGTGATGAGAGTTTGGTGTATTTTTGAGATTTTATGGTTGCCCAGATCTCTGGTCAGAAGTTTACTCTCAAGTGGGTTGAAGTCTGGAAGGGGTTCGATCTGGGTTATATGTGGTGTGATAGCATGTCAGAACTGCAGGTATTTGTAGCATTGTGCGTTTGGCATAGAATATTAGTGGAGGAGTTCTTGTAAAGATTTAAGGTTAAGGCCATGCATTACATCTCCATTATTGGAGATTCCTATCTGGTCCCAACCCTGACATCCCATAAGGGAGTTACCAGTGTAAGGCGGCCTCACCAACCCATCCGCTTGAGAGCCAGTCGCCATGTGAGTATTACCACCTTGGTAGTGGGTGGTAGGGTCTTGACATTTAGTCGGCTATATAAAGGTGTTGTAAGGGTAGGGTCATTCCTCGGTCCATACCACTAATAATTGATTACCTACAAATCTGATGCAGCATGATAGGACTGCTTATCGGCGGCTGCTATCCCGCCTCAGTATGTTGACTGGAAGCAGAAAGGTATATCTAAATAACCAAATCGAAGGCATTGCCAATGTCGGCCAATAAGAGTGCGGCTGGCCTGTCAAGTTGTTCTACCGCTGCTATTGAATTGTGGGCCCTTCTGATGTTATGGCAAGTAGAGCAGCCGGGCATGAAGCCGGCCTCGTCAAGGTGAACCAGATCTGATATGTGTGGTAATAGTCTATCTGAAAGGATTGTGGCGAGTAGCTTCGCCTTCATATTTTAAAGAGATATGATAAGAGGCATGTCATTCCGGGTGTCTCCAGTTACAGGGAAAACCACTCTCAGCATATCTCCAGTCTGCTGGTAGGCAGCTGGCTTTGGCTGCATCCAGAATGGTATTGAGGAGATGAGGCCCTAGTAGTTTTATATAAGCTTTAAAGAATTCACTGGGGTAGTCGCTAGGACCTGCCGCTCGGCTATTGCACAGCTCCTTAACTTCCTTTCTAATGTTATGGGTGCGTCTAAGCTCGCATCAGGTACAGTTTTCGGAGGTACAGGCTAATGGCTTCTTGAGGCTAGCATAGTGCTTGATAAAAGGCTGAAAAACTATGTGCGATCTCAGCAGTATTCGTAAGAACATTCCCTGCAGTGTTGCTAATGGCTGGGGGTACGGTGGTAGTTGTAGTTTGCTGACACATGCGATATATGAGTTCCCCAATTTACCGAACCACGGTAGTTCTTGCTTTGGGATGCCAGCCTTAATCAACGCGCCTCTTCTATGACCTCACTCTGGTATTGTTGTTGAGTGAGACATAATTCTCTGCGAGCTTCATATGCTCCGCTATCTAGACCATGCCTCTCCAGCATACTGAGACGGTCTTTTAGCTGTGTGAGATTATGCTTTCAACGCTTTGTTGCCACTGCACAATAGCTAATATCCATCTCACGGATCGTTGGTTTCATGGCTTCCCGCAAAATCTCTGTGTTTACATTAAAGAATTCTGTTAATGCTGTGTTTATATGTCTGCGATAAGAGCTGAATCGCGATCAGGAGTGATCTGATAGTCAGCGCTGCAGAATTATGGAGCCTGCCAATCTCCTTATGTATGTATGAGGAATACAAATATAATCTAGTCTAGAGAGTGAGTCGTGTGTGGGGGAGTAGTATGTGGGTCCTGCATCATATGGATGGTGTGCTCTCTAAGTATTGATGCATCCCACCGTTGTAGTGAATTTATTTTATTTGGATTCCTTGTTGTGATCCAAGGACCTGGAGGATAATTTGCCATCCTTTGAAAGACACATGACATCGTTCCAGTTACTGCCCTTGACCACCAACCCCTTGTAATGACGCTGATGCAAAGTGCCCAGTGACCAAACTGGTCAGGCACTAGGACCGGCTCGAGTGAGGACGAGGGCGGGCGGAAAGGGAGGAGCTGGGAGACCAAGGGGGCAGTTAGCCGTTAGAAGGTACAGAGAAAGGACATGCAATAAAGAAGGTCATTGTTACTACCACACTGTGTCTGCCTGAGTTCTTGGGGCTAGATACTCCAACTGGCGATGAAGCGACTGGACCCTGAGCATGTGGACGGCTACAGCAGCAACCGGTGACCGACTGGTCCGGAGCTCGCCCCATGTCTGGAGGCTCGAGCGCGCTGCAAGAAAACGCCCACTGAGTGCCCACCTCGGCAGCGGAAGAGTGGTAATCAAAGCGCCTACCGAGTGCCCACCTCGGCGGCGAAAGAGTAGTAATCAAAGCGCCTACCGAGTGCCCACCTCGGCGGCGGAAGCGCGTTGCTGAAAACGCCCACCGAGTGCCCACCTCGGCGGCGGAAGAGTGCCAACAAAAGCGCCTACCGAGTGCCCACCTCGGCGGCAGAAGCGCGCTACCAAGAGCGGCTACCGAGTGCCCACCTCGGCGGCGGAAGCGTGTGGCCGAAGAGAACGCCTACCGAGTGCCCACCTCGTTGGCGGAAGCGTGTGGCCGAAGAGAACGCCTACCGAGTGCCCACCTCGGCGGCAGAAGAGAAAGAAAAGCTGCCCTACCTGATCGTGACCCAAGCGGTGGATCCCGGCTGCGGTGAGTGAAAACGCCGATTAACTGGGTCCCCCAGTGAAGAAAGGAAGAAAAACGGCCGAAATCTTGCTAGAAACGAGATTCCCGGGCGGCCATTTTGGAGTCAGGCAGCATTGACCAATCCCATGCGAGGGATCGTCGGCGGCCATTTTGAAGTCAGGCAAAGAGCCTGAAACAGCAAAAAAGCATTGCCAAGTGCAACAGAGACAGCAAACAAGCACTGGCGAGTGCAACAAAAACAGCAAACAAGCACTGGCGAGTGCAACAAAGCAACAAACAAACACTGGTGAGTGCAACAAACAAGCACTGACGAGTGCAACAAATAACAACAACCAATAATAATAACAAACAAGCACTGGCGAGTGCAACAAAGACAACAAACAGAGAGTGAATGAGGACTGCAAAAGCCGTCAGGAACTACAAGCGTACAATGCCTGACTCAGCCCCCGAAAGCATAATGAGAGCATCTCTCCTGCGCCACCCCGAACCCCTTGTTCTTGAATCCGGCGGGAGCATGGGCCCGCGATGGCAAGAATGGATAGAGGATTTTGAGGACTTCATGAAAGCATCCAAGGTGTCAGACCTCGGAGAGAAGCTGCTTATTCTCAAGAACCTGATTGGCAGAGAAGGTGGACGACTCATAAAAGAACTGCCAGAAGAATCCTCTGATTCTTATGCTAAAGTACGTGAAGCACTAGACAGCAAGTTCCTACACAAAAGGAACGTCGACTTTGAACGGTACACTTTCAACTTAGCCGCGCAAGAGAGAGGTGAACAAATGGGGGCATTCGTAACACGTCTGAGACGATTGGCGAAACACTGAGATTTTGACAAATTCTCAACTGAGGACGCCCTGCGACTAAGAGTCATAGAAGGTTGTCTCTGCGAGCCACTGAGACGCAAATTACTCAAGAGAAGCTATGCGTTGGAAGAGATCGTAGAGATGACGAGAGTGGATGAACAAGCTAATGAACACGCGAAGAAAATGGAAACCGGGAAAAGGGAGAGACGGGAACAAGTCTTCAGGATGCAGTCTCGACAAGAACACAGACGGTCTCCACCACAAGCCCATTCCTCCAGATCAAAGAGACATCACCACCAGTCAAACAAAGGACACAAAGACACAAGTCACACGAAGGGACGATCAGACAGACAACTCAAATGTTACCGATGCTGATACGACTTCCCGCATGCAGATGCATGCCCAGCACTAGGACAACAATGCCCGAACCATTTTGAAAGCATGTGTGGGGCAGTACCGAAGAGGGACAAAGGGGGAAGACACTGATGACACCCACCTTCAAACCATCATCATCATGTCAGAGCAGTCCAGGATAGACAAGACTCATCCTCTGGGTCGTCACAATCCAGCTGCCGCTCCTGCAGGACATGTCAATCTCGGCGATCGTCATCAAGAGAATCTCGATCCCCATCGCCCACCCCCGAGTTCGAAAGGAATACCTTTACTGTGTAGCTGACCTTGATCAGCTGAAAGAGTACCAGCGTTTAGACATCAGGGTTGGCTCCCACCCCACCCAGTTTGTGCTAGATAGTGGAGCAACGCTAAACTACTTACCAGTAACAGTACCAATGCATGAAACCACAGCCAAAGCTAGTTGATGCCCACGTACAAGTGTACAAGTGTATACGTGGATGGCCAAGGAGCCACTTACATGTCTTGGGAAGTTCGAGACCGAACTGTCATATGAAGTTCGAACAATACCAGCCTACATCCATGTCATTGAGGGGCCTGAAGCCGACAGCCTCCTGAGCCTAGTCACTGCTGAGCGATTGAAATTAGTGGACATCCTATTCAGAGTCACTGACAAACCAACACTCATCCAGAAGTACCCCAAGCTCTTTCAAGGCTTGGGAAAAATGAAGAACTGCCAAATAAAATTGCACATAGATGAACAAATAACACCTGTGGCGCAACATCACTGAAAAATCCCGTTCCACCTGCAAGAAGCCGTGGAGAAGGAACTCCAAGACCTGCTGGAAGCCGACATCATCGAGAGAACAGATGGACCAACTCCATGGGTCTCCCCGGTCATGGTGGTCCCAAAGAAAGGAGAAACTGGCCGAGTCCGTCTGTGTGTAGACATGAGGGCGCCCAATACGGCAATAGAGAGAGAGAGACATCCAGGCCCTCACATCAGTGACATGATCACTTCCCTCAATGTAGCCAAGATCTTTTCAAAACTGGACGTCAACAAAGGATACCACCAACTAGAACTACACGAAAGGTCGAGATACATCACAACATTCTCGGCACACCTTGGACTATTCAGATATAAAAGACTAAGCTTCGGGGTGTCATCAGCAGCAGAGATATCCCAAGAGGCCATCAGGAGAACAATACACCACATCCCACAGGTCCTAAACTACAGCGATGACATCCTCGTCTATGGAGCAACGACTCAAGAACACAACAAAGCACTGGATCAGGTCTGTCAAGCACTGATGGACGCAAACCTGACACTCAACAAAGATAAGTGCGAACTTCACAAACCAATGCTAAAATTTTTCGGACACCTATTCTCTGGAAGTGGCATGAAACCAGACCCAGATAAGGTAGCAGCGCTAAACGATACACCAAGCCCGGAGGACGTAGGCGATGTACTATCCTTCCTAGGCATGGCCAGCTACTGCTCCAGATATATACCTGACTACGCCACGCTAAGCTACCCGCTAAGGATGCTCACGAAACAAGGACTGCCCTTTCAGTGGTCCATGCAGTGTGAAGGGGCATTTCGAGAGATCAAGAGAACTGTAGAATCAGCAAAAGAACCTAGCATACTTCAATCCAAAAAAGAAGACGGAGATAGCAGTAGATGCCAGTCCTGTAGGATTAGGAGCCATCCTTCCGTAATATGATAGAGAAGGAGACCAACGGCACATAGTAGCATATGCCAGCAGAAGTCTGACGGACACAAAGAGAGCATATTCACAGACAGAAAAAGAAAGCCTGGCTGTTGTCTGGGCATGTGAACACTTCCACATTTTCATTTTTGGAAAATATTTTACACTGATAACTGACCACCAAGCCTTGATCACAATATTTGGAAACCCGCGAGCAAAAATGCCATCGAGAATAGAGCGATGGGGCCTATGGCTTCAAGAGTACACCTATACCATAATTCACAAGCCAGGAAAAGATGCAAACCCTGCAGACTACATGTCCCGACACCCCATCAGATCCAACAAATCAGAACAATCAATCGCAGATGAATACATTCACATCGTAGTGAACCAAGCGAGGCCTCCGGCTGTTCCACTAGAGGCCATTTGTGAAGCGACGCAAACAGATGCCACCCTGCAAGAGGTGAAACGGCTGATCCAAACTAACAGCTGGAGACACACGCCAAGCAATGGACAAAACAACCAAGAGATGGCAGCATTTAAACATGTCCACGAAGAACTGTCGATAGCAGCAAATGGTCTCATCTTACGAGACACCAGAATAGTGATCCCACGACAACTCAGACAAGGGGTCATCAACCTAGCGCATGAGGGACACCGGGGCATAGTAGCCACAAAAAGAGCACTCCGTGAAAGAGTCTGGTGCCCAACACTAGACCTGATGGTGGAGACGACCTTGAAGGACTGTCCCCAATGTCAACTAGTAAGTCGTCCGGATCCCCCTGCACCACTACAAATGTCTCCACTACCGGAAGGTGTCTGGCAACACATTGCCATTGACTTCTTTGGGCCAATCAAATCGGGCCAATAAGTCCTGCCATCATGGACGAATACTCCAGATTCCCCATCGCACAACTGTGCACATTCACGAGAGCATTGAGTGTCATACAGATACTAGAGGAGGTCTTTGCCGCATGGGGCATTCCCCTAGTGGTGAAGTCAGAGAATGGGCCTCCATTCAACAGCCATGACTTTGCTGATTTTGCCCAGCACCTCAACTTCACACACTTCAAGATCACACCACTATGGCCACAGGCCAACGGAATGATCGAACGCTTCATGGCCATGATCAAGAAGGCCATCCAGCAATTAGAACTCACCGGAAATAGCCTTCATACAGCACTCGACGAGGTATTGCGGGCATACCGAAATACGCCTCACTCCACCACAGGCAAATGTCCTGCCACTCTCATGCTAGGACGCCCAGTGCGCACCAGAATACCAATGATGAATATGGCAGCGCACGAACTGTATTCCGACTCTGAGCATGAGGAGATCGCGGCCAGAGACAAGATAAAGAAGGAAAGAATGAAGGACTATGCCGATGAGCGACGTCAGGCTACTACCCCTCAAATCCAAGAGGGAGACTGGGTGCTGGCACGAAAGGAGCAGCACAGAAAGACTGATTGCCAATACCATGAGATTTTACTCAAAGTGATACAACAAAAAAGAACCATGATCACTGCAGAGACCGACGGGAAAAGACTTACTAGGAATGTGACATACTTCAAAAAGTGCGGACCCAAGGTCAAAGAGCTACTGACCGAACCGAAACTGGAGCCGGGAGACCCAGAGACACTGCCAACTCAGTCAGTTATTGATGGAGACTGCCGATGAGAATGAGCGTGACAGTCCCAACCTCCAGTCACGCCCTAGATGTGTGATCACGAAAACGTCTTGCTTTATCGAAGAATTCTAAAGAAAAATCATTTGCTGTTTGCTGTGGTGTGTATTGTTTTGTTTTCTTTTATTTACAGAGGGGGGAGATGTAATGATGCTGATGCAAAGTGCCCAGTGACCAAACAGGTCAGGCACTAGGACCGACCCGAGTGAGGGACGAGGGCGGGCGGAAAGGGAGGAGCTGGGAGACCAAGGGGGCAGTTAGCCGTTAGAAGGTACAGAGAAAGGACATGCAATAAAGAAGGTCCCTGTTACTACCACACCGTGTCTGCCTGAGTTCTTGGGGCTAGACACTACACCCCTCAGGTAGAATTCCCCACAAGTCTAGTAATTTGGTAATGAAGCTGTGGGTGAGGGGTGGGAGGGTATATATGCTACCACTGACTATTTGCACTCCAAAAATGGTCCATTGAATAAGAATATATCGTCCATGGGGGTAAACCAATGTGCTAGAGTGTATGAAGGGTATCCTCTGATGTATTAGGATTGCCACTCCCAAGATCCATGAGTGAAGCCTGCGTTGAATATTTGTGCAAAACCAAACATGGCTAGACAGGGAGATCTAATACCCTGCAGAAGCAGAATATCTGCTTTCAGTTGTTGGAGGACCACACCCCTCTTAAATCTTATCAAGGATACACAGTACATTCCAGCTTACAATCTGTAATTGACCAATCAGGGTTTCACCTGTGCATGTCGCCATTTAAATGTAAAAGTGTATAACTGATTCACAGATCTGACTCCAAATTTGAACAGTTTGAAGGTGTTTTGGTTGATTAAGCGATTGGTTGCTTAGCACAGGTTCCTTCCATGTGTTAGGCAGGGTTCCAATGAGTGCAGGAAGTGTGGGCCTGTCCACCACTCAGCATAATAAACAATGTAGAGGACTTTAAACTTCATCCTTGCTTGTCCTTGGAGACAAGGATTATGTTTTAATGGTGGCTTCATGAGCCCCTGTTTGTGAAGGTTCAACACATTATGGCTCCCTGCTTTTTGCAGCCGTTGGAGCCTACTGATTAATTTTCTTGTGAGCCCTGGGGCGCTGACTTTGCAATATTCAAAGCATTTTATGACCAAGGCTGTTGTGATTTCCAAAGGAGGCTCAATTTAAAAAAGTGGGATGATTTTTTGGAGGACAAAGAGCTCCCTACTGACTCCCATGATCACTGAGGAGCATTTGGCAGAGAGTCCCCTGTTTTCTTGCTTTGAAAAACATTAATGAAGGTCTGACCAACAAATGTGACTACTTGTTAAACATAGTCAGGACAAACACTCTCTTCCCAAGCCACACTCATGACCCACACTCTTCAACAAGGAAAACGATTGAAGATAAAGCTCAGGCCCTTTATCCCTCACTCCTCTTCCCCCACGGCTCACTAAAGCTGAGTGACCAATGTCAGGATAAGAGCACCACCACTCTGGTTCACAGGTACCATAACAAACCACTTCCCACATTGGCCAGACCCAACTCACCAGTCTTCCAGCCTCTCCCCAGGGTACGTTATGATGGGTAAATGTGCCCACCTAATCGCGCACTGTTCACCTGGTGCTCCGCACCTTACTAATTTCTATTTTTATCTCCACACTTTAAACCAATCATTTTTCTGTTATCACATATTCTTTTAATCACTCTTTTATCTTTGACATTTTCTCTTGTTATTTGCAATATTCATAACAATGTTCATTTGTATTCTTTACATTTCAAACAACATGTGTTCTTTACTACATTTCAACATTTTACATAACATGTATAATCACTAGCTCCTTGATGAGCCCAATGCATTTCGGCACCTATTTGGCTCCGTCATCAGGGGCAACTCTGCA
The DNA here is from genome assembly GCF_964263255.1 of Lissotriton vulgaris. NCBI lineage: Eukaryota > Metazoa > Chordata > Amphibia > Caudata > Salamandridae > Lissotriton > Lissotriton vulgaris. Next base: position 1,429,397,854 of record NC_141696.1, on the reverse strand, counting down.
AAAATAAATAAAAAATACATGGTGTAAGTGTTTGTGCTTCATTGAACATGGGGGTTGACGTGAGTGTTTTCTATTTTTATTCATACCTGAGTACAACAACCTCTCTGTGATGGTGTGACTATACAAGTGTCCGCCTTGACCGCAAATATTCTGTTTAAACAAAACAAGAACCCATCTTTAGCTAATTGTTCACTGGATTGAATAATCAAGATTGCCCTCTCCTGATAAAATGACATACCTTTGTCCATTTGCCGAAAAACAATCTCTGAAACAACAAATGTAAATGACCTTAATGATCCGCTCTACCACCGTTATATAAAAACATGTACTTGGAATTGTCCACACCATACCTTATCTTCTTTGGTTCTCTTCCGTCTAAAAAAACCAAAGAGAATACCACGTGATTACTACTATATCCCCGATCTTTCCCTCACGCTTCTGTTGAATAGAATGTTGCCTGTACCTGTATCTCCGTAAGTGTGTCTCCCGGCAAAGAAACCGCAGCCCTATGCTCGCTTCTGTTTAACCTCCGCTCTTGTCGCCAGTATTTCATGAACTCCGCGAAATCCGCTTCCGTTTCCAAACAATAGAACTAAACGACGGACTCATTATAAACCACTGCTCAATAAACGAATCGTGATCGACGCCATCTTAGTGTGGTGAAATTCCGCCAACTTTCTGATACTATTTACTTCACTACCTTCTTGTTATGGTTTTTAGATGTTCATAAAAAACCATGAACTAAAATAAATCTTATTTAAAGTCAAGTATTCATTTTGCCTCCATCCTCTATTCTTAAAAAAACGTCACCCACTGTGGTCCGCTTTTATATGTCAAACGTGGCTTAATGCCAAACCGTCTCGTAAACACTCGATATCTAATGTTTCGCTCTTCCAAACGATTTCCCCTGTTCAATGCTCGATTTGAGTGACTCCTTCAATGCCAAAGATAAGGTTATACTGTCTGTTCTAATGGTATCCCGTGGTAGATATTATATGTTGTGTGTTGGATGATATGTTGTGCTGTTATTCAACTAGGTACACGTTAGTCATTTTTCAATAAATTGCATATAATTACAACCATACTTGATGTTCTTATCTGTCTGTATTCTACATATTGATAAATTAGAGTCTCATTATTTGCCTATGCCTGAGACATTACCTGTATGTAATTCAGTGATCAATTCATAATGTTGCCTTTTATTTTGTTTTTCTCCCTATAGGTAACATGCTAAATCGTATTTATCATTAAGTCCTATTGGTAGCTTCGTGTTTAGGTATTTAATCCAGAACAATTCTCGTTGTAACAGTTTTTGACGATTGTCAATCCCTGGTTTTGTTTGTACCTGCTCTATAACTAGGAATCTTAACTGAGAAATGCTATGTTTCTCTTCTCTCCAATGATGAACCAGTGGTGAGCATAGATTCTCATTGCGAATCCGGCTTTTATGTTCCGTTATTCTTGTCTTTACCTTACGTTCCGTTTTGCCTATGTACATTTTGCCACATGGGCATTTGATACCATATACAACATTCTGCGTGTTGCAGTCACTAGTATGTCCTAAATTTATTTGTTTTCCTGTTGTTGGGTGGGTACATGTATTTCCTGTTATTACATTATTACAATTTGTGCAGTTATAGCATCTGATTGTTCCTTTATATATCGTTGTTGATGTTGGTTGCTGTCTGTATTTCAGTCTCTCCCTTAGATTTAATCCTCTTGTATATGCATGTAGAGGAAGTTCTTTGAATAATCCATTAAAATCTGGTTCCGTTGATAGTAATTCACATCTTTTGTTGATTATGTTTTTGATTTTTCGAGATTGGGTTGTGTATTTAGTTACAAACACCATTCTTTCCTGTGATGGCTTTCTCCTAGGTTTGAGCAACTCCGCTCTGTCCATTTGCATGACCTTGTTCAGTTGTTCCTGTAGTACCTCTGATGGATATCCTCTTTCCTTGTATATCTGTACCTGCTTTACAAGTGTGGTTTGACAAGTTCGTGCATCAGAGCAGATGCGTTTAATCCGTATGAATTGCAAGACTGGAAGATTCCTGATTAGACTTTTGGGATGAAAGCTCGTGTAATTAAGAGCATTGTTCCGATCTGTGGGTTTTGTGTATAATTCTGTTTCGAATCCACTTTCTGTTTTGGTGATTCTGACGTCCAAGAAATCCAAAACGTCCTTGTTTATTTTATACGTGAATTGAATTCTTGAATCAACTTGATTCAATGTTCTGATTAGCTGTTCCAATGTCTCTTGTGTGTCATCCCAAATTAAAAAAATGTCATCGATAAATCGACAGTACATTTTCACATGTGGCCAATCTCTCGAAGTCATCAAATTCTGTGCCTCAAATTGGGCCATGAATGTATTCGCGTAGGCAGGGGCCCCTGCAAAACCCATGGAAGTTCCATTCAATTGTGCATAATATTTTTCCTTCCATATGAAATAACTATTGTGAAGACAAAATTTAAGCAGCTGTAGCAAGAAAATGTTATTGGTCGGTAAATCTTTCATCTTCAACAATGCCCATTCTGTTGATTCCAGACCTGCCTGATGTGGTATAGAGGTGTAAAGTGCCACCACATCTATAGTGCACATAATCCAATGGTTTTGGAAACCTTCTTGTATCCATATTAATTTATTCAAGAAATCTGTAGTATCCCTTATATAGGATCCCCATTGCTGTACAAATCTCTGTAGGAAATGATCAATATATTGTCCGAGGGGGTCAAAAATTGACCCACACCCGAGACAATAGGTCTAAACGGTGGGTTAGTTGGATGTTTATGAATCTTTGGGATCATGTATAGTTTCGGACGTCTTGGATTTTTTTCTGTTAAACATGCCAGTGTTTGGTCATCTATCCATTCATTTTCTTTTGCTGATTGCAGAATTCCATTTAACATTGTCTCTGCCACATGCTCGTTTACTTTATGTTCGTAGAAATGCGTGTCCATTACTACTAGGGCGCCGCCCTTATCTGCTGGTTTTATTGTCAACGCTCCGTTGTTTGCCAGATTGCTTATGATGTTTTGTTCAGTTTTAGTTAGATTGTTGTTACGAATCTTTTTGTAATTCAGTGCTTGGAGGTCTTTTTTAACCATTATTTCGAATGTGTCTAACATTTTATGTGACACTGGGGCTTGGTAGACGCTTTTTGGTTTGAATTGTCTCGATAAATTCTCTTCTCTGCTGTCTGTCGGTTCCACCACGTTTTCAAAATAATGTCTCAGTTTCAATGATCTCATGAACTTGAAGAAAGCTCCTTCTGTCTCCATTTCATTTGTTGCTGTGGTAGGTACAAATGAAAGACCTTTGTTTAAAGTTGTTGTTTGTTGTTTTGTTAATGTTGTAGATGAAATGTTAATGATTAAACTACTGTCCGCCCACTCCGTAGAGCTTTTCCTGCCACTTCCTCGCCTTGTTTTCCGCTTGTTGTTGTTGCTTCTATTTGTGGCGTTGGTGGTCGTCCTTGAATCTGTGCCTGTGATAAAAAAGCCACATTTCTACTTGTTGTTGCTTCCTCGCTGCCATCAGTGGTTAATACTGTGCCTTCTTGTGTTTCTCTAACCGTTCCTCTACGAATAGATGTTTCCTTGTCTGTTACCAGGCTTTCTTCAGACGAATGTGTTGTTGGTGATGTTTTCCTAGTAACAAATTGGCGTCGGGCATAGATGTCGGCCCATGTATGAACTTCATTAAGCTTATAATCTATTGTGTCGCGTTTATATTTGCGTAATTTTCCCTCTTGTAACTCTTTCTCATATTTCTCTAATTTCAAATTGATACCTTCCAAACTGATCTTCCAGGTGTCAACCTCCATCCTCGTCTCCAATTCTGTTTTAAGGGTATAGATCTCATCCTCTAGGTCATGTACTGTTTTAGCTAATTCCTCTATGATAAGTAAAATGAGGTCCAAGGAGCATTTGTTCAATATGCTATACCACTTGTCCATGAATTTTGAGTTGAGGTTAAAGCGAAATAGCATTGGTTTTATAGATAAACGAAGACCTCTTGGAATGCGTTTACCTTTGTGGTATTGTATAAGCGTCGAAGCGTGCATCCTCTGATTCAGTTGGCGTCTGGTCAGGTATTCAAGCTGTTTAAGTTGTTGACTTATTGAACCCCCATGAGCATCCATGTTTCTTACTTCCTTTGTCATTGAATAGATTTGGTCCGCCTGTTCATTTGTATAAGCCATTGTATTGGCCCTGTTGTCCGTGATTCCTGTTATTGCTTCAAACTGCATTTTTGATTGTTTGGGTGCCTCCTCACTGGATTGACTAAGTTATACGTTTTGTGAGTTGGGTGCGTGAGGAGCACTCCGTGCTTTGCTAGTGTTTATTTAGTGTTCAATTGGTGCCACGATTATTAAGGATAGTCACTCCTTGTGTCAATGATGCGTTATGATGGGTAAATGTGCCCACCTAATCGCTCACTGTTCACCTGGTGCTCCGCACCTTACTAATTTCTATTTTTATCTCCACACTTTAAACCAATCTTTTTTCTGTTATCACATATCGGACCAAATCTATTCAATGATAATGGAAGTAAGAAACATGGATGCTCATGGGGGTTCAATAAGTCAACAACTTAAACAGCTTCAATACCTGACCCGACGCCAACTGAATCAGAGGATTCACGCTTCGACGCTTATACAATACCACAAAGCTAAACGCATTCCAAGAGGTCTTCGTTTATCTATAAATCCAATGCTATTTCGCTTTAACCTCAACTCAAAATTACTGGACAAGTGGTATAGCATATTGAACAAATGCTCCTTGGACCTCATTTTACTTATCATAGAGGAATTAGCTAAAACAATACATGACCAAGAGGATGAGATCTATACCCTTAAAACAGAATTGGAGACGAGGATGGAGGTTGACACCTGGAAGATCAGTTTGGAAGGTATCAATTTGAAATTAGAGAAATATGGGAAAGAGTTACAAGAGGGAAAATTACGCAAATATAAACGCGACACAATAGATTATAAGCTTAATGAAGTTTATACATGGGCCGACATCTATACCCGACCCCAATTTGTTCCTAGGAAAACATCACCAACAATACATTCGTCTGAAGAAAGCCTGGTAACAGACAAGGAAACATCTATTCGTAGAGGACCGGTTAGAGTAACACAAGAAGGCACAGTATTAACCACTGATGGCAGCGAGGAAGGAACAACAAGAAGAAATGTGGCTTTTTTATCACAGGAACAGAATCAAGGACGACCACCAACGCCACAAATAGAAACAACAACAACAAGCAGAAAACAAGGCGAGGAAGTGGCAGGAATAGCTCTACGGAGTGGGCGGACAGTAGTTTAATCATTAACATTTCATTTACAACATTAACAAAACAACAAACAACAACTTTAAACAAAGGTCTTTCATTTGTACCTACCACAGCAACAAATGAAATGGAGACAGAAGGAGCTTTCTTCAAGTTCATGAGAACATTGAAACTGAGAAATTATTTTGAAAACGTGGTGGAACCGACAGACAGCAGAGAAGAGAATTAATCGAGACAATTCAAAACAAAAAGCGTCTACCAAGCCCCAGTGTCACAAAAAATGTTAGACACATTCGAAATAATGGTTAAAAAAGACCTCCAAGCACTGAATTACAAAAAGATTCGTAATAACAATCTAACTAAAACTGAACAAAACATCATAAGCAATCTGGCAAACAACGGAGCGTTGACAATACAACCAGCAGATAAGGGCGGCGCCCTAGTAGTAATGGACACGCATTTCTACGAACATAAAGTAAATGAGCATGTGGCAGATACGGGCACTTATCTACTGTTACCATCAGATCCAACAGTGACTCTCCAGACAATGTTAAATGGAATTCTGCAATCAGCAAAAGAAAATGAATGGATAGATGACTAAACACTGGCATATTTAACAGAAAAAAATCCTAGACGTCCAAAACTATACATGATCCCAAAGATTCATAAACATCCAACTAACCCACCGTTTAGACCTATTGTCTCGGGGTGTGGGTCAATTTTTGACCCCCTCGGACAATATATTGATCATTTCCTACAGAGATTTGTACAACAATGGGGATCCTATATAAGGGATACTACAGATTTCTTGAATAAATTAATATGGATACAAGAAGGTTTCCAAAACCATTGGATTATGTGCACTATAGATGTGGTGGCACTTTACACCTCTATACCACATGAGGCAGGTCTGGAATCCACAGAATGGGCATTGTTGAAGATGGAAGATTTACCGACCAATAAAATTTTCTTGCTACAGCTGCTTAAATTTTGTCTTCACAATAGTTATTTCATATGGAAGGACAAATATTATGCACAATTGAATGGAACTTCCATGGGTTTTGCAGGGGCCCCTGCCTACGCGAATACATTCATGGCCCAATTTGAGGCACAGAATTTGATGACTTCGAGAGATTGGCCACATGTGAAAATGTACTGTCGATTCATCGATGACATTTTTTTAATTTGGGATGACACACAAGAGACATTGGAACAGCTAATCAGAACATTGAATCAAGTCGATTCAAGAATTCAATTCACGTATAAAATAAACAAGGACGTTATGGATTTCTTGGACGTCAGAATCACCAAAACAGAAAGTGGATTCGAAACAGAATTATACACAAAACCCACAGATCGGAACAATGCGCTTAATTACACGAGCTTTCATCCCAAAAGTCTAATCAGGAATCTTCCAGTCTCGCAATTCATACGGATTAAACGCATCTGCTCTGATACACAAACTTGTCAAATCACACTAGTAAAGCAGGTACAGAAATACAAAGAAAGAGGATATCCATCAGAGGTACTACAGGAACAACTGAACAAGGCCATGCAAATGGACAGAGCGGAGTTGCTCAAACCTAGGAGAAAGCCATCACAGGAAAGATTGGTGTTTGTAACTAAATACACAACCCAATCTCGAAAAATCCAAAACATAATTAACAAAAGATGGGAATTACTATCAACGGAACCAGATTTTAATGGATTATTCAAAGAACTTCCTCTACATGCATATACAAGAGGAGTAAATCTAAGGGAGAGACTGAAATACAGACAGCAACCAACATCAACAACGATATATAAAGGAACAATCAGATGCTATAACTGCACAAATTGTAATAATGCAATAACAGGAAATACATGTACCCACCAAACAACAGGAAAACAACTACATTTAAGACATACTAGTGACTGCAACACGCAGAATGTTGTATATGGTATCAAATGCCCATGTGGCAAAATGTACATAGGCAAAACGGAACGTAAGGTAAAGACAAGAATAACGGAACATAAAAGCCGGATTTGCAATGAGAATCTAAGCTCACCACTGGTTCATCATTGGAGAGAAGAGAAACATAGCATTTCTCAGTTAAGATTCCTAGTTATAGAACAGGTACAAACAAAACCAGGGATTGACAATCGTCAAAAACTGTTACAACGAGAATTGTTCTGGATTAAATACCTAAACACGATGCTACCAATAGGACTTAATGATAAATACGATTTAGCATGTTACCTATAGGGAGAAAAACAAAATAAAAGGCAACATTATGAATTGATCACTGAATTACATACAGGTAATGTCTCAGGCATAGGCAAATAATGAGACTCTAATTTATCAATATGTAGAATACAGACAGATAAGAACATCAAGTATGGTTGTAATTATATGCAATTTATTGAAAAATGACTAACGTGTGCCTAGTTGAATAACAACACAACATATCATCCAACACACAACATATAATATCTACCACGGGATACCATTAGAACAGACTATATAACCTTATCTTTGGCATTGAAGGAGTCTCTCAAATCGAGCATTGAACAGGGGAAATCGTTTGGAAGAGCGAAACATTAGATATCGAGTGTTTACGAGACGGTTTGGCATTAAGCCACGTTTGAAATATAAAAGCGGACCACAGTGGGTGAAGTTTTTTTAAGAATAGAGGATGGAGGCAAAATTAATATTTGACTTTAAATAAGATTTATTTTAGTTCATGGTTTTTTATGAACATCTAAAAACCATAACAAGAAGGTAGTGAAGTAAATAGTATCAGAAAGTTGGCGGAATTTCACCACACTAAGATGGCGTCGATCAGGATTCGTTTATTGAGCAGTGGTTTATAATGAGTCCGTCGTTTAGTTCTATTGTTTGGAAACGGAAGCGGAGTTCGCGGAGTTCATGAAATACTGGCGACAAGAGCGAAGGTTAAACAGAAGCGAGCATAGGGCTGCGGTTTCTTTGCCGGGAGACACACTTACGGAGATACAGGTACAGGCAACATTCTATTCAACAGAAGCGTGAGGGAAAGATCGGGGATATAGTAGTAATCACGTGGTATTCTCTTCGTTTTTTTTAGACGGAAGAGAACCAAAGAAGATAAGGTATGGTGTGGACAATTCCAAGTACCTGTTATTATATAACGGTGGTAGAGCGGATCATTAAGGTCGTTTACATTTGTTGTTTCAGAGATTGTTTTTCGACGAATAGACAAAGGTATGTCATTTTATCAGGAGAGGGCAATCTTGATTATTCAATCCAGTGAACAATTAGCTAAAGATGGGTTCTTGTTTTGTTTAAACAGAATATTTGCGGTCAAGGCGGACACTTGAATAGTCACACCATCACAGAGAGGTTGTTGTACTCAGGTATGAATAAAAATAGAAAACACTCACATGAACCCCCATGTTCAATGAAACACAAACACTTACACCATGTATTTTTTATTTATTTTTGCAAAGTTTTCCCTGATGAAGGCGCCAAATAGGTGCTGAAATGCATTGGGCTCATCAAGGAACTAGTGATTATACATGTTATGTAAAATGTTGAAATGTAGTAAAGAACACATGTTGTTTGAAATGTAAAGAATACAAATGAACATTGTTATGAATATTGCAAATAACAAGAGAAAATGTCAAAGATAAAAGAGTGATTAAAAGAATATGTGATAACAGAAAAAAGATTGGTTTAAAGTGTGGAGATAAAAATAGAAATTAGTAAGGTGCGGAGCACCAGGTGAAAAGTGCGCGATTAGGTGGGCACATTTACCCATCATAACGCATCATTGACACAAGGAGTGACTATCCTTAATAATCGCGGCACCAATTGAACACTAAATAAACACTAGCAAAGCACGGAGTGCTCCTCACGCACCCAACTCACAAAACGTCTCCCCAGGGTACAGCATGTTATGGGTCTGCTAATGCCCTTTGGCGCCTTGCCAGAGGTATGTAGCGCTATGTAAATGTATTTATAATACAATAGTACGGTAGGAGGCGTTGTTTTTGAAGTGCCTGGATTTTGGAGTGGTTTTTCAGTGCTTGCTTATGAAAGCTAAGTAAAAGGTATTGTAAAAGGGCATTTCAGAGCGTTTGGAGTCAGGCACAGTGACAGAGCATTTTTCCACGGGCACTTGCACTGTTTAACCAGTTCAACATATCATTTTCGGGCAGTACAAATGTAATGTTATCCCGATGACTCAGGACAGGGGTTAGTGTTGCATTGTTTGTCCTCTAGTGCGATGCAGATAAACTGGCCTGTAAATAGGGGGCATTATTGAAAAAGCAGTATGGTAGTAATGTTCGCCAGAACACATTTCGTATTTTAAATATTGGATTCTATTTAACATGGAGAAAGCGCTTTAATGCTACTGATATGACTCGAAAGCGCTACACAGTCCTTGTGTAATCTGCAGCAAGTCTGTCAAATATGTATGAAGGGAAAAGAATGATATTCTAGTATGCCCTGTCTGGGAAGTATAGGGGGGCTGTGCAGGAGGGGGTGCTCCAGCCATGGTGCAGCGGGCTCCGCGCTGCACATGTGCATTGCAGTGATGCAGAGGAAAGTAAGAATCTTGGAGGAGAACATATTTATTACATACCTCCTCCATCATACCCGAGTTCGGGCCATTAACGCTTCTATTTTTTAATTACGACTTCATCTTGTCCCTTTTTCAGGAGCTAAATGTTTATCTTACGGTGATGTCATTTTGTTGAAACCTTAGACACAACTAAACTGAGGACAGAGACAGAAAGCATCTTGTGTTTCTAATCCCTGTCTTTATCTGTAAGCTGACACTGCCCGGCCAGGGATGCATTTCACTGCCCTTCTTTGAGATACCTTCATTATTGAGCTGACTTTAATCATCTGTAAATTAAACGCTGCAGGTTGTATGTCTGGTACCCAAGGCTGGACAAGGAGCTGAAAGCATCCTTTGAAAATGTTTAATACCAGCCCCATATTGAACAATGGAGCTCACCTAGAGGAGAGGTTCACACTCACCAGCTGGGTTTGGCATGAGGGGGAGCTGCTCTCCTATCCAAATCCAACTTTGAGAAAATTGATTCTTTTTACAACACATTTTTCCAAATATATTGTTTAAAGATCATACATTTCGAAAACAGAAACAGTCAAATACGCAAGGGACAGTCACAGCACCAGGAAGCATTATTTTTGTATAGCCTCAAAATCATGTATGTGCCTATAAGAATTGTTGTTTACCATTCCCCTGGGGCTAAATGTAGTGATTAATGGAGCAGGAATCCCTCATTCCACCTACCACTGTTCTCACTACTAGGAGGCATATGAGGGGAAGCATAAGCAGAACTTTACATATATTCAAAATGTTGTCAGTCTCACACCTGCTTATCAAGAGAGGCTGACTAAGGGCCAGGTATGAGGTATGGTAGGTGGTACCTTATCCAAGGAGGTGGCAGAGGTCAATATTTCCACCTCCCTCGTCGGACTTACATATACCATATTTTAAGATCTCTGCCAGTGCTACGGTGATCATTGTGCCTTTAGTGGAGCCACAGCAACGGCGGCAGTTCCTCTGAAGGCACTGAAAGTTTGCTGAGCTGCCGTCATATCCACACTTCTACTTGCACACATCTCTCACATATGGTACCCCAGGTACGGAGGTCGAGCCTTCTCAAACATTGCTCGTAAAGTGTGAAACAGCCTGCCAGCTACCCCCAGTCATGTGACTCAAGAAAGGCTGCAAGCACAAAGGGCTAAGGGCAGAAACATTTTAACTTTCTAAATGTGCAAAAGAAACAATTGATGGATGGAATGCTGGACAATGCAAACGTTCACCCTCAGTCACAAGGATCTGAGTTTAATCCATCATTCTTTTGCTCACCCCCCCCCCTTCCCAAACCCCCCCAGTTTGGACACAGCCATATGCAAATCAGTCCTGACCCTGTTCATTGTGGGGACAGTCCAGCCCGAACTGCCAATCCAGATCCTCCCTGGACTGGCAACAAGCATCCTGGGACCATTTTCAGGGTATCACCCTTCATCAGCCAGGCTAAAACAATGGATTTAGGCCCAGATCTCTGTACTGGGGTGAATGTATGACATTGTTCTGCATTCTGTCCATCAATTTCTCTTTTTGCATTTGTCACCCCGAATGGGACGGGTATGCCCAGACATGAGTCCCGTGCTCTCCATGCCACTGGAGTCACACTATCTTGGCTGATGAGGGTTGAAAGCCAGAAACAGGTCCTAAGATTATTGTTTCCAGTCCAGGGAGGACGTGACCTGGCAGTTCGAGCTGGCCTGTTCCCATTGGGCGCAGGGTCAAGACTGATTTGCATATGGTTGGGTCCAAACTGGAATGGCATGGTGAACAAACAAAACAATGGATTTTGTCCCAGATCTCTGTACTGGGGTGAATGTATGACAGTGTTCTGCATTCGGTCCATCAATTGTTCTTTTTGCATTTGTCACCCTGAGTGGGATGGGTATGCCTAGATTTGGGTCCCGTGCTCTCCATGCCACTGGGGTCAAGCTATCCTGGCTGATGAGGGCTGAAAGCCCGAAACCGGTTCTAGGATGCTTGTTTCCAGTCCAAGGAGGACCTGGCCTGGCAGGTAGGGCTGGACTTTTCCCATTGGGCGCAGGGTCAAGACTGATTTGCAAACTGGAATGGCATGGGGAGCAAAAAAACAATGGATTTTGGCCCTAATCTCTGTACTGGGATGAAAGTATGACATTGTTCTGCATTCTGTCCATCAGTTGTTCTTTTTTGCACTTTCTAAAAGTGGCATTTCTAAAACTGTAATGTTAAATCCAACTTTATCAGTAAAAATGATTTTCAATTACCATTATGAAGATATAAAACATGATACAACTACTCCTTTCTAATCAGGAATTACTGTTTAAAAGTGTATTAATGAATTCCTAATGCTTACCTGTGACGGGAGTAGGCCTCACAGTAGTGAAAAACTAATTTGGTGTTTGCCACTACCAGGACATGCAAAACTTAAGAGTACATATCTTACCTTTCACTTACACTGCACTGTGCCCTATCCGCTACCTAGGGCCTACCAAAGGGGTGACTTATGTGTAATAAAAAGGGGTTTAAAGGCTTGGCAAAGGGTTTTAAAACCAAGTTGGAGTGGCAATAAATCTGCGCACTGTGCAGTGGCAATCCTGAGACATGTTTAAAGGGATACTTGTGTGGCACAATCAGTGGTGCAGTCCCATTAGTAGCATTTAATTTACAGGCCCAGGGTATGTGGTATACCACTTTACAAGGGCGTTACAAGTAAATTTAATATGTCCGTTGTGTATGCACCAAATTTGCCAAGTTTAGGAGATAAGCACATGCACTGTAGCACTGGTAAGCAGTGGTAAACTGCTCCGAGTCCTAAGGCCAACAAAACGAATCAGCAAAAAGAGGAGATGAGCAGGCAAAACGTTTGGGAGAAAACCCCACTAAAGATGACAGGTCCAACAGATGTCATCAGTTATTGACACAAGTGTTGCTGATGGTATGTCAGCCAATCTCATTGCTCTGCCCAATAATACTTCATGTCTCAAAAGACCAGTTTTTTGTCTGGGGTACTTCTTATGCTCATCAGAACAAGAGGAACGGAAACATGTTTGCCCATTACGGACTAGTGGATGCACACACTTTAGCCAGCTTATTTGTAACGGTTGCATCCATGTTCTTCAGTATACCTTAACATTGAGGACAATAACTACAATGGAATCCTTGGTTAGTCTGGAGAGCTGTACAAATCAATTTCAGGATATCATTTTTAAAATTAGTCTCACAATCTGTCTCAAAGAGGTTGTCAGGCCAAACCTTGGTATTTATTTCCTCAAAAAATGTTTGCCAACACTCATGCTGTCTGACCTCCAGGTAGGACAGGCCTCTACCCATTTAGGGAACAGGCAGACAATTACAAGAACATATTTAAGGCCAGTGTGAACTGGCTTCTCAATCAAGTCTGCTTAGGGTCTGGTAAATGGGACTTCTGAATTGTCAATATGAGTCAAGAGCAGAACAGTCCTTTTCTCTGAATATTTCTATCACAAATTATGCATCTCTGACACAGGCCTTCCGCAACCATTAAGAATTTCACATTAAGCCAATGTTTCTTAAACACCTTGTCAAAACATCTCTGCCCACATGGGTTTGACCATGTAACTATCTGGCCATCGAATGAAGCTTGTTATCTGGGTGTGGGCATTTATATTCAGGAAAAACCTAAACATCTTCCTATTTTCTTTTGCAACCTGCTCTCTACCATTTCTGTCTTTCATTCTTCGGTGCCTCTTCCTTGGGATCCCTCAATTCACTCAATGAAGTCTGCATTGGGTTCAACAACAAACAATTTATATTTGCTGTATTTTTGATGGCAGGCTCAATTGATTCATTGTTGGTCTTTCTCTTGTATTTCTTTCTGCTCATTTAAACTCATTCTCAAGTACACAGTATTTTGCAACTCGGTCAACATATTTGTTACCCAGCATGGCAAAAACATTTGCACCCTTATAAGCTGCACTCTTGACAACTGCAATTTCTTTTGGTCATTGTAGTGCTTCCAAAATATCAAGAATACAAGAATCATTCACTATTGGTCAAGCTAACTGGCTGTCTGTATACATAGTCATATATATACATCCTTTGCAAGGCAACAAGCTCTTGTCAGTGTAATTAAACTTTTGCTGAATTTACATTAAGCATGTGTGATGCTTCACAACTTAACAATAGTCTCCTAAGCGAGAACCGAATCTATGACAAAATATCGAATACAAAAATATCTACCTACAAAAATATCGCAACAAAAATATCGATTACAACAATATCGACATCCTATCTCTAACAAGGTAAGTACAAAAATAGTGAAAATAAAATATCGATGTCAAAAATATTGTTTTTAATTTTTTTTGTTTTTTTATTAAATTTTTTTAATATTAATTAAATAATACTAATAAATGTAATAAACATCGTTTAAAATATATTATAATATTAAAAATAATAAATTATGTAATAAAAACAAATAATAATAAAGATATAATACATAGGATATACTTCATTAATAATAACTCTAAAAAGTTATTTTAATAACTTATAAATAAATGAAAATATAATAAATTACAAATAAATTTATATACATAAAATAATAATATAAATAACAATTAATAAAAATGTAAAACAAATTAAAAAAGGTAAGTAAATGTTGGATAGCGTAGGGGTAAACATTACTATTTCCACTCCAGAGAGTGCAACAGTAGGGAAATTGTTGGATAGCGTAGGGGTAACAATTACTATTCCAACTCCAGAGAGTGCAACAGTAGGGAAAGTGTTGGATAGCATAGGGGTAACAATTGCTATTCCAACTCCAGAGAGTGCAACAGTAGGGAAAGTGTTGGATAGCGTAGGGGTAACAATTACTATTCCAACTCCAGAGAGTGCAACAGTAGGGAAAGTGTTGGATAGCGTAGGGGTAACAATTACTATTCCAACTCCAGAGAGTGCAACAGTAGGGAAAGTGTTGGATAGCGTTGGGGTAATAATTACTATTCCCACTCCAGAGAGTGCAACAATAGGGAAAGTGTTGAATAGCGTAGGGGTAACAATTACTATTCCAACTCCAGAGTGTACAACAGTAGGGTAAGTGTTGGATAGCGTAGGGGTAACAATTTCTATTCCAACTCCAGAGAGTGCAACAGTAGGGAACGTTGGATAACGTAGGGGTAACAATTACTATTCCAACTCCAGAGAGTGCAATAGTAGGGAAAGTGTTGGATAGCTTAGGGGTAACAATTACTATTTCAACTCCGGAGAGTGCAACAGTAGGGAAAGTGTTGGATAGCGTAGGGGTAAAAATTACTATTCCAACTCGAGAGTGCAACAGTAGGGTAAGTGTTGGATAGCGTAGGGGTAACAATTACTATTCCCACTCCAGAGAGTACAACAGTAGGGAAAGTGTTGGATAGCGTAGAGGTAAAAATAACATACTTATAAATAAATTTATTTTTTAAATAATAAAAAACGTATCTATTAAATAAATATGAACCATTTACAAATACCAATACATAATTATTGAAAACATGATTAGCAATTAATAATTAACAAAAATAATTAATAAAAAATACCATTTAATAATATTTAATTACCAATTTATAATTAATTAACAATTATATCTTAAACAAAATAATTAATTAAAAACATTATTACTTAATTACATTTAAATTACTTACAACCCTATTCTCCTATAAACCCACAACCCACTACAGAACCTATTTATCAATTAATAAAATAATTACCAAATAATTAAAATAATTACCAATTAATTAAAATTAATTTAAATTTCCTAATAATTAATAATTAATTTTATATAATTAAATTACTTCCCACCCTATTCCCCTATAAACCCACAAACCGCTACAGAACATACTTATCAATTAATCAATTAATTCAAATTAATTATCAATTAATTAAAATTAATTACCAATTAGCAAAATAAATTTATAATTCCTACTAATTAATAATTAATATAATATAATTAAATTACTTTCCACCCTATTCCCCTATAAACCCACAACCCGCTACAGAACTAAAATACAAAATTTAATGAAATTACATCAAAATAAATTAAAAACATAATAAATACATAATAATATACAAACAAATAATATAAAACTCGATATTAGTAACATTGAAATTATTAACATCGATATTACAAACATCGATATTTAAAACATCGTTATTAATAATATCGATATTAAAATGTATCGATATTACTTACCTTCTATATTATGTCCCTTCGATATTAAAACATCGATATTATTGTATATCGATATTTAAATTTCGATATTTTGTCTGCATACCCGAGAACCATCTACAAATAAAATCAGATCAGTCATTTCCAGAGAAAGTACCTAAGTTTGGTGCACAATTTAGTGATATTTATGTAAGCATTTCGGGCTCATAGTCATCATCATCATCCTTATTACCATAATTTTTGTCCTGGCCTTCATTACTTTCTCAGAAAGGAAGCAGTGCTGCAGGATTCAGAAAATTACATCACCTGATAGAAATGCTCTTGTCTGCCAGTATGACTTGTTCATACCTAGTCAGGTGGCTGTTTGTCATATGCTGAGCAATAGTTAGGGTCTCAACTGAATGAGGAACACATACAATTAATGTGTGTTCTATTACAATACATTCACTTTGATCAGTGCCCTTACAAATAGCTGCAACCCACTTCAGGCAATCAGGAAGTGCTACAGCTCCTGGGGCCAGCAAAGCTGATGAGTAGACAGTTGGCCTAATAATCACCCAATGTTTCGGGGAAAAAACAGAAAAGGCACACCTGCCTTTCTCATGCCAAAAGAAATAGAACTTCATGTCACAATCAGGCAATCCAAGGACGGGTGCATTGCATAATTTGTCTCTTTAATCTTAGAAGGCCTTCTTACATTCATCATCAAATGATACTGAATGTCTGCTATCACTGTGAGTTAACCTTATTAAAGGATTCACAGTCAGGGAAAAGTTTGGAATCCACTGATGATAGAAGCCAACAATTCCCAAGAACATCCTCAACTGCCTCAGGGATGGAGGACCCATCTTAAGAATTGCAGAAAGACGTTCTTTTGTTCCCCTTTCAATATGATGACCAAGATTCACTTCTTTTTTAAAGTATTGCATCTTTGTAGGAGACCTTCATAAACACTGTCAGCTAAATGTTTCAAAAGTGCCATTGAATCTAGTTTACAGGTGTTGTTTGTCTTTGATGCCTCCAAAAGGTCATCAATATATTGCACCTGATTGAGTTACATTGCAATTGTAAATTCTCAGAACACAATAATGGGGGGATTGGGAGCGAGTCTAGGTACAGCATGCAAGTTCCATAAATGTACAGGTATACAAATGGACTATTAATACTCCACTTGTAAAACTGTAAAAATTCTCCAAATCATTCTTTAAGATCTAACTAAAAATCGAAAGATTTTCAGTATATCTCTTAGGATTCGACAAAAACTAAAGATTTTATTTTGGAACTTGGGCATGAAAAGAAATTAACTATCCTAATGTAGAAGAATGGAGAAATCATGGTATTTGCCAATGACTGTATACCATTCTGCATCTGCAGGAATCTGAAGCAATAGTAGTGCAGGATTCAGTACCACCTTACAACACTGAATCACTCTTTAGTTTATTTTTCTCAAATATTGCACTATTCTTTATTTACCACTTGGTTCCCTAATGCCTACCATGTACTTCATGCAGAATGCCTTATTCATCTTTTGAAAGCCTGTATTGTGTAATTCTAGGGAAGTATGCATGTAGCTTTACTTTAATCTTGACAGGCTTTGAACTTTATAGCTATCTTACGTCTTTACCTGTGACATCCCATACCTTTTCCTTGACAGTACATCTTAAATGCAGAAAAAGGTCATATTTTGTAAGAAGTGGGAACAACTGAACTCTTGAATCGTCTGACTTAATTTTAAAGACTGAATCTTCATCGTGGGTTTCAAGTGCAACACCATCCAGTGTACATTGAATCACACAGTTCATCTTGCAAAGGGAGTCTCTGCCAATACGTTAACAGTACTCGAATCACATAATATTAACTGATGATTGCTCTCCATTGATACTGTTTTAACAGGAACATCTGCTGTAACCTGGTTAATAATCTATTCATTGCTAATGCCTGCAAATGGGGCTTCTCTTCCTGAGAATGATAGGTCTTGGGCCTCCACAAAATAAACTATAGAGCACCTGCTTTAATCAGAAATGACACGAGTGGCTATTCACCTTTTCAGCTACGTATGAGCCACTCTGGTCTACCTTCAAGACTGCACCAAGCATGCAATCCTCATCTCCTCCCATGCACCATCATAGAGAATCAGTCTCTTGGAAACTGAAGAAAATCATTATTTAGATTCAATGGATTCTGCTGGTACCCTGCACTGCTAGGCATCATATTTTGCTGCATCATTGGAGCTGCAGGCATATTCATACGGAATTGCCATAATTCTGAACATTCTGCACATGAGCTGGTTGGGTTGGGACACTGACTAGGTCTGCATCTGCTTTACATTTCGTTGCATCTGGGGAACAAAATCACTCAGTATTCTGTTTTGATTCTGCCTACATTCCTGCTTCCTGTGGTAGAATTTCCTGTAGAAATGACTAGCAGTGCTCTTTTTCAGCAAATACCGTTTGCATTAATTCCAGAATTATTCACAACTCCTCTTCTGTGACCTTGCATCTGCACCATTTAATTTGCCATTCTTGCAACTTGCAAATAGGTTGCGTGGTTCAATACAAAAGAATCAAGTGACATAAATTCCAAATCAGAACCCATCATCTGATTCTTTTTGCTCCTCTCAATCTGGTTTGTCTCCATCAACTTCTCTTTAATTTTCTTCTGTCTTGCATCAAACCAGTAACTGCTGTACTTCTTATACTTCAGGAACTCATTGATACCCTTAGTCTGCCAACACATCACACTCCTCTCAGGACGCAACCCATGATAAAGGCTGACACAAAACCACTAACACTTAAGGATCTTCAACTCTGCTGCTTATTATAAATCTGTATAAGCCTTTCCTTGTAAGCATGCACCTACTCTTTCAGTTCTTGTGTAGTTTTCAAAATCTTTACCCAATTTACTTCTTTCTCTGACGCCATCTTTTTCATATGTTCTATCACTGTTCTATATTTGTCAGCAACCACCTCTGATGGAGCATGTTTAAGAGCAACTCTAACTGGTTCGTCAGTTAGCCAAGCAACAGAAACCTTACACTGAGTCCATAGATCAATAGGAACAGCAATCTCAAGTAATGTAGAAAATTGTGTTATTGCTTGAGGGGAGTGGATCCTCACTCAGATAACAATCGCAATCCTTTTCAGGGTGAACCACAAAAGTCAGTAATTGGATCTGTGTTTAACCCTCTGGTAGCTTGGCACAAAACAGTCATTCCTTTTTTTAAAGTTCTTTATTGAGTTAAACAACCAAAAGTATACAGCATATAAAGAAAAACGGTGTATCATATTACCCACCCCCAAGGATCTTCCCCCCACCCCACCCTGGCTGGTCCGTGTACAGAAAAAAAAGGAAAAATAGAGAAATACATTCTTCCTCTGGCATGAAAAAGGTAAGAAGAAAAAAGGGATGAAAAGGGGAAAGAAAGATAAAAAGCACATTAAGTGGGAAAACACAATCCAGAAATGAAGATAAGCAATAGCTAGCCCATATTAAAGCACCAAGTTGGTACATAAATAATACGCATATACATTACTTCCCAATCCCGTCAGCCTAGCTATCTTCCAACCATCTTGTCAAAGGAGCCCATATGTCCATCCCCTAGACTCTTGATCTCTGCCCCCTTCTAACATATACTGCAGTTTCTAGCCTGAAAACAGCCAGGAATCTCCCCAGCCATTGTTGTCCCATAGTGGGTACAGTATCAAGCCATTGAGTGGCCAAACAAAGTCGGAAAACTGTCCTAGCAACAAAAAGAAAGGTCTGAACCCGAGTCGGTAGGTGAGAGCGCCAAGACGCCCAAGGGTATATGCTGCGCTTTATAAATATTAAAAATAAATAAAAATAAGAGCTGCTCGCTCCCAATAGTATCAGCTGGGATGTCATCTCTACTCGCTGTCCCAAATGGGATTCAAGGATGGTACCGACTTCCCTTTTAATCAAGCCCAGATCCGGGCAGGAGGCAAACATGTGCATGATATCTGCTGCTGGACAGCTTCATTGTAGACATGTTGTTCCTGCAGATCCTCCTCATTTAAAAATCTTCTCTGGTGTTATATAAAGATTAAACCAGGTCTTAAAACAGTGCAATTGAAGATTCGTAGCAATACCAGAGGTTTGGGTCATATTTAATTAATCTTCTACCTCTCTCACTTCAACCTGTAGCCGCTCTTGCCAACGTTCCAGATGTTTGGGTAAATCATCAGTCATCGTTTCCATTAATTTTTTATAGATCCCATCAAGTGTACCAGACCCTTTGAATAGCATCTGAACCAACGTCACCCAAGCGAAGCCACTGCTGCCTCCAGCTTTCCTCCCTAATAAATCTCTTATCTGGAGATATTTAAAGAATTTCCTATTATCGACCCCAAAAGTATCTTTAATCATGTCAAAGGTAATCACCCCGGTTTCATCCATGATGTCCCCAACCATCCTAACTCCTTTTTCATTCCATATTTTCATAAATCCATCATTAAAAATACTGGGGAACGATGTATTACCATTCAGTGGGGTATAACCATGAATTAGGCCCTTACCAAGCCTTTTTCGAACACAAACCCAGGTTTTAAAAGCACACATTAGTGTCTTGAACATCACTCTTTTGTAGTACTTAAAATCAGTATAATGTATGAGACAGCCCCTAGCCCCTGACCCCAACAATAAATCATACATTTATGCTGGACCCGCCTCCTGCATTTGATCAAGTTCCACCCCAATTAAGCTTCCTATTTTAAATAATATGGCCACCCAGTAGTATAGCTGAAGGTTAGGAACTGCCCATCCTCCTCTGTCCCTGGGTAGCATCAAAAATGTTAGGGCTCTCCGGGGACGGCAATTGGCCCAGAGAAATTTAGTAAATAGTTGGTTCATCATTTTAAACCAAGTATTATTAATAGCCAGCGGAATTGCCCTAAAAAAATATAAGATTTTTGGTAAAAACACCATTTTGATGACATTACACCTCCCCACAAGACTTAATTTAAGATTGTGAAGGGGGGAGCACAAAGATCTTGGCGTATGCCGACGATTTAGCCATCATGACCCTTGACCCACTTGGTGCACTAGCCGAAATTGAAAGGGAGGCAGAGATTTTTGGGCATATCCCTGGTTATCGACTCAACTCCAATAAAACTCTTGTTGTGTTTGGCAAGGGACTCCAGGTTAATGACCCTCGGGTTGTAGGGAAGGTAACTTATCTGGGAGTCGAGATAATGGCAGAAGTGTCTAAGATTGTGGAAACTAACCTGGATCCATTTCTTACAAAATTTAAAGCAGATGTTAATCGCATAGACAATCTTAAATTAAGTCTTGTGGGGAGGTGTAATGTTATCAACATGGTGTTTTTACCAAAAATCTTATATTTTTTTACGGCAATTCTGCTGGCTATTAATAATACTTGGGATATGATCGATTGTGCTCCTGCCTGGAACAAACTCATGTTGGACAGGTGAGACCAATTTTTTTATCACTGCGGCTAGCTGATTTGCCAAAATCTTGGCATAGATCTTTACATCGCTGTGTATTAGCATTATAGGCGTATAAGACCCCAACTCCTTAACCGATTTCACTTTTTGACCAGACTGGGCTTTAAGAAAGACATCAACCAATAATTCTAGTAGGCAGGGAGCCAGTTTTTTATAAAATTCCCCTGGAATAAAATCAGTGCCCGCCGCCTTCCTGTTAGCCAAGTAACTAATGACAGTTGCAACCTCTTCATCTGTAATGGGTCCCTCTAATGCTTCTCTTTCCTCCCTAGTTAGCCTTTCCCCCAGCAGCTCTGCTGCAAATTTCTTCCTCGCTTACCATCGTATCTTCAGTATAGAGTAGTTGGTAGAAGCGTTGGAAGGCAGCCCGAATGTCTGGGTCCTCCGAGACTACCCCACCTTGAGGATCGTTAATTGCTAGAATTGCTCCCTGTGTCACCCTCTGTTTAGTGCATACCACAAGCAAATGTTCCACTCTCTTACTATATTCATATAATGTAGATCTCCACCCAGCATATTTCCCTGCCGCTTTCTTTGTTGAAACTTCAAAAACTTCAAAAATTTGAGATTTGGCTAGTGCTACCCTAGTTTGTACCTGGCCCACCTCTCCCCTATTCATAATAACTTCAGCCAATTGCGTCTCTGCATCCCCTAATTTATCGTAGAGTTCCTGTAGATAGACTCCATCCGCTTCCTGAGACCTCCAGCCATACCTTAATGTTTCCCCCTTTCAGAGCATCCCATACGATATCCGCCCGAGTGCTACCCTCATTTTCGGATATAAATCTAGGAATCCATGCTCTCATATGTGCGATGTACTCTTGATCATAGAGGAGTGCTCTATCAAAGGTCCACCGTGGTACATCCCTCTTTAAGACCGGGAATGGGATCTCAAGGCTAGCATGTGTCTGATGTGGGGCTGAAAAAAAGGTGAAGCCCTAGTCATGGCGTTCTTGCGAAGCCCAGGCATCAATAAGCCCATGAGTCTGACATAGATCCAACAGCGATTTGAAGTCTTTGGGTTTACGTCCTCTGTATAAACTCAGCCCCAGCTTCATCTAGTTAGTTCTTTAGATGATATTGAAGTCCACACAAATGATTAGCGGCAGCGGCCACTCAACAAGTTCCATATTTGACCAATTAAACAGGGCTGAATCATCGAGCACGGAACCATAGACCGAACAGAGTGTGAAGGAATAGTTATCCGCATTACATAAAGTAAGAACCTATCTGCCCAGGTGATCCACCTTACAGCATGAAAAATTAAAACTCTTTCTACCAGCCCTTTTGTACGTGTGCCTTGAATTGTAGAGGAAATTAGCTGATAGCCTGCTAATTCTGCCAACTTTTGCCTGCCTGCTTCAATATGTGTCTCCTGTAGACATATTACATCTGCATTAAGATGCTGAATATCTTCATTAACCCTGCATTTTTTGTGCGGACAGTTCAAGCCACATATGTTGACTGAAACCACTCTTAGCTTACCCCTTGCTATTTACAACATTCTCTATTGACTTAAATAAAAATTCAGTTACCATACCATATGACCTCCATGCCATTACATATACCTTGACCCAGTAGATCAGCCATGCCCCCAGAAAAAACCCCACCCCCCCTCCCACCCCCCACCCTACCTTGCGGGAAAAAGGTCCGAAGACCCTTGAGATGCCTCCTGCATGATACTGCTTCCCACCATCACCCATTGTACCAACACCAGAAAATAAATGTATTTATTATCTGAGTATTTCAGCCTAAAGAATCCTTATGACCAGAGGCTCCTAATATCTCTTGCAGAAAACAATGTGCTTGTATCTCCGAAGAAAAGACCTTTGAGTTTCCCTGATGAATGACCTTAAGGTGGGCAGGACTCAGCAAGTAACAAAATGGAGGCAGCACCAAATATGGAGTAGACCAGGACCACGTAGTATCAAAAATATATTTTCTTTTTATTTTTTCATTTTTAAGACAGCCAACGCGTTTCGCTCCCCAACAATGGGAGCTTCGTCAGGGCAAGGATGTTATTAAATCTTGAGGCAACAGAATGACGTCAATAAATATGTTTGACCGAAACAGTACAGAAGCCGATATCAAAGTTCTGATATCCGGATAATATTATAAACACGTCAAGGGCTTATGAGTAAAATGCACGATTGTCCAAAAAGGTAATATTCCAACAAAAAAATGTAAGATTTTCTGGCGTCCAAGAACAGGCACGTGCGCAGACCTTAATAAGCTGCTACCACAAATACTCCACGCGTCCTGTTACTGTAATGTCCCCATGACAGAATCCGTCATGGGGACATTACAGTAACAGGACGCGTGGAGCATTTGTGGTAGCAGCTTATTAAGGTCTGCGCACGTGCCTGTTCTTGGACGCCAGAAAATCTTACATTTTTTTGTTGGAATATTACCTTTTTGGACAATCGTGCATTTTACTCATAAGCCCTTGACGTGTTTATAATATTATCCGGATATCAGAACTTTGATATCGGCTTCTGTACTGTTTCGGTCAAACATATTTATTGACGTCATTCTGTTGCCTCAAGATTTAATAACATCCTTGCCCTGACGAAGCTCCCATGGTTGGGGAGCGAAACGCGTTGGCTGTCTTAAAAATGAAAAAATAAAAAGAAAATATATTTTTGATACTACGTGGTCCTGGTCTACTCCATATTTGGTGCTGCCTCCATTTTGTTTCTAAAGTCTTTGTCTGGATTTCCAGTAGGACCAAACCACAGCAGGTCCTGGAGGTTATCAGCACAACAATAAATTGGACATTTGAGGGACATCGGAATATAGAGGTGCTGGTTGTCAGATCCGCTGTGGAACTTTTTTCTTAGGACTCAGCAAGTACACTTCACAGCCAACCTTTTGGAAGGGAGTAATAAGCTGACGCAACCTCCACCTCCTTTCCACAGTAGCATGATAGAAGTCCGGTCTGACAAAAAATGGAATGGCCTTCCGCTGAAAGCCTTGCTTCAGGGTGTGCTTTGTCAACAATTGCTTGTTGTAGCAAAAAATTGCCCCAAAAAATGAGTATAGCTCTGGGTTTGTTATCCCCTTCAGTTTGACCCTTCCTTTTCTTCACATGAGTGGAAACCGATGTACGCATTGTACTTCTGAATCCCAATCCCAATGTGAAAGTTCGGGAAAGCCGCCCTTCAGCAATCGTAGCACAAACCCTCAGATGTCTTCCCCCTCTGCACTTTCCGGAATGCCCAGAAACCTTAGATTATTGCGCCGCTGGAGATTCTCAAAATCTTTGAGCTTCCACATGACATCCGTCATTCTGGATTCGTTCGATGTCACTTGTTGGGCAATGTTCTCTGCTCCTGTCTCTAATGTCAACACTCGCTCTTCCAGAACCATTGTTCTTTCCGCAATTTCTGTACAAGTTGTCAAGGTCTGCGGCTTCGGTGACGTGGGGCCATCGGCAAAAACGGGCTTTCAGCATCAAAGACTACATTTCCCGGCATGCCGTGCATACGTCACGCAACAATGTGAGATGCGCGCGCAGACCGGGAAATAAAGGGCTGCTGTAAGCGGCGGGGAAACGCCAATAATTCGTTTCTGTGGAGGCGTTCTTGGTTCTTGAACAAGCAGCGGTAGGATTCCTGACTTGTTTCCCAAGTCCTACGTGACCGTGAGTAACTTGTTCTGTTTGGGGTGCGAGGCGTTGGTTCCACCGATCCCAACAGCGCACCCTGCCTGCTGTGTCGTCTTGGCGGTTTCTCTCGGCTGAGAGGAACACAGGTATCACAGACTTTCAGTGGAAATACCAGAGGGTTTGTTTGGGCAACTCCGGCCACAGGGATGGAGACCCTTGTGTATGTGGCAAAACCCTGCGATAACTGCTTTTGCCCAAATATTGTAAATACCAGGTACTTTATTGCAAAGAGAAGAAGAGTGGTGTGATAGGACTCATACGTGTGATAGTAACACAGAGCCTCGCAGTCCAGCTAAACAGAGCCTGAGCATACAGAACTATTGTGTGTTCATGTTAACAGGGGGAAGTTAATCCATTGTGTGAAGTATTTACAAAGTGTTAACACGAAGGAACCTACACGCCTGTATTCTCTTTGTGGATTCATTCTACATGCAGGGTTCATTATTATTTACTTATCTAGTTTATTCAGGAGACATGAGGGGTATTGCAGTATTGGAACAGTGAAGTACCCATACTAAGAGATTTGATGCATAGTAACTGGTATGTGTATTACAACCTCACACACGATAGTCTGGAATTGCTTCTACCTATCAGAGGACCTTGAATGTGTATTGTTTTATCTTCACAGTTGGGTATAGTTCCTGATACCTCCTCAAGCTACTGTCTCCATTGGATTTGGTCCTTTGTATTTTCCTTTACAGGTATAGCCTACTCACATTTGGTGTTTTCTTGTAAGGGACAGAAGGAAGGTGACACTTATAGGTTAAGGGAGGTGGGGTGATCTAATTCCCTGTTCTTTGTCATTTCAGATCTCCCTCCCCGCTGTCCCATTCCTTTCCCGCGACGTCTGAATTGTCTCGGTTGTCTGTATTATTGCATTCAGACTCTGAGGCAGTTCAGAAGGGGCGGGTATTGGACTCTCAGCACAGCCCCGAAGAAGACGGAAAGCAGAGCCTGATAGAATTATCGGCCCAAGAATTTTGCCTCTTCTTGGCTGTGCTGGGATTCCACCATGACTACCTTAGAGGATGTCTTGGCTGCTTTGGCCTTAGTTCAAGTGGAGCTGGCAGCTTCCATTAGAGAGGTGGCTGCCTCAAGGGCTGAGAATGCACAATTACGAGCCAGGGTAGATAGATTGCCCACTACTACTGCAGCACAGGGGGGGACAACGAGTGGCTCGTCCCCTACTACCTCCGTGGTGGTTGAGATGCCTGCACAAATCCCTCTAGCTCCTCCTGAACGATTCTACGGGGATAACAAAAAGGTACAAGTATTTATGACGCAGGTCCAGTTGCACTTCATGTGTAAGCCTAAGATGTTTGCTACGCACCAAGCGAGGATTGCTTTCCTTATCTCGTATCTAGGGGGGGAAGCAGCTATCATTGGGATAATTTCAGGGAGGAATTTGAAAAAACCTTTGATAGGAGAGCGGAAACCTTCACGGCAGACAGGGAATTGTTAAAAATTAAACAGGGAGATGCTGATCTGGTTACCTATTTAAACAATTTCAGACGACTAGTGGCCGAAACGGATTGGCCTGAAGCCAAGAGATCAGCCTTATTCTATCAAGGCCTTAGTGAAGAAATGAAAGATGTTCTGGCCCACATAGACCCCCAACCCGTACATGCTCTGCCCTCATAGAACTCGCCCTACGCCTGGACCATAGAATGAAGGAAAGGAAAGGGGAACATAAGAAGAAAGAACGAGCCGTTATGCCACATGAACAGGCGAGTAGTGGAGACAAAACGGTTACATCCCCAGAGCCTATGGATATAGGAGCAGTGCGAGCCTCCTTGACCGCCAGTGAAAGGGAACATAGGCGTAAACAAGGACTATGTTTATACTGTGGGAAAAAAGGACATTTCCTACGTGAATGCCCGGTGAAACCAAAGGTTAACCGGTTTTGGGGAGGACAAAATCTTGCAGGAATCGATGACAAGGAGACGGAAAACTCCAAAGCTTGAAGGCAAACGAAGGGAGGCACTCAAGCACACATATCATTCCTTCCCTTACCCCAAAAACGGAATATGAGAGGAAGCACCTATTTTTGGACATGACTATTTTGATTGATGAGGTGAGGAAAGACATTCGAGCAATGGTTGATTCAGGGGCTACCGGATGTTTCATGGATATTGCCGAGGCCCGTCGATTGGGAGTGCAGCTAGTTCCCAAAGAAAGTCCCGAAACGGTCTACGCGGTTGATGGGAACGAACTACAAGCGGGACCCATCACATACCATACTCTGGAGTATGAGGTTACTCATGATCACACCCACCATGAACACCTGGAGTTCAACATTATTGAAGCACCGCAATATGGGATCATATTAGGGCTTCCGTGGTTACAAAAACACGATCCTGAGATAAGATGGACCACAAAGACGATTCGGTTTCTTTCTCCCTATTGCTTGGAACACTGTCTCTCGGGGGTCTGGAGCCCGGCACAAACATTATCTTCTTTGCAAACAATAGCCACAGCCGCAGAAAAAGAAATGTCTCTTCCCCGGTGTTACGCTGAGTATGAAGCAGTATTCAGTGATAAGGAGGCTGAGGTTCTTCCTCCACATCGATCGTATGACTGCCGCATCGACCTCATTCCTGGCTCTGAAATTCCCAATGGGAGAATTTATGCTCTTACCATACCCGAAAACGAGACATTGCGTGCCTATCTGGATAAGTATCTGGCTCTTGGATACATCAGACCTTCTCGATCCCCTGCAGCATCCCCGTTGTTTTTTATACCAAAGGCCAATGGTGAAAAGAGATGCTGCATCGACTACAGAGCGTTGAATTCCATCACCGTAAAAAATCAGTATCCACTACCCTTGATCCCAGTGTTACTGGAACAGGTCCGTGCCGCGTGCATATACTCCAAGCTAGACTTGCGTGGCGCATATCACCTTGTTCGCATTAGACGGGGTGATGAGTGGAAGACGGCATTTAAGACGCGGTACGGGCTTTACGAATATCTGGTCATGCTCTTTGGGCTCTGTAATGCCCCGGCCGCATTTCAATTCTTCCTAAATGAAGTGCTTCGCGAATATTTGGATCATCATGTTGTTGTGTATATTGACGACATCCTCATATATTCAAATTCAACCGAGGAACACGTAACACATGTGAAATCAGTGTTGCAAGCGCTACAGAAGCATCATTTATTCTGCAAAATCACCAAGTGTGAATTTCATGTGATGATGGTGGAATTTCTTGGGGTAATGCTTACTCCGTCGGGGCAGGTAATGGCTGAGAGTAAGGTGCAGGCTATTGTGGGGTGGCCTCGTCCAAACAACGTTAAAGATATCCAGAGCCTGTTGGGGTTTGCCAACTTTTACAGAAGGTTTATATCCGGGTTCTCTGGAATGGTTTCACCACTCACTCGGCTCACGAGAAAAAACGTACGGTTTGTGTGGGATGAAGAAGCACAAACCGCTTTTGACAGGCTAAAGAACGCTTTCTCCACCGCACCGGCATCATTTGTCATTTCAGATCTCCCTCCCCGCTGTCCCATTCCTTTCCCGCGACGTCTGAATTGTCTCGTTTGACTGTATCATTGCATTCGGACTCTGAGGTAGTTCAGAAGGGGCGGGTATTGGACTCTCAGCACAGCCCCGAAGAAGACGGAAAGCAGAGCCTGATACAAGTTTTGTTGATTTCCGGATGGCCCCTTGTATCAGCTTAGTTGCTTGGTGAGCCCTCTTGTGCTTCTGTCGAGCCTCAGATTGGATCTGCTTAAGATTGAATATATAAGATCCATTGAGGGGGAGGCCTCAGTAGTGGGCGTTTTTAGGGTAAGTATGTTGTTTTCCCCTTGAGCGCCAACATCAGGTGTCAGCCCATCGTCAATATCAAAATGCGTAGTGGAGTAGTCCCATTTTAATTGCCCTGAATGACTTTGATCAGAATCAGATTGCATTGCGCACAGACTTATTTTTTCCCACTTTATTTCGGCTCCGCCAGTCTGAGTGGGAAGGCATTTTTGTGTGCTGGGGTTAGAAAGAGAGCTGTCCGAATCCGCCTTTGACTCCTCCAGCATAGAAACCTCATTGCCACTAGCACTAGCATTGGATGGCTCTGAGTCCTCATTGAGGGAAAATAATGTATCACCTCCTTCAGGGGTGCCTGCAGTCGTATACTGTGCCAGGGGGACCCGCATTGACTTTAATGGGACCCTGTGTTCTGAATGAGAACACAGGCTCCCATTGAAAAAAGGGGGGGTTGAGGAAACCTTGCACCCTTTGGAGGGCACCTTCGGCAAAGAGCCCCCCCCTGCAGGGCCCGTTGGGCATTGCAGCAGCGGCCCAACGAGGAGCTGCCCTGTGTTGAAGCATGACACCCCTCGGGGTGTGTGAGGTCCCTTGCTCCTTATTGGAGCTATTCCTGGACAAGCACTTACTACCCTGTCCTGTCAAGCACCTACTAACCACTGCCATACTGACGTGGTCTGACACCGTCCAACTCCCTAGGAACACCATGCTATTTGTCTTTAGCCTCTAGTGTTGCAAGGATTTCTGCTCATACACAGAACTGTTCACAGAGACCTAGGACATTAGTGAATTGAGGTGTACCAGAAACTCACCTCAGTGCCTAGAAAACTCCAACCAGCTAGCAATCAGTGTCACATTAGCTCTTCGTCCTATAGCAAAGTAACCAATGATTAGACAACCTAGAACATACGACTTAGGACCATCTCAGGAATGGTGGGAAGTAGGAATACTCTTTTGTTATACTCTCATACCAGTCCACAACAGGAGTAAAAAATAGACATGGTAAGGTTAAAATATTTAGTTTAACGACGTGATGCACAGTATTTTAGTCAACATAAGCAGACATATGATTAAAAATAATATGGTCCGCATGGTTACAACTCCATAAAATACAAAAGGAGGAATCATATTACAATGATAGTGCAAACAGATGATATAGCGCCTAGTTTAAACACCCTCCCTATATAGGAACTATGTATTATAAGCTATAGAAGGACTCTTGAGCTTGTTTTGGGGGACCCCATTATCTGTCCGCTCAGTAAGTGTAAATTACATCTGGATCAGTAAGGCTCTCTGCATCCCTGGAATCTTCCATGTGTGAAATTATGGCAAGTGCGCTATGATAAAGGCACCAGAATCTTGCTCAGCTTGCAGCTGCCAAAATGTTGTGTCACAGACTTGCCGATAAACAGGCTCACATGTTATGAAAACCTTGACGGCTCAGCACTCACTGTACAGACTGGGGGGCACGATGTATGTCTAGAGGTGTCGAAAAACAATCCTTTTTTCATGTATAGACCTTTGTGAAAGCTAACTTGCAAAAACAGATAAGCAGTGTTGTGTGCAAAAAGCAGCAAAAGGTAAAATGGCATTTAAACTTCTAATAAGCCATGCTAAAATAACATGCACACAAAAGGAGACCCTAAACCATACTTAACCCTCCCTTGTTCGGGGAGTGCACAATAACTGGGGCAAACTTCATAGAACGCAGAGTTCAAGTTCGAATGAGACAGAACCAAGTTCAGGAATTTTGCCAAACTTGAGAATTGGGAATAAAAAAAATCCAAATCAAAGTAACCAAGTCAGTAAAACCAATCACGGGCGGCCATGGTGTGAAAAGAGACCTCAAACATTAAGGAAAAATGAATGCATTTAAAAGGAAAAATATTCACGAGTTCAGTACGTGTTTATGAGGCAGAAAAAAAATCAGCACGACCACTGACTCATTGTCAGTAAAATTGCTCTCCCACCCTCGCAGCTCCACCATTAAGTGAGGTGCCCCTGCCCCTGCACTCTTGAGTGTTGGTGATCGAGGCCCTCCTCCACCCGCAGGTTTCCCTGCGCCTCATCCCTGGTGGTCCAGTGGACCTTTGTCTCCTTTCTTTCTTTCTGCTCCTTCACTCGTTTTTCTCTCCTTTCTATCTTTCACCTTTCTGCACCTCTGCTCTTTTGCGCCTTATTTCTGCCCATTTTCCCTTTCTCTCCCTCTGCTCCTTCACTCGTTTTCACTCATTTTTCTACCCTTTCTATCTATCACCTTTCTTCTCTTTTCTGCATCTCTGCTCTTTTGTGCCTTATTTCTGCTTATTTTCCTTTTTTCTTTATCCCTTCTTTCCTCCCTTTACCTTTCCCCGCCGCTGCTGCCCCCGCGGCCCCTCCCCTCCCAGCGTGACCGGCCCAATCCAGCTCCCCTACTCGCTCCCGCCTCCCAGCTGTCCAGCCCTCCCCGACCCCTACTTAATGGCGGCCACTGCGCGGCTGCACAGCGGCCACGGGCTGCGCCGCTGGTGCACTGAAGGCGCGTCAAAGGCAAGCACGTCTGCGCCCGTCTGTGGCCCGTCTGCGACCAGCACCAGGAACCCTGGACCTCCGCCCCGCCAACGCTACAACCCAGCAGCACTCCACGCACTCAACCCAGGCTGCAACAACAACTGCAAACTAGCATCACCAGCCGACACCCATGGACCCTTCAGCTGTCACCGCTGCCGGCACACCTGCAGCACCGCCAGGAACACGGATCCAGCACAACCCGCCCACAAGAACTCAACCGAACCGAAGACCCTGCAATGCATCCTCCTCAACGTCCGATCCCTCCACAAACACGCCACAGAAATCTGGGACCTCCTCAACAGCACCACCCCAGGCGTAGCATTCTTCACCGAAACCTGGACCAACACCACCTCGGGACCGGACATCACCATCTCCATCCCTCAAGGATACAAGATCTCCAGGAAGGACCGCCCCACCCACCCAGGAGGAATCGCCATCGTCCACAAATCCAGCCTCCACCTGAGCACACTCCCTGACGAGTTCACAGAACTGATGGAACACCTTCACTTCAAGATACTGGCCAGCCCCACCGCCGCCCTCCGAGGAACCCTCATCTACCGACCCCCTGGACCATGCGGACCCTACGCCAACTCCATCACGGACATTATCTCCCCGCAGGCCATCGCATCCACCAACTACACCCTGCTGGGAGACCTCAACTTCCACCTCGACAATCAACTGGACCCCAACACCACATGCCTCCTGGACGACCTCCACAACATTGGACTCTGCCAGATTGTGACCGAGCCCACGCACTCAGCAGGACACACCCTCGACCCCCTCTTCACTACAGGAAACTCCATCACCTTCAGCCACACCACCGAACTCCCATGGACCGACCATCATTGCGTCCACTTCACCTTCAGAACACCCACCATCCACAGACACTAGCACCTGCTTCCACAAAGAAACTGGACCAAAATCACTGATGACCAGCTCACCTCCTCACTCAACAACTCCACCCCAACCATCGCGGAAAACGAAGACCCCAACACCGCAGCCCGAACCCTGCATAGATGGATCTCGGACAGCACCAACACCATAGCCCCCCTCAGGAAAAACAACAATACCCGTGCCAAGAAAGCAGGATGGTTTACCACCGAACTTTGAGAGTCCAGGAGCACATGCTGCCGCCTCGAAAAGGCCTGGAGAAACACCAAATCCACAGAAGCCCACAACAACTTCAGAGCCGCCACCAACGCCCACCATCAACTCATCAGAGAAACGAGGAAAAAAGCAATTGAAGACAGAATCTCCACCCATGCACACAACAGCAAGGAACTCTTCAGCATCATCAAGGAGTTCGTCCAACCCACCAGCGAGTCTACCGACATCCCTCCCTCACAAGACCTCTGCGACAAACTCAGCATCTTTTTCCACCACAAAATCAAGAGCATCTACGACAACTTCGACGAAGACAACCAACACACTGAACCCTCACCAACCACCCCGACAACCGGAAACCAGCGATTGATGACTGGACAGCCCTCACCACCGAAGACACACTGAAGACAATGAAGTCAATCCACTCAGGGGCCCCCACGGACCCCTGCCCCCACCACATCTTCTACAGAGCCGCCAACACCATCGCACCCATGCTCTGCCAAACCATCAACCGCTCCCTGGCGACCGCCTCGTTCCCCGACGACTGGAAACACGCCGAGGTCAACCCCCTCCTAAAGAAACCCTCAGCGGACCCCACCGACCTCAAAAACTACAGACCCATCTCCCTGCTCCTGTTCCCAGCAAAATTCATCGAGAAAGCCATCAACAGCCAACTCGCCACATTCATTGAAGAACACAACATCCTCGACTCCTCCCAATCCGGCTTCAGAAAAAACCACAGTACGGAAACCGCCCTCCTCGCCGCAACAGACGACATCCGCACCTTACTGGACAAAGGAGAAACAGTAGCCCTCATCCTCCTCGACCTATCAGCGGCGTTCGACACAGTCTCCCACCGCACCCTAATATGCAGACTCTACGATGCAGGAATCCAGGACAAGGCCCTCGACTGGATCTGCTCCTTCCTCTCCGGCAGGACGCAGCGGGTCAGACTCCCCCCTTTCCTCTCGGACCCCACACCTACCACCTGCGGAGTCCCCCAGGGCTCCTCCCTCAGCCCGACGCTCTTCAACGTCTACATGGCTCCACTTGCCCCCATTGTCAGAACCTACGGACTCAACATCGTGTCATATGCAGACGACACCCAGCTCATCCTCTCCCTATCCAACGAGCCCAACACCGCCAGACGCAACTTTCGAGAAGGCATGGAAGCCGTCGCCAAATGGATGAAAAACAGCTGCCTACAACTAAACACCAACAAAACAGAAGTACTCATCATGGGCCCAAACCCCGACGCCTGGAGCGACACCTGGTGGCCCACCGCCCTCGGAAACCCGCCAACCCCCACAGACCACGCACGCAACCTGGGAATCATCCTGGACTCCGAGCTCAAAATGGACCGCCAGATGAACTCTGTCTCATCTTCCTGCTTCCACACCCTCTGCCTCCTTCGTAAGACCTTCAAATGGATCCCCCTCGAACACCGAAAGACAGTCACTAACGCCCTGGTCACCAGCAGACTCGACTACAGCAACGCACTCTACGCTGGAATAAACAAAAACCTCAGCCGCAAGCTACAGAACATCCAGAACGCCGCCGCAAGACTGGTCCTCAACCTGCCAAAACACTGCCACATCTCCCAGCACCTGCGCACACTCCACTGGCTCCGCGTCGAGGCGAGAATCACCTTTAAGATGCTCACCCACGCACAAAAGGCCCTCCACGTCACCGGACCAGCATACCTGAACAGCCGACTCAAATTCCACGCACCCGAAAGTACCCTACGATCAGCCCAGCTTTCCTACGCCGTGGTCCCCCACACCAGAAAGACCAGATCGGGAGGCCGCTCCTTCTCCTTCCTCGCGGTCAAAGCATGGAACGCCCTTCCGCTCCACCTCAGACAGACAACATCGCTACCCATCTTCGCAAGAAACCTCAAAACCTGGCTCTTCGACAGACCCCCTCCTTGATGGAGATCACAAGGTCAGAACATACTACTTTAAAAAAATATCCCAGGCCAGTAGTCGATGAGGCATTTAAGATTGTGTGAATCAAAGCACTGAAATGCAGGAGCAGGTATGTGTTTAATAAGGCATTTACCTCAGTACGAGTATTTACAATGTGAAGGACAAATGTCTAATGCACAGATGTAAGGGGGACTTCCTTCTGAGACAAAAGAGCTCTTATTCGACTCATCTTGTTGAACTCTGCTTTCAAGGTCGGGATAGAAGACCAGATGGAAACATCAAGCCTCCCATGTGGAGGAGGGAACAAGACATTCTTACAGCAAACGACACGCTGGGAAACCGTAACAATATAAGGAATACTAGCATGCATTCCACAACAATCTTGTTTGCGTCAGCCGCCTTCCCTGAGAGCTGGAAGCACGCAGAAATCAAGGCCCTTCTGAAGAAACCCACAGCGTACCCCAAAGACCTCAAGAACTACCGCCCCATCTCTCTTCTTCCCTTCCCGGCCAAAGTCATCGAGAAAACCGTCAATAAACAGCTGACTGCTTTCCTAGAGGCAAACAGCTTGCTCGACCCATCCCAGTCCGGATTTCAAGCCAACCACAGCACTGAAACCCCCACTCATCGCAGTCACTGACGACATCAGGACCCTGATGGATAACGGAGAAACAACTGCCCTCATCCTCCTGGACCTCTCGGCAGCCTTCGATACTGTATGCCATCGCACCCTAATAACCCGCCTCTTCACCACTGGGATCCAAGGAAAAGCCCTGGACTGGATCACCTCGTTCCTCACCGACAGAACCCAGAGAGTCCGCTTCCCTCACTTCCGCTCAGAGGCCACCGAGATCATCTGCGGCGTATCCCAAGGATTCTCGCTCAGCCCAACCCTCTTCAATAACTACATGAGCCCCCTCTCCACCACAGCACGCAAACCAAACATCAACATCATCTCCTACGCCGACGACACCCATCTGATACTCTCCCTCACCAAAGACCCAGCCACCGCCAAAACCAACCTACAGGAAGGGCTGAAAGACGTCGCAGAATGAATGAAGCTCAGCTGCCTGAAGCTGAACTCAGACAAGACAGAGGTTCTCATCCTCGGACAATCCCCTTCCGCCTGGGACGACTCCTGGTGGCCCTCAGCACTGGGCTCCGCGCCGACACCCTTGAACCACGCACGCAACCTGGGATTCATCTTGGACTCCTCCCTCACCATTACCAAGCAAGTCAACGCCGTCTCGTCATCATGCTTCAAAACCCTGCGCATGCTCCGAAAGATCTTCTGGTGGATCCCCACCAAAACCAGAAAGACGGTCACCCAGGCCCTGGTCACCAGCCTACTGGACTACGGAAACAACCTATACGCAGGAACCACCGCTAAACTACAACGCCGACAAAATGCCTCCGCACGACTCATCCTCGACATCCTTTGCCAAAGCCACATTTCCGCCCACCTGAGAAACCTGAACTGGCTCCCTGTCAACAAGAGGATCACATTCAGGCTCCTCACCCACGCACACAAAGCGCTCCACGACATGGGCCCCGAATACCTCAACAGCCACCTCTCATTCTACACTCCCACCCGCCAGCTCCGGTCTGCCAGCCTCGCCCTCGCCACCATCCCACGGATTCGCAGAACCACCGCCGGAGGAAGATCGTTCTCATACCTAGCGGCCATAACGTGGAACTCCCTCCACGTACACCTATGAATGACCCATGACCATCTCTCCTTCAGGAAACACCTCAAGACCTGGCTGTTCGAGCAGTAGTAGCACCCCTCCCTCCCCCTTTCAGCGCCTTGAGACCCTCATGGGTGAGTAGCGCGCTCTATAAATGTTTTGATTGATTGATTGGACAATCTTCATTATTTGACATAAATAACTACTGTTTACAAGCCACGTGAATGTCGGTGTAATGGCCGGGACTGGAGTGCCCCTTAAAACACAGGCAAGGTTGGGTGCAAGCACGTTACAAGAACCGTGCAATTGGAGATTTTTGCACACTGATGAGTGATCTGGTGTGGTGGTGCAATCTTCGCCATTTAAATAAACGTCCTTTCCTTCCCTCAAACACCTGTATGTGAACGGGAGATTCCAGACTTCAGAAGATAAGTACCACCCAGGGGCTCAAACTTGCCTATAGCATAGTGTTTCATTCAGGACTCAAACTTGAAAAGGCAAATTGTAAAGTTATCAACCCATGGATGAGCCACACAGCCGAATTAGATTCTGCTACCGAAAAGGGTAAAGGGTCTAACTTTTCAATATGCAACGGTGAAAACAGGGCATCCTTCATTGACATAAATTGCTGTTTAACAGTCAAATTGAAAAGCAGAAATAATAAACGTGTGTTCATGTAATCCAATGGAACTCGGCCATTTCTCAACGTTTGCAGAGTCCATGCAAACTGCATAACAGAACGTAATTGATTTTGCCCATGATACAATACGGCAACATATCATACATACTTGCACAATATCAACCACAGATGACACAATATTATCCAGAGAGTAAATTCGGGAAGAAATGGTGTTAATGCTATTTTTCTACAACGGCAAGCAGTTTTTCTAAATTGGCCTGATCTATAGCTCTAAGCCTAGAAGCAGCTTCAATTTGCGACAGTTTTCAAACCTCATTGTAAGCAGCATATAACCATCTTTTAGATCTGCCAGCTGCATGACCCTTAACAAAATCATTTAAGTCGACAGCGTAAGTGAGTTTGGATAAATGTAGCTTAACAGACGCTAAGGATGAATGTTTGAGCCAACTCTGGCACAACTTGCCTACAGAATAGGTGGTGACTGAATGTTGAGTCTGAAAGCGGGGATCAATTCTAACCTCTGTATAGCCAGGGGTCAGACCCAGAAAACAGTGCTGGCAATAATCTGCACTTTTTTTGCCATAGCAACCATCCTTTGGGATTAATGCTGGAAACATTGAAAGAGGAATTACTTAACGGGGATTGTAAGTCTCTCAGTGAAGTATTGGTGTAATTATTCCAATTGGGAAATTCACCCAAATCAGGAAACGAAGGAGAATTTGATTTTTTAGAAGTAGCCAATCTAAAGCAGGTGGCTTGTGAAATAGTGTCATTCAGAAACAACATATGGTTTGGGATGAGACATGCACAATGCAAAGCCTCAGTGCCTAGCACTTGACAACTTTTAGAACCCCAAACAGATTTAAGATCAGTATCTTTCAACAGTTCATAGCCATCTGGTCAATAAAGGACTTTGAATACAGTAATTTAGTATGGGTAAGTCTAACCTTGGAAGAGGACTTCTCAGACATGTAAATGTAAATGTAGTTGAGCTTATATAGCGCACAGCTACCCGCAGTGGGTGTCCCGGCGCTTGCTTAGGGAACCCTTCCTGATATTCCCCTGTGTGATAGCCCCAGCGGGTAGCCACAAGGTGAAAGTCAGGCATCCCGCCGCGAGGGGCCATTGTGGAGATTAAGCAAGCTATTGCCCAGAGTCGCAGAGTGTGAACCCGTGAGTCGAGAAGGCACCGGAGTCAGAATTATCGAGTCCGTGGAATTTTTAGCCCAAGACCCGCCGAGGCGGGGAATTGAACCCTGGTCCAGGACCGATCTCAGCTACCGGGTCTGCCGCCTCTAACCCCTGAGCCACACTTCTCCACATCTCAAAATAAAACGCATTAGGGTTTGATTGATCAAAATCAGTAAAATAAGAAAACTGTTTCAAAAATGTTTTCGAGCTGCCATCCACTAGTTCGGGACAGTGCTCCCACTGTGTGTAGTTAACCACATTTCTAAATTAATTCGACTTATGCAGAAAGTGATTGCCAAAATGCTGGTAACAGTACAATTCACCTTAATTCACAGATTTCAAATATAAATTTTCAGCATCGAAAGCAGCATAGTATTTCAAATCAGAAAACAAAGCCTCTACGCCCTTAACGTCCCAATCATCAGAGCGAATATTTTGTTTAACCAAATCCCCCATAGAAACACGGAGTACATTGGGAACATTAATAACCGCTGTGGGCCCATGTATCTGGAACTTTACTGCATCCCATACAACCCCATCTAAAACGGGCCAAGCAGTTATATTCACAAATGTCTGGTCCCTCTTCATGATGTGCGAAGAGGAGTGGGGAGCCAAAGTTCCATCTATCATTTTAATTGAAGTTCTTTCCTGAAGGTAGTGTCCTTTAATAAAACGGAAAAAATACACCACAAATCCTATGGACATGAACAAAAAAATTGCAATAAGCAGCAGTCAAATGTAAGTCCAAGGAGGAATCCCAAAAAATGTTTTTAAACCGGGTAGCAAAAATCAAAACTTTTGAAGGGGACTTGGATGTGGAAGAGCCAGTGTAAAATGAAAAACGGGATTGATCAGCCACACGGGTCTCCAAATCAGGCATAGACAAGTCAGTGGGGTAAGTATATTCAGTGCCATTAAGAGGATCACCAGCAGGTAGATTCAATAAAGGATTCGTAAGTGGACTCATTTTAATGAGAACATCAGGCCCGATGGCAGGATCCGGGGCCAAAGCAGAGTGTCGCACCATTGCTGGACACGAAACCCCAGGCGTCATAGTATAGAGAATCGGCCACCCTATGTGGTTTGACATTGCCAATGGAAATGTACCTTTTCCCCATTCGTCCAGGAAGAGGAGGTAAAATGACTGTTCTTATACCCTGCACACCAAGCACAGCAACTGGAGCTCGATAGGAAGGACTAAATTCTTTTTTGTTATCGATCTTCTCTCGGACCAGTTTTCCAACCTGGGGTAGACATCCGACTACCGGAATCTGCAATGCAGTTTCGTACGTTGAGGGCAAATGTTCCTTTGCAAAACTGTCAGTGGTCTTTTGTAGGTTCTGCAAAACATTAGAATGTCCATCTACGTCGAAGGATGCGGCTCCCGCCGCCATGTCTAGACCATCATGGTCTGGGACAAACATTTTGATGCCAAAGAGCATTTCGTATGGGGTCCGCCCACCCAGAGACCTTCTAGGGAGATTACACTATTACCCTCAGGTCGGTATGGAGACGAACATTTGACCTGGACCCCCAATGAAGCCATGGCATCGTTGTTCGCCTTAAATGCGAACGCTGGACCCTGTCCGAATGGTAGCTACAACAAGGAAAATTTCCCCCCAAAAAACGCAAATCGCTTACGACAGTTCTAGAATCAGCGCACCTTTGAGGCCACACCCAGACAAAGCTACTAAGATGTACTTATGTGCAGTATCAGAGGAGAAAGGATTGCAGTGATCTAAATAAACGCACGCAAGTGGCTTGTTAGATATGTACAACTGAGTTTGAGACGGGTGTGTAGCAGAGGAAGGTTTAATCTGCTGACAAATGCCACACTAAAGGACAAAATCACGTGTCTGTTTGTACAAACCCCGCCACCAATATCGTTGCTGAAGAGATACAGAAGCCGACATGCCAGCATGAGCCGAAGCTATCCCGGCATGGGCTGCTGTAATCAAAGCCTGTCTGCAGTCCGCGTTGGGTATCAACCTGTCACCAATGTCATTAATTTTCACATAAGGTATTTTATCAGGACTTAAACCCTTAGGGTAATTACCTCCCTTCTCTGTTGCGGCAATAGCTGCCAATATGTCATAATCAATCTTACTTTTGGAACATGTAACCGCTGCCACTGCATATGTTGAAACTGCTGTCTTTGCTGCTTCATCCGTAAGACAGTTGCCAACAGAGTGAACTCCGACACTCTGATGACCCAGGGTATGAATTACAAAAACGAGTGGGAGACGTTCTTTAAGCTCAGCAACTCGAACCCACATAATTTTATTTTTTATTGTGCTGCCCTTGGAGTCACAATAATCATTTTGAGTCCAAAAGGGTAGATTGTCTTTGTAAGACTGAACACAGTAATAAGAGTCACTCACAATAAGAGTAGTCACACTGGGGTCTGCGTATTCTAATGCAAGCATCAGAGCATGGAGCTCTGCCAATTGGGGGGTACAGTCCCCTAATGTCTGTGTATACACGACATCGGACTTGAATTTACCATCCACCATAGTACCAATCACGCAGGCCGAGGAATATGCGTGCTTTGAACCCGTAGCCGCTTGCGCGCTTCCGTCAGTGTAAACGATACAACAGAAATCCTCAAGTGGGTGCAGTCAGAGGAGCAGGATGAACTAATTCATACTGCAAGAACTGCTGAGTCTGCAAAGAGGAATCAAAAATAAACATGCCATCTGGGGATGTTAAAGATGTGGCCCATTGTATCCACCCAGGGTGCAAAGCTTTGGAATTAGGTACACAGGCTTTCGTCACTGCCTCCAAGGCAGGATACGGGGTAACAACCAAAATGCGTTTCCCCTTTAGAATCGCCATTTGCACTTTTGTCAAAACTTTTTCCACAGTGGAAAACCGCAACTCAGCCGAAGTGTACAAGTGTGACTTGTAAGCAATAGGGACCGTGTTGCCCTCATTAAAAGTGAGGACCGTGAAACCAACCACCCCTGGCACAATTCTTATCACCAGGTCGGCAAGAAT
The DNA here is from genome assembly GCF_964263255.1 of Lissotriton vulgaris. Lineage (NCBI taxonomy): Eukaryota > Metazoa > Chordata > Amphibia > Caudata > Salamandridae > Lissotriton > Lissotriton vulgaris. Next base: position 1,429,356,795 of record NC_141696.1, on the reverse strand, counting down.
TTAGGTTCAAGAAGATCAGCCTGCAAAGATTGCAAAATGGCTGAATGTTCTGGCAGCCAGCACGATTTGGAAAACGTAGGTTGTATCAACACATAAAGCGGTTTGATACGCTGGGCATATTCTGGAATGTAGGTACGACCAAAATTCAAAAAGCCCAGTGTTGGAACCTGGGATGTCAGGTCACCTAGGGTAGCCTGGCCTAGGGTAAGACACAAATACTAGAGGCACATGTGTGAAGGTTGCAAACCACCCAGCAGTAAATCCACGCAATAACACATAAAAAGGACACTACACCAATGTTGGAAAAATACGAGCTTGTTTATAAAAATAATATTTGCTTTCTCGACTTTTAAAATCACAGCTCAGTATTGTACATTTAATCCTGTAAATATTCTTAGTCTTTCAAAGTTGCTAAATCAACACCTTAAGCAGTTTTCCTTTCAGAGTTAACAGCTCAAAACAGTTTAGTCATGAAATTAATACAACCCCTACAGCAATGCTAACTTATAACATCAATCAACATCACTAGTACATTTAATTGGACTCCAGAATTGATTAGGTTTAACTTCAATGAGGTGCCCTAAACTTTCCTCCCACAGCACCTCTAACCCCCCATCAGGTACACAGACATTGAGAGGTTTCAAATAAACAAGAATTTACATAGGCACCAACAGCCTCTCTTTGCAGTTTGTTTCCTCAAGCTACTCCCCTCCCCATATAACACAGTTGAGGAAAACGACCAATGACTAAGTTATTTCCCTGCAGGCTCTAGCACCACTTTCTCCCTTTACCGACAGAACTTTTAAGGATCCCCCTCCTCTGCTCCTCGAGGAGAGGAGATTAATTCCTAGAGGCTCAGTCTTCCCTCCTTCCCCACGTTCACCTTACTGTACCGTGGAGACGAAGCGTCTCAAGTCTCCGCGCACTGGCGTTAATCAGAAGCTCCACAGAGGTCCCGGCTGGCAGCTGCTGTGTCGAACGCTTCCCGCCCAGCAAGCCACCTGTTCCCAAGGCTGGCGCGGGGATTACTGGGGTCTGGTTCTCCACTCCTCAGACACCGCTGCCGTTTTCCCAGCTGTCGGCCACACGATTTCGGGCTGGCACTGCTGAGGCTGTCCTGCGCTGACGAGCGCGGCTTCCGCTTCACCCTTTCGATCGGCTCCGCCTCACAGAGCCCGGCGGCTCAACGGGCATGCGCGGAAAGCGAGTGTCTCACCGCCGGAGACCGCGCTGCTCGGTCGGCGCTTCTCTTCTTCCCCGCCCACCCGGAAATCGACAAGGGCTTCTACAGGTCTGCTCCTCACCTCAGGATTTCCAGCTACAGCTCCAAATCGGCACCGCTCGCCTCGCGCCGATTCAGGGGCAGAACGGCTCGTCGTCTCACTGCCTCCGCTCCCTCAGCACTCACACGCCGATTTAGAAGCAGGACGGCTGGTCGTCTCACTACCTCCGCTCCCTCAGCACTCGTGGCAACAGGTAGGAAGAGGGACACGGAGGGGTTGTGGCACCAGGGGGGAGATTCCAGCAATCGGGCAGAACTCAATTAATGAGCTGAGCAAGGGGGGCACAAGGATTAGCCCCACTCTGTTTGAGATCCTCTCTGCAACAGTCTCACTAAAGTCTTTATGCTGGGCAGAGGACTGCACTCCACAGTGTTGCAGTCTCCTTCTCCTGTTCACATCCCTATTCTTCCAGTCTAGGGATTGGTCAGGCGCCCAGGGTCTCCAGTAACCCTCAACAGCGGGGTCAGGACAAGTAACCCAAAGGGGGGTAGTGTGGTGGATCAATAAGGCAGCATCCCAGTCCAGGAGGTCAACCCTTTGACTAGCCTCCCCCCCACCTTCAGCTACAGCCTGTCCTCCAGCTGACTCTCTCTGGCAAGACAAAATGGCTGTCCAGCATTCCGCCTTTTATAGGCTGACCCTCAGGAGTCCAGAAGGGACCAGAAGGTTATGGAACGCCCTATTCTACTCTATGGGACAGGTTCTGGGTTTGGCAGTTAGGACAGTTGGTAGCCACCATTTTGTGATTCCAACTATATTCCTGTCAGAACAGGCCTCTAGGCCTGAGGTGAAAAACTATGAGGGGGGAAAAGAACACCTATCCCCTTGACTAACACCTAGAAAAGCTAGTGGACACAAAAATTAATAAAGGTATGAGGGGCAAAAAGGGGACAAAATAAATAATAAATTGGAGGGACTACGCAAAAAGCCAGACAGGTCTAACACCCAGCAAAGACTGTCATTTTTTCAGTGGGAGCTCGCAAAAGTGCTCATTTCTCCAGGAAATTAGAAGCCAAACTTCGACCTTCGTTGTTGAGCTCGTACCCAGGAACAACACTGTGTATTCTGCAATGTGTGATTTTGCAAAGTTAAATTTATAGCCTATGTCCTCAAAACGGCAAATGAGGCGGTCTACGTGGCCCAGATGCGGCCATAATTCATCGTCCGTGAGATAAATGTCATCCACATACGAACAAGCATCTGCGCCGAGTCTCTCCAAGAGAGAAACAATGCCGGCGGCAAAAACGCCTGGACTATTCTTGTAGCCCATAGCCAAACAAAGGAAGTGGTGTTGTTTGCCGCCACTGGTAAAAGCTGTCCATTGACTACTAAGAGAGGACAGATTGTGGGCAAAAAAAACATTGGATATGTCAAGTGTGGTTTTAAACCTTTTTCGCATGAGACTATCCACAAGAGCAGAACTGTGAGTATTCTGCACCGCACATGTACGACAATGAGAGTTTAAGTGGCGGTAATCCAATACCAAATGGTACGAGCCATCCGGCTTGGTCACAGTAAAAAGAGGGTTATTCATCGGAGACACAGATGTTTTAATCACTCCTTGATATTCTACTTGTTCAAGGATCTCTGCAACAGAAGCTGTCGCTTCTTGCCCCATGGGGTATTGGGGTTAAGGCTTTGGCATAGACCGCAAGGGAATCTCATGTTGAGGTGATAACTTGTCCCATCCACAGTGAGTACGGTACAACGCCGGTGCAAGCTCCTTAGTCCAATCTTCTGCAAACTGCAGAGCCTGTTCCTTAGGCACTGTGTGCGTGAAAGCGGAGAGGATCACCTCCTCCCCTTGCAGAGCAGCTAAGACAAAGATGGGGGCCAATCGACCTCCGCCAACAAAATATCATAGGTAGTAGTCAGATTCTCCCAAAATACCCCTTTTATGGTACGTTCAATGTCACCTTCTATTAGAAGGACAATTTCATATAGTCTGTCAGGGGGGAGCCACTCTAGTGTCAGCTGTCTCAACTACAACAAAGGTGTCAGTCGCTGTTCCCTTCAGTAGTGGACGCAATGCCTCTCGAATGATGGTAATCTTCACCGCGCTGTCGAGCAGAGTAAGCGCCCATGTCAGATTCCGTAGCTGCGTTCTCACTATCTGTGGCATATCTCGCTGCTACCGCAGCAACTTTCTTCTTCTGAAACTGGGGTCTCTGACGCGGTGACTCGTCCTGCTTGCCTTTTCCGTCAGCCTTGTGAGGCTGCTCACGGCTCTGTTGGGCATCTTGTCCTCCTCCACCAGTGGTAGTTACTGATGTGTCCTGCAAAGAACGAGGAGAACGTTGTTCAGGAACCTGAAATCTATCAGGTGACTTAATAGTACTGCGGTCGTGCAACTCATACGTACGCTCAGCATGGGCAGCTGTAGGTGAGGCTGGACGGGACCCCTGTTTCTGTTGCTGTTTGCCCTGTTTCTTGTTCTTACTTAAATTTTGTTTCTGAACTTTTGGGCGGTCATCTTTATCAGATGACGCTTGTTGAGTTTGCTGTTGTTTTTCTTTCTTAGCGAAAGGCTTAACACCCAGACTATTACGGCCAACGGTCTTATAAGCCTGCGTAATAATCTTCGGTAACTGATCGGGTTTGTCTGCGTCGGGGACATCGCACAAAGCATTATAGACCTGGAAACTTACCGCATCCCCCTTGACATTTGCAAGGATGAGATAGCGTACCATGTCCCACGAGTCGCATTCCCAATTCCATAGCCGCCTCTGGCCCGTGTTCATCCTGAACACGCTTGATCACAGAGGGCAGAACAGTCATTGACGGGTGCCAAAACACCTAGTAGAGACTGCCGCAAAAATCACTCCTCAAGTGGTACATTCATTTACGTCGGGCACTAAGTCTTTCTGCAAACTAATCGTGAGGATCCTGTGTTTTTCCACAGGACTAGTATTCGGGAATACTGCTTCCAGCTGGTCGAATTTCTTGGCAAGCCAAAAAGGCATCTCATCCTTATCCTTGGGAGGCTTGCCATTGACTGCATTACCCATGACGGGGCTAAGCTTTAGCCCGCCCCCACCAACTGGATGCGCTGCACCACCCGGGGTCCCACCCGGGAGGTTACGGGTAATGTAATGAACCAGACCCCTAATAACTGACACTGCAGAGGTATACAGGGGTCTGAGTTGCTGAGCTGTTAACGCACCCACCTGAGGATGCGGGGTGTAAGCAGCTAAACCAGGCCAAGTAGCGCCTAGGATTGACAACGCCCCTTGTCTGACCGCTGTAATAGCGTGTGGGAGGGCGCCATTAAACCAAACGGCATGCTGCCAAGCAGAAATCGAAATTTCCACTGTCCGATATGGAGCGTACGCAGCAGGAGCATCAGCAGGGGTGTAAGTGTGAAACACACCAGTACCAGCGTCCACCGCGGGATATGTAACCCATGAGTAAAACAACTCAAACGGATACACCGCGTCAACTGAGACCACAAAAACAACTGGCTGTTCCTCTAAATAAACGAGGTATTCCTGCAAGTGATTCCGTACAGCCACACGACAGTGTGCTGGGATATCAACCGCAACCATATCAAAACAGTAATAGAGAAGTACAATGCAATAGTATAAGGCACAACTGGGTAGTAATTCAAAAAGAAAAACGTTTTAATATATCAAGCTTGAAGAGACCTCTGTAACTATAGGTAGGTTTTATCCGCCACTATCGTCAACCGGAAACAATAGTGAGGGGGTCGAAGACTGATATAAGCACTACTCAAGTGTCTCACAAAAAGACCACACTCGTTGGCGGCGCCATGTTGCAAGGATTTCTGCTCATACACAGAACTGTGTACAGAGACCTAGGACATTAGTGAATTGTGGTATACCAGAAACTCACCTCAGCCAATCAGCTAGCAATCAGTGTCACATTAGCTCTTCATCCTATAGCAAAGTAACCAATGGTTAGACAACCTAGAACATGCGACTTAGGACCATCTCAGGAATGGTGGGAAGTGAGAACACTCTTTTGTTATACTCTCATACCAGTCCACAAAAGGAGTAAAAAAGAGACACAGTAAGGTTAAAATCTTTAGTTTAACGACGTGAAAATCATGCGCAGTATTTTAGTCAACATAAGCAGACATATGATTAAAAATAATATGGCCAGCATGGTTACAACTCCATAAAATACAAAAGAAGGAATTATATTACAATGATAGTGCAAACAGGTGATATAGCGGCTAGTTTAAACACCCTCCCTATATAGGAACTATGTATTATAAGCTATAGAAAGTCTCTTGAGCTTGTTTTGGGGGACCCCATTACCTGTCCGCTCAGTAAGTGTAAATTATATCTGGATCAGCAAGGCTCTCTGCATCCCTGGTATCTTCCAAGTGTGTGAAATTATGGCAAGTGTGCTATGATAAAGGCACCAAAATCTTGCTGGGATTGCAGCTGCCAAAATGTTGTGTCTAGAATGTGTTACACGGACTTGCCGATAAACAGGCTCACATGTTATGATAACCTTGTGGGCTCAGCACTCACTGTACAGACTGGGGGCATGATGTATGTCTAGAGATGTCGAAAAACAAACCTTTTCTCATATATAGACCTTCGTGAAAGCTAACTTTAAAAAAATGCCTAAGCAGTGTCGTGTGCAAAAAGCATCAAAAGCTAAAATGGTGTTTAAACTTCTAATAAGCCATGCTAACATAACATGCACACAAAAGAAGGCCCAAAACCATACTGCAATAGTTGGGGTCCATATGCTGGACCTACCAAGCTCCCTGTCCCTCCATGTGAGACTTTAACCTCATGGTGCATGCCACACTGTGCATGGTTGCAAAGAGGGATCCCTTGGACCCCCATGGGCTACATTCGGAAGGCTCCGAGTGAAGGGGGGCCTGTTACCGTTGTTCCGGCAGCTGATCCATGCCGGAACAACTGATTCAGAAAGGATGTCCGATCTGACATCGTAAGCGCTCGGTCGGAAATGCAGTCCGTCGACCTGTAAGAGTCGGCTCCGAACAACTTGGTTCCTCCGAATGCCATACAGAGCTGACTCGGAAAGTCCAAACGCTTTCCGAACATCCTAATCGGTCATTCAGAAAGCTTTCCGAATCGTTCGGAAAGATGGGTTTCGTATCGGATACGGCAGACCCGAATTCAATTAAGAGCCTTTCCGAATGACATTGTAATCGACCCCTAAATTGTGAACAATAGTGAAACCCAATTAATAAAAATGATAGGGTGAGTAACCAATTAACTAACTCCCCCCTGAGACGTGAGCCAATGTCCTCTCTGGACGCACAATCCCAGGAGTGCAGCAATAACTAAGGTAGGAATAGGTCACTCTATGAGCATGTCAGCTACAAGCCGTCTTTGCTTGGTGTCCACAGGGGTACTATTGCAAATAGGAGGATAGGCTTGCTGCCGCAAGACTCTGAGTAGTGAGAGTATATTGCTGGTCCATACACCAATTCTGGTAGTGAAGGCCTGGATCACCCAACAATATCTCACCCACAATTTTCCCTCAGTTTGTGCCATTCTCCGCCATAAGGGGATTAATGCACAGCCTTTCTCAATGATCACAGACTAATAAAGAAACTAGACTAGTACAACTGCTGCACTCGACAAACCCAATTCACACTAATGCAGAGTCCCGTCCAGTGGCATTAAACAGGGCTGGACTGGCCATTGCGGGCACTGGGCAATACCCCGGTGGGCCGCAAGGGTGGGGGGCGTTTTTGTTACAGGGCTGCAAAATCGGCCCTGTAACAAAATCGTCCGAAAACTGGCGCTGGCAAAGAGCTCAGTTGCACCCCCAACGCCCCCCACTCCCCACAGGGTGGTGGGGGTAAGGGGCCGGGCAAGCACTTTGCCAGGGCTGGTTTTGGCTCCCAGTCCGGCCCTGGCATTAAACCACCGGCCAATGTATTTATTCCTGTACACTAAAGAACAAATTGCTAACACCTAATAAGACATGCAAACCCTGGGAAGATAATGTGTTAAAAAGATATCCCTATCTGTGTGAAAGTGGCACCACATAAAACACGCCATTGCTTCTGCAGACAAGTTCAACAACAATATCTACAGATTTCGGATTTCGATTTGCGGTTAGCAAGCCAACCAGTAATAAAAAAAAGACTTCTTCAACGCAAATCACAAATAAGTATAATACATCAAAATCACAGTGCTCAAAGCACAAATTGAGCCACGAATCAATATTGCATACCCAAACACCTGGCATACAGTATTACAATTCCTCATGTAACACAAATCACAACACTTCAATTACACATCAAAACATTCTTAAACACAAGAATCATTCCACCCTATTCATACTTACATTACCTTTCTTCTGGTATAGCACTACAAGTCAGGAACTGGGCAAATAATCCACCAGGGAAATCCAACTTGGAAAATCCACTGACACTAAGGCAAGGCAAAAAGACAACCCTAAAGCAGAAAGGATGTGCCCGTATCTCACTACCATCCTCTGCTACCAAAATGTTGTGGGCATGGGGAAACTCTAAATGGAAACACCCCAAAATTTACCTCAACATCTCCCCCACTGGCTGATGAGTTGGAGACAGTGTAATACATCAAATTTACGAAGCAATGTGTCCCTGAGATAAGGCACCACACATCATTTCAGAATACAGTCAATTAGGTAAGGGCTGACTCAATAACTGAGTTTTAGGTCAGGAATAAATATAAAAAAATATATTTTTTTAAAGCAAAATGTATGGTACACAGAGCATCAGAGCTAAATCATAAAGTCAATAACATAAAGACTCTTAGACTTGGGCATTACAGAAGATTGTACAAATCAGAGAAAAATTCTAAGTTCCAAATGAGTAGCAATAGTCAACCGGACAGCATCTCTAGCACTGTCGAAAAGTCTTCTGGCTCACACCCGAAGTCAGGGGTTTATGAAGAAAATCTTTTCATAGAACAGAAGAACTGCAAACTGAATTATTAGGGTACAGTGAAGTCCTTGAGGAAAGAAAAATTATTGTGATTACACTGGAAAATGTTCATGAGAGAACAGCAAGAATAATGTTATGTTATGTTATATGTTATAGGGGTATTTGTAAAGCGCAAGGCTACTCTTGAGAGTGTCCCGGCGCTAACTTAACCCTATAGACAGAGCAGATCGAATGTCAATTGAAATAAATAAACATGACTCTGTGTGTTGTTGAAATAATCAACAGTGAACATGCGGAAGGAGACATCAATTTTCAACAAAATGGCATTTGGGCCTAAATTAAGGCCTGGCAAACAATTGTACATTTTACAGGAAATCTGTGCAATAGCTTCAGATCTGAGGGCACATATAAACTCAATAAGAAATCCACATTCTGCACAAAATGAATAATGCACAAAAAACTCTAACAGCAGGAACATGCAAGAGTGACATAAAGGAGCAGAGAGTGTCTGGTGGTGTAATAACAAGGCATAATTTGGAATCAAGTATACACAGCCTTGGTATATGGTACCCCAGCCTCATTTTAGTTCGGCACTTATTGTTTTACACATTAAGCACTGGTGATTTCTATGTAAACATCTGCTCGCACAGGCATCACAATTAACAAAATCTAGGGAATGTACTACACCCTGGAATCGGTCATTTCTAGGAGGGAGCGATAAAGTCTGCTTCCCCAGAACAAATTCGGCAGGTCAAACCTGACAAAATTTACTAGGGAGTGGGAGGAAGGCCCTTTAAATACTGGACATGTGCATGTTGCTGCCTAGTGGACTCGCGCTATTTGCAGCCAGAAGGACTTCGATCCGCATGGTACCACTGATTAGGGAAACTAATGACACCCAGTGAATTCAGAACCCCGGTTCAGCGGATTTTACAGGCTGCGATAAAGGATGCAACGCTTTTGGGGGATTATGGGATACTCTGGCCCACTGGTAATCGAGGCCTAGTTGTAAATAGTCCATAGGAATAGCTCCCGCCGCTGCGACGTTTCTTTGGTCGAAAGAACACATTGACCTTTTTCGAGCCATGCCTAGGTTTTGTTTAATTTTTTATCTAGCTGGCGTTCCCATGGCCACGCGACACGATGACACAGTGTAAAGGGACCCGAGGTGTGGACATTACACTCCCCTGCATGGCTGCTTCCGAAAAGGCGCGCGTCTCGTGACCTGCAGCATCTTTAGCCGTTCTGAACGTTCATTGTTTTTTTAATCTGAGGCAGCGAGAGCGTCAGAGAGAGAGAGGTCATCATTGGCATTAACATGAAGCAGCTGTACGGTGTCCCGTCGCTGATCGACCGGAGGAGGGACGCTGGCCCCTGGAGGGTGACTTCGGGAGAAATGCCCGGTGCAGGTAGTGTCTCGTTTATTTCAATAACTAGTCAGGAATGCATGTGAGGATGTCTGTGAACACTAAAGGAAATAATGTGTTATTGTGCTTGCTAAATACGGCAATTCCGGGCTTGTTTATAAGAGGAATAAAAGTACAAAAACTGCTGAGTGCCCCAGAACCAGCCAGTGCACACATTATGCGGATTATTGAATACATGGCGGACTCCTTACCTTAAAGTCTCTTAAAGCAACTTAGTGTATTTGTCCTGTTCGAAGAACTAGCTTTCTTTTGTTGCTATAATAGGTTTTAACACAAATATTACAGTCATATTCAACAGACGTCGGCTAAACAGTAAAGGAAACACATTTCTAGTGGTCTTTGTGCGAATTCCCTTCACTTTCTCTGCTGTTTTGCTTGCATAGTAAATGTCTGTTTATCTATCTATCTATATCTATCTATCTATCTATCTATCTATCTATCTATCTATCTATCTATCTATCTATCTATCTATCTATCTATCTATCTATCTATCTATCTATCTATCTATCTATCTATCTATCTATCTATCTATCTATCTATCTATCTATCTATCTATCTATGTGTGTGATTATTAAAGTTCTGAGTTTTCATAAGCACTGCTTCAAATAGATGCATAAGAACCGGATGCGGTTGCAATCCCAAAGAGACACTGCCACACGAGTAAAAAAAAACAAAAAACACTTTTGAGTAGGTCTGGAATGCTTTTATTGCGATAGTACCAGCACATGTCAGTAGGTTATGTAATGTTATGTTATAGATTTTTGTATAACATCCAAGGGGCTGAAGACTCATAATGATTCTGTTTATTTATTGATTTGGAGTTTCATAGTGGGTGCCTCAAAACTTTTGGGTCAGAGGATCGTTTTGCAAGTAAGAAGTACAGGAAGCAGATGTTGTTATGAAGTTTATTTGTAGAGATAAAACCCTAAGATGTCACTGGTAGAAAAGCTCAACTCCAACTGCTCTTGCATTCCTAAGTACACACAGTGGAGTCACCAACATTCCACAAGAATTAAAGGAACAGTAATAACATTGAGACAGGAGGATGTAACACATCCTTTCTCTTAAATAAAAGAAAACAAATAATAAAAAAAACTATATACATTGCAATGAAATATAGAATCATTATGCATATATACAGAGTCACATCAAATAATCCTTAAGCTTGATAGGTTTCACAATAATTCGTCCTGAAAATCTTCTGGGCTTGGGAACATCCTCCTTTGGAAGTTCAGATGACGTGGATTGAACATGGGAAGACTGAACAGAACTTGAAGCAGAAATGGAACCAGACCCCTTTTCCAACCAAAGATCACGTTCCAAATCATTGCACCTGGCAACATTGCATAAATTCCATTTTTGTCCGTCATCAAGCAGTACGCAATTACCCAATACTTTTAACACCTTTTTTGGACGAGACCATCTGGAAGAACCATCCTTGGATAACCCAAAGCGAGAAGACCTCACTAAATCTCCTACATGAAAACTATTTACACGTTTCATAACTTTGTCATTATGCCTATCTACATACTTCTTCTGATAAGAACTCATCCTACTGTTGAGACCTTCTTTATAATTACGACCAGCAGAAATCTTGAGCATCCATGCAGGAGTCACCTTATTACCAGCAGAACGCCCCTTTAAAAGATGGAATGGAGATACCATGGTAGCAGAATGTGGAGTGTTTCTATAACTCCAAACCAAATTTTTGACAGCAACCTTGCAATCATTGCCACCAGACACAGCTAATTGTATACAATCCTTTAAAACACGGTTGAACCTTTCTACCATGCCGTTCTCCCTTGGGCAATAAACAGCCGTGGTAATGTGTTTTATACCACATAAATGTAAGTAACTTTGGAACTCAGAAGCAACGAACTGTGGGCCATTGTCTGTCGTGATGCTCTCAGGAAAACCTTCCCTATGAAAAACCTCCTCACAAAAGTTAACAATGCTAGAAGCTTTAACTTCCTTAACGAATGCAACCTCTGGCCATTTGCTATAATAATCCATTAACACAATGGCGAACTTCCCAGTAATATTACCAACACTGAACGGACCACAAATGTCCATAGCTAGTTTCTGCCATGGTCCGTCAGGAAATGAAACAGCAGAGATTGTAGTTTCTTGGGAAACATGAGATTTATCACTGCATGTGCAAGCGGCACAATTCCTTACACACCTTTCAACATCCTTGTCCATACCTGGCCACCAGAAATCACACCTACATCTTCTTTTCATGCCAGACATGCCTGAGTGCCCTTCGTGCATAAGATCCAGTAACTTATTTCGTAATGAAGACGGTACCACAAGTTTGTCAGCTCTTCTAACCACACCAACCACAAGGTCATAAGAAAGTTCAGCCCAAACTGTTTTATATTCGGACAAGTCAGAATCACTCCAAGAGAAATTATTGCATGGTGATGTTAAGCGTGCAATTACTTCCTTCAATACCACATCATCCTGAACAGCTTGTCTCCATACTTCCAAACTTATAGCACCACTACAAGCTTCATCCACAGAAGCAATTGACCAGTCTTCATCTTGTTCAACCACAACATCTTCAACTCCAACAGGAAGTCGAGATAGGCAATCAGCATTGACATTTTTGATTCCAGGTACGTATTCCATTGAAAAGTCATATTCTTGTAACTTATAAATCCACTTGGCAATTCTAGGCGTGGCTTTCCCTGCACCCTTAGTAGACAAAATATCAACAAGGGGTTTATGATCTGTTCTCAACTCAAAGTTAGTGCCCCAGACATAGTTCCTGAAATAATTCACACCCCAAAAGCAAGCTAAAGCCTCTTTCTCGATAACAGAGTAAGAAGGTTCAGCACCTTTCAATGTACGTGATGCAAAAGCTACCACCCACTCAAATTTGTCTTTCCCTTGCATTAAAACAGCTCCAAGCCCATATGCACTCGCATCCACAACGATGATCGACCTCTTGCTGGGATCATAAGGTTTAAGTGCAACAGCATTTGCAATCTCTTTTTTTACATCATCAAACACAGCTTGACACTCTGTGGTCCATAAAAACTTCGCACCTTTTTTCATCAACAATCTCAAGCAAAAGACTTTAGAAGCGAAATTTGGCACAAATTTCGAGTAGTACTCGGCAAGACCTAAAAAAGAACGGAGCTGGTCTTTATCAGATGGTGCCGGAGCGTTCTTGATGGCATCTAATAAATTCTTTTTAGGTTTAACACCATCTGCAGATAAAGTGTGCCCAAGATATTCTATTTCATTGGTGGCAAATTTGCATTTCTCAGCAGCTACAGTCAATCCAGCCTTTTGAAGTTTACCCAATACATCATGCAGAATCATGTCATGGTCACTTTTATCAGCACCCCATACAAGTACATCATCTTGAAACACTAACATATTAGGTGTGCCTTCAAGGACTTTGCACATGACTCTTTGAAAAACGGCCGAAGCAGAAGATAACCCAAAAGGCATTCTCAAGAACTGAAATGCACCCTCAGGAGTGATGAAGGATGTCAGATGACGGGATTCTGGATGTAACTTTATCTGATGGTATGCATTGGATAGATCAATGGACGAGAAAAATTTAGCATCTTTAACAGAAGCAACCATTTCATTAATTTTGGGTAAGGGGTAGCGATCTACCCAAATATATTTTTTTAAATCTCTTAAATCAACACACATGCGTAATTTTCCGTTGGGTTTTCGTGCCAAAACTACTGGACTAAGCCAAACAGATGCTTCAATTAGTTCAATAATGTTCTGATGACAAAGGCGATCTAACTCCAATTTGAGTTGAGATCTTAACACTAACGGCACATTACGTACTTTATGAATAATAGGGGTACAATCAGGTTTGAGAACTATTCTATGTTCAAATTTTTTGAGACAACCTAATTTAGGATTAAACAAATCAGGGAACTTTTTATGCAATTTTAACACAGCATTGTCATCCTGAGTTACTAAAACTTCTTCAGAAGTTTTTTATGCCAATTAGGAGATAGTAAAACTTGGTCTGGATGATTTGGATCAAGGGTCAATCCTAAATTCCATAGTTCCTTCCACCCTAATAATGCTCTCCCTTTTTCCACCACATAGACAGTTCCAAGAGTGCTCCTATCCCTAAAAATGATTTCAGATGTGAAACACCCAATCACAGGTAATCTAATGCATAGATAACCCACAGGAGATCTTTGTGAATGAACTAAGATGGGTTTACCACACGTTTCCCACATGGTCTTATCAATAATGGTATATAACGAGCAAGAATCAGCCCAAAGAAATAACTTGTGGTTATTGATAGTGACTTCACATTTAGGTGGTTGAATCTCTTCAGAGATTTGATTAACCTCATCATCATTCCAAATAGTCATAACTTCAATGTCGCTATCGCTATTAGAGTAAACAGATTCATCAATGAAATTTACAGAACTTTTCCAAGCATTAGGATTTCCTGATCTGCACATTTTTGAAAAATGACCAGATTTGTTACACTTGAAACAAGTGACATTTGACGCAGGACACCAAGAATTTTCAGTGGTATGCTTGGCATTTCCACATCTGAAACAAAATTGCTTAATGTTAGGAATCACAGTCTTATTAGAAGACGCTTTGTTATATGATACAGTGCTTTTGTTGACACCTGAAAAATTGCGAGGTTTAATTCTACTATCACGTTTAACATTATATCTACTATCAAAAGTTTTTGGCTTACTGGACACAGTACATACCTCACCAGAATCTTTGTTTTCAGATAACTTTCGATCTGTGCTATGTGTATTGTTTAACTCTTTGACATAACGTGAATTATTTTCAACTCTCCTGGCAACAGAAATAGTTTTATGAAGAGATGGATCTTTTAAGTCAAGTAATTTCTCCTGGATTTTAACATTGTTAGTTCTATTGATAAACTGATCCCTTATGATTTCCTCATGTAATTCTTTAAACTTGCAAGTAACTGCTAACCTTCTTAAGGCAGTAACATACTGTTCTACAGTTTCACCCACCATTTGTGCTCTTGAAAAGAATTTGTGTCTTTCTACAACAATACTGGTTTTCTTACCAAAATTTTCTTCTAGTGCATTAAGTGCATCTAGATATTCATCAGATAAAACTGATTCAAGTTTTGAACAATCAAATACAATTTCTTCTTCACTGAGATCTTCATCTCCGCCTACACATACCTTTGAATTAACAGAAGATACAATTGGTAATGTTTTCAGTACTTTCCTACCTTCAACACCAAGACTATGCTTGAGTAAAGCTAATTTTCGTGAGGCAAGAAATACTTCTCCTCCAATTGCCTCCAAATAAGTTTCAAAAGACTCCCGCCAATCCTCCCAATTCATAGGAGGTACACCAGGATCTTGTAAAAATTTTGGGGGAGCTAAAATATTATTAGTTTCCATGCTGAAAAATGATTAATTATAATATGTTATACATAATAAATGTAACAATGACAATAATACAATTAAAGTGAATATTTTGAAAGAAGAATGGAAGAAAATAATAAATTAACAAACAAAAAGTAGTCACCGTTGTCTGTGCTGGTTTCAAGGAGGAAATACCTAGAGAAAAAGAATTGTTTTAGAGGAAAAGTGTTTGTTGTACAGATTAATAAAGTATGTTCTCTCTTTTATTTATTGAAATCTCCCAGAATGCATTGTCAGTTTCCCAGGGTACTTTGCGAAAAAAAACGAAGAAAATAGCAGGTGAGTGTGTCGTGTTGATTCTGCAGCTGTAGTTGGAGTTAATGTGAAGGTAAACTGGTGATACTCGTATAAACGAGGAAACTGGGCGAGTAATTCACATGGCACACGTCGATCGTTGTTTGTTTATTATTTTGTCGAGCGCCGCTCAGTTAACGCAAGTTTAATACGAAATATCGGCAAAAATGTTGCTAAGCAACCGGGAACACAAAAATGGCAGCTACGCGACGTAGCGTTGTTGTACGCGCAGCCTGACGATGCGCCGCCTGACGTTGTCTTTAAGCTTCCGCCTGATGTGGTTGCTGGGTGATGACGCTGATGACGCTGAATGCTGATCAGCTGGCAATGTTCTATGCGCGTATACACGCTCGCGCTGACAAACAGATGCAGATGCAAGATGCTTTTCAAAAGATGCAAGGCATTTGGTAAAGCGCTGGTTTCCAATTTAGTTTCAAAACAAGGCAAAATGTAATTAGAAGTCGTTTTTTTAGCGTTTGTAAGCGCTTCCAATAGAAATTGAAATAACAGTCTTAATGAATGTCGTTTTTTAGTATTTACAAGCGCTTTTCAAGAAAATCGAAATAATAAGATAATGATAAAAAAAATATAGACACAACTCACTGGACAAGACGTTGTTATTTCTGGAAATGGTTTTGAAGATCTCTCCTTTTGTTAGTTGGTTGTAGAGATGTTTCTCTGGTATTCTTTTCCTTTGTAGAAACGATTTTTTAAAATGAACTTGAAGACATCAAAGGGTTAGGTGGGTTGTTTTCTCCCTCGTCGCCACTTTTGCAAGTAAGAAGTACAGGAAGCAGATGTTGTTATGAAGTTTATTTGTAGAGATAAAACCCTAAGATGTCACTGGTAGAAAAGCTCAACTCCAACTGCTCTTGCATTCCTAAGTACACACAGTGGAGTCACCAACATTCCACAAGAATTAAAGGAACAGTAATAACATTGAGACAGGAGGATGTAACAGATCGGGAATAAATCAAGGTTTAGCAGATAATGGAGGCTAGAAAGTGCCCCGTCAGGTACGGTGGGTCCCATTGCTGTTCGCGGACTCTTGTAGTTCGGTTGCGCCATGAGAAAGAGGTTAAAGTATGAACAGTTACTTTTATAGGACTTTCCTGAAGTACATGTACTTGTCTCCAGATCTCACCATGTGATTAAGGACATTTCACAATATAGGGGCTGAAGATCCAGAGATCTTTCTCAATGCTCCATTATTTGACTGAGCTTCTCTGAATCGACTTAGCAACCAACAAGCAGAGTATCAGGCCGGGGTGACCCGTGAAGCTAGAGTCTGCCTGTATTTTTTCAAGAAGCCTTTATGATCGACGTCGAGAACTTTACATTTGATCCAGGCTTCAAGTGGGAGCCTCTTAGCCAGTCAAGGACCCTTGGAGCAGACCTGACATGGCCTTGTTTATGAAGGTCGAAGCACATTCTGGCTACCAGTACTTGAAGACGAAAAAAACGGGCGACGCTGTGACGAGGAGCAGGGAGGCCGTATTTACTCTAAAAGAGCGCATGGTGGCATAAGAAAATCGGAACAGGAGGACAATCTTTAAAAAACTTCCTGGGCATATCGCCAAATAGGTGCAGCCTACTGCAGCGGTTTGCAACCATAACAATTGGAAACTCTACATCAAAGGACATAACGGTGGCTCCCTCGTACAGTGCATAAGGCCTGTCATCCAAAGAAAAAAGATAATCTTCCTTAGAAACTTATTGATTTGAGGCCAACAGATCGTATAAGACTAGGGCAATACTTTCCACTGACATTGATAAAAGTGGACGACAAGAGAAAATTATGAACTCTTAAGAATCGGTCCTGAAGAAGGTGTCTCATAAAGAAAACCGAAACGCCGCGTCGACCTAAATCTTCGATTCTTGATGTTATGTACCCAAATTGTTTTTATTTTTATTTATATGTATAATATTGTGTTAATTGATATTCATGTTTTTTACTACTGTTTTTAATATCACGATATGTTTCAATTTGTATCAAAAGAATAAATTTGTACTTTTTCTACCAGAACTTAATTTGTATTCATATCAGTTTTTATTAGAGTCACCCTGCAGTAAAAGTATTCTATGTTTTTTCCAATTTGTTTTTTCAATATGTTTTCCAAGGGTTTATGATTGCCTATGTACAAATAAGCATACCAAATAACAACCGCATATCGCTGCCAAATCCAAACTAGATCACCCTAGACTCATACACACGCAGATTTGTCCTATTGAATAACAGGATCTGTGAATCCATAAACGTGGGACATCCTACATTTCTTACACTTATTCCCCCTAGTCCCAGACAACTACCTAAAGGGGGCCTCCTCAATAATTTTTCCTGCCAGGTTTTGTAGCCTGGTAAAACTGTTTTACAGTAGTTCTGGAGACGTCTCTTGCCAGGTCTATCTGATGGCCAGTTTGGAGTAATTTGAGGATTCAACAGAGTAGTGTGAGCTAATGGTTGCTCCCTTTCACCCGGGAATTGACGTTTGGGGCAAATGACAGTGACGAGTGACCGATTATCTCCCGGTTCCTAGTTTTTGGGTTGGTTGAAGGAAGAATTCCAAGGACTAGAGCCACTCCCAGCGTAGTGTGACAGGTTCCCTTTCTCCCAATACGATGATCTCAGTCTTGGTTCCCCTTCCTAAAGAGGAAGTTCTCCATCATCAAATAGAGGACCTGGCTGAACCATAAGTTAACTTTGGTAAGTGTTTATGTTGATGTGTAACCAAAATGGGTTTGGATGTCATTTGTATGCATTTGGACGTTTACTTGCTGTGAGAATCCAGACCCTGCTTGCAGGGTCCCGCCACATTTTATTGCCCCCATTTTGAATACCAGATGCTAGTTTTCTGACTCTGGTTGTGCCCTGGGATATTTTAACCGGACCCAGGGACTGAACTCTGATTAAATGTACATGGTAATTAGGTATAATTATATTTGGTTCTGACAACCTACCTGTAGGTCTCTAGTATGCGCTAGGGCATGTTGGTTTAGAGGCCCATTAGACGTTATGTAGTTAAGTGTGCACTACTGTGTTGCCTGCTTTAATTTTAAAAGCCAGCAGTGCCTTGCAAGATGCTTTTAAAGCAGAATTATATGCAAATTTGACTTTGGAACTAAAGGTACTTTCAAAGTAGTAAATTAAATATATATATTTTTTGCATAGAAATCACCCCTAAGGTCTCCCAAGGGTAGAGTGTCTTGTAATTAGAAGCAAGGACATTATAAAAGATGATTTATATGCCCTGGTGAGGGAAAAACTGCCAATCATTTTTCCCCACTGCAATGCATCGGCTCCATGGGCAAACATGAGAATGCTGATATATACCCAGGTAAGGCCAAAAGTAATGGAGCTACACATCTTTCTTACATTGTCCTAATTTTGCACAGTAACATTTCTGCTTTGGCCTTTTGCACATATTTGTGTGCCCGACAATATTGGTGTAGTTTCTCTGAAACTACTTTATTTACACATCTAGTTTCACATAACATTATCACAATGCCTCGAACACCACGTGCAAGGCCTCATGACGCACTATGTCCAAATGTTGTTCTATCTTCATCCATGGGGCAACAGGGCTTTCTACATATTCATAACATCAGTAATCTATACACACATCACAAGGATGCTTTCTATTATAAATAATGAGCATCCCAAAAAATTAGCAGAGGGAGCACTTCCGCTGACACTGAGGGTCCCTGCATGCTGAGACTTTACCACACAGTGGTCTGACATCTCCCTGCGGGGTGCCTAGTTTGTGACCTACACAAGCTCCTACATTCTCTCCTGCCAGGTAATGGGGTTGGATCGTCCCTTGGAGGGATTCTTGGCTTTACACCTACAGACCCTCTAGGTACACACAGAGTAGGGTTTGCATAGTAGGAGTGTGTCGGATTACTGCCTCGTTTATATGCCTGCATACATACACTGTTTTAGCACCATGGTAGAACTATATCTACTATTTACGCTTTTGGTACTTGTATTCACTTTCCTATGCTTCTGTCTATTGATTATCACAGCACATGTATTATATACAAGGATAACTTTGGTTCAATAAATATATTGAAACATCCCAGTGTATTCTCGGAATATTTCTTTGAGCACAAGTAAGCACGAGTGACTGAGCGAAAGGTTCCGATCTATTTTCACAATCCCTGAGGGGTCAGGGTTGTCATCTTCAGTGGTTACTAGAAACCATTTGCTCCCTGGTAAGGTTAGGTGGGCTTATGGTGGAACTGTGAGCTAGCTGATCCCGAGGCCAACATAACGTGCAGGGTGCCTGGAATAAGCCTAGAAACCTCACCCAAAGTTTCTGTTGTCCAAACAAACATGCAGATCTTGCGGCTTGAATATAAAAGTAGCTAAAACTATAATTCAAGGACATAAAAGAATAGTCATGATAAATCCAACAACTTGCCATTGTTCAATTTGTTATAACTATTATAGAAAAGAGGTTATAGAACTTTCATTTCTGTAAGCCAAACTCCAGCATTCCAGCTGCCCTCTCCTGATTGGCCAGCATCAGCCAGGGTGAGCCAAGCCATCTTATAGAGGTGTGAAGTGGCCGGCTAAAGAGAAAAAGGCTTTCTTGTGGGAGGCGAACTGAAATTGCAGAAGCAGAAGGCAGGATGGGGGTGTAGTAGTCTAACTAGTCTTCATAGAGGGAATTACACTGTAGGACAGCACAGGCTCCCCACATCCTGCACCCCCAGCCACACAGGAGTCCCTGTAATTAGATTAGAGAAAGGGCTGAAAGGGGAGTGTTGAAGAATCTTAGCCACACCAGTGGGTTCGCTTAGCCACATCTAACTCTTCAGGAAAGACTGTTTCTATTTTGAATTTTGGAACAACATTGCTTTCTGGGACAAGAACATGCCACACTTTGGAGAAAGTGGTCATACACTTGCGTAGCACCCTGCATCCTATTTGTCAGGGGTGCCCCCCTGCTTGACGCCCAAGCACACTGAATAAATATCAGATCCCTGCCTGGAATAATCTCGAGAAGAAGGACTGCCCTGTTGGAACCCCTGGTCTGCACCCCAGGAGGACTACACTCATAAGGACTGTACCTGCTGCAAACTTTGGACCTACAGCCCTAAGGACTTTGACTTGCTTAAAAAGGAGGGACTGCCTGAAAGCAACAGGTACAAAAGAATTACAAGAGATTTACAGCCTGAAACAAGAAGAAGAAGGATTGCCATGATGGAACCCTGATCTGCACCGAAAGGACTTGGGTGTCTTCACTGTCTGAACTGCACCTGTTGCACAATCTGGTACTACATCTCTAAAGACTTTGCGTAGCTTCACAAGGAGTAATAAATAGACTCACTGAAAGCTACAGGTTAACAGACCCACCTGTATCGTCTCCACTAAGAAGTCCCCATCCTGGAGTGTGCCCAGTGGACTCGTAAGGATTTGGCAAAGTGCTTTGTGGGAATTGTAGTCTCAACATCCCAAGGACCATCTTAGAGCTTATAGACAGTTGGAATGGTGTTTTGGACACTTTGAG
The DNA here is from genome assembly GCF_964263255.1 of Lissotriton vulgaris. Classification (NCBI taxonomy): domain Eukaryota; kingdom Metazoa; phylum Chordata; class Amphibia; order Caudata; family Salamandridae; genus Lissotriton; species Lissotriton vulgaris. The sequence goes on along the minus strand of NC_141696.1, from coordinate 1,429,335,972 downwards.
CCCACATGAGGAACTTCAAGAAGAAGTTCCAGAAGTTTGGAGAAGTTTGGGGCAACGTTTGTAAAAATCTCCATAAATTGACGAGGTGCATTGTGGTAGTTGTAGTCCCAGACCCCAAGAGGCAAACCAAGGCATCTGAACATAGCTGGTGCTATGGACCAATTTCTTGCATCAGGAAGCACTCCTGCAAGTAAGTGTAAAGAACTTTTGATTTTATCCCGATCCAGCTCAACCTGTTTTTAACCCTGAGTGTTAATTGCTTTTAAGCACTATTTTTACCTTTAATCTTTAAAAATTCATATCTCTGGTTCCCTACATTGGATTTTTGTCATTGTAGTGTGAATTTGTTCATATAAATATTAATTATTTTTTTTAACTTGGTGTTGGATTTCTATTTAATGTATTGGTGTTTTTAAATGTTTTAAACACCTGTCTCCAAAGTTAAGCCTGCCTGCTCGTTGCCAGCTACCAAGGGTTGAGCAAGGGAATAATTTACTGAAACCTTGACTGAACCTTTTATTGTATTTGAGACCTTATTACTAGTTGTAGGTCCCTACCTATTTCTACTAATAAAACACTTTCCAACACTTGCTATTTCATAAGAGTGAGTGCCCGGGGGGGCCTATATAAATGATAACCATGATTCAAATTAGGGGTGATCCTTGGGGGATACTGGGTGTGTGGGTTTGAGTCCTCTTTTGATCATAATTGTTTGAGTCAGTTACTGAAAAAATATTGGAGCCAGGTTAGCACAGGCCACATATTTATGACCCATTTTTCTTTCCTGTCCTGCAGCATTGTTTAATTGACATTTTCATTGGACATGGACAGGTTGAGGAGTATAGGGCTGTTTTATTACCTTCATCCAGGGAGAGGAGGAGTTCTTCCCCTTTGACTGCTATTGCTGTTTCAGTGCCTCTTGCAGGACTATACTGGAGGTCATTGAGAAAACGGTTTAGTTCCATGTACATTTGAAGCTTCTCATTACCTCCTATTCCAGCATCTTACATAGGCTAGGGAAATTAGAGGTGGTCCTTTAGTTTATCAGGGTTTTGGGGTCAGCCATAGAAGTGAGGTGATGATAGCATGCTTAACTGTGTCAGGTATGGCTCATGGTTTGAGGGTGGCATTTATCATGTTTGTAGCATCCAGTGCACTGTAGGAATTACTTGAGGCTTATGGCTGAGCACGGGTCCATATGTGAAGTGGCATTTATATTTTAGCTGCACAAGTTTAGCATTTTATCAATATAAATATGTTTGAGGTATGTGAATGTGTTTAGAATTCAAAGTGGCAAAGTGTGGCATGGTGGGTCAGTGGAGAGAATGTTTGGATGTTCTGTAGACAGAAACAGATTTTGGAAATTTTGGATGTAAAGAATTTAGGCAGCTTCCTCAGTTGTTGAGATGCAGTGAGTTTGCTTTCTAGGGTTTCCAGATTACCCAGCTCATAGTAGTGTTAGAACCTTTTGTGCATTTACACTGATATAGTTGTATTGTTTTAAAAACGAATGTCCTATGACATATAGAAGTGTTTTTCTGAATGTAGTCAACTAGGCCTCAATCTGGGCCTACCAACCATCTTGTTCAAAATGGATGCCTTCCTCTTTCCACTAGATCAGTGTGCCCTGTTCATTCACAATAACTTGCTGTTGTTCATATATCTAATTTGTTCTGTCATCTCCTGATGTTATCAGCATAGAGCAGGCAGAATCTATATTAGGTGCTAAGGCAATATGATACTTAATAAATCAGTGCTCTGATTTGCTGAGTATAACATTTCTGATCATACCCTTATGATTTAGCTGGTTTAGTGATGTAATGTGGGAAAATGATGTATGTTAACCCACAATTTTGGGGGTGAACCAGAAGAGTTTCCAAAAGACCTAGATGATGCTAGGAATGGATCACTGACATAATATCGAGTACAAAAATATAGACATTAAAAATATCGAGTTTAAAACATTGACTACAAAAATATTGAATTAAAAATATTCAGGTAGATTCATCAATGTCCCGATTTGCGAGTCCTTAATAGCGATTATTAAGGAATCGCTATTAAGTATTTGCAAATCGGGATTCATGTAGAAATCGCTAAATAAATTGCGATTCCTACAGCCTCCCTATTTGCGCCCATAGGAATGAATTTGGAGTTATTCCTTATTTGCGATTAGCAATTTGCTAATCGCAAATAAGGATGTGATTTCAAGGGTGCCTGGGGTGTCCAAAGGACACCCTGTAGCACCCCTGAAATGTAATCTACATTGGTGTTGCGCACACACATGTCCAATGTGTGTCACATGCAACTAAGAAAAATGCATTTAAATGCATTTTTCTAAGTTTTCGCTATTTGCCACGAGGTTTGACCTTGCGGTAAATAGCAGGCAAAAATTGTGATTTTGCAATTTTAAAATGGTACATGAATTGCATTTAAGGAATCTCAAATAGAGATTCCTTAAATGCAATTCCTCGCAAATGTGCGAATTCTTTAATAGCGAATTTTGCATTTGGGATGATGAATCCCAAATGCAAAAATTGTACTCGCAAAGGGCCAGATTCTCAGAATCTGGCCCTTTGCGAGCGCAATTAAGCTTGATGAATCTGGCCGATTGTTTATAAATAATATAGTTAGTTAAAATATTGAATTTTTGTAAATGTCTTAAAAGTAATTTAAAATAAATGAAATATTAAAAATAATTAACTAAAACATACTTAAAAATACTTAAATAACCTTAAAATGATAAAATAATTAATTTAAGTTAAAAAAAACAATTTTATTTTTTAAAACATAAATATATATATTCACGTGATATTATAAAAAAAAACCACAATATTTGTACCGTAGGATAGCGTAGGGGTTAAAATTACTATTCCCACTCCAGTGAGTGCAACAGTACGGAAAGCGTTGGATAGCGTAGGGGTAAAAATTACTATTCCCACTCCAATAAATGCAAAAAGTAGGGAAAGCGTTGGATAGCGAAGGGGTAAAAATTACTATTCCCACTCCAGAGAGCGCAACAGTAGGGAAAGCGTTGGATAGCGTAGGGGTAAACATTACCATTCCCACTCCAGTGAGTGCAACAGTAGGGAAAGCTTTGGATAGCGTAGGGGTAAAAATTGCTATTCCCACTCCAGTGAGTGCAACAGTATGGAAAGCGTTGGATAGCGTAGGGGTAAAAATGACTATTCCCACTCCAGAGAGTGCACCAGTAGAGAAAACGTTGGATAGCGTAGGGGTAAAGATTACTATTCCCACTCCAAAGAGTGCAACAGTAGGGAAAGCGTTGGATAGCGTAGGAATACAAATGACTAGTCCCACTCCAGTGAGTGCAACAGTAGGGAAAGCGTTGGATAGCGTAGGGGTAAAAATTACTATTCCCACTCCAGTGAGTGCAACAGTAGGGAAAGCGTTGGATAGCGTAGGGGTAAAAATTACTATTCCCACTCCAGTGAGTGCAACAGTAGGGAAAGCGTTGGATAGCGAAGGGGTAAAAATTACTATTCCCACTCCAGAGAGCGCAACAGTAGGGAAAGCGTTGGATAGCGTAGGGTAAAACTTACCATTCCCACTCCAGTGAGTGCAACAGTAGGGAAAGCGTTGGATAGCGTAGGGATAAAAATTACTATTCCCACTCCAGTGAGTGAAATAGTAGGGAAAGCGTTGGATAGCGTAGGGGTAAACATTACTATTCCCACTCCAGTGAGTGCAACAGTAGGGAAAGCGTTGGATAGCGTAGGGGTAAACATTACTATTCCCACTCCAGTGAGTGCAACAGTAGGGAAAGTAAATACTTCATATATTATTTTAAAAATATATATATTAATATCTATAAAAAATTAATTAAAAGTAATTACCAATTTAATATAATATAATAATTAATCAATTACAAATACAAATAAAAAGTAATGAATTACCTATTAATACAAATTAATTACAAATTAACAAATAATTAATTAGCAATTAAAAATTAATTAACAATAAATTCAAAATAAATACCAATAAATAAATTACATTTTTTAATTAAATATAATAAATTAATTCCCACCCAATTACCCTATAAAACAACAACACGCTATGGAAAATAAATTAGTAAAATTAACATAATTATCAATTAATCAATTAAGTAAAATTAATTGCCAATTAAAATTTAATTAATTACCAAATAGAAATTAATCAACAAATAAGTCAAAATAAATACCAATAAATAAATTTAAATATTTAATTAATTATAATTAAATTACTTCCCACCCTAATCCCCTATAAACCCACAATCTACTACTGAATTAAATTACCCAAAAATTAAATAACATAAAATGTATTACTTAAAATAAATTATAATATAAATATACACTTTTCACACATATACTAACATACAAAACACTATAAAAATTCGATATTATTAAAAATTAGATAATTTAAATAACCTATATTATATACTTTGATATTTTGACTTTCTATATTTATAAAATTCCATATTACACCGAAGGCGCGCCTAAGGCAAGCCGGCCTGCACCCGTCCGCACCTGGACCACGCCCAGTGCCAAAACCCCTGGCCCTCACGCAACCTGTGATGCCCGCTACCGCTACGACGCGAGCAACCTCATCGCTCTCAACCACGGACGCACCACCAACTGCTACAAGGCCACCCCATAGCACACCCACGACCCCTTCACCTGCCAGAACTGCATCTTCTCCTGCAACAGTGATGCCGAGGCACCCACAGCAGCAGAACCCAACCAACTGCTATGCATCCTGCTCAACACCCGCTCCGCACGCAAGCACTCTGTCGAGCTCTGGGACCTACTCACCACCACATCATCTGACGTCACCTTCTTGACCGATTCCTGGATGAACGAAGCCTCCGCCCCAGACATCGCAGTGGCAATCCCTGACGGATACAAGATCTCACGCAGAGACCGCACCAACGGAGTCAGAGGAGGTATCGCCATAATCCACAAGAACACCATCAAGGTCTCCACAAACACCGACAACACCCTCACCAGCACCGAACACATGCACTTCAAGATCCACAGAGACCACAAGACCACCCTCAGAGGCACCCTCGTCTACAGACCACCCGGCCCACGTCCCCAATTCTGCAACTCCATCGCCGACTTCATCAGCACGCACGCACTGACCTCCACCATCTACATCCTGCTCGGTGACCTGAACTACCATGTGGAAAATAACAACAGCAATTCCTCCACCCTGGTCGACAACCTCACCACCCTCGCACTAAAACAGATCGTCACAACCTCGACTCACATCGCTGGCCATACGCTCGATGCCATCTTCACCACCAGCCCACACGTTGCCTCCAGCCACGCTTACAAGCTCACCTGGACCGACCACCACTGCATCCACTTCACCTTCCAGAAAACCGTCACTCATCACCGCACCCTACTGATCCCCTGCCGACGCTGGGGCAAAGTCACCAAGGAACTTCTAGAAACACACCTCGCACTCAACCCACCAACCAGTCCCACCGACCCCGAGAATAGGGACCGCTCCCTCAGACTCTGGATGGAGGATTGCGCCAACACCGTAGCACCAATGAGACAACCCACCGACAGAGACACCAGCCAGAGAGCCAGCTGCGCCTCCAAGCGCACCTGCCGGAAACTTGAAAAAACCTGGCTCAACGATAGAACGCCCCCCAACCACACAGTCCACAAAGATGCCACTGGCAACCATCACCACCTCATCAGGACCACCAAAAGAGCCTCGTTCAAAGACCGCCTCAACAACAACGCCCACAACAGCAAAGAGCTCTTCAACATCATGAAAGAACTCTCCTAGCTCCTGCAGCAACGATATTCCATCATCGCAAGCCCTGTGCGACACCCTCGCTGCCTTCTTCCACCGCAAGATCACCGACATCCACAACAGCTGCAACCGCTGGCTGAACCCTACGGACCCGCCAAGACGAACACTCCGAACCCCACCGTCCACGACCCTCTGACCACATGGACCAACGTGAGCACTGAAGACATAATCAAGACCATGAGCACCATCCACTCAGGCTCCCCGTCTGATCCTCTTCCCCACCACATCGCAAACAAAGCCGACAGCCTCATCGCACCCCACCTGCGTAACATCATCAACCTCTCCTACGAAACCGCTACCTTCCCGGAGAGCTGGAAGCACGCTGAGATCAACGCTCTCCTGAAAAAACCCAAGGCGGACCCGAGTGACCTGAAGAACTTCCGGCCCATGTCCCTGCTCCCGTTCCCAGGGAAAGTCATGGAAAAGATCGTCAACACCCAGCTCACCGCTACCTAGAAGACAACAACATCCTGGACCCCTCCCAGTCAGGCTTCTGCAGCAACCACAGCACCGAAACCGCCCTCATCGCCGCCACAGACAACATCAGAATCCTACTCGACAACGGCGAGACAGCAGCCCTCATCCTCTTGGACCTCTCCGCCGCCTTCGACACCGTCTGCCACCACACTCTTCGCACTCGCCTCCACAACGCAGGGATCCGAGACAAGGCCCTAGATTGGACCACCTCCTTCCTCACCGACAGAACCCAGAGAGTCCTCCTCCCCCCGTTCCAATACAGAACTACCAAAACCATTTGCGGCATCCCGCATGGATCCTCCCTCAGCCCGACACTGTTCAATGTCTACATGGCTCCCCTCGCTCGCATCACCAGACTACACAACCTCAATATAATCTCCTACGCCGATGACACCCAGCTGATCCTCTCGTTCACCAAAGACCCCCTCACCGCCAAATCCAACCTGCACTAGAGTATGAAGGCCGTCGCCGATTGGATGGAGGCAAGCCTGCTCAAGCTGAAAACGGACAAGACGGAGATCCTCATCCTTGGGCCCAACCCCTCAGCGTGGCATGACTCCTGGTGGCCAGTATCACTGGGAACCCCCCCGGCACCAACCAACCACGCACACAACCTAGGGGTCATCCTCGACTCCAAGCTCAGCATGACCAACCGAGTCAACGCAGTGTCCTCCTCCTGCTTCCACACCCTCCGCATGCTCCACAAGATCAACAGATGGATCCCGGTGGACACACGGAAAACTGTCACCCATGCCCTCGTCAGCAGCCGACTCGACTACGGAAATGCCCTCTACGCCGGAGCCCTGTCCAAACTAATCAATAGACTCCAAAAAATCCAGAATGCCTCAGCACACCTGATCCGTGACATCCCACGCTGGGACCACATCACCCCGCACCTGAGAGACCTGCACTGGCTCCCCGTCGACAAAAGAATCACAGTCAAACTTATGATCCACGCACACAAAGCACTTTACAAGACCGGCTCAGCATATCTCAACAACAGACTCGCCTTCTACATACCCAACAGGAAACTCCGCTCCACCGACCTTTCCCTGGCCGCCGTCCCGCGCATCCACATAACCACTTCCGGGAGCAGATCCTTCTCCCACCGCGCCGCCAAGACCTGGAACACCCTCCCCCTCCACCTACGACAGACCGCAGAAGACTGCTCAAGACCTGGCTCTTCGACCACTAGCTGCAGCTCCTCCCCACCCCCCCAGCGCCTTGAGACCCTAACGGGTAAGTAGTGTGCTTTACAAATCCCCTGATTGATTGATTGATTGATTGATTGATTACTTACCTTAAAAACGCTATTTTTGATGACTATATTCTGTCCATTCGATATTTTGTCCATTCTATATTTTGAAGTCGATATTTGTGTAATTCGATATTTTGTACTCAATATTTAGTCTGTATACCGCTAGGAATCCTACTTGTTTTTCTATTGATACTGCTATCCACTCAGGACTTAAAATATTTGTTATTTTACACTTCTCTTTAAAACTCTATTTGCTAAGAGCCTTCATGACATTAACTCTATACCACTTCTTCTTTTAAATTTTGTAAACCGTGATCAATCGAAATGTGGGCATTCTATTGAGATTACATTTTGGGTTTTCCCCCCGCTCATAAGTCAAAGCTTTCCTTTCATTTGCTAGGTGTTTTATTTATATCATTTGCGTGGTAGGCATTTTTTACTATACTGATTGCACTGTGATGGCAATTTCTATGTATTTTGCTTTCTAGGGACTTTGACTTGTAACTTTGACATTGCAGATTGTGGTTAATGCATTTTATTTTGGCCAGTACTTTATTGTACCATTTGGTGAGCATTTTCACATGTTGTTTGACTTTGCAGGATTTCACAGAAGCAAACTTTGCAAGATTTGGTGTTGTAGTGAGGCAGAGTTTGCTCGGCAGAGATGTAGGGTCACTTGAATCAGATTGCTTGGCTTTACCGTCTCTGTATATTGACTTCTGTAGGAATATTGTTAGGTGCCTATTATGACAAGGGGATGTAAATTGAGTGGCAGGTTGAGGGTTTGAATGTGAGGTTGACTATGTCAATGAAAATGAAGCACTGACCTGACAAATGCCTAATTTATTAGAACATTTAGTGCTGATGCCCAAAGCTCTACTCTGTTCATAAGCCTGTGGCCGGTGCTATTAGATGTTAGTGCGCCATATACCAAGACTGCATAGTCTTGACTCCACCTCATGCCTCTTTAATCCGCTATCAGATACTTCTGCCCCTTTACTTCACTCTCACAGGTTCCTGCTTTCTCCCATTGTGGTATTTTTCCATCTTTCTCTTTCTCTGTCTTTCCACTTTGTGTGTTTTTTCCTCTTTTGCTCTTGGTGAATGTCTGAAGTGGAAAAATAAGTGCCAGTCCTCAAAAATGAATGCTGGCGGTCTCCACCGGCAACCATCAAATCAAATAAAGCACTGAGTCTGTCCCAGAATGAGCCTGTGACACTAATTTTGAGGTTTTAGTTTTAAAGGTGAAGGGAGCTTGAGTGTGTGAGTCTCTTTGTGTGCTGGGTTGCTAGCTATCTGTTTGAAGCCAATTGCTTGCATATTGTCTGTAAGGTGATTTGCTAATTTAGAATTAGGCCTATCGAACAATAAGTTTAAGTCTCCCAGGATCAATATTTTATTGGCCTTGATCTGGAGGTGGGGTGTCATTTCAATGAATTTCTCTGAGAATTTCTGTTTGAAGTCGGGGTGTTTGTATTACTGCACAATGTTTGAGCAATTGGGGTGGATGGACAGGTGGTCTGCTTGCAGATTGATTGTTACAGGAATGTCTGAAAGTGCAGGTTTAATCTGTGGCAATGGCTTGGGCTACCTCCCCCCTTTCTGCCACAGACATAGCCACAGTGGACAGCAGAGTTCTTTACATTGCAAATGAATGTGCTGGCTCTTGAGAAATAGTTTAATTTTATACACCTACACTGGATAGGTCTAGTTAGGTCAGCATTTCCATAGGAAATGCATTTTTTGTGTTCCTAACAACTTTAACACCGTTTGGCGAATCTTCACAGAACTTTCCAAAAAAGTGCTCTATTTTGCCTAATCCTTGCATGACATGTTTTGGGGTGATCCTTTAAGCAGGGGCTGAGACAAAAGGGGGGTCCCAAATTGTAAAAACCCATGCATTGTCCATCGACTTCTTTAAGAAATGCTACCGCTAAAACAGTTGAAAGGAATTACACCACATTTGGTAGGAACCCAGACCTTGGCCTGCAGATTGTGCTTTGTGTGATTTGGTGACAATCCGTTCAGTAGTTGTTGAGAAATTAAGGTTAAAAAATAATTGTATTTCTGGCAGTTGGGTCTACAAGAGTCTCTTGAAAGTCTTGTAGGAGTCTTAATTTAAAAATAGAGGGTCCGATTCAAGGAACTAACTTAAGACAAAATCCTAAACTTACTACTTTTGGTATTCACAGAAGGCATTTAGTAGTAGTAAAGTTAGGATTTTGTCTTAAGACTGTCTTAAGTCTGTCCTAAGTTTGTCTTAAGTCTGACCTATTAGTTTGTCTTAAGACTGTCTTAATTCTGTCTTAAGTCTATCTTAAGTCTGTCTTAAGTCAAACTTAAGACAAATTCCTAACTTTACTACTACTAAATACTTTCTGTGAATACCAAAAGTAGTAGGACAGACTTAAGACAGACTTAAGACAGACTTAGGACAGACTTAAGACAGACTTAAGACAGACTTAAGACAAACTTAAGCCAAACTTAAGACAGACTTAAGACAAACTTAAAACAAAGACAGACTTAAGACAAAATCCTAACTTTACTACTACTAAATGCCTCTGTGAATACCAAAAGTAGTATGTTTAGGATTTTGTCTTAAGTTAGTTCTGTGAATCAGGCCCAGAGTGTTTTGATTGGCCCCGGGAGCTTTTTTTCCTGCGATAGTGAGTGCTCTGATTGGCTGCCAGCAACACGAGAAAATGTTACTTACAGCCAGTACAGGGCTCGAGGACTTATTCCCCTGTCCTGAAGTTTAAAAAAAAACATAACATAAGGGGGCAGGGTCCGTCTACGCCCAGTGGGGGCGGGGGGACCGGAGGGACCCCCCCAAAAATTCAGCAGTTTTTGGAGCGATCCCTCAGGACCTCATGGGATTGAAGCAAAAAAAACAACTAAATGGAGGTCTGTGCCACATTCTTTAATTAAGGGGAGGGAGCACACAACCCCCTCCCCAAGACATTAAAGGCCCAGGTGAGCCCATACCCTGGGACACAGTAATTTCCCTGCCCGCACTAATGTGGGCTGGGAAGTGTGATTGCTCCAAACTGGTGGGAGCATTTTTAAATCTTCTGCCAAATGGGAGCAAACATTAAGCCTGCTCCCAGCAGGTGGGAGCTTTGAAAATGCTCCTGCTGGTTGAGAACAGACTTGTGTTCTGTTTCACTGCCCGCACTGATGCAGGCAGGGAAACTGAGCCCATATTGCTCCTGACCGGAGGGAGCAGCATAAATAGATATTCCGTCGTGCTGGGAGAAATGCTGGCTCCTGCACTATGTTGGGAGCTGGATGGGGCAACCGTGCCCTAGGGTTGCCCCTACGGCCCTCAAAATTGTGCTTTCTGGATGCCCCATGTGGGTACCAGGGCACCCACTTTAAAACAATGAAGACCCCATGGGATTGGGTCCCCAGGCCAAGTGGGAAAGCATGCGGCCCCTTCCCATGTCAATACAACAGACTACCCCTGGGCATGGGGTCTCCAGGGCCTAAATAGGCTAGGATAGTTGGGGCTGCCCAGCTCCCATTTTAAATAAGGCACATGGATGAAGTCCCCGGGCCTATGAAGCCTTGGGACGGGGTACCATATGGTCCCTCTCCCCTTTTTTTATTATATTTGGCGCTGAGGGATGGGTCCCAGGGGCCTATTAGGGCTCAGGGAGTGGGGCTGCATTTCCCTATCCCATCACATTTTGGCCCTGAGGCATGGAGTCCCAGGGACCCAAGAATGCCATGGGGACCCCATCTCTCATGGCCAATTGATGGGATGGGGTTCCTGGGGCCAATTAAGGCTTAGGGAGGGGGGCTGCATGGCCCATTCCCCTTAATACAAACGTTTTGACCTCGAGGATGGGGTCACTGGGGCCTGAGAACGAACCCTATGCCAAGCACGCCAAAGGCTGTATGCGATAGGGGTTGGCAGCCTGTTGGGGGTTTGGACACAGGGCCTGGTGGCAGGGCAAGCCCTGTGGACAACCCCTACTGTGCACGGCCAAAAGCGGTGTTCAGTGTGGGGTTGGCAGCTTGCTGGGGATTTAGGCAAAGGGGCTGCAGGCAGGCCAAGCTCTGCGGCCAACCGCCTACTACACACAGTTGAAGGCTATATGCAGCGTGGCTTTGGCTGCCTGTGCGGGATTCACCAAAGACAGTGTGTGGCAGGGGGTTGACTTTATGTTTGGGAATAATATATTACTTTACGTCAAAAACATAGAAATTCACTGACAAAAACAATGGTTAAAGTAAAGGTATTGTTAAGTGTGGTAAAAAGTTCTGTTTTTGTTTAATAAAAAACCATAGAAATTCACAGAAAAAACAAATGTTAAAATGACGTTACAGTTAGGTGAATATGTCAGTGACAAAATTAACGTTTTGAACTAAATAAAAACACAGAAATTCACCAGTTATAGTTAGCAGAGCTAACTGTAACGTGAGCCCTGTCATACACTGCTCTGCTTTTTAACGCACATATTAGATCACTCATGACATATTCTATAACATCATTTATGACATCTAAAATGACATCTCAAATAATATACTGGATTATCACTGATGACAGCATCCAATGAGTGTGTTAGTTTGTTTTATAGTTTATAGAGTGACTGGTAACTACAATATTACATGTGGACCTAGTTTTGGACAACCTGTGTCCAGCTAAGAGGTGTAAGTGTTTATAACACACATGTGCTCCTAATGTATTTCAGGTTTGGAGAAGTATTGAACACATTATGAATCTTTGAATTGAAGAGTAGCTCTGTGTGCAGGTGACAGTTGATGACTTGTGTTCATCATGTTCCGCACAAGTTGTTTGCCTCTTCAGGAAAATGTCTCTAACAGGGCAAATATTTTACATACTGCATACTAAGGGCCCCATTTGCCCGCCCGCCACCCTTGCGGAAAACGGGACCGCCCGCCTTAAGGGCGGGGGTCCCGATGTCTGCATTAGGATGCGCCCGCCACAGTGGCGGGCGCATCCCCCATTTTTAACATTGTGGCGGGCGGTGCTCACTGCACCGCCCGCCACAATGTTAAAAATGAATGCGCGCATTTGCATAAACAAAGCGGCAGGTACCGCACAGTGCCTGCCGCTTTGTTTATGCAAATGCTGGGGGGTACCACAGGTACCCCCGTGTGCACCCCCCACCCCTCCTTCACTCTGGGGGCCTGCAGGGGGCCTCCAGAGTGAAGACCGCATGCCTTTCCGAAAGGCATCCGATTTGGCCCATACTAATATGGCTGGCGATGTCTATGAGACACGCCACCATATTAATCCTTTTCCGCCCCGGCCGCAAGGCGACCGGTGCGGAAAAGCGGCGGACGGTCTTTCAGCCCGCCACTGTCCCCCGCCATACTAATATGGCGGGGGGACATTCAGGAGTGGATGTCGGGCGGATTGCCCCCGCCAGGCCGGGGGTGGCTACCGCCAGCCTGGAGGGGGCAATCCGCCCGACATCGTAATGGGCCCCTAAGTATTGTAAGCAGCCATGAGTTATTAGAAAGAATCTTCACAGCATGACAATTTCTACATAACATGGAAGACTGTGTGCACCAGGTACTAACCAATGTACATGTGCTTATTTTGCTTCAGAAGATGGGTTATCTTTCAGTGTGTTACAGTGTGAACTCTCTCCATAGAGTAATCAGTGTTTGCAGTACCCACTTTTCTATTCATATCCCTTCATTTCTTAATGTAGACTGTGCAGTGGTTGATACAGGTAAAGACTGTCCGTAGTAGTAGATTACTTATGTAACAGGGCTTGATTACTTGGAGAAACTTGTTTTTCCCTGACAGTCGTATATATATTGAAGATCGTGTGTAATAAAGATCACCCTTTTATCTGTGGTTGATTGTCAACATGAGCTCGGCAACCCATGATGTGTATGGCTACGGACAATGCAAGGTAGCCTACTCACCATAGGTATTAAAATAGATACTCTAACTCTCAGAATGAATCATTTAGCGGCAAAAAATAGACAAACAAGACCATCATCTTACTACTACAGAACAACGCATTTCCAACATTGAGGGGAATAAGCAATAGAAGTCGCAGATTTTAGAGAATATTGAGAAAACACTGGCTACCAATAAAGTGAAGTCCGAGAACTTCGAAGTGTAATCTCAGAGGAAAATAGTAGGCATTCCAGAAACAACTAATATGGGCAAACTGGAGAATTATGTGGAGGAACTTTTACAAGCTATTTGTGGAGCTGAACACTTTTCTCTACTGGGTTCGAACAGGCCTATCGCTCACTGACTCTCCTCCTGGAACACCTGCTTTCCCTATAATAACCCGTCTAATGAATTTCTGAGATAGAGACATAGGGCCTGATTTAGATCTTGGCAGACGGGTTACTCTGTCACAACGGTGACAGATATCCTATCCCCGAAGTATACATTCCATTATATCCTATGGGATTTATAATACGGCGGACAGTATACCCATCACTGTTGTGATGGAGTAACCTGTCCACCAAGATCTAAATTAGGCCCACAATCCTCCGTTTGGCATGGAGAAAAAGAACCATCACTAATGAAGGAAATGACATAAAATTCTTTATGAACTTCAATCTAATAGTTGAGGAAGTACGCCACGAATTCCTGATGGTAAAAAAAAATTGCAACAAGTCGAAATAATCTGCACAATCCATTACCCTGCATGATTCAGAATCTCAAAAATGTCAAACAGCACATATTTCAAAAACCTAAGAGCAAAAGCAGTTCCATTTTCACGGAACAATCACACCATTCGTGCCTGTTTATTAGTGGCGGGACCGGTGCAGCACAGCAATTCGAAAAAAAAGATCAAATGCACAAATCGAAGTATGCTCAGTGACACAATGACAGCATACACTCCTCATAATATTTTCACATTCTTTGCAGAGAAGCACATCATGGCAGAACCAAAATATGCTACAGGTTGATATTACATACTGACTTCTCCAACCACACAGACCAAGGACCACCTTTACCAACCTCATCTCCAACATCATCGCTCTGCTCAACATCGATTCTAGAGCCTATATTCTTCTCTGTGATCTCAACTTTCACCTGGAAGATCAAAACGACCTCTGCTCCACACACTTTTCGAAAGCTTGAGCAACATTAGACTCACCCACCTCATCCTAGAACCAACACACACCACAGGACACACACTGGACACCACAAGTGACAGCATCAAATACAACTCCACCACACCACTCACATGGGCTGAAAATTTCATCATCTACTTCCAAATCAGCACACCACATAGTCGACACCCCTACCAGGTTCAGCATTCCAAGCCACAGCTGGGGCAAAATCACATAAGCAGACTGACTCAGCGCTCTCAGCCGAACCAACCTAGCCCCACAGACAACCTTGACCAGGACATCAACAACTTTAACAACTAGATCAAGAACTGTCTGGACTCCTTCACACCCATCAAACCCAACAAGCACAGTAGATCAAACAAGCAGGCCAGCTTGTACACAGAAGACCTTTGAGGCACCAAACAATACTGTAAACAGTAAGACATTAAATGGAGAGCCAGCCACAACACCTCTGGCAAAAATATTTACAATGCTGCACTCAAACGCTATAATCAGCAAATAAGAAATACCAAGAAAAAGCACTAGTGTACTGCTTCAAAGTAATCTCCAACAGCTGCAAGGAGATTGTCTCGATTGTTAAGGATTCCACATCACTCTCATTCAATGTCAACAAAATTGCTGCCTCCCAATAGCTCTGTAACACCCTATCCACCTTCTTCCACAGCAAACACTAACAGCAACTGCGCACACCAACCCAACCCCAGAGAACTCGCTGCTACCCACCACCAACCAAGATGGCCACCTGACCAAATGGACAACCCTCACCATAAATGGCATAGCAGCAATCATGGGGATCATCCACTGAGGGGCCCCAAAACCCCATGCCCCCACTACATCTACGATCTTGGAACATCAACAATCATCAGAAATTAAAGGGTCAGACTGCCACCCTTTACAACAGAGACCAAGAGATTGATATTCAGAGTTCCACGGGGATTGTCCCTCAGCTCCACCCTTTTCAACCTATACATGCCATCTCTCACCAATATAATCCGATCACAAGACATCACTGTCATCTCTGATGACACATAACTCATCCTCTCCCTAACGGACAAGACAACCACCACCACGACCAACTTTACCAACAGCATTCCCATTGTAGCAGACTGGATGTGAAACAACTATCTGCAGCCCAACTCCGACAAGATGGAAGTACTGGTCTTCGGCATTAAGACCTCCCCATGTTTCTCCACCTGGTGGCCATCAGAGCTAGGACCAACACCTACACCCACACCCACGGACCATATAAGAAATCTAGGGATCATCCTAGACAACAAACTCAATATGATGTCTCGAGTCAATGCAGTGTGCACCTCCTGCTTCCAAATCCTACACATGCTACAAAAGATCTTCAAATGGTTGCCTCAGAACACTAGGCGTACCGTCAACCAAGCAATCATCACCAGCAGGCTGGACTGAGGCAACGCTCTCTACTCCAAACAGCTCATACACAGACTCCAGACCATCCAGAACACAGCTGTAAGACTCCTACTTGACGTCTCACGCCACACCCACATCACACTGCACCTCAAGAAACTTCACTGGCTCCCCATTCGCAAGTGCAGTCAATTCAAACTTCTCAAGCACATTTACAAATCTCAACTCAACACAGGACCAGATTATCTGAGCCGCATACACTTTCACCAGCCACCTACTGTCTGCCTCACTGAACAGACTAGTTGAACTATGGAGATTCAAGTATCCTACCAGACATGAAGGAAAATGTACATCTTCCGTGAATAACTCCTAGTCACTCCTGGCAAACCACTAAGGATGTCAATGACTGGATGCATAATGTTACTCATTTACCGAAGACACTGTCAAACCTTGCACTGGTATTGCTCAGGATTACAATTCCCACACTGAGGTAATATGAATTTTTATGCTCAATTATGTCCCCTACTACATACCCCAACGGCTCCATGTACGTGCTTAAAGTGCATGTAAGTTCCCTCCACAACCCGCTATGAAGACGCAAATACATTTGCGTCCAACGTTAACATGTCCTCTTGCAGATCCGCCATGAATGGATCAATAATTCAGTTCCTAAGTGTGCCGTGCCACCGTCTTTACATGGTGCACTTTCATGTTTTCATGGCTCTGGCGAAGGCCCTGATTTCTGCCATCGAGCCTTTTCCTGACTTCTGCCTCTGAAAACTGCAGCCTGGACCTGCATCTGCATCCCTGAACTTTGACTTACTCCCTGCGCGGCAAGTGGTGCCCGGCTCTGCCTGACTGCCTGCCAAAACTGTATTCAGCCTTCAAGTTATCTGCTCCGCTCCTCGAAAATACATTCTTGTCCAGTAGTTTAGGTAAACATCCCCTCAGCTGCAGAGTAAAGGGCCCGGCCTTTCTGTCTCCATGTAAGTAATTCATAGCTCCTGTTACCATGGTAGGCCCATGGCCCCTCGCATTACACGTAGACACATATGCACGCATTAGCAGTCAGTATAGAACAGCCTCTGCCCGAGAGACCTTTCCTTCTAGATAATACAGTTCTCCAAACACAAAATACCAGATATGATTTAGGAACAAGTCGATCTGACCCACCAGACTTCTGTCTCTAATCCTAGCGCTAAATGTCAAGTCCCCTTCACCCTCCAGTTCCACGTCAGTCACACGTCATGCTGCTGCGCGCGCATCTCTGCCATATATTTCTGCTGACACTGCAGGATTCTTCTAGGGATTCACCCACTTGCGTCACTTCTATGACTGAAATGCTGAAATGTTTTTTTCTTCTATGTGACGTTTCTGGCACCCACCTCCGTGCACACCCTTGTGCACGCCTTCTGATTACATATTGTTACGCACATGTTTCTTATCTTGTTTCTTTCAGCTGTTACGCCTTCTGAACCCATCACCACTGTAATGATACTATATATACTGTGTACTGTTAATAAATCATTGTACATGTCCATGATTCCCTTCCTGAACCCTCGTGGTGATGGATCATGCTACCTGGTCCGGACCAATTCCATTTTATGGAATAAAACCCCTTAAAACTCAGATGCCACGGACTCTGTGTCTCTTATTTTGATTGAGCTATTTTATTGAACTTTACCGCATAGAAATTAAGTACCAGGGAATTTTATTTACCACATAAATTGGCACCCCAGATGGGACCCTCCCCCACCTTACGCGCCGGCGGTGCGTTGCAGGCCTAGTCCCCTGCCACAGCCGGACGGACACTCATGCGCATCCGCAGGATTTCCTGTATCTCCCTCAGGCCAACGGAGGTGACTGAGACTGCGATCGACACCCAGACGAGGCGGTGAGGAGTGCGGAGGATCCCGACCCGAGTCCAGCCGAGAGTGCAAGGTCCGAGGTGTCTTGAGGCCCACCAGTTCCGAAGTTCCGAAGTACCTACGTCACGAGTCGAGTCGAGTCCGGTCCAGGGTCCAGTCCAGTGTCGAGTTTTCCGAGGCCTTCTGTTCCGTGCTTCCCGTTGAGTACCGTTGCTGGGGACGCATCTAGACGGGTGCATTAGTTTGCCCCGGTCGAGACGGGTTTGGGTACACAGACCCGGTCTGCACTGTTTAGCAGTGTATCTGTGCTGTTTAGCAGTACATCAAGTAAATGTTACTAGTTAATATGTGGTTTTCTGTTCGAAATGTTTAAATGTGTTTTAATGTCGTGGTATGAGTGATTGTTTGATCTGCATTTCTGTGTATATTGTATTTATGGTGTTCGAGTTCGAGTAAGTATCAAGTATCAAGGTTCAAAAATGCCGCTGTTCAGTAAGTTACGACAGATAGGAACTAGAAAGGGGATTCTAGAAGGAGCAGTGCCTGTTCCACCTAGGGACACTCCAGGGCACTTTATGTACCACAAGCATGGCTTAGATGCCATACTGTACTTAGACTTGTGGGTCGATTATACCAAACACTTAGAAGAGAAATATAGATGGCCTGTTTCAGGAACATGGGATGCCGAGTGCATCATGAGAGTAGAGGAAGCATTATTGAAAAAGAAAGCCCGACAGTCACAGAAAGACGCCATAGAAATATGGCGTAAAGAATCACATAGACGTACAGAAAAAGAATTCAGAAAAGCAGAGAAACATAGAGAAGATTCAGAAAAGACTCGAGAAAACGAATTAGTCGAGGAAGGTATACGAGTTCGAACAGAACAAGTAGACCGACAACTAAATACGCTTAATAATGGCATGTATCCAGTTCGGGCCGAGGGCCTGCCCAAGGCGACCCCGGAAGTACCGAAGAATCTGCCCTCTCCATTGGTTCCGACTAAATTACGTCACAAAACCGCAGCAGAGATTTTTCTTTCTTCCTATTTGGATGATGCAGCTCCAGCTTATACTCATGCACCTGCCCATGTACCCGTCCCACATGTACCTGCACCCCATAATCAGCAGCCCCCGGGTCCGCAACAGCAGGTCCCTCCTGTCCCGAATCCTGCACCCCCTATAAATACGCTTAATCCTTTTGGGATTGGCCTAGTTCAGGTCCCAACGCAGCCAGGTTATGGTCAAGCCTCCGGCTCAGGAGGCGCATCAGGAGGTTTTCGAACCCCGCCGCAGTTACATCGAGTGACAATGAGAGATTTCGCAATGGCACGGACACCTAAAGGTGCCACAGCAGAACAGCTTAGACAACAGCTTACAGATTGTAGATACGACACTGTGCCTGGTACGTCAGGACCCATGTTGTTAGCGTCCTTACGCTTAAGACGAGTTACAGATTATCTGATAATGTTACCAGAAATGCCAGAACATCTAGACAAAATGTATCACTTTATTAGAACAGGAGAAGGACCCGAGAGTGTTGGTGACGCCATGTCACGTCAGAAAGTTGAGAACAAAGGTTTAATTATGCGATTTTTGGTTAATTGTTTGATAAGAGAACAAGATCAGGCAGGATTTCCACAAAGTGAGATGGATAGATTGAACAGATGGAGTCAGAACATGGCTGAGGGTAAACATGATAGAGAGAAAAGTATACATACCATGGTTAGAAAGATCCGTAAAGAAATCATAGATATACATGCTCGTCGAGAAACAGATGAGCCACTCGAATCAGACGATCTAGCCTCCTCCCAGGAGGAGGATGAATCAGAGAAAACAGTAGAAACATTGCAGCTAATAAGTCAAGACACGATAGCCTATGTAGGTAAGGGTAGATCCTTTGATAAAACGTTACGCCCAGAAAGCAAGCGACTTTTTCACTCTGCTATGTCAAATCCGAAAACGCCTGAACATCTATTTCAGGCTACCGATAAAGTACTTCAACATCGGATGGGGTACCATGTACTCAATTCTATGGATGAACAAGAATTAGCCAGGTCAGCAGTACAGTGGGCTGATAATTCTAGTATGTATAATGATGATACAGTAGCGCGAACCTTTTTGAATCTGTCCCCAGACGAACAGCGACTGGCTGGTATGTACATGATACAACACCTTCTTTTGTTGTATAATTGCCAACGTTCCGATCCAGGTCCCTTATCTGATGTACTAATAGAACTACTCATGAATAAATGGAGAGGTCTAGGTACCGACTTAATTAAAGTAATTCTAGAACAGCGACACAGATATAGTGCTTTCTTGAATCCACAGTTTGTTTCAGCCCCACCCCCAGAAAGGAAAATGTTTTACTTCGACAGACAGAATCCCTTACGAGAAGTACATCCAGTCCAGAATGCCGATGACACCCTTAGACGTGTATTCGTATACACACCGTTATCTAAAATGGAATTATTGGAAATGAAGAAAATAGTACCTAGTCATGACAAAGATCCAGCAGGTTTTCACCGTGAAATAAAAGACATGTTACTTATGAGAGACTATACCTATCCTGACATTATGAAAATATTGAAAGTATTACTGCCTGCCGGTATTTACGAGAAACTCAAAGAAAAAGACTGGGAGGTGGGAGAGCAAAAGATAGATTGGGCTGCATTAGAGAATGAAGAAATGACTCGAACCCCAGGTCTAGGGGTTGGGGACAAAACTAAAGCATTACCAGGATTGTTAGTACAGGTTTTGCCAAGATTATTGTCAACTAAAAAGGAAGACTGGGGTGCAATCTCAGCCTGCAAACAGAAACCCGATGAAGACACTAGTGATTTTTATTCTAGATTTGAGAAATGTTTTATTATTAATAGTGGCCTGAAACCAAGTAGCGAGTCATACCCACATCTTTTTGTAACGAAACTAGTTGAGAATTCCTTGCCTCAAGTTAAGAATTGTGTATTAAAAGTCGAGAGCACATGGCAAGCAAACACGCCTTCCCAGATGTTACAAATGTTACAGTACCACCAGAACAGAATTAGGGAAGAACATGATCACGAACAAAGACGTATGAAAGACACGAAAATGAAAATGTTAGTTGCTCAGTCAGTTCCAGCTGACAGTCAGAAAAAGGGCATGACACAGTCCAATAATTCAGCAGTTCCCGTTAAAGGGACATGCAACTACTGCAAACAGCCAGGCCATTATATAAATGAATGCACTGTTTTAAAATACAATATAGCAACAGGCAAAACTAAGGAGAGACCGCGTCCTCCTAGACAGGATCAGGTCCAGCAACATGTACCACAGAATGTACAGCCTATGCATGCTCCACAACAGACAGTACAGACCGTAGCGGTACCCCAGCCACAGCCAATTGCCTCAACACAACATGCAACTCAGCAGATGTACCAGTATGCACAAACTGACTATCCCGAGTATCAGCGATACACATGAAACAGCCTAGAGAGGGAAGTTGGCTTGCCTCTCATTGAGATTCCTGTAGATCAAGAGGGTCCTTATGTACATAGTCAGGTATTAGGGAAAGATAGAAAGTTTTTGATTGATACGGGGGCAAGCAGAACAACGATAAGTCACGACGAGGTTCCAGGGGCACCCCTCTCAGGCTCACAGAATGTTTCCCTTGGTTTTTCAGGAAAACCTATTGTTAATGAAGTATCGAAACCAGTTCCTCTAGCAGTTGGTCCGTTATCACGAACTACAGACTTATTGCTTACGAAA
This sequence comes from Lissotriton vulgaris, assembly GCF_964263255.1. Classification (NCBI taxonomy): domain Eukaryota; kingdom Metazoa; phylum Chordata; class Amphibia; order Caudata; family Salamandridae; genus Lissotriton; species Lissotriton vulgaris. Next base: position 1,429,314,340 of record NC_141696.1, on the reverse strand, counting down.
TCATGTCCAGAAAACTTGTTAGGTATCAAGACACTGAAGGCTCTAGGAGCAGTCATATGTTGTTCTCCGGAAGGAGTTAGATTATTTTTACGTGACTTTAAAGGTCACTATGTGTTGAGAGATATTGATCCCAGGTTACAGAATGTTCCTGCACAGTTATGGGCACAAGGCCCCACAGATGTAGGTTGTATGCACATTACACCATATCGTGTTACACTCAAGCAAGGTGTTGTTTTACCACGAATCCGACAATACAAGTTACCGCCTGATGCTGTAATGGCTTTACTGAAAATCATTGACGAGCTCATTGTACAAGGAGTGGTTGTAGAAACCGACTCCAATACCTGTAATTCCCCTATCATTCCGATTCTTAAACGCACTGATCCGAGTGCACCTCCAGTTTATCGATTAGTTATCGATTTACGCTAATTGAATAAATGTATTGTACCACAGTATCCTGTGGTCCCAGACATATCGTCTTTATTGACTGCAATTGATTCTGAAGCCACGTTCTTTACTGTAATTGATCTGAAGAACGCCTTCTTTAGTGTCCCCATTGATCCGGATAGCCAATACCTTTTCGGATTCTGTTTAAATGGTCGAAGCTTCAAATTTGCACGCGCACCTCAAGGATTCACAGAAAGCCCCAGCATCTATAGCCAAGCATTGAAAAGACAACTTGACAGTATCCACATGCCTGACAACACTGACCTACTCCAGTACGTCGATGATCTGTTGATCACCGCTCGAAGTGAACACGAATGTGAACATGCATCACTGACAGTCTTACATTTCCTGGCTGATAAGGGACACAAGGTGTCCCCTTCGAAGTTACAATTCTGTGTTCAGCAAGTGGTATACCTTGGGCACTTGCTGTCCAAATGGGGGAGACAGCTAACACCCGACCGTATCCAGTTAATTGTAAATATGTCACAGCCCAGAACACAAAAGGAGGTACGGGCCTTCATAGGCCTCACTTCTTACTGCAGACAATGGATCCCTCAGTATGCATTTCTAGCCAAGCCACTTATACAGTTGACAACGCAGGAGGCAGCGTCATCAACTGTCCTCCCTTGGACTCAGGAACATACACAAGCTTTTGACGACTTGAAGAAAGCCTTATGTCAAGCACCTGTTTTAGCGACACCATGTTACAGCAAACCTTTTACACTTTTTGTCACAGAACGTGAAGGTACTGCATTGTCGGTCCTCACTCAAGACCAAGCAGGTTCACACAAACCGTGTGCCTATTTTTCTAGTACATTAGATCCAGTAGCCCAGGCTTTGCCTGCGTGCTTGAAATCAGTAGCAGCAACAGCTCTAGCAATCAGACAAAGTGATTCTATAGTGTTAGGACACCAATTGACAGTACAAGTTCCACATTCCGTGGAAGTTCTTTTAAACCGAACACAAACTCAACATTTGACTATAGCACGACTGACAGGATATGAATTGACATTGTTTCAGCCACACATAGAAATCAGACGCTGTAACACATTGAATCCAGCTACACTTTTGCCAATAAATATGACAGACCCTTTGGCACATGATTGTGTTGAAGTTGTTACCATTACGATGAAACCCAGACAAGACTTGACAGACACCGCATTACCAGATCCAGACCTGACACTTTATGTGGATGGTTCATGTATGAGAACAAGTACAGGAGAGTTAGTGGCTGCATATGCAGTAACAACAGAAACTGATGTCATAGAAACACATCGTATTGACACCCTGTCAGCCCAAGCAGCAGAGCTCATTGCTCTGACCCAAGCCTGTATTTTAGCCAAGAACAAGAAAGTTAACATATACACAGATTCCCGGTATGCATTCGGAGTTGTACACGACTTCGGAGTCCTCTGGCAAGAACGAGGTTTTTTAACTTCACACGGTGCCAAGATCCAGCACGGTCCCCTAATTCAAGCTCTGTTAGAAGCAATACATTTGCCTACAGCAATAGGCATTATGAAGTGTAAAGCACATATTAAAGTCACTGACAACATTTCCCAGGGCAACGACCTGGCAGACCGAACAGCCAAGCTTACAGCACAGACTCACACACCTGACTTGACAAAGACAATAGTCCCGACGCCAACTCATTGCATGACAGTTAAGGATCCCGCCCTAGATGTAATTGACATACAGACACATGCTACACCAGACGAAATCAAGAAATGGACTGAACTAGGAGGGATCCAGACAGAACAGGGATGGATGACGAAGGGAAAAGCCACATGGTTTCTCCCCGACTCTATGGTTCAAGTTATTATTACCACAGCACATAGTCCTGCACATTTAGGAGAAAAAGCCATGTTAGACAGTATTCAAAACCTTTGGTTCAATAAACATTTACGAGCAGCAGCAAAACAGAAAGTGCGTACTTGCATGATCTGTTGTCAGTTCAACCCAGGTAAAGGCATTCCTGTAGAGCAAGGTGGATTTCATGTTCCCGATCACCCTTTTGAAGTCCTCCAGATGGATTATATCCAGATGGAACGTTGTCGAGGATTCAAATATGTCCTCGTAGTTGTATGTGCACTTTCCCGTTGGACAGAAGCATATCCAGTCCCAGATTACACTGCTCCGACCACTGCCAAGCAGCTGGTACGTGAATTTTTTCCACGGTACGGTTTGCCCCGTGTCGTGTACTCAGATAACGGTCAGCCATTCTCGTCCGAGTTAATGAAACAGGTATCACTCCTGCTCGGCTATCAATGGAAGTTTCACTGTGTCCGACATCCTGAGGCAGCAGGTCTCGTGGAACGTCACAATCAGACTCTGAAAATTCGCCTCGCCAAGATTTGTAAAGAAAAGGGCGTAGACTGGATAGTAGCATTACCAGTTGCACTCTTCTATATGAGGATGGTGGCGCACTCAAGAACAGGGCTATCCCCGTATGAGGTGGTCTTTGGCAGGCCACCGAATATGTGGGGGACGCCTCTGCCGAGAAAGATCACAGATATTGACTGTAATATGCTGACAGATTACCTTGCCTCCTTGATGTCTGCACTACAATCATGTCGTTCACAGGTTGCTGCAGCCTTTCCTGACCACTCCGAGGTGAAGCCACATCAGATCGTTCCTGGCGACTTCGTATACGTGAGGAATTTCGACAGGAGGAGTCCGCTGGAGCCTCGTTGGCAGGAGCCGAAAATTGTTTTACTTACTACAAGGACAGCCGTGAAAGTGGAGGGCCGCAAGGGCTGGCTCCACTCGAGTCATATCAAAAAATGTTATGGACTGCCTCCAGATTTAGACTCCCAGCCCGGCCCTCCTCCAGACATTGACTCTAAACTTCCTCTGGTCGAGAAAACTCCGTCCGAGGAGTATAAATCAAAGTTGAGGTCTAGCAAGTCAGACAGTTTAATTGTTTAAGTCCTCCCCTAGGTGAATCGGTTAGACCTGATTCTGACATGTTCCCGTTAGACCCCAATACAGAGAGAGATAGACAGAAACAACTCAAGAAACGTGAATATTGTAAATCTCTCCGCAGTCACTGTATAGTGACATTATTGATTATGTTTTTTCTGAGTCTTATGATTATTGCTGCAAGTATACTGTTACACTTGTACTATCCTATATTCAAGCGTACACATTCTTCTTCAAATGTCACTGTCGAGCACACTTTCAGTGAATTGCCCCCGCATGAATTGTCATACAGACTTGCGCTGCGCAACAATACATTCATTAGTATGTTACACCATTCCCATCAGACCAGCAATGCTACCAATTGTTGGATATGTGGCCGACTCCCCCCCTATCAGAAATACAAGGGAGTTCTGCCCCTCTTTCCGTATCCGTTCACACACAATGGTTCCTGTGGTGCATGGTTTAGTCTAATTAATTCCTTAGATTCTGATTCCATAGTTTACCAAGGCAATTGGGTATGGGGAAATCTGAACACTGTTCTGCACAAAGTATGTTTCCCTGACAAGGAGGGTCTTCCCAAAAGGACAGGGACAGATCTAGAAAACGAAGTATATGGATTAGGTAACTTTACACTTAACCTCATGATTCTGAATGTCCAGTCCGAAGCCGAATCAGTCCTGCCCTCTATGTCAGTATTATCAGTTAAGGGTGAACTATGTGTCAGAAAGAATGGTTCAGTACACCTAGGTCATAGCGAATGTACCACTGTAGTTGAATTTAGTGATAAGGGCAAGTCTACATTCAAAGCTTCCCGTCATTCTTATTTTGTTTGTGGCCATACAGCATACATACGTTTACCCCTAGATTGGGATGGTACTTGTTACATTGCATTCCTTCTACCACCTGTTTTCCTAGCTCCTCCTGACTATCATAGGAACTCCCACCTAGTACATACTAGACACAAGAGAGAACTCCCGATTGTCGACTATACTGAAACAGCATGGGAGCAATACACAGACTTCAATAAAGGTTTCTTCCCCTATCTAGGCACTGTATCGAATAGTAAACTGATACGACACTTAACCAGAACCCTTGAAGCAGTAATAGATGAAACTACTTCCGCCCTAGGCAACTTAACAGAGGAACAGTCTGCTATGAGACTTGTTGTTCTTCAAAATCGTCTTGTTCTTGACGTCATCTTGGCCGATAGGGGCGGAGCTTGTAGAGTCATCGGATCGAGTTGCTGTATTTTCATTCCACAAAACGCACCTTCAGTATATAAAGCCATTACCCGTCTTCACAAAATTGCTAGTCAGATACACCAGAATCCAGGCACCTGGACTTGGTCCGGTTGGTTCTGGAGCGTGTTATCCACCTGGGGATGGAAAGTCCTATCCTTCCTAGGAATAGCCCTTCTCATAGTATTCAGTTGTTGCCTATGTCTACAATGTGGGCCGGCGATATGCGGCTTGTGCGCCACATCATGTATTCCCCATTAAAGTTCAAGTTCAAATTCCCGTCAGAAAAAGGAAGAGCAAATGATGTTATATGAACAAATAGATGGATTAATGAAGATTGATATATCATGAAGGGTCCGTAGGGGACAAGGAGGGAATGAGGTAATATGAATTTTTATGCTCAATTATGTCCCCTACTACATACCCCAACGGCTCCATGTACGTGCCTAAAGTGCATGTAAGTTCCCTCCACAACCCGACAACAACAATGAAGACGCAAATACATTTGCGTCCAACGTTAACATGTCCTCTTTCAGATCCGCCATGAATGGATCAATAATTCAGTTCCTAAGTATGCCGTGCCACCGTCTTTACATGGTGCACTTTCATGTTTTCATGGCTCTGGCGAAGGCCCTGATTTCTGCCATCGAGCCTTTTACTGACTTCTGCCTCTGAAAACTGCAGCCTGGACCTGCATCTGCATCCCTGAACTTTGACTTACTCCCTGCGCGGCAAGTGGTGCCCGGCTCTGCCTGACTGCCTGCCAAAACTGTATTCAGCCTTCAAGTTATCTGCTCCGCTCCTCGAAAATACATTCTTGTCCAGTAGTTTAGGTAAACATCCCCTCAGCTGCAGAGTAAAGGGCCCGGCCTTTCTGTCTCCATGCAAGTAATTCATAGCTTCTGTTACCATGGCAGGCCCATGGCCCCTCGCATTACACGTAGACACATATGTACGCATTAGCAGTCAGTATAGAATAGCCTCTGCCCGAGAGACCTTTCCTTCTAGATAATACAGTTCTCCAAACACAAAATACCAGATATGATTTAGGAACAAGTCGATCTGACCCACCAGACTTCTGTCTCTAATCCTAGCGCTAAATGTCAAGTCCCCTTCACCCTCCAGTTCCACGTCAGTCACACGTCATGCTGCTGCGCGCGCATCTCTGCCATATATTTCTGCTGACACTGCAGGATTCTTCTAGGGATCCACCCACTTGCGTCACTTCTATGACTGAAATGCTGAAATGTTTTTTTCTTCTATGTGACGTTTCTGGCACCCACCTCCGTGTACACCCTTGTGCACGCCTTCTGATTACATATTGTTACGCACATGTTTCTTATCTTGTTTCTTTCAGCTGTTACGCCTTCTGAACCCATCACCACTGTAATGATACTATATATACTGTGTACTGTTAATAAATCATTGTACATGTCCATGATTCCCTTCCTGAACCCTCGTGGTGATGGATCATGCTACCTGGTCCGGACCAATTCCATTTTATGGAATAAAACCACTTAAAACTCAGATGCCACGGACTCTGTGTCTCTTATTTTGATTGAGCTATTTTATTGAACTTTACCGCATAGAAATTAAGTACCAGGTAATTTTATTTACCACAACACACACCCTCGACCAGTTCACTTGGAGATTCCAAACTGCTGCTCTATCGGATACAGTATTCAGAGACAAAGTATGGTCCAGTGTAATAGAGTTCTTTTAGGCAAATAAGAGCCTGGTGGATAGCATGAGTACTCTTTCTGAAGCATTTAAAATTACCGTCAGGGGAGTATGCATTAGCAAACCAAGCAGGTATAATCAGGATCAGAGACAATCAGGCAGTGCCGGATGGGCTGGTCTACCTGGCCCGTGTGTGGGGTGGTTTATACAGCTGTTCTCCCTGACATTACCTGCAGCAAGCTAAAATCGATGCAGTCTTGCATGCCTTGCATACCAGTCATACTGTGTGTCTTTACTCAAAACATACCCAATTTGCAAACATGGGCCAGTTTTTTAGGCAACAAATTCACTACAGGGGAGCACATTTAGTTTGGTGTCCGAACCTTTTTTGTGTCCCATTCCTACCCTGGCAAGTCTCCTAAAAATGGTCTGCGCACATCTTCAAAACACAGAATACAAGACCTAGGATATGAAACGCAAATATGCAGTTCACCCAGAGCCTAAACTGTCATATATGATTAGAGGATATGTGACTGAATATAATGAAACAGTAGGCCAGGAGATAAAACACATGACCTGGCAAACTGTGGTGAGGGCTTATGGAGGGGGGGGGTGTAGACCAGGGTGGAGTTTAGCTAACTGACCACAGCACAACCATAGGTCAGTCCTTCTTTTGCTTACCTACATAATGAAAGCAGTTTGCTGGTTGACTTGTTTGCAATTCGTGAGTTGTAAGCTGAAAATTGCCCTAGGGAGTGCAACTTATTTCAGGGCGCTCTTGTGGTTGGTGTAGTTCTCTAACAAATAGCCACATTCTCAACTGTCTTCAGAGCTGTATCTGCTCCTGGGTGCTTCTAATGCGGGTCGTTAGTGAGTTCCAGAGTTTGGCGGCTTGCACTGTGTCATCGGAACCAAGCTATACCTTGCCGAAGAGTCCTAACTAGGGCAAATTCGGTCCTGGGCTGCTTTTGTTCCAGTTTAGAATGGCTGGGTCCAAACTGAAGGGCATAGTTACAATGATGTGACGGAGTTCGGCATGAGCCTCCTTTGCTTAATGCAGCGCTCTGCCACTTCAGAAATGCAGGGTTGCACCGTATTTACAAGAATACGGTGCAGCCCTGCATTTCACCCTGATCTGGCGCTAATTAGAGATGCCTAGCACCAATGCAGGCACTCTTGCACCATTGTGCAAGGGTGCCTGTGTTGCAGGGGAAGATTGTTTATGTGCATGAAGGTGACCAATCACTATTAGTCTATGCTGTTTACCAGTATGGTTGTCATGTGACTCCTACACCTTGTAGTCCTTTTTCTTATGTAACATTTCCTATTCAGTGATTTACACACGTATGATTGATTGTCTCTGTGTAATATGTGTGATGTAAAGCGCTCTGACACCCTACATGGTTATAAGTGGTGCTGTACATTTTCTGATACTTTAATATTTTGAAAATTTCACACATGCTAACAGCCTCTGCTAAGATTTTTACTTATTAGTACCATTGGAACATACAACTGCAGCAGTGAGAAAGGTGACAGGTCAATATTTTCATGGGGCCCTCCACTTCACAGCAGCACAAGTCACATTTCTTAGTAACTTTTGATACGTTAAATAATGTATTAGTTAAAATCGTCCGATTATACAGCAGATGAGTTATTATGTGGCAAATATGATGGAGTCATGATTATGTGGAAAACATTTGCAAACTAGGATATTTTGCCATTCATGTTTGAGCTGCTCTTGTGGAAAAGGGAGGAGAAGTGCTGATGACAGAAACTCCATGGCTGGGAGACAAAAAGGTTGCGATTCCACTTTTAAGGATATTTGGGACATTCTATGATTGGAAACATATCCCACTTTGTGAACGTATTTTAATGTCAATAACCAATATTAAACCTTAAATAAACATGTGTATCAATTGGTTAAATTAAATAATGTAATAAGCTGTAGCGGTTAGTGAAATGAGAAACAAATACTAAAAATTGGGATATTTTGCTCTTTCTGCCACACCTCTCAGCCCAAAGGGCACCCACATCTTGCAGTTTCACCAGACCGCTACAAAGATCAGTCATTCTGTATAAAAAGCAAACAAAAGATGCCTCAGCCCACACACAGCATTGCTGCAAACGTGTTGGCAAATGTTTAAAATAAATAAAGTGGTGCTCACTGTCCCATATTGCTGCATTCACCTCAGAAGTGCAGTCACTGAGCTATCACAGTTATTACACCCTGACAGCGACGTGCTGCACCAAGAAAGGAAATCAGTCCTCTTTAGAAGTGTCACTTCCGTTCGCACTAAAGAGTAGCAGCTCTTTGCAAAAGTGTTGCTACCACAAGGGTTGACGCACACATTGTCTTGTAAACTTTTTACTATGAACCTTTGCACAATTGTTTGAAGTTAAGTGCGTTTTTAAATGACTTTATGATATTTTACATGAAGAATACATTGGTTATATTTAAATCATGTTTTGTGCTCGACATTTATTTTTTTAGTGTTCTCTGTAGGAATGTCTGTGATTCATGACTGGGTATCCTGGTGCTCCATAAGGTAATCATTTACTATGCTTTAATACCTTCAATGGTACAGCAATTCATCCCAGATGCTGCACTCCCTTAAATCTCATTGTTCATGACGAGCTCAGCTCGTCATGAACACACGAGCAGTGTACTGCATAACGAGCTGAGCTCGTCATGAGCATAGAAGGGGTTAAAAATGAATACCATCTAATTTGTAATGAAAAATGTGCTGAAAAATGCTTTATTTTGTCCTTTCTGTCTCAAATTGTCTTTGTGGGACAACCCCCCAAATTCCCCCTAGTAGTGGTTGCTAACTGCGCTTACTCGCTACACACTATGTGGGGGTTGGTCTCACTTTTACTTTGTTCTCTCTAATTCTCTACTTGTGTCTATTTTTGGTGCTCTCTGAAAGAAGGTCTATGGGTACATATGACTTGGTGGGTAACCTGGTGCTCTATAAGGTTATCATATACTATTTACTGTGCTTTGAAAGTTGATACAATTGAATATGTCATGAAAATGTGCTGTAAAATTCACAATTTTCAGGAAAAATTTGCCAGGGCTGCTTTCAATTCCCAGTCCAGACCTGGCTGGGACCTATGACCCCCACAGGCTGCCATCTAAGAGGGAACTTGTGCTCTCCTCTTCACAGTGGTCTCTTACTAATCCTCCCTCCACAGGTAAATGGCAATTTTTCACGTAGCTCGCTTTTTAAAAGTGGCAATGCAAATGGTCTCTTGTAGGATGTGCTGTGTGCGAGCTTCAAAATGGACACTGCACGCTCAGAGAAGCCTAGGTGTGTGTGCACAATTTTCAGGGAACAGTGCTTCTAAATGTTTCATAAAGCACTGTGGAAAGACAAATCCCATGCAGTGTAATGCGAATTCAAAGAAACATAGTTTTGGTAGTTAAAAATAATTACTTCACCGATAAACCACCTGATGTGATGATCTTTTACTCTCCGTAATTAAAGTAAGATGCCAATTCCTCATAGAATGCGGTTCCGGGAGGATATTTATTTAATTGAATGGCTGTCCCCTGGAGAGCAGCAGTGGCTGAGGTTGGTGGCATTTCATGTCACTGACCTCTCCTACCTGTGCTGTACACAGCTCACTGGAACAGGCGAGCAGACTAAACTGTGGGCTGTGCGGTGCGGCCTGATGCACAACCTTGGGCTTTCTGGCCAGCTGAAAAACAAAGATGGTGGCACACAGGAGTAAACGGCGAGCGTGTGCTCCCAAAACTTCCTGGGACAGCTCTCCTTCCAGTATGTTGGCAGAGACAACACGGACCTTCTCCCAGCACCTTCAGGCGAGCTCTTGGCAACTGTAAAAGCTTTGCGAACTAATAGGAATGAACATATTGCTTCTCTTTCAAATGCTGCACCATTGCAATGGCAACTCAGCAATACAATTTGGCCTGGCCCCATAAAAGCGCAAATCATCAAACTTGACAGGCTCCACTGGTAACGTAGTTCACTCGAACGTAGCTGGTCCCGCAGCCAGCTCCCAAGCTTTGTAACAAAAGCTCACAACGTTGCTGGTTCCACCAAAATAAACACCTCCAAGTACACGCAGTTGGCACAAATAAGTTCAAAGTGGAAAGACTCCTCTTGCCTCAAAACACATTCAAATTTGTAATAACACAACAGAGCAAACAAGAATCAGGAATCATGTTTTTCCAATAAGTTCATCAAATCCCTTGATGTAAGGAAGATCAACCGCCCAGGCAGGCTGTACAGGTGGTTAAAGACACTGATGGGGATAACCAGGGCATTTCTTTTCCTTCGGGTGTAAGGTTCCTTAGTTTCAATATCTTCAACAGGATAAAGTGCAGCCTATCTTCCATCACACGCAGGTTCTTGCTTCAAATCGTTGCCATTGTTGTAATCCGAAGGAAGTCCAGGGTTGACCATACTGTAAGTTATAAGAAGATGGTAAATTACGCTTAGTTACAGGTTAAGATGATAAATAGTATATAGGAAATTCAGCCCCATCAGGAGCAGCATACTTGCTGGTCAGCCCACACATTCCAACTCTCTCTGTCCACCACACCACGCAATCCAACATTCCACTTCCTCATCAAGCAATCCAACATTCCACACACATCACATTCATACTGACTGAGCAGCAGGGAAGAGGTACCTAAGGGAAAGGATGCAAAGTAACAATACAAGTCACAACAATTTTCTTGGTATGCTTCCACGGCGTCAGTCTGTAAAATATCTGAAAAACAAGAAGCACACACAGAAAATGTCCAACATCTCCCTACCTAAATCAGATTGAAATTAGTTGCAAAAATGACTAGTTATTTTGGACACTCTTTACTTTCTTTTCCATGTTTCTATGGAGTATTTAAAATGCAAGAAAATCTGAACGCTCAATAATTCAGGGAGATTCACTCAGTCATCTTCAATGATATAAAAAGGTAGAGCATTCTCTTGTGAATGTATTGAAAGATTTCCGGCCTTTTCCAGTCTAAACAATTCTTAGTACATTTGACTTTATCACATCATGTGAACACTGACAGAGGCCGCAGTTTAAGGCTGCCTGGCTTTTTAAGTCGCTAAAGAGCAGGAGCAGTACTATTTACGACCTTAGAAAGTGGTTAGTGGTTGCTCGTCAAAAAGGTTTGAAGGTATATGCTGCTTTTGACTGGAAGTATAGCAGAGTTTGTTGACAAATATAAAGTAAACAACTAAACATAACACAATAACATGCACAAAGCAACATAACTATTAAAACATACCATGGGACACCACAGCAAAACAGCCAACTGCACTGCAATACAATAAAGTAACATCATATTGCCATAATGCAGCACAAATGACAGCAGTACAAATAAGATCAAAACTTGTCACCAGCACAACAAAATGTCACACAGCAAATGTGCCCAGTTGTTCTTGTCACACATCACCGCCTGCTTTTATACTATGGTGGTAAAAGGTGTTTAGAGCAAGCACTACGGCAATAACACCAGTCAAAAATGTTTAGTGATCCAGCTCATTGTGTTATACCTCTACTCATTTCAGCTGATCTCTATTATTCTAACTGAACAAAAAGGAAAATGCTACACATTTATTTTGGTTTACATTTGGAAACCTAATCAATTTGGTCTCCTTACTTAGTTTTAGATGGAGCATAGTCTATGTCAGGCAGTGGGTCACTCCCTTTGATTTTCTCTCTCAACACGGAACACAGTGTCATCAAAACAGGAGTGTAGCAAAGGCTATTCACCCCAGACTACACTCTTTTCAAGGCTCCATGCTACCGATGCAAAATCTATTTATAGATCACAAAATAGCTTGCTTTTGTGATATATTCTCAATAAAGCAAGTATCCTTAGCAGCCAATGAGCCCCACAAAATGTTCTGGCAAGCTTGAGGCAACCCAATTGTGTATAGGAAGTCCTAGCTCTGTCACCAATGAATGAATGATAGACGTATGTCGGTCAGTCCTCGCCCTAAAACTTTGCCTTGTTTTTTCATGGTTGGCTAGTGAGGTTTCTGAGTTATTCCTGACTTGATCCATACCTATGAATTAGTGGCGTAACAATAGCCTCAGTAGTGCGGGGCCGGTGCTCCAGTGGGCCCACTAAAGCACTGTGCACAGGCGGCGGGCCCCTGGACTAGGAGCTCCTGACTGGGTCTGCAGCGTGGAGGCCTCCCTCCATGTACTTTGAAGGGGGGCCCTCTTAAGTTTTGTTACACCATGCTATAAATCCCTGTGGGCTATCCTCCTTAAAGGGGTCACCCAAATGAGAAGGAACTTCTGTTGAGGGGGAATAAGGGGGATGATTTGCACCCTGTTCCAGCTGTATCAATGTAGCTCTAGCAGCAATCCAACTCTGTCTGTTGCTATTAGACAGGGTGAGCAGCGTAAGTGACTCAGTTACTGCCTTTTGAGATTAATTGATTCAATTTAACTTTATGAAGTTTGCTTTGACACAGGGTGTCCTGGCAGGGTAACATACTAATCCATGAAAGCTTAGCTACAGGAGATGGTGCCACTACAGATTTGTTTTCAGAAATTTCCTAATATGTCCAGAGGACACAGATTTTTGAGGAAAGATCTCCAGTGTCTTGGAGGAAGGTATGAAATAGAGCGACCTCCTCATCGAGGTTTGCAGAGAATAAGAAAGTAAGAAGTTGAGGATTTAAGATCTCCTGTAGGCTGTGACAGCTGATACTTATTTTGAAGGAAAATGGTCCAGCTTCACACACCTTACTGTTGCATGGTGAATAAAACAGGCCTCACATACCATCAAAGTAAATTTGTCTGTACCACCCTACAAGAGGTCTAAGATCCTCCACTTCTTATTTTCTGATTTTCTCCCCAGTCCTCAATTCACAACATCACGGATTGGTGCAAGGGGTCCGAGTGCTTGAGCATGCATGAAACCCTGAGTCTGGATCCTACCCCAACATTTTCCTTTATTCGTATTCAGGTCACAATGGTGGCAATGGCAGGATTGTTGGCACTAGGAACAAATAAATTGACAGTTTCCTACACATTTTAAAACTATGACATTAAGGCACCTTCATTGTCTCATTGGCTTATTTGGCAACCAGACAATCCCGAAGGGCTGGTCTTGTAGGTCAATGTGTGGGACTTTTTTGGATCTTTGTGGCCCTTTTTTATGGTCTGGTGAGACAGGTTTTACTGTTGAGTTTGATATAAAAACAAACATTGCCGGCATCAAGCTCCTATCCATGCAGTTTTCCATAAATCGCAGAATACCCATAAAACGTCTCTTTACAAGTTGAAAATCGCCCCAATGCTTTCTTCACCCCTTCAGAGTATGGCAGAATGTACGATTGATAAAAAATAACTTCAATAGAAAATCCAATCATATAACAAATTATGGTACAGACAACATTGTTCATAAATCATTGCAACAGTGTGTTCACCCTCACATCCATTGAAGTGGTTTGGCAGGGGAACATATTCTGAAGAGTTCTATACATTGATGGACAGATATTATTTTTGCTCCCATCCATCAATGTTTATTTGACAGATTCTCTAAGAAGTTAAAATATGCCCAGGAAATAAAAGATCTGACTCTATGAGAGCTTCAGGTTGCCATTTAAAATGATGTTAAATGTCTGCATACTATATTGTAATGATGTGTCCAGGCGGTTAGGGACCTGCACATGTGTGAAGGTTTTAGTGTTTGTGGTTCATCCGATGTAAGTAGGATCTTTGAAATTTCACTTGACCAATATCTGGGTTCTCCAAAGTCAGCCCTGGAGAGCCGGATCCATGGCAGATTTTTAAGATAACTGCATTTATTTAAATGGGGATATGCTAAAAATCTGGCATGGATCCGGCCCTCCAGGACGGACTTTGGAGAACCCTGAAGTAGATTGTATTGAATCCAACTTTCTGTTCTTTGTTAGCAAAGTGGGCTTCCTCCCATGGTCACCGTCATTGCTTCAGCAAGGTGGATGCGCTATTTCATTTCTGTACTAACTGTTAACATGAGTTTGAACTGTCAAGGCAAATCACCAGTGTTGTAGGGGCAAATTCTGTGTGAAACAATAGACTCTGGGGCTCCATCTAACTCAAGATGGACACAGTTGCCTTGGCTACTACCAGTAATCACTACACTGCAACAAGTACACAAAAATATAAAAAACGCCCCAACCAATACAAATTTACTCCAAGCGACTCATTTAGTGCCACTGAAAATAACACGTATAAGAACCTGTCATCTAAAAAGGAGCTGTCACAGCTATTTTCAGTGTACCATTTAAGCGCTCTAACAACATTTCATCCTTTGACACCTTTCGTTACACTTGGAAAAATACTTCAGAATCCTATTGCGTAAATGTACAGCTAGATGTTGTTTGGTCTTTTCTCAAGTTAGAAAGGATCCCAGTGAATGGGCACAGTGATAGCCTAATCAATGGAACCAATCCCAGAAGGTGAACAGTAAACAAAGCCTATAGAGTGGAATAAGGACATGTTCACTGCTGTGACAGACGAGAAACAGAACTTGTAATAGCAAGGAGAGGTCACCTGTACCTACACGTAGCTGTTATAAGTCACGGGTGAGTCTAGGAAGGTCTCACAGTAGAAGACAAAGCATTATTTTATGGGCTTTTGATTGCATGAATGTTTGAATGGGTTGAAATATCTGTAGCTCAAACCTGGCTGGAAAGCATTGGACCACTGTGCATCTTATAAGGCAACCTTTGGTAAATTAGTGTAGCCGTTTTGGAGGGTGCGGGACACACCCTGACTTATTCCCTCAGTTTGCACTCCTGCTACATACTGGTTCAGATGCATTGCTTTTGACACATACATCTTAATGTTATTGGCCACCCTGGATGATAGTTTAGTGTGTTATCAGAGCCAAGATGGGTGGCTCCTCGTCCAGATACCTAGCTGCCAAGGGCTGGAATGAACTCCCTCTCGAAATGCGGATGGAACCCTCCGAAATAAGATTTCGAGGAAAATTGAAAACCTTCCTCTTTCCCCGCATCTAACCTCTTCATCCCCCCTTGCCCCTGTCCGTTCTTCCTGTGTTCATTCCCCTGTTCCTCTGAGCTCCTTTGCGGTTTTCAGCGTGGGGACACTCTGTTCTTGAGTAACCAGGCGCTTTATAAATGGCTTCTATTCTATTATTCTATCAATATAATGAATACATTATAGGTAACTGCCACAATTGCTGTGTCACTGCCAAAGGAGACTAGCAGTGTGCAATGACCTTCTCAATATTCTACAGTTCTGAATCCCAAAAGGCTGATTATTATTTTCCACAGATTACTCCTAAATCGAAAGTGATGCATTTCTAGACCCTTATTTAAAGATTGTAAGAGTCTTACTGCAAGATGTCTAACATGATCATTGTAAGTAGCACCCCTTAGTGCTGCTGCCTTGAACAGAAGATGAAAATATATGTCTAGTTCAAGACTGCTCCTCTGTTGGCCCTTCAATTCTGCTAGTTCTCCAGGCGTCCAGACAAGCACTACAAGCCACCCCTGCCATTTCAAGATATGAGTAATAGGCCATTTGTTTTTTAGGTATGAAGGACCATGATTGCAGCTGGAAATGTGTAGCTCTTGGAAGTGTTAGGGTGGATGATGTTTATGACCCTTTTATGTGTCATGCTCGATAGTCTTTCCTTCTTAGTGTTACAGGGGACCCTGTAAGCAGCGAGCAGCCACCAACCACACACTCAACCTGGGGTTCATCCTGGACTCAACACTATCTATGACCCAGCAAGTCAACGCTGTCCCCTCCTGTTGCTTCAACACCCTCTGTATGCTTTGCAAGATCTTCAGATGGATCCCCACAGGGACCAGAAGGACGGTCACCCAAGCTCTCGTCAGCAGCAGGCTGGACTACCGCAACGCCTCTACGCGGGAACCACAGCCAAACTCCAGAAAAGACTTCAACGCATACAGAACGCCTCCACAAGCCTCATACTCAACATCCCCCACCACACCCACCTGAGAAACCTGCACTGGCTCCCCGTCAACAAGAAGATCACCTTCAAGCTCCTTACCTACGCTCACAAAGCACTCCACAACACCGGACCAGCATACCTCAATAAATGACTCACCTTCTACACCCCGAACCGCCAGCTTCGCTCCGCTGATCTCGCCCTCGCCACTTTCCCACGCATCCACGAAAGACCACTGGCGGCCGATCATTCTCCCACCTCACTGCCAAGACATTGAACAGCCTCCAAGACATTGAACAACCTCTCCACCCACCTGCGATAGACACAAGGCCTTCTGACCTTCATAATACTTCTCAAGACTTGGCTGTTTGATCAATTGCAGCACTCCGCCCCCCCCCCTGTTTTCAAGCACCTTGAGGCCCTCACAGGTGAGTCGTAAACTTTAGAAATGCTTGATTGATTGATTGATTGATTGATTGATTGATTGAAGGTTACACAAGGCTGTGCACCCACAATACAGGCTAGTGTGTGCTAGAGAGAAGGCGCTACAAGGAGATTACACTGGCCTCTTTCGGAAATGTGGCAAGTCAGAATGATTGTAAAGGGAAGTTTGTAACATCTTAGATATCTTCTGAGATGAGAATAAACAGCCTCTTGGAAAGGGTTCTGATTAATAAGTCTTGGCAGTGTCCCTACGCATCCTTCAAAAGAATGCACACAGTTCATGACAAACATCCATGACAGCCGTCACACTGCGTCAATTGGAAATGTAGCGATTCACTCGACTTGGGTGGTACAGATATTAGTGACTGGCTAAAAAAGGTGATGCCATATGAGAAAAAACACTTTCTGAGAATAGAGCATGGAAACCAGATTGAAGGGGAGCAAACAGGCTAAGGATAGTGATGAACCCAGTGCGTCGA
Source organism: Lissotriton vulgaris (assembly GCF_964263255.1). NCBI lineage: Eukaryota > Metazoa > Chordata > Amphibia > Caudata > Salamandridae > Lissotriton > Lissotriton vulgaris. Next base: position 1,429,297,205 of record NC_141696.1, on the reverse strand, counting down.
CTGAAAAATACCCACATCCAACTTTGTGAAACAAATGGTAATAGACAAGAACATAGTGGGTGGTGCATGATCAGCAGTATTTATAACCTCGCACTGGGCCCAATCCCAAACTGCCATGCATGTCATTCTTCACATGTATTTTCCAATAATTTATCCCAACACGTGTGTTTTGTTTCTTGTTGCATATGTTGGCCTGAGTTTATTTGCATAACATGTATGAATTACTTTTTGTGTAACATTACCGTGGTAATAACCCGCTATGACCAGGCCATGAACAAACATCACAGGATGTCATGAATCATTTTGACAAACTCATAAATCATAGATGTGACTGTTCATTAATCCATCCATTTATCATTCATAAATCATTTTGATAGGCTCGTAAATCACGTGACAGATCATTTAATTTCTTTATTCGGTTTATAGATATAGACCATAAAAGTACATATTAAAAGTATTGCAGTTAATTTATAACTTAAAATATAATATATAGTTCTTGTCTGGAAGCTCATTACCATATTCAATAACCCATAACATGGCAGCATATGAAATCCAGTTCTTAAAAGCAGCCTATGATCTACAGAGAAATTTGGCCATGTTAGGAATTATGATCATCTGGGCCTCCCAATACTCTAACAGAATAAAATTATATCATTGTAGATAAACAGTTCGTAAGGGCTTCCATATATGAGAGATTATTCCTCCTTCCCAAAGCGGCTATGATAAATGTTATAACAGATCGACAAATAACCCCATTTTCCAAAGCACATACACAGTTAATAGCATACTGATAATAAATATAATGGCCAGATCATAACTCACAATGGCTGACAGGTCATAAATAATTTCTGACGTATCGCAATCACATTCTTTTATCTGTCTACCATACTTGTCACACCTTATAGTTTGTTCAGGCCATCATACATGTCGTTTTAAGGGGGCATAAAGTACCCTGTTTTCACGCTGATTGCGTGGGGAGTAGCCTCTCCTTGGAGTTAGGCCCCAACTCTCTACCTTGTTTGTCCATTTTGTGCCATGCCATCCAGCGGGTCAGGGCTGTGAGTGCCGTCTCCGCTTGCGCCCCCCTTCTGACCTACTCACCCTGCTATAAGGCTTCCCACGGTGAGTGGGAACAGCCATGACAACGTGGGGATTACCCCGCAATGCCATTACAACGCAGGGCAACGAGGGCGCTGTTGGATAGGGAATAGTTAAATTTTCTATCCAACACTTTCCCTACTGTCAACGTGGGCTGGAGTTTGAATAGAAAATGAAACTATTCCACTATCCAGTTGTAACGACTTTCGTTCTAATCCCCGCGTTGTAATGGCATGCAGGGTAAAAGCCTGCGTTGTAAAGTCATACAACCAAGGTGAGTGGCCTTCCTCCTGCACAGCGCCCTGCTGGTGTGCCTCCTTAGTAACAAATGTACCCCTTCTTGGCTGCTTTACCTCCTGCTCAGCACTGTAACAATGCTGTTGCTCGGTGTGGGTGGGTGGGTCTCGAAAGTTGTTCAGCGAACTGCCCCAGCTTCCAAAAGTAACCTGTGCTGGAATGTCAGTGCGGTTATAGCCCCCCATTGTCCCCTCCTTGCATGCAGTGGTGTCCCCCTTTGGGGGGCTTCGAAACATCCGCCGTCCACCTATTGGCCAGGTCTTTCCGCGCCCCCTTTGGCCCAAACCCTTTTTTCCGTGTCCCCAGCAGCCATTATGGCGCCGGCCTGTGAGGCCCTCTTAGGGGACATCCTCTGCTATTTCAGTAGGAGAAAAATGACGGTAGCTTTAAAGCCTGGAGGACAAGTGTTTGTATTAAAGAGAGATGTCAGGCAATGTAGGACAGGGGAGAATGGAACCAAGGGTAAATAATTTGGTGTCTAAAGGAATCAGATTGTCCACTTGAATGGTTGACAGATTTAAGTACTTGATGTAGCTTAGAAGAGCTGTGTGAAAGAAAGCAGATCAATTTTTAGAATGGGGTTAATGATAATGCCTGAGATTTTAGAGAAGAGGTAGCAAACAAAGTCTTCAGTTAAGTGAGAGGAGTGAGTGACAGGGGCACAAGGAGGCTAGAGAAGCGTCAATGGTGTGGGCAAGACATTGAGGGATGGAGCGAAGTGAGAACATCAGGTTCTAACAGCAGGAGTATCGGCACTTATGAGTTCATAAGTGGGGTCACAAAGGATAGGTTTGCAGGATTTGAGATACTCCGTAATAGTATTTTTTCCTCAACTAATGTAAGAGAGCACACATTTTAGATTTAAATGCTTGACTAGTGGAAGTGACCATAACTATGGATGAGATGACCTGCATGCCTTGAGATGACCATGGTTTTTGTAGCTTAGTATCACATGTGTATATTTAGAACAGGACAGCTTGGGGCCAAGTCACAAAAGCATTTATGAGTCCGGGAAGTTGTACTACATGATTACTCTTTGTTCACTCTTACATGTCTTTCTGGATCAGATATGAAATGTCCAACTCTCTGTAAGGAGGGCAGATTTGATTCTATTAGTACTAAATGTATATAACTATTTCATAAATATTCTCATGTTATTCTCATTTTAGATATTTTAGTTACAATTCACAAAGTAATTTGAGGTTATGTAAAAGATTACAACAGGAGTACTATTTAACATACTCCAAAATGCCTTTGTGAATAGGTTGTTTGTAGTTGATATTGGTGTGTGGTTTCATGGATTTATTTCAATGTGCTGATTAACACCATCGCTGCTGATGGTTTTCCCCTCCTGTGCTAAGAACCTTTGATTACCATTATTCATGACAAGCTCAGCTCGTCATCAGCACAGCTCAACCGTGCCTCATGACGAGCTGAGCTCGTCATGAGCATCGAAGGGGTTAATGCATGGTCTCACAGACCACTGTGTCATGGTTCTTTATGTAATTCAAATAGTTTTAAAACAACAGTATGACCTAAGGAGGAATATCATGTGGAGACCCTCACACAGACAACACAGAAAGTCCATAGCAGTATTTGAAATCAGTGTCACTATAAACTATTAGGCCTCATTGAAACAGATGGAGGACTGTGCCTTTTGACATCCACACAATGCCTTTAATCACTTCTCAGGCATATGCATAGCAATACCATATGCCCTAATCTGCATATCATCACCATATCTTTAATCAATTTCATGAACACTTTTAATAATTATATATTTTTACAGATCAGCAAGAAAAGTCAGAAGGCAGCTGCAACCAGTTGATCTGCAGAGTGGCGGGAATCATTGGATTGATTCTCGCAGCAGCTGGAGGGGCTGTGGCGATATGGGCTCTGTGCTTTAAACGTATGTACTGTCTTTGCAAAATATTTTAGCTAAAAATTATAGTGGTAAGTCGGATTAGCAAAAAATGAACAACATTTTTTCACTTTGAACATGATTTAGTGTTATAAATAACTGCACAAATGAGAGACCTGGTGATAACAGGACAAACAGCCATTCTAGGAATATTTTAAAGTAGTTTCAGAGATTTGGAGAATAACCGACAGAAAAGGAGTTGTGTGATATTACCAGAAATGTTCCAGTTTATTGCATCTAAATTGGATATTTCAGTCTATACGTTGCTTGACTGGCAATGGTATAATGAGGTGCATACGTTCTTATGCTTTGCAAAAATCTTCCATCTCAGCTGTCCATACATGCACCCTCATGTATACCAACTCTCAATGTCAACTGTATGGCTCATATATTACGTTGTATGTCAAAATATAAAGATCAATATTGTCAAAATACAATTATATTTCAGCACTTGTGTTTCAGCTAGTTTTGCGCTATACAATACCACATTAATGCACATACATAACAATGTCAAAATACTTACTACTAAGGTATTGTCAAGGTACATGTACATAGGGGAAGTGTTCATTTACTATTCTTAACTATTGTTAATTTCACACCTATTTAAATTGTGGAGGCGACATAAAAACGGCTGGCAGTTTTACAATCAAGTACTAAAACAGTTCCATGTAAGATTATTAAGGAAGGTATCTTCTTGAGACATTATTGCCAAGAATACAAAATTACAAAAAGTTGTCATCTTTCTAAAAACATTACAAACCCTTCCATTTTGTATTGAAGTGCCTCAGGTATGAATGGTCCTAGTGTTTGCACACCCTCCGAATTAGTGAAGTAGAGTGCTTGTGAATGCTAAAATATTTTTTACTATGTAATAAACACATTTAGTGATTCAGAAAAGTGTTTTTGAATCTCTATCCTCTAAATGTGTTCACAAATGGATACCAATTTGGTATTTGGAAGGGGCTTGTTGTAGGCATCGCTTTCAGCATATCAAAATGATATGCAGTGTATCAATGCTTTGCGGACTCTTCGGAACCCCTCCAACTTTGTGCACGTTGAAAAAATATTGCTGGGGAATAGGCAGTGGACTCAAAGAGGAAAAAGAAAACTTTTCTTTTTAAAGTTTCTTTGGCAAATTCTACTATAATTCTGTGTAGAGAGTAGTTGGTAGTTTTTCTTGGATGTGGTTTAAAAGATCATAGCTTGTTGCACTTTGTTCGTGCATAAATGAGGGGTAGTTTAGTGCTAGGATTGTCACCATGTATGGTGTATATCTTTGTGAATCCTGAAGGTCACACTGTAAAAGTCCCATTCATTAACCACGTTTCACATTGGCTTAGTCTTCGGAGGTTATCAGGTGCAAATATGATTGTTCTTCAGTCATTTTTGTGAATACTGTGTAGGAGGCAGGGATCATTGTTAGGTGTGGTGGTTAGGTGTTCTGGAATCTGTATGTCTTAGTGGGAATACAGGGATGACTTGTGGATTTTTTAGTACATAATATTAGTCTTTAAGGTAGGAATTGCTGGCAGCTATAATGTTCTCTGGTACATTGGGTGATTATGTCTTTTAAAATGTTCGAAGTGGGCTCTTGGGAAGTAGTGCTTGCCTCTTTTAGTTAGGGAAGTATGTGCTTTACTTTAATCTCTCCTACATTTAGGAAGTGGTTGTGTTCTCTGACATTAATTAGAAGATTGGTTTTCAGTGTAGGCCTCACATAGCATTTATTTGCATAATTTTAAGTACGTTTCCAACTCACATTCTCAGTATTTGAGCATTCCTGGCTTTATGTGTATTCCATGTGGGAAGGTAATTGTTTACCTCTCTGTGATGTGTGCCTCAAAATAGCATAATTTTAACATTAATACTTTTGTGAAAAAGTTTTGGATAGTGGTGGATTTTAGTTTATGGTTTAAAGTATAGGGGTTCTTTTATTTTTATAATTGTTTTTATCTTACTTTCTTTGAATTTGTCTTTGCACTAGTGTAAGACTGTAGAGATGGATTTTTCAGTCTGCAGTGCCTCATTTTTGCTGAAGTCTTTCTTTAGTACCGTAGAATTTTTATTCACATAATGAAAGCGGGAGTATGTTAATTTATTTGCAGTTTTTTTGTAGTTAATTACTTTTGTAAACTTACTTGTGAAGGTGCCTAGTTATTTTGTTGAAGTCTTCCTTCTGGCTTTTCTTTGTGCAGTCCAGCAGAGTCTTTTTCCGTGAATAACAGTGAGGTGTTGTATGTTTTCCTGATTATGTTTATATTTTTTATTGGCTAGTTTGCTTTCTGATAAGTTTTATTGGCTAGTTTATGTGTAGTTTTCATTTTTTTTCACTTATTTCTTTTATGTGTGGACTCTAAATATTGTTTCTATTTAATTTTAAATATGTGCACATGTTGGATTGTTGTTTCACCAAAATATTTTAAATTGTATATCTATTTTATATATTTTTAATGTATATTGTGTTTATCATCTTGTAATAATTTTTGATTATTTGAAATGTGTTTATTTTTAATAGTAAATGTATTGTAAATAATGTTATATATGTGAATAACTTTATGCGTGTTGTTTTAATTTATCTTTAAATTAATTTTTGTGTATTTTTAAGAAGGAGTTCATGATTTAAAATACAATTTTTTTCCTTATTTTGTACAATATTATTGTAGTCAATATTGTGTGTTTCATTATTTAGGTTATTTTCCATATATTATAGTAGTCAATATTTTGCGTTTTGACATTTGTGTGCTTAATATTAAATAAAGATTTTTTATGGCAATATATTTCTTATACATATTTGTATTTTATTTTGTCAGGTATTATTTACTTACTTATGCCTACTACCCCATTAAGGGGTGTAGGCCATCAACCTGGACCCTCCATCCATCTCTGTCCTGGGCTTTTCTTTCAATCTGACTCCAGGTGTTGTAGTGAAGACACAATACTGCTTGCAGACATTGCTATGTTGGCATAAGTGAATTATATGCTTAAACGCCATTTTTGCACACAACACTATATGCCTCTGTTCTTGTAAGTCAAACTGCTTGCTTTTCTTCACATGAGAACGGTCTGTTTTTTACATCTCTAGACTTACACTGTGACCTCTGTCTGTACAGAGAGTTCAAGGTCGAATAAAAAAGTATGCTGTTGATTCAGGTTGATCAGGCCCACGCACTAGTCATAAAATGCACACAGCTGCAAATAACTGAAACTCGGGTGCCTTTAATATTGCATTGAATGCATGACAGGGGCACTTGGAGAAAACCTTTCCATCTACAGAGAGCTGTGCTTGTCCTGTGATGTGATTGACTTCATCTGATCTTGGAGGTATGGGGTTTCCCGTTTTAACCTAGAGATCTTCTATTATTATACAAGCTAGCTCCCAGCAAGGGGAGGGTGGTACACAAGGCGCTATAGACCTGGTTCCACTATCATTATAATATGATTTCTCCGTTTGTATTTTATGGAATTGTAACAATGCTGATTGTTTTATTTTTATGCATTTGTTTGCTAATGTTGCCGAAAATACTGCATATTAGAGCACGTAGTTAAAATAAACATTTTAAACTATACTGTGTCTCTGATTATTCACTTTGTGGACTTGTATGAGAATAAAAACGAATTAGTGTTCTTGATTCCGACTATTCCTGAGAGTTCACTAAGTCGCTTGTTCTGGATTGTCTAATCATTGGTAGCTTCGCTGTAGCACAGAGAATGAATGAGACACTGATGCTAGTCGGATTGGGGTTCAGGGCACTGAGGTGGGTTTTTGGTACACCACAATACACCGAGGTCCTAGTTTCCTGCGCATAGTTCTGTGCATGAGCAGAATCCCTGCAACATTGCGCACCTAACGTTTGTTCTTATTTTCGAGACACTTTAGTAGTGCTTATACTTGTCCACAATACCCTCACTCCTGTTTCTAGACAACAGTAGTGATGGATTAACCTATCTATATAGAAGTGTTGTAGGTTCCATCAAGCTTGAGATTTAAAAAGGTACACATATTGAATTACTACCCTTTTTGTGCTACAATTTATATAAATAGTTTTTCTCTTCTTTGTCCTTATGGCTGAGGTTGACATTGCTCCACATAGGCGCACAGTGCTCCGGCATCATCTGACGCAGTTTGGAGTGCCTTACAATGGTATCTTGGTTATCTTTGTTGTGAATGAGAATGCAGAGTTCCCCTTTGAGCTTTTCTACTCTTGAGTTACGTTTGCTGCAATTGATGCGGATGATGAACTGTTCCACTCCTATACTCACACAGTGACACCTGCAAATTATACAACATATAGGACACAAGAGGTACCGATTTTGGCATGGCAACATCGCATTTGGTTTAATGGCGCCCTCCCCCACACGTGACTCCGATCTGGTTAGGACATTTGTCAATCCCTGGGGACACTTGGCTAGTCTTGGCCGGGTTCACACCACATCCGCGGTATCTAACTGTCCCGGTAGACGAGTTGCGTCTACTACATGCCTCTTTATCTACCAGTTCAACAAATATGCCAGTCAGGTATACACCAACGTCATCATGCTTAGAGGAGAAGAGCATGCACTTTAGCACTTGTTGTCTAAAGTTAGGATTTTGTCTTAAAATAGGATTTTGTCTTAAGGTAAGATTTTGTCTTAAATTAGACTTAAGTTTAACCTAAAACAGAATCCTAACTTAAGACAAAATCCAAAATCCTAATTTAAGACAAAATCCTAATGTAGGACACAATCCTAATTTAGGACACAATCCTAATTTAGGACACAATCCTAATTTAAGACAAAATCCTAATTTAGGACACAATCCTAATTTGACAAAATCTTAATTTAGGACAAAATCCGAATTTAAGACAAAATCCTAATTTAGGACACAATCCTAATTTAAGAAAAAATCCTAATTTAAGACAAAATCCTAATTTAAGACTACTAAATGCAATCTGTGAATACCAAAAGTAGTAAGCTTAGGATTTTGTCGTAAGTCAGGGGCCCATTAGGATAGCGGGCAGAAAACCTCCCCGACCGCCATGGAGGCGGAAAACAACCGCCCGACAGGAAAGCGGAAATCCCGTCCGCCAAATTAGGATCAACCGCCACAAAAGACCGACCGCGGCGGTAGCGGGCCAAGCAAATCCGCCCGACGCGGGCGGAGATGGCAAAAAATTGACCGCGGCGGTCGGATAAGCAGCGGAAAAGGCACATCCCACCGCATGGAAAGCGGACACACCGCACAGTAAATTACGATAACCCCGAGGGTGTCGCTGTCGGAAACTCCTACACCGACCGGCGCGGTCGCACCCAGGAGTGAATGGGAGAAATGGCGGTCAAGCAGCAGCAAAGCCACCGCAGCAGACAAACATGAAAAATATGGCGGTCGATGTGAAAACACCTCAGTGATGCCAAAATCCCATGAACAAAGTAGCACTGCCCCCAAAATATACATCACACATACACATAAATATTAATTAGTAAAATTAAAGACAAAACCACAGAACTACTCCCACAGCACACCTGACAACCTAAATCCAATTGGACACACCCACACAGCTGAGTACAAAGCCACCCACTTCACTGACCACAATCCTTTGCATCACTCCAGAAGAGAAGGCCATACACCACACCTTACAGGAGAGACTATAGAGCAAAGCACACACACCCACCCACCACCACCATCAACACTACCATCACACCATCACAAACAAACCCCCATTACACAACCCACCTCACACATCCCCACCACACCCCTGCACCAACACACCCCTGCACCCACAAACACCTCAACCTCCACACACCATGACAGCACCAAAAATGCCCAAATTCACCGAGAGTGAGTTGACAATCATGGTCAACGCGATTGGGAGAGTAGAGCCACAACTATTTGGTAGCCTGGTCCAACAGATATTTTTAGCCATCAGGACACAAATGTGGGAAAGGATAGTCCAAAAGGTGAATGCAGTAGGGGCCACCCCAAGATCCAAGAAGGAGATCCAGAAGCGGTGGCATGATCTGAAGAGGGTTGTCAAGGAGAGGAGGAGCAAGAACTGGACGCTTTCTAACCCGACTGGCAGTGGCCATCCCATCCCACCGAAGACCTTCACACCATGGGAGGAGAAGGTGCTTGCCATACTGCTACCTGAGAGTCTCACAGGAGTAGCCAGGGGAGCGGAGGCTGGTAAGTACAGACAAATGACAACCACCACAATGCCAATTACTACCTTGCAATACACAAACACCATTACACTGTCCATCCCCACCCAACATGTAGCCAGCCATCCTGCTGAGGAGGCCTGTATGTGGGAGGGAGGTCTGTACAACAACTCCCATCATTCCCCCTGTCCCACACCCCAGCAGCATGGAGGCTCTCCCACTCAGGAGCATGTGTCAGCCATTGCACAGTTTAACAAACAGACTTACAGGTTGGTAGCCATCTTCACTGAGAGGGTGTGTGTGCGAGGGAGGGAGGGAGTGAGGCCTGTATTTTTAAGAAAAAATCCTAATTTAAGACAAAATCCTAATTTAAGACTACTAAATGCAATCTGTGAATACCAAAAGTAGTAAGTTTAGGATTTTGTCGTAAGTCAGGGGCCCATTAGGATAGCGGGCGGAAAACCTCCCCGACCGCCAGGGAGGCGGAAAACAACCGCCCGACAGTACAGCGGAAATCCCGTCCGCCAAATTAGGATCAACCGCCACAAAAGACCGACCGCGGCGGTAGCGGGCCAAGCAAATCCGCCCGACGCGGGCGGAGATGGCAAAAAATTGACCGCGGCGGTCGGATAAGCAGCGGAAAAGGCACATCCCACCGCATGGAAAGCGGACACACCGCACAGTAAATTACGATAATCCCGAGGGTGTCGCTGTCGGAAACGCCTACACCGACCGGCGCGGTCGCACCCAGGAGTGAATGGGAGAAATGGCGGTCAAGCAGCAGCAAAGCCACCGCAGCAGACACACATGAAAAATATGGCGGTCGATGTGAAAACACCTCAGTGATGCCAAAATCCCATGAACAAAGTAGCACTGCCCCCAAAATATCCAACACACATACACATAAATATTAATTAGTAAAATTAAAGACAAAACCACAGAACTACTCCCACAGCACACCTGACAACCTAAATCCAATTGGACACACCCACACAGCTGAGTACAAAGCCACCCACTTCACTGACCACAATCCTTTGCATCACTCCAGAAGAGAAGGCCATACACCACACCTTACAGGAGAGACTATAGAGCAAAGCACACACACCCACCCACCACCACCATCAACACTACCATCACACCATCACAAACAAACCCCCATTACACAACCCACCTCACACATCCCCACCACACCCCTGCACCAACACACCACTGCACCCACAAACACCTCAACCTCCACACACCATGACAGCACCAAAAATGCCCAAATTCACCGAGAGTGAGTTGACAATCATGGTCAACGCGATTGGGAGAGTAGAGCCACAACTATTTGGTAGCCTGGTCCAACAGACATTTTTAGCCACCAGGACACAAATGTGGGAAAGGATAGTCCAAAAGGTGAATGCAGTAGGGGCCACCCCAAGATCCAAGAAGGAGATCCAGAAGCGGTGGCATGATCTGAAGAGGGTTGTCAAGGAGAGGAGGAGCAAGAACTGGACGCTTTCTAACCAGACTGGCAGTGGCCATCCCATCCCACCGAAGACCTTCACACCATGGGAGGAGAAGGTGCTTGCCATACTGCTACCTGAGAGTCTCACAGGAGTAGCCAGGGGAGCGGAGGCTGGTAAGTACAGACAAATGACAACCACCACAATGCCAATTACTACCTTGCAATACACAAACACCATTACACTGTCCATCCCCACCCAACATGTAGCCAGCCATCCTGCTGAGGAGGCCTGTATGTGGGAGGGGGGTCTGTACAACAACTCCCATCATTCCCCCTGTCCCACACCCCAGCAGCATGGAGGCTCCCCCACTCAGGAGCATGTGACAGCCATTGCACAGTTTAACAAACAGACTTACAGGTTGGTAGCCATCTTCACTGAGAGGGTGTGTGTGCGAGGGAGGGAGTGAGGCCTGTATCACTACTCCCACCATTCTCCCTGTCCTACACCCCAGCAGCATGGAGGCCTCCCCCACCCAGGAGCATGTGTCAGCCATTGCACAAATTAACAAACAGACTTACAGGTTGGTAGCCATCTTCACTGAGAGGGTGTGTGTGTGAGGGAGGGAGGGAGTGAGGCCTGTATCACTACTCCCTCCATTCCCCCTGTCCCACACCCCAGCAGTATGGAGGCCTCCCCCACCCAGGAGCATGTGTCAGCCATTGCACAGTTTAACAAACAGACTTACAGGTTGGTAGCCATCTTCACTGAGAGGGTGTGTGTGGGAGGGAGGGAGGGAGGCCTGCACTACTACTCCGACCATTCCCCCTGTCCCAAACCCCAGCAGCATGGAGGCCTCTCCCACCCAGGAGCATGTGTCAGCCATTGCACAGTTTAACAAACAGACTTACAGGTTGGTAGCCATCTTCACTGAGAGGGCGTGTGTGGGAGGGAGGGAGGGAGGCCCGCACTACAACTCCCATCATTCCCCCTGTCCCACACCCCAGCAGCACGGAGGCCTCCCCACCCAGGAGCATGTGTCAGCCATTGCACAGTTTAACAAACAGACTTACAGGTTGGTAGCCATCTTCACTGAGAGGGTGTGTGTGGGAGGGAGGGAGGGAGTGAGGCATGTATCACTACTCCCACAATTCCCCCTGTCCCACACCCCAGCAGCATGGAGTCCTCCCCCACCCAGGAGCATGTCACAGCCATTGCATCCTGCACAGTCACCTACCAGGTACGTATCTACAGTAAATCTGCATGAAGTGTGTGTGTGTGACCAGCATCCAGAAAACCTACAACAATAGAACCCAAAGCATTGACAATCAACATGTATGAATCCATGATGTCCCTCAGTACTATGAAATGTTACACGGTGTTGCCATGATTTGTACTACTGATGAATGCATATGTAAGTAGTGTACAGACAGAAGACGATACGCAGATGACACAAACACTGACCACTCCCCAACTACTTCACAGGTGACGAAGAACTCACTGCTGAGGACAACACCAACGACCAGCAGAGCCAGTCTCCACCCCTGGCACATGGACTCTCAGATGTGGACTCCCAGGACAGTTTGGATGTTGAGCTCCAGCCCGGCCCATCTGGTGTGCCACAGACCCAGAGGTCCCAGGCCCCCATCCTCACCACCACCACCTCTGCTGCCACTACAACGCAGCAGACCCCTGCTGTCACGGCCTCTACCACCGCAACCACCACAGCCACCACCGCCACTGCCATCAACACCACCAGTACCACCTGCAGCACCCTCCCTGTCCCTAGGGATGACCATCCCACACCAACAGCTGTGGAGGGCAGGGATAGAGTGCGTGGCCCCCCAGTGGCGAGGGAAGAGGTCCGTGGCAGCAGAGCACGTGGGAGGGCCAGGGTCACCACCAGACCTCGGGAAGAGTGGACACCATCCCTGGACCACTTCACCAGAGTTGTGGAGGCCTACCAAGAGGTCCAGGGACAAAGTGGCCGGTCTGATGAACTTTTGAGGGAGCTCATCCTGCTGATGAGGTCCATCGATAACCACCTGGGACAGATAGTGGACCTCATGGGCCAGCAAGTGGCGTAGCAGAGTAGCAGAGGGACAATCCTGTGTCCCAACCACCTCCGCCGTCCCCTCCTGTTGTGCCACAGGATGACAGTGTACCATCCTCCCCTGTGCCAACAGAGAGGGACGAGTCCCCTTACGCCGCTGGCCATTCAGCAGGCCCCCCACCGCCCAAAAGATCTAGGGGGCGTCCGAAGAAAAGCCTTGGAGTCTCTGGAGGCAAAGCACCTACCACACGCCAGTCATGGAGCCAGACGTGAAGACAACCCTCTTCCCAACTGCATTCACTGTTTGGACTATCTTTCCCCACATTGCCCTGGCAATGGCACCTCACTGTTGGACTGGGTCACCACATCCATGTGGTGTCTACTCTTGCATCTCATTGAACAGGACTGTCAACTCACTGCTCATTCCACACCTTCATGTAAATATTACCGCACCAATCACATGTCCACTCCCAAAATAAAATACCTGAAGCACAAGATTTTGTGTAGTGATTTATCTAGTGCAGTATTTACATTGTTGATAATGTCCATGATGTGTAGAAATGATGTACAGTATGCAGGGCAGGAACCCTCTGTAGCACCTAGGGAGACACAACAGAACAACAGTCACTGGTCTCATTGTGGCAACACACAGATCACTGCACAAAAAATATCCAAGACATTACAGGCATATCACACAATGTCTAGCAGATGTGCACAAATACAGTCCAATATACATCTCGGCACTGAACGTCAATTTCACAAATAACACACACAATCGGTCACATCCGCGCATAGCCATTCATAACAAGAGCAACAACACCAGACAATGTACACGTTGCACCTCATCAGCCACCTTCAACTGAAGTATCGTTCAATGAGCTGTTGGCGCAGGTCAACTCCTTCCTCCTCTCCACTGTCCTCATCACTGGATTGAGGTCCCTGAGCAGGTGGTGGCCCGGTTCATCACCATCGTCCAGGAGCAGGGGGACACCCCTGTGGATGGCCAGGTTGTGCAGCATACAGCATGCCACAAAGATCATGCACACCTTCCCAGGCGAGTATGCCAGTGTGCCTCCAGTCCTGTCAAGGCACCTGAACCTTGACTTCAGCAGGCCGAAAGTCCGCTCGATCACCCGTCGTGTCCTGCCATGGGCCTCATTGTAGCGGATGTCTGCTGGTGTCTGGGGATTCCGGAGTGGGCTCAACAGCCATGGGCGACTGGGATATGCTGAATCACCTGTGAATGACAATCACACATTACAATGTTGTACAGCCAGAGTGCAGCAAGTGACAAACAGCACGCCATAGCAGTAGTGATACTCACCCACAATCCAGGCACGTTCGGGATGCAGATTCTCCATCATCCGTGGCACCATGCTGTTCCTCATGATGTACGAATCACGTGCCGAACCTGGATACTTTGCACACACATGTGATATGGTCATGTCCGCAAGGCACACCACCTGCATATTCATGGAGTGGAAGTGTTTGCGGTTCCGATAAATGTGCTCTGTCACCAGCAGTGGCAACAGACCCACATGGGTGCAATCGATTGCACCAACTACATGTGGGATGCGCCCTAGGGGATAGAAGTCACCCTTCACAGCAGCCAATTCACGTCCCCTGGGGAAATGTATGTAGCGATTGCAATATAGCATCATGGCCGCAAGAACATCCACAGCACCATGCTGAACATGGGCTGCGACATCCCCCCAGCGTTAGCCATGGTCTCCTGGAAGGAACCAGTTGCAAAAAAGTGGAGTGCTGCCATCACCTTGTAGGTGGGTGTGAATGCCGTAGGATAGTGACGGCGAGGCAGCAGGTGGGGCTCCAATAGATCACACAGGATCTTCAATGTTGGTCTGTCCAGCCTGAATTTCCTGATGATTGCCTCATTCTCCATGTCCTCCAGCACTGTTAGTTGACGTAGGAGATCCGGCCTCCTCCTAGTTGAGGAGTGAAATGAAAATGTCAGTGACAAGCATCATGAGATGGGCATAGCACAAAACACCAATGATGTCATGGGAAAACAACGAGTGCCAATGGGATGCATGGCACTTCAGGTTACATGGCTGGCCAATAGCTACACACAGACAGCACGCCTCTCCAGTGACAATACACAAGTGCCACACACACATCTGGGACTGTGAATGCGGATATAATGGATGAACAATTCACTTGTGCAGACAAGGTGCAGCAAGACCCGCCAAGGTATTGTGACTTACTATGTCTATCATACACTGCTGTACCTGCCACACCTCAAGGCATCATGTAAAGTCAGTACACATTCATCAACACAATCATCACAGTAGCAGGAACACTTCCGGTTGTGTGCATGAGCAGTTGTGATAGCAGAAGTCTGGCCCGATACAATGCGGTGCCACCAGCCAGGTCAAGGTCTGCAACTTATTCTACGTAATGACATAATTTACAACTGCTGAAGTCTGTCAATCATCATCAGCAATCAAATGTGTCACTAAAATGGCTGAACCACAGGTCAAAGTGACTCACACTGAACGTGCGTCCACCTGTGGATGACATGGCTGTGTGGCATTGTGTGTACAATTATGTCCCCTTCTCCATGTTGCTGCAGGGTGCTGATACAATGTCCTTGATTGACATACACACCAATGGGTACGAAAATGGGAGTACCTACTGCCGGGCCCCGGCGGTGTGACCCCAGCACCACCATCTTCCCAGACAAGGTAGCCATTGGCATGAGGACATGTGTATATGGCGGTGGGTATGCTCCGCCGCATGATTCGCGGTACCTATCGCCGGGCCCCGGCATTGCATCACCGCCATGGGGCATTGCATGCAGCCAATGGCAGCGATGATGGCGGTGGCATGATGCATATTTGAAAATCGCAGAAGGTGTGCTCCGCTACCGCGGAGGCGGTCATTGGATGCTTTTGAATGATGCACCATCGCGGTAGTGCTTCCCGGGCACCCGCGGTGCGTCACAGCCTTGGAGCATTGCATGCGGCCAATGGCAGTGATGATGGCGGTAGCATGATGCATATTTGAAAATCGCAGACGGTGTGCTCCGCTACCGCGGAGGCGGTCATTGGATGCTTTTGAATGATGCACCATCGCGGTAGCGCTTCCCGGGCACCCGCGGTGCGTCGCAGCCTTGGAGCATTGCATGCGGCCAATGTCAGCGATGATGGCGGTGGCATGATGCATATTTGAAAATCGCGGAAGGTGTGCTCCGCTACCGCGGAGGCGGTCAATGGTTGCTTTTGAACAATGCAGACCCGGACAACCAATTGTAGCAGCTTTTGACCTTCCAAACGACCCCAGGGGGCTATAAATCTGTGGGTGTGAGCCTCACATTTCCACTGCTCACAGAGCCTGCTGCCTGGGACCCTGTCCTGCTGCTGCCCCAAGAGCCTGCTGCCTGGGACCCTGTCCTGCTGCTGCCCAAAGAGCCTGCTGCCTGGGACCCTGTCCTGCTGCTGCCCCAAGAGCCTGCTGCCTGGGACCCTGTCCTGCTGCTGCCCCACGAGCCTGCTGTCTCGGACCCCTCACAACTCACTTCCGCCACTGGTCTGCCACAGGGATGTCAAGAACAGATAAGATCCGTGCCAGACCATTCACGAGTGAGGAGCTTGATGTCCTTGTGGACGAGGTGCTGGCACAGTACCCACGGCTGTTCGGTGGGCCCAATGTTGTGGTAAGTCACCATGAAGGGAGCTGTAGGGCAGGGTGGTGTGAGACGTGTTGTGGTGATGCTGCATTATATGATTGGGGATGTGGGGTGATGACAGACACTGACAGACAAGCTGTCTCCACCTCGAGGGAGTGTGTGTGTTGCTATGTAATTCTTTCCTAGCCCTGTACTCGTATGTGTGAGTGGGGTGTGTTACATTGTCGCCCATACAGAACCAACAGTTGTTGTCCTTTTAGATGGCAGGACAGTGAATGCTTGTGAGGACATTTGTGGGTGCCCCTGTAGTCAGAGTCAGTGTGACCCACAGAGTAGGTTCAGTGGCAGCACTGCCAAACGATGTACATCAAAAGACTCTCCTGCTACAGTAGCTGCACACTGAATATTAGATATGCCCCATCAGTGCCCTCTACAATTACTGATTTACACACTGCTGCCAATGCATTTGTGTTGAGGCATCATTCATTTGTGTGAATGTCATTGAGACTAGGAACCACAATGCGTGCATGCATTCACTAATGTTTACGTCAAGCTGAGTGCCCTCGTGAGGGTACCCCCAGTTGGGGAGGGAGGGAGGTTACTGTGAGTCCTGAGTCAGTGTATGGCTGCTGTACTGATAGATGCTGACTTTTCACATTTCATATATGTTCTTTTGCCCTTCTTAACTCTCATACCTGCAGCTCAAGGCACACCAACGTAAGGCCGTGTGGAGGGCCATAGCAGCAAAGGTGCGAGCCCTGGGGGTATAAAACAGACGACACACACACTGTCACAAGAGGTGGGATGACATCAGCCGGCTGGCTAAGCAAGTGGCAGAGATGACCTTGGGGATGCTACCACGCACAGGGCGTTTGGCACGGCGCACCATGACTCCGCAGATGGGACGCATACTGGCAGTGACCAATCCAGACCTGGCTGCACGTCTGAAGGGGCATCAGCTGCAAGACAGAGATGGTGAGTATCTGGGGAGGGATAGTGTGTCTGGGAGTGGATGCATGTGTACAGGGCCTATTGCAGCGGTGACACATGTGATGTGCGTGTGTTGCCATGCTGTGAAGTGTGATGTGAGTGGCGACTGTATGAGGCATTGGCCCACCATGGCCTTACTGTGCTGCTCCTGCCTGCAGTCCTCAACCCGTGACAGATTTATTGTGGCCCCATGGTCACTCTTCATTGTGATGGTGTGGGGAGTCCATATTGTGCCGAACTGCAGTGTCTACTTCATGAGTGTGACTCCATGTCTGTCTACTTTGCATGCACCATTATGTTTGAGGACCACACATCCGACGACAATGTGAACCCAGATTGGCACATGGTGCTTGCTGTCGCCTGGTTGGCATCGTGGCATGTGTAGTGAGTATAGGTGTGTATGGTCCCCTCTGGTTCCATGTATGGCTGTCAGTGGTGATGAGTGTTGTGGCCATATCATGTCCATGGGGCAGGTCTATGTGGGGTGGGGGCACTCCATCCACTGGCAGGGTGTTGTGCTGTGTGGCATTGACATGCCTCACTCCAGGCAGTTTGTCTGCATGACAGGCACTGTTGTGGACTATATGGTGTGTAGCTGCATAGTGATTGCAGGGTGTGATGATTACCATGTAGCCCAAGGCCTGTACAGTACTGTATTGATCTGTAATCGTGTGACCAGAAGATGACACTTACACGACCCTGTTTCTCTCACTAATGCAGAATCGCAAGACACCACGGCGGAACATGATCCATAGACAAGTGGTGGCGAGACCATCACGACAGTGGCAGAAGAGCCTAGTGATACTGAGCCAAGTGACAGTGAGCAAAACAGCGCTTCTGAGGGTGACAGGAGTATTCAGGAGGAATCCGTGGCTGAGAGACAGAGTACCACTTCATCTGATGCCAGCGGTGATGCATCCATGTTAGCAGGCACAGGGGATGGGGAGTCTGCTGCTGCATCTGACAACCAGCGGCCAGTGCCCAGCCTCCCATCCACTTCCTCTGGTGCTGGCCGTATCCGTGTTGCTAAGAGGGGAAGAGTGACATTCACACATGGCACTGCTGCCCCTGCACCTGCTCCCCCTGCTGCCCTCAGTGCAGAGTGCGTAAAGCTCTTGCGCCGAATTTGCGTGGGCCAGACCGCCCTGCTCAATGCCTTCAGTGCCCACCGTAACAAATTAGGCCAGGTGATTGCATTCATGGAGGGCATACACTCTGACGTGGGTGGGCTACACCATACAGTCCAGGCATTGCCAGCCACAGTCACGTCAGCCCTCCAACAGGCACATGCTCCCATTGAAGCTCATGTGCCTGTGACGACCAGCCATTCAGTGGCCACATCAGATCACAGTCACCACTTGGCACCTACAAGATACAACACTAGGAGCACACGTCAGACCCAAACAAAACAATCCCGTCCACAGACTCCATCCCCGAAGAAGAGCAGGGCCCCCCCAATATGCACAGACAAGGAAAAGTCACAGAAGAGCAATGCCAGAAGATTATTGTGGCAGACATCAGGCTCATTTGATGCAGAGCCATCCAGTAATTGACTCTCCTATGCCCACAGAGGATGTGTGGCATGTTATGAGTACACCTGGGGGGAGCAGGGGGACACAACCACCCGCCACATCAACCCCAAAACACAGTACATCGAGGAAGGTGGAGGAGAGCCCTATTGTGACCAGCCCAGTCATTTAAGCAGAGGTGATCCCTGTTGTGACCAGCCCAGTCATTGAGTCAGAAGAGAGCCCTGTTGTGACCAGCCCAGTCATTGAGGCAGAGGAGAGCCCTGTTGTGACCAGCCCAGTGATTAAGGGAAAGGAGGCCAGTGTTGGGTCCAGGCCAGTGATCAAGGGAAAGGAGGCCAGTGTTGGGTCCAGGCCAGTGATCAAGGGAAAGGAGGCCAGTGTTGTGACCAGCCCTGGCAAGAAGGGACAGGAGGGCACTGTAGACACCACCCCTGGGGGAAGTGGGACGGTGGGCACTGTAGGGGGTACACCTTCCGGAGAGGGTAAGGTGGTCCGGAGGCGTAGCCAGCCAAAGCGTTCTGCAGGATCAAGCACATCACCATGGACTCTGGGCCTGTTGCTCTGCTGTGCTGTGCTCTCCCCTGTGCAGCCTCTCATGTACTTGCTGTCTCCCCTGCCATGGACTCTGGCCTTCTTGTTTGTGTTCACCTGTGCATAGTCTCTGCCATTTGTACATGATTTTGTGGCTTGCTGTTGTGTACTAATATTGTATTGCTACATCTGTGCAATTTGTGAATAAATACAGTTACTTCTGGTGTGTGTTTTATCAGTCTCTTTGCTGATTGAAGTAATTTTCTTGTTTGCATTAGCTTGACTGTGTACCATGCTCTATTTCTCATTTCAACAAGGCTCTTTGTAGCCATCTGATTTGTAAACAGGGGTGACAGGGTCTTCAGTCCATACTGGCACTACTGATGTTGTACTCTGTGATGGCTATTTTAAAGGACTGCAGTTCTCTTGTTGGTGATTTGCTATTGTTGCATACACTGTTCACAGGTCATGTTGGGGGACACTGGCAGCACAGGGTGTGCTGCGGTTCAGTGGGTTTGTTGCTGGCTGTGATGTCATGAGGTATGTGTGTGTTTTCCTTTCTGTATGCCCAGGCGTGTATGTGTATAGTCATCTTGTGTTGGACATTAGTCCTGGTGGCATGGCTTACATGTCATGTGTGGTGTTGGGTGTAGCAGAGGTGTGCAGTGTGAAGGGTGTGAGTTAGTAGTGTATGCATGTGTGCCCCTGTATAGTGTGAGACACACATGTGTCAGCCAGGAGTTGTATGCCTGTAGTTTGTTTTGTCTTGCCCTGTGTGGATGGTTGTATGCAAATGTGTGGGCTGTGGAAGTGCACTGGTGTTGTGTGTTCCTTGTCATCCAATCCTGCACTGCCTGTGTCCCTGGCTGTGTGTGTGTATGGTGCTTGTTGTTACAGTGCTTGTTAGTGTGCATGTGGGTGCACGGGATGAGCACCTGGCCTGTGAGTAGCTCGGGTGGGGTGCAGTGTGGTTGTGGGTGGTCTGTCCCTGTGATGTTTGTGCCCTGCCCATGCCTTGGTGTGGCCCTGCCTTCTGCATGGTGTGCATGTGTTAACCGCTGCGGTGATGTGACCGTGACCATGACGTCGCTGCTAGTTGGCGGACGTTGTGTGTTCCGGATGCTGTGGGGTGCCTTGTTGTGAGGTGGGTGATGTTTGGGTGCCCATGCAGATGTGTTGTGCCCCCCAGCAGGTTGCCTGTGTGGTGCTTGGGCCCTGTGTTGGCATGTGTGTTGTGTGGTGCATATGTGTAGTGGCGTACCTGCGGTGGCGTCCGCGGTGGCCCATCTGGAGATAGTGTTGCAGCAGGTACATTACCGGATGCATATGGAGGGCTGGGTCGATGGGGTTCATGTCGGGTCTTGGCGTTCGTGCTCCGCTGTCGACTTTCCGCCTACTTCAGCTGTGCAGTGTGTCCGCTGAGGTGCGTCTGCTTGTTTGTGCCATCCTGATTTGTCGGGTGGGGCGGACGTCATCGGGCGCGGCGGAGGGTCTCGATTGGCTCCCTCCGCCGCTGTGGCAGGTGCACTTTGATGGCGGTGCGGGCGCTCCGCGGCGGACAGGAAATTACCTGTATTTACCTATTCTAATGTTGCGGATGTGAGTTCCTCTGCTCGCGGGCGGTAAATGCTGTTTTTCCGCCCGCCACCACCGCGGTGGTGCCACCGCCCGTCATCCTAATGGAGCCCTCAGTTCTGTGAATCGGCCCCTGTGTGACTGACTGTAAGCGTGAGTGATTAGGTAGGTGAGTAGGTGTTTAGTTAACTCATTTACTGTGTCAGTAACTTTATGGGTGTATGAGTGGGTATGTAAGTATGTCTATGTCTTTGTGACTGTCTGTATTGGTAAGTGATTAGGTACATGAGTGGCTGTATATGTGAGTTAGTGGTTCCCTTACTGGTTCTATGGGTAATTTGATGTATTACTGGCAGTATGGATGAGTGATGAGATGTGTTAGTGTTTGTATGGGGTCTGTGATTGATTTTGTTAGTGATTGTGTGGTATTCGGTGTATAACATGTTTTATGTGGTGTAAGTGGGTATGTCAGTGTTTCTCTGGATGATGTCATCAGTGATCTAATTTCAGATGTCATCAGTGATGTCATTTCAGATGCCATCAGTGATGTCATTTCAGATGTCTTCAGTGATGTGACTGACCATGTCATGAGTGATGTAATATGTGAGGTCATAAGCAGTGCATTGCGGGGGCTTGAGTTATAGCTAGCTCCGGTAACTATAAGTGCTGAATTTTTTGGGTTTTGTACGGGTGAAATGTCAGCCTCACTATAAGGTCCTTTTAACCTTTGTTTTTTCAGTGAATTTCTAAGTTTTTTAAATTCGTTTTCCTAACTATAACATCCCTGTAACCTTTGGTTTTCTTCAGTGGATATATATATAGAAAAAGAGAGCTAGAAAGGGATAAGGGGATAAGAGCAAAAAACAGAGAGAGACAGTTATGCTATTATTTCTGTTGGATATATTTAAGAAACAAACTAGATGAGTAAAGCAAACTGAATTATTTTAGGAAGTGAAGCACATCAGAATGTTAAACTAATTAGTTTCATTTGTTTAAGAGCTCTCTAGGAATGTGTGTTTACTGCCTGAAGAAGTGAAGTGTGATGGAAAAAAGGACTGTATATCCGGACTGGATGAACAAGGCTGTGGTAAGTAAAGTGATACTCGGTCCTCAAATATCAAAAAGCTGAACTCAATATTGTCAAAATTATGAAGTATTGAAAGGTTTGAAGAAGAATTGTATTTTGGTCTTAAAGAATGAAACATGAAGTGATGCAAAGGAAATTGTTGTAAAAGTCTTGTACTACTGTATAGCAAACAGCGGACGGCGGCTCAAGACAGTCACTTTGGAATACGCAGGAAGGACGGTATGTGTTGACAATAACTCATTACCAGGACACTTGGGAACAGATAGTTCTGTTCACTCCTTGCAATAGGAGGTCCACCTCAAACTCCCTGTCTCATAGATATCCTGGGGCAGTGCCAGCAAAAGGTCCTGAAATGCTTTCGACGTGGACTGGGATGAACCGGTTAGAGGTAGGTGGAGTTGGAGAGGGAATAGAGATATCTTTACCACAAGGCTGGACTCAGACATGTTGAATGCTCACAGAACTGCACATACATTACTGGTTTCAACTTTGAGTATGTGAACCTATTACTGGTTGGATTAGGATCGAGGGGTAGTGCATTCAAGCGAAATATGGAGCAGCTGGGGCCCTTTCTGTGATATTGCCTCAGTTGGACAGCTACACCCTCTAACTCTTGATTAGCACTGCACCTGTAAGTAAGCTTTCATGTTTGGGTTTCTTAATTCTGGAAGCTTTAGAGTAGACACGATCCTGGAATAAGAGGGTTCCTCTGACCGGAGATTCAGTTAAAGGACTGGATTTGGCAAAATAAGCCTTGAATAACTGCACATGAAATGGGTTTAGGTAAAATTGCCTTTACCCTTTTTCAACTTTTGAACCCGTGATAGCTTCTGAGTTGAGAGGGCTGATTACATATGTGAGCTGTTTGACTCCAAATCATGGCCATCAAAATTGCTGAGTTGCTTCCGGCTTCAGTAACTCTGAATTCCCTAATACTTTTTATCCGTAGACTCATTTTGTATTTGAACCAGAGATACCAAGCAACTGTTTGCCAGACCCAAATCCCAGAACAGCATATCAAATCTTCTCCTCAAAAGAAAGCATTTCATAGCTGAAGTGCCAGCCAGCATGCATTCCTGGCTTCATGTAACTTGAAGCCGTGCACTCTTACATGACACTTGATAGAAATGAACCTGTGACTCTACCTACTAAAATTGACTCAATTGTGAATAGCTCTCATTAAGAAGGTAAATACCTCCACTGATATTGACATCACAGCCAAGCAAATTTTAAGTCATTGCTGAATTGGGCCCTGTTATACTGCCCCAACACCAACAGCTCAACTTGCTTGCAGGCCTTTGCCATTTGTGAAGGTTTTCTGACTCTCTACATCAACTAACCTTGGACTGTTTATATGGTGGGGTTTTCATTTTAACATTTGGAGATCTTGATAAATCCCCTTCATTTTTTGTTCAAGTTATTCCTTTAGGGGAAAAGCTACCATCAGTATACCATAATCAGGAATAAGATGACCCTTAGGGATGAGGGACTGACTACACCCCATTTAAAGTTGCATCTTCCTAACTGGAACAGGTTATGATGTCCATTTTCATTGCTTGCACTGGGGTTCGTAACACTCTTGTTATCCCACTGTTTTGAGTACCCTATTCCAATTGACCTGTTCCTTTATGTAAATTAGAAGTGAGCCTACACATTTTTCCCATCTGTAAGGTAGCTGTTTTGTTCCACTGTTACACCTACAACTCTGAAATGTTCAATGGAGTCATCCTTGCTGCTAACCCTAGTTGCCACAGTTAAGTCAAGGTAGTGTAAATGGCTAACCTTGTTGTTTGGTTTGTTAGGCTGGGTGAGAACTCAGCCACAATTCACATGAAGGACGTGGTCACTCGCACAAGAAGCCTGGCAATCCATTCCTATTTATTAAAGAGCACCTGCCTGGCCACCCTATCTAAGACCACCTAAAAAATCCTGTTTCCAACACAGTGCACAGCAAATGTAAAGTTTAAAGAAAATAAGTTGTTCAAAATATCTATCAGTGATGCATTATAGCATGTGCATCTTGTTTTACAGTGTAAAATTGTGAAAAATATGTTGATGCACTAAGGGTTAGGGGAAACAGCACTCTAATTAAACAGCACCCTTAACACACCCCATCTGGAACTGTCTGCCAACCTTCCTTGGTGTAACAATACAATAATAACAACATATGCATTCATAACAAGCATTGGCATTGCCAATAGGTCTCGCCTTTGGGATCTTATAAGTGTTTAGTTATCCAGCACAATATCCTTGGTGCAACAACATAAACTGTTGCATGGCTAAACACTTATAAGATCCCTAAGGCGTAACCTATTGGCTATGCAAATGCTTGTATGATATTGTAATGCGAAAACAGCACAAGTAGATCATTGGTATGGAAAATAAACACGTCAATCTTCTTTGTGCTGCACCTGCATTTAAATTCCCCTTTACAGATGTGAGTACCCTGTGCCTTGGATTAAATAGTTACATCTCGACTTTAATTAACATGTTATGCCATACATGGTCCCAGGTGGGATTTCAGCATTGTGTGTCAACTTGTCATGGCCTAGAAGGAGTGTTAGTGGTTCAGCATGGATCCTTGGCAGTAGTGAAAGACCAGACCAGGGTCTCAAGTCATTGGTTGAGGGGATGGTGGCACAGCAGTGGAAACACATTCATCCCTCTAGTGAGCTGTAGTTAATGCTGCTTAATGAAGTTGCTGAAGGGTGCGGCTTTTGATCTGGGCCAAAAGTGTTGTTCTCTCCCATCCTGCTGTTCCCTCTGAGGGCACTAGGGGCAACGTGGCTTTGTTCCATGCACACAGCTGTGGTAGCCGAAATATGCTGGAGTTGCACACCCCTTCTGTAGTACAGATCCTGCCAGTGCTAATTGTACTCTGGTGCCATCTTAATGGTGTGTACTTTATCTACATGGGGCCATTTTGAAAGAAGCCTGTGACCTCCTTTGCAATATTCTTCAATTCATAGATTAGCAAAGGGGCGGGTGGTCACTAGTTTCACAAAGGAATCACAAAAATATTCTCAGTGGGAAGTCTTTTTAAGAATATGTGTGGCACAGTGTCAAGGGTGTACGGCCGGAATGCAATTAAGGAAATTGGACCCTAGTCCCCTTGTTTGGTTGTAAAAAAACAGCCATTTTTTGGGTGCACTGAGCACCTCTTGCCCAGATCCATACATACCTTTGACCCTGGTGGGGCTGTATAATTAGAATGTAAGGCACAGCAATTTGTCATTTGCTAAAAACAAGGAAAATTCTGCATTGTATAAGAAATCCCAAGGTATGCCTCCTAGTCTGTAAAAATTAGATACACCATTCCGGAGGCCCTATCCACCTGACTGCTGAGACTAGAAATGTCCAGGGTGTTTATAAGAAGTGTTTACATTTTTACCAGAACTCATTGGACATTTAATGGGCGCGAGGATCACTTCCACATTCCTGTAGTGTGGCTAACAGCTGGCGGGAAGGCTGGGCCTCCTTCACGCACTCGGCATTACAAGTTTCAGTTGCTTAACATTTTGCAGGTTTTTCTATATCTAGAGAACCATTTCTAGTGCTGACAGCAAACAATAGCTCCCAGGTCAAACCTGCTCTGTCATAGGTTGCTTCTTTACAAATTATGTCTATTCCTCGTCGCCAGGAATGCATCTCGGACTAAACTAACAGATTACACACAGACCCGGCATTGGACATTCTTCCCCTAAAACAAAGCTTTCTCTGTAAAGGAAACAGCCTTTATTCTGGAAATCCGAGTGTTTATCACGCACGCAGCGTAGTCTTGCGGAAGACAATGCCTCCACGACTTCCATTAATGCGGATTATAACTGAACTAATGCACGCCAGCCTGGCGCTTTGTAGTTTTCTGCGTGTTCCCCCACAGAGGGAGGCGTTATCATCTCCAGCTGTGATATTTGAGCTGAGCTGTGAGGAGATGTAAAGGAAATTACTGCTAATTGGCCAGAAACAGGAAGCAATTTGCCCTGGTTTTGTTCCCAGCATTTACAGGCCCATTTGAAGTGATAAAACTCTATTTACAAAAGGGTATGAAGGCACTTCGCAAAAAGTGTTGTTTAAATGCTGTTAAAGCCATGTTAGCGCTTTGACTGTGTTTATGGGTTTTGCTCACAGGGCTGGCCGATGAAAGAACAAGTCACCAACACGAGGAGAGGAGGAGGCAGCAGGGGGAGGGGAGAGAGGAGGGAGCCTGCACCTGTTTCCCTTGCGGGAGCAATCAGGAACCATCTGTTGATTACAAACAGATGGTTTCAAAGCTCACTCCCGCAAGGGAATCACCAAACGTGCATGCGTTGCTATTGAAAGCAATGCAATGCGTGCACGTTTTTGGCCCAAAAACTGAATCGATTCCTAAAGGTCTCCTCCTATGCAGCGCATGCGAACTGCGTCGGCGAGGCCTTAATAGGAGGAGGTGGCGACCTATCTCAAATGCATGCTGAGAAGAAAAAGATTTTAAAAGCGAGGGATAAAATGATGTAGAATTGGTTTTTGAGGAAGAGGAGATAGCAGTGTGCTTCAAACCCATTCATAACAACAATCAGGGATAGATCAAACAGCATCCCACCACTGTTCATTAAAAAAAGCCATTCAATAAAACCATTACTGCTTCACCCAAAAAAAGGAAATCACATCCATCCCATTAATGTAAAAAGTGGACTAAACGATAGCCCTTGAATATCATCAAGCAATGTATGCACATGTAAAGGCATTGCAAAGTGCTGCAACACCATCAATGTGGTAATGGCGTCAATGTATATAAATAAAAAGGTACGCATATGTTAGCTGTCATAGAAATTTACTCTTTTTAAAAAAAAACTTTCACTGAGCTCTTAAAAAAGTTGCTTCTGTTTTCTTACAGTACGTGTTAGTGGGAATTACTCTGTGCTCCAGGTTTATAATGGCTCAATGCAAGAGTGGCTGACAGTCTGTGCTGATGTCTGGGAAGAGACCTACGCCACCACTGCATGTCGACAGCTAGGATTTAGCAGGTATGGAAGAAAACGCACTATGGCATACACTTTGTAAATCATGGCAGATTTGCAACGAAAATTGCTATACATTGGTGCAAGAGTTTGAACAGAAAAGCTTCTCCTGGTTCACACACTCACATATGAAAACTCTATTCTTTAATGGAAAATCCCCAGGTGAGAAAACAACTTTTTTTACTTGGTCACCCCGCTCCCTCTTTTGTGGACGAATGTTGCTGGTTTTTAAACTCTGCACACTGGGTACTGCAGTACAGTTCCCATTGAGTGTGCTCTGACACCTAAAACATGGTAGAAATTGCTAATCCCTTATTGGACCATTTATATTTCATATAAAACCATAGTATATGGTGTAAGAAAATACATTCTTGGCATAGAAAGTTAAATGTGTCCTATGGACTGCTGTGCCTGTAATGCCCTTTCACTAGATTGACAAGGAAAGCATGGCTTCCGGCCTACATTTGTTGCCTGACTCCTGCAGCTTTTAAAACCACAGACAGACCTGTCAAAATAAACGTTTTGACAGGAGGAAAACCCAACATCTAAATATTAGGTAAGTCAACACTGGGTAGGCCTTGTGACCCACAAGGTAGTGTTACTGGTATTTTAAAGTGGACCATGTGAGAATTATTGTTTGTATGTTCCTACAGTTGCTGGTCCTATGAAGAAAAAGCCTAAGTACAAGTAATGTGTTTACCCAGTATCTTTGGTTTGGAATAACCTACAGCCATTATTCAACCACTGTTTTTAATATTAATTCAAAATCTAATTTAAGGGTGGAGTTCGAATTTCTGATGAATTTATATAAAAAGTAACTTTTAACAGGTATACTTTCCCTGCCTGAAATCTCTGCAAGTTAATTAGCATTTGCCGCCCTGCAGCTGTCCTGTCAATGCTGCTTTAATGAGGTGGGAAACTACCTTCAGAGCAGACAAAATGACTTGGACGTGACAGGATGACTTAGGGGAAAATGTGAAGATCAGGAGTTTCCAGGAGCTTGACTAACTAGAAGAGACCAAGAGAGGCCTGTAATTTTTTAATTTAGTGATAAATTAACCCTGGAGAAGAAGGGACTTTTTCAGTGGGGGGAGAGGAGCAGGCACTTTGAAGCAGATTGGTGTGTGTTTGGAAAAGGACTGCTCACTCACTTAAGTACACCCCTAAGTGTGCCACAAGTTCCCTCCAGGGCCAGAAATGTTTTGCCATGTTGCATTTTACTGAATCTGGTGCATTGTTGGATAGTTTGCAGTGAGGCAAACAGGATGTGCTGATAATGTGGGAAGGTATGCCATTAAGAATTTTTTCACCATTGAGCTCGGAGTTTCCAGGAGTCACCCCCACCTACTAGCTAGTGAATTGAAAAAATGTAGCACCTTACTCAAATCTTGTGAGAACACTTTGTGTTCAGACAGCAGAACAGAGGAGGACTGGAGCTGCTGTTTGTAACTTGTGTGAAAACCTGAATTGCTGGACCTGCTCCCACTTGCAGCAAGGAATCCAAGGGTCAGTTGGATGACCTACTAGGTGGCTACAGGGATATAATATGCTGCAAGAAGTCTTTCCTAAAATTACCAGTAGACCAGTTGCACCTGGAACTAGACTGTACATTGCTAAAGGCCGCTGCTGGAGTGTGTCATGACCCTTAAGTGCTGCCCATGAGTCCTTGTGAGCCCTAGAAGAGTCTAATAGACAGTCTGAAGTTGGGACTTAAAGAAGTAGAAGTAGAATTTCTTTTGACTTCTAAGACTTGCAGAGCTTCAGCAGGACATCATGGAAAAGGTGTCCGATTTCATAAGGACTTCTTCAGTTCAGATACTGCTTCAGGCCTGCCCCACTCGAAGATCTTTAGCTCCAGAAAAGATACTAAGTCCGAAGGTAAAAATATCGGCCTGGTACCAAAAACATCTATCCAGCTATTCGGATTCCCCTTCTGAAAACTCTACGGGGCATATTATCAAGGGGGTTTATCTCCGCTTTTTTGGCTTTAAAAGCGAAGAAAGCGGAGATAAAATGATCTCCCTATTACCTAGCTGTCGCTAACACCAGTTAGCGACAGCTAGTAGGAGATAGCGACCATCTTGGGCCCCGCTTTGCATGTCAGTGATATTTATCACTAATGACATGCAAAGTGGGCATGCCAAGATGTTAGCGACTGGAAACAGTCGCTAACATCGCTATCTCCTATTACCAACTTTTGGAGATATTCGCGCTAAGCGCGAATATCTCCAAAAGCTAACACCTACCCTGAGCAGTTCTTAGCCATGTTATCCAACGGGAGGTGGATAACATGGCTAAGAGCATTAGCTCGGTAATGCATGAATATCGCTGACTTTTCAGCGATATTCATGCATTGCGGCCGTTTTTTATCGCATTTGCGATAAACCTTGGTAATACCAAGGTTTATTTGCGATAAAAATCGCCGCAGGTCAGCGGTAATTTTTTGTCTCTAACCAAGCAATAGCGATAATTATCGCTATTGCTTGGTAATATGCCCCTAAATTCGGTCCTTACGCTATAATTTAAGAAGGGCTTATGCTGTGTCACTTTTTGGTGATGCTGCGGGAGTGTAATGATGCGACACACTGCACTGGATTTTCAAAGTGATGCATCTAGGCAGGTGCGCCACTTTGTAAAGGCCTGAACTATTTTATACCTGCATCAGGTATAATGTATGCAGGGTGGGCGTTCCCCCTAAAAAAAAGCCTTGTAGAAGTGGCGCAGTGAAATGTGAGATTATTCTGCACCACTCCTAAGACATGACTCTATCTCAATCCACTTGCTTCAAGCAGGCGTAAGAAGTGACGCAGGGCTTTTCACATGGGACTTACCAATGTGTATTGACACATTGCTGGAGTTGTGTCAGCTATCTGACACACTCTAGAAATGCATCATTATTGCACCACCAGATACGTCAGTTTTACTGACATATCTGTGACGTCCTTGCGCCATTGAGCTCTGCAGTGTAAAGACGGTGTATTGTATTGTATTGTATTGTGACATACTTATATAGCGCAACCTGTCACCACCAAGGGCATCCTGGCGCTTTGACCCGTACTCAATGAAAACAGTAGCTCAGCCTATCCTGGGAAACAGATGAGTTTTTAGAGCCTTTCTAAAAGATAAGAGATCTCCAAGGCTTCTCAAGGAAATAGGCAGAGAGTTCCAGAGTTTGGCTGCCGCTACTCTAAAAGAGCGGCCCCCCATCCTCACTCTCTGGAAACGTGGGACTACCAGTAGCCTGGATGACGAGGAGCGTAAAGCTCTAGATGGACAATACCAGGCAAACATACGCCGCAAAGGAGTAGGGCCCAGATCATGAATAGCCCTAAACACAATACACGCTGCTTTGTAGCGCACCCGTAGATGAACTGGCAGCCAATGAAGTTCTCGCAGTGCTGCCGTAGAAGAACTGTGGTAGGGGCGAGAAAGGGCGAGTTTAGCAGCGATATTTTGCACCCTTTGCAACTTGCCCAAGAGTGTTACCGGGGCCTCCAGAAGTAGTGCGTTACAATAGTCAAGTCGACTTAGGATGGTACAACGCACTACTTCTGGTCTGGCTTGCGCAGGGAGGAGAGGAAGGACCTTGCGCAGCATACGAATCAGCATCATACATGTATCCATGGTGTTGCACGGATGGCGCTTTGAAAAGTGTTGCATCGTTGTTTTTGCCCAGCAATGTGCCACTTTTCATAAAGGAGGCGATAACGGTGGCGTAAGCCCTTCATAAATAAGGGCCTTAGTCTTTTTTGTGATAATCTAAATCAGGGGGTCAAGATTGAAGGTCCTTCAATTCTAGTTAGCTGCTGGATGAGGTCCAGCTGAAGCAGTTGGTTTTGACAGTGTTGGAAAGTGGTTTCTTAATAGTGATTAGTGGTGACCTACCATTAGTAATAAGGCCTCAAACACAATAAAAGGTTCAGTTAAGGTCTCAATAAATTATTTCCTTGCTCAACCCTTGGCAGCTGGCTGCGAGCAGGCAGGCTTAAATCATGTTTTTATTGGCATTTTGTATTAAACAGTATTGCATACAAAAATGTTACTTTTTTTCAGTTACAATTATTATCAATTTACAGGGTTACGGTAAAATATACTTCTTAAGATTCACAGGGTGAGTGGCTAACTCTTTGTTTATACATTTGTTTACTCAATACTGCTTTTTGGTCATATGTCATGGTCCCAGGCAAATCAGTGTCTATTCTGTTATGTAATTTGCATTCTATTCAGCTACTGTTGGGTAGGCAACAGCCATCCCCTCTATGTCATGACTTTATTTTCCTTGCTTGCATAGGAAAGAAACATTAACTTCAATCTTTAACTAAATCTTGTGCAGAAGGGTGGAACACGTATGTAAGTGCATGTGTCATACTTGGGGTAATCAAATTGCAGTTCTTCAACGTGGGCACCCGAGTGTGTTGGGAGGGATGCTCGAGTTGTCCTAATGTCCTTCACTCTTTCACCTTCCTTCGATTAATTAAGAGTAGTCTTATAGTTCAATTTCATATTCTAACCTACTATCTCATTATTAAGACGCCAGTATTGTAACGCCATGCATCTTGCTATTCCTGCTCACTTCCACTCCCCTCCTCCTCGCCACTTGTTTGTGCTGGTGTCTCCCTCATCGCCAATGCTTCCTTTCATAGCTCTGCTATAGGGCGCACTCCCCTAGAGTCCTCCCATTGTAGAGCTTCCCCTCGGCTCCAGCCCAGCTAATCATGTCTCGGTTCCAACTTGCTAACTGGGGCCCCATTACAGACTTCCATTCTAGTGCAATTCTACGCTTGGGCAGTTCCATAGCCAAATCTATCAGTCAATTCCTAACCTTGCGTTTATGCGGTCGGGGAAAAAGTCCAAATAAGCATACTCGCACTGTGAGGGCCAACTCCCTTCCCAGAGCATCCTTAATATTCGCTAAGATTGCTTCCCAGGCAGGCTTAACTTAGGATATAAGTGTGTAAAGCATTTAAAATGACCAATACATTAAATAGGTAAGACATAACACACAATAAAAATCCAACACCAATTAATAACAAAAGGCTTTATTTATATGAACAAGTGGACACCAAAATGTCAACAATCAAATGTAGGGAACCAGAGATATGAATTTTTAAAGAATGAGCACTTTCTAGTGTCTAAAAACCAAAAGCGCCAACTTGCTTGACCGTGACAAAATCAAAGTTTAAGGATGACCATGATGGAGCGCGGATCGTATACACTAAGAGGGAAGCCTCGGTCAAAATGTAACTATCGCACTTAGAAACTTTTTGGAGCTTTTTCTCTCGTCGTCAAGCAAGGAACTTAAGGCCCAATGTAGGTAATAGGGAAATACCGATTCCTAAATACCGAATTTTACCGATTGGTATTTAGAAATCGGTATTTCAGATGTAGATAAGAATTCGGTAAAAAATACAGAATTCTTAATATTCGTTATTACGAAATCGGTAATTTAGATTCGGTAATAACGAATACCTACCTATTTATTCCTATGGGCTTGGAGGCCCATAGGATTGAATGTGAAGACATTCGGTATTACCGATTCGGTATTACCGAATCGATAATACCGGGAGGTATTTCAAGGGTGCCAGGGTGTCCAGAGGACACCCTGTTACACCCCTACGGCCATGGATGTGTGCCACATGGCACATTTCAAAAAGCAAAAAATTGCTTTTGGAAAGGAAATCGCTACTTACCACCAACTTGAGGTTGGTGCTAAAAAGCGATTCGTTAAGGCTGAGCTGCACTGTTTTAAGTGCTTCCTACATTGCATTTAAGGAATCAGTATTACAGATTCCTTAAATGCAAGGCCAATAAGGAATCGGTATTAAGGAATTGGTGTTTACCGATTCCTTATTACCGATTCCTTACCGACATCCCACGTGGCTAAATACCGGTCGGTAACGGTGAAATTTAACGAATTTCACCATTACCGACCGGTATTTGCCCACCTACATCTGGACCTTAGTCAAGCCGGCTTCGCATCAACGTCGTCGGCTTAGTCCAGCACAAGCCCTCGGTCAACTCCTAGAAGTCTCATCGATGGCTAGAGCTCTGGAGCTTCCAGCCAGACGAACCTGAAATTGTTGTTGGAGTCTTGAGTCTCGACAATCGGGCGGGTCATGTTTGAAGCTTTTTACCAAAGTTGCTCCAAACGTATCCAAACTTCTTCCTGAAGTTCCTCTTGTGGGTTCTAAGTGTGCAAAACACCAATCCAAGGGTTTAGAAGCTCTGAGATGAACGTTCAATTAATCAATCAATCAATCAGGGGTTTGTAAATTGCAACTACTCATCCGTGAGTGTCTCAAGGCGCTGGTGGAGGGGGCGGGGGACTACTGGTCCTTCTGGGTGTGGAGGATTATTCGAAGAGCCAGGACTTGAGGGTCTTCTTGAATTGGGTCAGCGATGCGGATTGCCTGATGTGGTGGGGCAGGTCTTTGTGGTGAGGTAGGAGAAGGAACTTCCTCTGGGTCTGATCTTGTGGATCCTTGGGATGGAGGCTAGAGCGCTATGGGCAAAAAGTAGTTGTCTAGCGGGTACGTGGAAAGTGAGGCAGTGGTTCAGGTATGCTGGTCCTATGTTGTGGAGAGCTTTGTGGGCATGTGTGAGGGGCTTGAAGGTGATTCTCTTGTTGACTGGGAGCTAGTGGAGTGGTCGTAGGTGTTGATTGATGTTGCGGCGGGGATGTCGAGGAACTGTTTGGAGGTGGCGTTTTGAATGTTCTGCTCTTCAATAACTAGAAAAGGATTGCCAGACTTCTTATGATAGTGGCTACGGCCTTCATTCTGCTGTGGAAGTTGGTTGTGGTGGTTGTGGGTTCATTGGTCATTGAGAGGATCAGCTGGGTGTCAATGACATAGAAGACCATGTTGAGTCTGTGGCTTCTGCCGATGTCTGCGAGGGGGACCAGGTAGACGTTGAAGAGGGTAAGGTTCAGGGAGGAACCCTGGGGCACTCTGCAGCTGATCTCTGTAAATTCTGAGAGGATCGGGTGTAGTCTGACTCGCTGTGTCCGACCGCCGAGGAAGGAGTGGATCCAGTCTTGTGCATTGTTGCTCATGTTGGTGTCGTGGAGTCTTGTGATGAGGGTGTGGTGGGAGATGGTGTTGAAAGCGGGCGAGAGATCCTGTAAGATGAGGGCTGAGGTCTCACCTCGGTCGAGGAGGGAGCGAATGTCATCGGTGGTGGTGAGCAGTGCAGTCTCTGTGCTGTGGTTGCTTCGGAAACCAGATTGGGAGGAGTCGAGGACATGCTTTACTACGATGAACTACGAGAGCTGGGCATTGATGGCCTTCTTGTTGACCTTGGCTGGGAAGGGGATTAGGGAGACAGGTCTATAATTCTTGTGGTTTGTCAGGTCTGAAGCCAGCTTCTGCAGCAGCGGTTGATCTCGCCATGTTTCAAGTCATAGGGAAAGGTGGCGGTTTCAATTGAGCAGTTGATGGTGTGGCGAAGCTTTGGGGTGATGGCGACTGCTGCTCTGTGGAAGATGTGATACGGCCAAGGATCCGACAGTGCTCCTGAGTGGATGCTCTTCATGGTCTTTAGTGGGTCTAGCTGACCATGGTCTGTGGGGGTGTGGTGTGGTTGCATGTGGTGGTGGCGGGCGTTGTAGCAGAGTCTAGGGCACAAAGCTGTTGTAGATCTGACTGATCTTATGGTGGAAGAAGGTTCCAAGTTTGTTGCCGAGGTCTTGGGAGGGTGGGACGTCGATGGGCAAACCCCTTGATGATGGCGTAAATTTCTTTGCTGTTGTGTGCGTTGCTGTTGATTCTGTCTTGGAAGGTCATTTTCTTTGTGGTTTTGAGGAGGAGGTGGTGTGCGTTGGAGTTATGGGGTTGTGATTTCTAAAGCGCACGAATACCAACCGCTGTCTTGGCGCTAGCAGTCCTGATTAAATGATATAACCCTATTTACAGAATAGTCAAGTTTTGAGTGCCTTCCTAAAGGTCATCAGCGATGGGGGAGTTCTAATAGAACCTGGGAGGCTGTTCCAGAGTTTCATGGCCCCCACTATGAAACCTCTACGACCCCAGTTGGCTTTCCGAAACCTGTGAAGAAGCATCAATGTTGCTCCTTTTGAGCAGAGGCATCAATTGGGGGAATACCATTTCAGTGACCACCTCAGAACCTGGGGGCCGGTGCCATGAAGCACTTTATAAGTAATACATAGAACTTTGAATTTGATATGCTTCTGATTGGAAGCCAATGAAGATTTTGAATAGGCTTTCCTACTAAATGAAACTTGGGTATACCAACCAGCAACCTTGCAGCAGCATTCTGGATCATCCACAGCATTTGTAGCTGCTTCTTGGGCATGCTAGGATATAGACGGTTATAATAATCCAGCTTGGAAAGAACTAAGGAGGCAACTATGATCTTTTTATTATTTTCAGGGATAAAGGGCAAAATCTTTTTTATCACTTTAAGTAAAAAGAAACTGGATGAAGTGACGGCATTGACTTGAGCCTCGAAGTTAAGTTTTTCATCGATAACGGGACACTTGGCCTAGTCACGCTGTCCCCCTTGTTTCTCATGTCAAGCGCTTATCCACTTTGCTCACCATATTTTTCTCCCCCGATGCTTTATATTGTTAGGCGTGCAAACTTGCATACTGTGCTGTCAATGCTACTTTGTCTGTGTTCTTCAAAATCAATGAAGTTGATTATAAAAAAAAAACGCTTCAAGAGTTTTTGCTTTTGATACAGAAGTGGGTACTAAACCCAGTTAATCAGGCCACCAGACAGACAACCTGGTAGGAAAGTGATTACCGAACAGACTTATTTCGGTCTTACCTGAGTTAAATTTATGGCAGAGTGAACTCATCCTGGAGTTAACTGCCACCATACAGTCCCAAAATCGACCAACAAAAGGTACACTATTTTTATGAATAGACAGGACGATTTGGGGTCATCCGCATATGATGTTACTGCCAATCCGAAGGATGTGATCAGAGCTGCCAGGTCTGACATGTAGATATTAAAAAGAGTGGGACTAATTGATGAGCCCTGCGGAATCCCGCACGGAAGAGAAAAGGAAGGGGACCCATAAATGCCTAAAGCTACAGACTGCGATCTTTCTGATAGAAAAGAAGAGACTAGTGACACTGCTTTATCCTTCATACCAAGAGCTTTGAAACAAATGAGTAGCCGCTTGTGGTCGACTGTGTCGAACGCTGCCGACTGAGAGATAGAGCAAGATAAGAGCCCTTCATATTGTACTGCCCAGATGTCATCAGTGGCTTTGATTGAGGCTGTTTCAGTGCTGTGGCCTGACCTAAAGCCAAACTGGGTCTCATCCAAAAAATTGCCTTCATGCATATAGTCAGCTAACTGAGCATTCATGACATTTTCCACCAACTTACCTGGAAGTGGAAGATGCAAAATGGGTCTCTAGTTGTTAGGTTCGACTGGGTCAAGACTGGGTTTCTTTAGAAGAGGTAAGATTGAAGCCCTTTTCCAAATGGAAGGAAAGACTCCATCCTTGAACATAGAATTAAAGATGGTGACCAGGCTGGTTCCGAGGATTTCAGGGACCTGTTTAAATATCAGAGGTGGTAAAGGGTCATGAGGAGATCCGGATTTGGCCTGATTGATCAGAGCTGTTTTTGATCGCTAGTAACTGCAGCAAATTCAGTAAATGCTGGGGAGCTTGAAGTTAGCAGGTCATTTGGTTCTTGTGCTATGAACCTAGGCAGAATTTCAAAAGTGGAGTAAATCTGCTCTACTTTATTGTGAGAATTCAGGGCTAATATATTGCAGAAAGCTTGGAAATGGTCCTTTACAGCTTTGTCAGAAAGTGTGGTCAGCTTGGATACCACCTGTTACAGTTCTATTATAATATGACTCAGTCTTTTTTCACCCTTCACCTGGTGTGTCTAGTTTTCTGTGGAATGTGGGGACAGTGCCATAGAGGGGTTCCATGTCAGTTGTGTTTAGTGGAGACTGTTGGTGTCTGGCTGTTCAGGCACAGGTTTCTATGCTCTATGAATGTGGAAGTCTAGGAGTTTGCGTCATTCTTTGAGAGGAGAACTCCCTGGTGGAATTTTTTGCCTCCTCAATTAATTTTGAATAATAAATGCACTTTTCTTTAAAAATTAGGTCTTTGGATTTAGATCTTGTACAGAGAAAGCTTGTTCTCGTTGTAATGGGCTCTCCAGCATCTTTCGTGACTTCTACATTTTTGTTTTTCAGTCCTAAGAGCTTCTGCGAACCAGGGGCCAGAGACGACTTTCTTATTATTTTAAGATTTTTTATAAGGAGCTAAACTATCAGCTACCATAGTTAGCCAATGATTGAACTAGGAGGAAGCAAGTTCCACTTTCTCAGGCAAATGGGTTTGGGAAAGCGACAGATGATGGCTGAGTATGTTGTTAAGTTGGGAGTGGCAAAGATGAGGTCTACAATGGCGTCGGTGAAGGGTGGTCTGGGACTGGGGGCCAGTAGATGAGGGTCCAGCAGAGCGTGGTGTTAGGATTGTTCTTGATCTGGAAGTGGAGGTGTTCCATGGTCATCGTTGGGTCATTAGAGTGAGTGGTTAGTTGGAGGTTGTTCTTGTGGGTGATGCCACCTCCTGGGCGGTCAGGTGGTCTTTGCAGCTCATTTTACAGCCATCAGGGATGGCGATGACTGGTCCAGAGCATGGGTTGTTCCAGGTTTCCTTGAAAGCAATGTCGGGAGAGGGGGCGTTCAGGAGGTCCCAGATTTCTGAAGCGTGTTGTGTTTGTGGAGGGATCGAACATTGAGGAGTATGCAATTGATTCGATCGGGTGCGCTGTTGGACAGCTGGGCATTGAGAGGAGCTGGTGTGTTGTGAAAGACTGGTTGCAGTTACGGGAGGCAGAGGGTCCATGGGTTTTCTTCGGTGATGCTAGGTAGCAGGTGTCATGGCATCCAGGGTTGAGGGCGAGGAGGGTGCTGGTGTCATAGCCGTGGACAGTCTGAGAACCGGGGTTCCTGGCACTGAGCATGGTTCAGGCATGGACCTTGGGATGCTGTGACTATGTTTCCCACAATGCACCTGGCCAACTCCTTAAAAATCCACTGGACACATTCAAGATGGGTCCTTCTTGGTGGAGATGATGCAGGTGGAGCACTGTTAACATGTTGCTTTCAGGGAGTCTACTCCCTAATCCTTGTGAAGCCAGGAAAAGTCCTTGGGGCTGTAGTTCCAGAATGTGCAGCAGATGCAGTCCTTCAGAGTGCAATCATTGGGTTGCAGATCAATGTCCCAGCAAGGCAGTCCTTTTCCTTGTTGTTTCAGGTAGGGATCTCTTGCACCTCTTTTGTATCTGTCACTTACAGGGAGTCCCTTTTTTATCCCTTTTGAAGCCAGGCAAAGTCCTCTTTTGGGAAGCCCCAAGGCGTGCAGCAGGTGCAGTCCTTCTGAGTGCAGTCCTCTTGGGTGCAGACAAGGGGTTCAGCAAGGCAGTCCTTCTTCTTTTCATTATTCCAGGCAGGGATATGATTTGCTGGGCAGCTCTCCCATTTTTATCTATTGTTCCTAGGCATCAAGCAGGGGGCACCCCAGACCAGTAGGGTGCAGGGTTCCACCCTCAGGTATGACCACTTCCTCTAAAAGTGTGGCATATTCTTGACCCAATCAATACTATTGTTCCAAAATCCAGACACAAGAAACTCTCTGATGTAGGTTACCATCTGACTATGCTATTTCGCTGGCGTGGCTAAGCTTCCCTAACACTCCTCTTCCAGCCCGTCTGCTAATCTAATTACGGAGGCTCCTGTCTGGCTGGGGTCATAGGATGTGGGAGTGGATCTGTGTTGTCCCCCACTGTCATTCCCTCTTTGAAGACCAGTTTGTCTACTCCACCCCTACCATGCATTTTGCTCTACAGCACCAGTTCTCCTACCACAGGATGTCCTTTGTCTCTAGCCAGCCCACTTTACACCTCATTAAGACAGCTTGGCTCTGCCTGGCAGAGGCTGACCAATCAGAGAAGGGCTGCTGGGAGGCTGGACTTTGCCTCATGAGAAAAGCAAGTTCTATATCTTCTTTTCTGTGATAGTTACAATGGCAAGTTGCTGGAAACATTCTAACTATCATTGTGATACTTTGAAGTATTTATGTATCTCCTATGCCTATGTTAGCCTATTTAGCAATTGTGCTACAATGGGGCAATTAAATTGGCAGTGTTGCCCCTCACCAGAGCATCTTATATAAAGTCCCTACTTATAGTTGTTACAAGGCACCCAACCCCTGGGGCACCTAGGTGATAGCTTAGGGGTGACATACATGTACAAATAAGGTACTTTAAGACTTTGGAAGTACCTTTAATTACAAAGTTGAATTTGCATAAAGTTTACTTGTAAGAGCAGCCTGCAAAGCAGGGTTTCCTTTAAAATGACAGGAGGCAACACAGCAGTACACACTTAAGTGCATTAAATCAACTGCGACTCTAACCCTACATGGCCTACCATATACTAGGGACTTACAGGTAGTTTGTCAGTACCAATTGTAATTATACCTAATTTTAATCAGAACAAATGCCTTGGGTCTTGTTAGCAAACCCAGTGCAGAATCAGATTCAGAAAACCACATCTAGTAGTCACAATGGGGGCAAAAAGTGGGGGGCCACTGCAAACAGGTCATGGCTTCATCATTTGGTATCTGCCAAGCTTGAATAACCATCACTTTTCTAAAAAAGTGCACATCTTCCAATATCAAAATCAGGCATTAAGTCAGAAGGTAAAAACTATTCCTGGGACGAGTAGTTTTGCGGTCATTTTTCTAATTACATTTGGAGGTGCATTTTTTATTGAATTGTGTTTTGACTTTTCAACTGTCCTAGTGTTGCTAAATACTGACACATTTCCCAAAGTTACCACTGTCGGTCCTGTGCCATAGCTTCCCGGGATTGAGCCTAGGTTTAAATTAGTCAAACTGTATGTTTGACCTTGCAAGAGTCTGGTACTTATTACAGAAGTTAGGATTTTGTCTTAAGTTTGTCTTAAGATAGACTTAAGACAGACTTCAGACAGAATCCTAACTTCAGTCTGTCTTAAGTCTGTTTTAAGACAAAATCCTAACTTCTGTGAATACCAAAAGTAGTAAGTTTAGGATTTTGTCTTAAGTTAGTTCTGTGAATCGGGCCCCGAGTTCAAACACCCTTCCCGCTACTTGGAAATTCATATAGCACCTAACTTGGTAAAGGAAACATTCCAGCAGCTAGAACCTACATATAATCCCATAAAGCTTGAACATTGGCCAGGGCACTGTTAAATAAACCTTCAGCCTACTCAGAGGATTGCCAGACGTTTTGGTGAGTAGCCAGGCTGGTCATTGAAAAAGGGAACAGAGAGCTGTATCAACATTCAGCTTAGGAGACACTTTCTCATAATTCATATGTATTAACTGAGGTTGCGGTGCAGAATTAGCCCACCTATGTGTCAAATCATTTTTGATTAAAGGTTAATCATTCGTACCCATTTTCTCAATCTCTGGCTTTTCGCAAAGTTAATCAAAACACACAAAACCATTTGTCTTGCTCAAAATCACTAAAGAGCCATCCAAAACAAGCATCATCAATTGAATTTTATTTAGCTAATAACCAGTGTAGAAATCTGTGAAAGTATGTACTCAGTTTTACAATTTTATAGTTGGGTTTTGTTTATACGTCAAACATAGCAGTATGTTTGGGTAGGATACAGAATTGCCTGATCAAAAAAGTTTATGTGTTCCCATGCCTGTATTTATCGGGTAAGGGAACAGTGGGAAGGATTCTACTGGCCAGAAAAGCCAACAAATAAAATCACATGTGAATCACGCTGGGGTTTATAACGAAACAGCAGTTTGACCCTTGGGTACCCTCTTTTACAGCATGGGGGAGCGTGCTATGCTTACATCTGCCATCTCACAGTCTACATTACCCCGACACCCACCATACCTACTCCACCACACCTTCTTCAGCCCCTCAGCTCCCATTTACTACCTCTTA
The DNA here is from genome assembly GCF_964263255.1 of Lissotriton vulgaris. NCBI lineage: Eukaryota > Metazoa > Chordata > Amphibia > Caudata > Salamandridae > Lissotriton > Lissotriton vulgaris. Next base: position 1,429,255,947 of record NC_141696.1, on the reverse strand, counting down.
GATCAGGTAGTAAATGAATACATAAATATTTCTGGAATAGAGGATAATAAAGTGGATTTGGACACAGTAATTATGGGTCACTGTGGTTATTCACAATTCCAGGGATAAAAATTAGAAATTGTTTAGATGTAATTACCGGCAGGAATCAGTGATTTTAGATTTTGTAATCAGGACCTATGATGGCGATTTCCTTACCTTTCAACCATGTTGCCATTTCTACTCAGTAGAAAAGTCAACAACGTTTTTTGCATCAGCACATGCTTTGTTACCTGCTGTAATGTATAGCCACCATGGTCCCTACACCACTGAGATCGATTTGCCCTGATCCAATGTATTACCTTCAAATGTAATGCATGTTTGTTCTTTAAGCCCACTAGTGGGGCAAAGCTGGAACCAGTAGCTGGGCATTGCTCCCCAAGCCTGGATACTTTTATCTCATGTTCCTATTGAACTAGTCTTCAGAGCAACAGCAAGTCCCAGGCAAGGTAAGTTTGTTATTGCTGCCAGTCAAGCATGTGCCCTTCCTGGGAAAGCTTCGGCTCCAGTCCTCTGGAAAAGGAAAAATGACCAAAGTTCAGCTTCTCTATAACTGTTATGTTATGTATTTATTTTTATATATATAGCGCATGAATCACCGTTCGGTCTCAAAGCGCTTGCGAAAGGCTCGACTAAAGATAAACAGACAGGAGATTTTATATCAGTTTAAAGAGCCAAGTTTTAAGATTTTTACGGAACGTTTTATGATTAAGGTCAGTTCTGATGGACAATGGTAGAGTGTTCCAAGTGGTGGGACCTTTTTTGGAAAAGCTTCTGTCCCCATTTCTGACCGTCCTAACCTTTGGGACTCTTAAAAGGTGTTTGTTGGATGAACGGAGGGTTCTCCCTGGACAATAAACCTGGAGTTTTCTCTGCAGGTATTTGGGACCATGTCTAATTATAGATTTATGTACCAGGCAACATATTTTAAATTTGATACGTTTTCTTATTGGGAGCCAATGTAGTTTCTTTAGACATGAGACCGAGGGGGTGCGAGGTGGAAGGTCGAGGGTCAACCTCGCTGCTGAATTTTGGAGGGTCTGAAGCTTGGTTAAGGAGCTTTCGTTCACATCAGCAAGTAGCGCATTGCCATAGTCAAGTCGACTGACTATAAGGCCCTGAATAAGGGGTTTCCGGGAACCGAGTGGAATCCACTTGAAGATTTTTCTGAGGCTTCTCATTAGCCCAATGCTGGTGTGAACGACTTTATTTATATGTGGGGACATGGACAGTTTGTCATCGATGGTGACTCCAAGATTCCTAACTGAATTTTTCGGGGCTGGACATGAGCCTAGCGACGGAGGCCACCATTCATCCGTCCAAATTTTATTGGCCATACCAAACAGCAAGATTTCCGTTTTTCCGGCGTTTAACATTAAGTAATTGTTTGTCATCCACTCATAAACGGAAATCATGCATTGTTGGAATCTAACTTTAGCTTCTAAAGGGTTGGCACCTAAGGTTATCAAAATCTGGGTATCGTCAGCGTAGGATACCGTATCAAAGCCATAGGCCAGTGGTGATAAGTATACGTTAAATAAAGTTGGACTCAGAATTGAACCCCGAGGGACACCTTTATCGTTTTCCACATAAGGTGAAGAGAATGAACCAATTTTGACCTTTGACCATCTCCCTGTTAGGTAGCTCTGGATCCACCTGTGTGCGGGACCCCCAAGACCAATCTCAGCCAGCCGCCTTAACAGAACACTGTGTGAGATTGTGTCGAAGGCCGCCGACAGGTCCAATAAGATCAGGATGGCAGATTGCTTTGCATCCATGGCCAGCCCGATGTTATCAACTACCACCAGAAGGGCGGTCTCGGTGCTGTGGCAGGCTCTAAAGCCCGATTGGGAGGTGTCCAATAGCAAATTGTCCTCCAAATGTTTGGTTAATTGGATATTGATTAGTGACTCCATTGTTTTGCCAAACAGTGGTAAGAGGGAGATAGGACAATAGTTTACTGGTTGCTTCGGGTCAGCATTATTCTTTTTTAAAATGGGTCTAACCGTTGCTTCTTTTCAAGATGCAGGAATGGTGGCTTGGGCTAGTGATAGATTAAAAAGTGCCGTTATTTCAGTTATCATGGCAGGGGCTATTTTTACTAAAATCTGGGCAGATGCAGGATCGCTTGGGGAACCTGATTTTGCTTTCTTTAATTTGTCGCTAACTTCTTCCTCAGTGAGAATATGAAATTCTAACAAGGTTTTAAACAAGGATGTTTGTTCAGTAGACGTATTAAATGAACTTGTGTCATTGTCCTTTACATTAGATTGTTCAGTACCTTTGGGAAAGGCCTTATGAATATCATCTATTTTGTCGTTAAAGTATGTGGAAATCTTGTCGGCCCACTCTTGGGACTCAGTGGTAGGTGGCTGGCAAGAGGAGGGATTTGAAAATTCCTTTACTATGGAGTATAGCTCTTTATGCAAGTTTCCCGCTTGTTCAATTCTAGTTCCTAGATAGACTTTCTTCGCTAAGGCTATCTGGCTCATATAGTCCTTGTGTGCAATCTTATATTGTTGTTTATCCATAGGATTCTTTGTTTTACGCCATTTACGCTCGGCGGACCTAGTGGTCTGTTTCACTAGTTTTAAGTCTGGTGTGAACCAGGGGGATATTGTGTTAGGGAATTTAGTTAGCTCTTTTGGGGCTATGTGATCTAATGCCATGGTGATTGCTTCATCTAGGTCTTTTACCACCTTATCTGGATCAGCATTATGAGTCACAAGGGGAGGCGTAAAAGCGCTGGTAAAATAGTCAGGATTGATTTTGTTCCAGGCCCTACTCATTTTTACCTTCTTTGGGTGGACAGGTTTGATCTCGTTCATTCTAATGTTGAACTTTATTATCACATGGTCAGACCGTAGGACTGGATAGAGATCCACAATCTGAATTCCCTGGGAGTTAGTGCATAGGGCACAGGGTCAGACTGATTTGCATATAGCCATGTCTGAACTGGGGTGGCAGAGTGGGCTAAAGAACGGTGATGGATTAAACCCAGATCTTTTGACTGGGTGTGAGTGTTTGATTGGTTCAGATGCTCCGTCCATTACCACCCCCTTTTGTACCGCTTTTGGCCGCCATAAGTGTGGCAGGGTATGCTCAGACGTGAGTCCCTTGCTCACTTTGCCACTGGATTCAAGCAAGCCGGGCTGAAGACGGCTGGAATGCCAGAAACCGGTCCTCAGAAGCTAGTTTCCGGTCCAGGGAAGGCATGGCTTGGCAGTTCGGGCTGGACTGTTCCCATGAGGCACAGGGTCAGACTGATTTGCATATAGCCATGTCTGAACTGGGGTGGCAGAGTGGGCTAAAGAACGGTGATGGATTAAACCCAGATCTTTTGACTGGGTGTGAGTGTTTGATTGGTTCAGATGCTCCGTCCATTACCACCCCCTTTTGTACCGCTTTTGGCCGCCATAAGTGTGGCAGGGTATGCTCAGACGTGAGTCCCTTGCTCACTTTGCCACTGGATTCAAGCAAGCCGGGCTGAAGACAGCTGGAATGCCAGAAACCGGTCCTCAGAAGCTTGTTTCCGGTCCAGGGAAGGCATGGCTTGGTAGTTCGGGCTGGACTGTTCCCATGAGGCACAGGGTCAGACCGATGTGCATATAGCCATGTTTGAACTGGGGTGGCAGAGTGGGCTAAGGAACGGTGATGGATTAAACCCAGATCTTTTGACTGGGTGTGAGTGTTTGATTGGTTCAGATGCTCCGTCCATTACCACCCCCTTTTGTACCGCATAGGAGGTCTAAGGTATGTCCGGCCTTGTGCGTAGGACCGGTTTCTAGTAGCGTCATGTCCAATGCATTGATGCTGTTTATTAATTCAGAGGTATGTATATCTTGCCTCAGCTCAATATGATGATTAAAATCTCCTTTTAGCAGAAAATTCTTACAGGCTAAGACATGAGGGGCCAGAGTGTCCAATAGCTGAGTGGCGAAGTAGGTTTTGTTTTCAGGCGGTCTATAGACAAGTGCTCCTTTCCAGGATTCCTTATCGTTTAGATCAAGGGAAAAGATGAGAAATTCACCCCATTCAGTAATTTGCGTGTCAATAGTCGAGATTTTTATGGAGGATCTGTAGACTATAGCTGTTCCTCCTCCCCTCTTGGCGGTCCTGTCTAGTCTTAGAATACTATAACCCGTAGGCAGAGCTGTTGCTAAGTCCGGTAAAGATGTTTCTTGGAGCCAGGTCTCCGTGATAAAAAAGAGGTCTGGTGATTCTTGGTCTAATAGGGCCCATATTTCAAGAGAGTGTTTGGGAAGGGAACGGACATTTCCATACAAGCATATAAGATGGTTAGACAAGGACAAAGGTACGTGCTTCAGGATGTGCCTATTACTGGAGGGAAGAGAGGACTTTAGGGAAAGGAGTTCTAATCGGGAGTATCTCAGAGTGGCCATAGGGCGCTTTACTTCGAGGAGTGGGACTGGCTGCTGGCGCTGGTCTGGCGCGGACAGGCGCAGACGGCCCTGACTCAGGCGCGACTCAGGCGCGTCGCTGCACGCGTCTGCTGCGCGCTCCGACTTCTGTGTGTGTTTATATCCGTCCCAGCAGCACCACTAGACCGCCGCCTACCCGGAAACAGACTTTCCCTCCACTTCGATCGGGATAATTAGCCCGCGGTGGAACGGAGAAATGCCGGGGCGGGGCTCAGCGTGCAACCGGCAAGCAGCAACAACAACAGGAATTAAAAGGTGAAAGACGGCACAAAATAAAGAACAAATGTTAAAAAAAGCTCTTAAGTCAGCTTCTGAGTGTCAACAGCTAGAGCTAGGTATATGTCAGGCAGTCTCATACACCAGTCGCGTCCGCTGCGCTCTCTGCCTTCTGTGTGCGTTTATATTCGTCCCAGCAGCACCACTAGACTGCTGCCTACCCGGAAACAGGCTTTCCCTCCACTTCGATCGGGATATTTAGCCCGCGGTGGAACAGGGAAGTCCCGGGGCGGAGCTCAGCGTGCAACCGGCAAGCAGCAACAACAACAGGAATTAAAAGGTGAAAGACGGCGCAAAATAAAGAATAAATGTTAAAAAAAAGCTCTTAAGTCAGCTTCTGAGTGTCAACAGCTAGCGCTAGGTATATGTCAGGCAGTCTCATACCCCAGTCGCGTATAAATGCTGGAGAAGTTTCTCCTGGCTGTTCCTAAAGCCATTAGATCAGCAGAGCAGGTTTCTAGGCACCAAGTATCTCTCTAGCATGAGATCCTTCAGGGTCCAGTCCTTAGTGTACATCTGGGCCCTCTTGGAGTAAGGAGTCATTCTGTTTTTGTGTCCTGAGAACAGACACACATTAGCTCAACCACATGACTCTTGTGGTTAGCAATACAAGTCTCATTTTGACAGCAAAAATGAGAGACCCTCAAGACTTCTTTTTCCGTTAGTCATGCAGAGTCTTCGTTGTATAAGATGTCCCGGGTCCATGATTGTTGAAGAAGACTTGGTCGGATGCAAGTCCTTGCATGTTTCTTCTCTCCTGACTACTTTTTTGCAAACTATCCCCCTCCTTTAGCAGCGCTTCCTCTCTTGGTTTACTACAAACTTTCTCTTGAGCTCTAAAACAAGATTGCTCTCACCAACTTCCACAAAAGGATAGTTGGGCCTTCCACTAGCCACTACCCTAAGTTGACAAGTTGTCCTTTACTCTGTCAGCATTAGAACTTGTGTTTCTTCATTCTGGGGTGGAGACAGAAAACCTGGCTGGCCCCGGGAATGAATGGTAGCAGTTCCTGTCATCCCAATTCGGTATCTCCAAGTGAAAGTAGAAACTTGGGGCCAGATGTAGGTAGCCCTTTACCGATCGGAATTGGCCGAAAATACCGATTTTCAGCCGTTTCCGATCGGTAAAGGGCTATGGAGATGTAGGGGCACATATTCGGTAATTTTACCGAATCGTTATTATTACCAAATCGGTAAATTTACCGAATCCGTAATATTTACCGATTCGGTAAAATTACCGAAAATGCATTGTGGGTAGCCAATTTTCCATTGGCACATGCCTTTCAGAATCGGTATTTTACCATGGAATACAAATCCATGGCAAAATACCGATTCCTGTGTACATGCACATCTGTGCATGTACACATGTGCCATGTGACAGACAGACGTGCCCTTAGGGCATGTCTGTGTGCCACATTGCACACATGCCCGTTTTGGGGGTGCTAGAGGGTGTCAAAGTGACACCCCCTGCACCCTTGACAAATTCGGTATTTACCGATTCGGTAAATACCGAATCGGTATTTGAATTGAATCCTATGGGCTTCAAGGCCCATAGGATTCAATAGCAAATACCGATTCGAGTCAAGTCAAGTCAAGTCAAGTCATAAAATTTGTATAGCGCACTACATACCCAGAGGGTTTCAAGGCGCTTAGGAAGGGGAGGAGGATTATTTGTCAAATATCCACGTTTTAAGCTGCTTTCTGATTGCTAGGTGGTTCTGGGTGAGGCGAAGGTAAGCGGGGAGTGAATTCCATGTTTTAGCAGCCAGGTATGAAAAGGATCTGCCTCCCATGGTGGTCTTGTTGATGCGAGGTACAGTGGCGAGGGCTTGGCTGGAAGACCGTAGTTGGCGGGAGGGGGTGTAGAAGGACAGTCGAGAGTTGAGGCAATCTGGTCCGATGTCGTAGAGTGATTTGTGTGCGTGGGTAAGCAGTCGGAAAGTGATCCTCTTATTGACGGGTAGCCAGTGGAGGTCTTTAAGGTGACCAGAGATGTGTTCGTTGCGTGGGATGTCTAATATGAGCCTGGCTGATGCGTTTTGGATTCGTTGGAGTTTCTTCTGGAGTTTTGCGGTAGTACCCGCGTAGAGGGTGTTTCCGTAGTCCAGTCGGCTCGTGACCAGAGCGTGGGTGACTGTTTTCCTTGTTTCGGAGGGGAGCCAGCAAAATGTTTTTCTGAGCATGCGAAGAATGTTGAAGCAGGAAGAGGATACGGCGCTGACTTGTCTGTTCATTGAGAGTGAAGAATCCAGGATGACGCCAAGGTTCCGTGCGTGGTCTGTTGGGATGGGTGCTTTTCCGAGGGCTTCCGGCCACCAGGAGTCGTCCCATGCAGAGGGGGAAGTACCTAAGATGAGGACTTCTGTTTTGTCTGAGTTCAGTTTCAGACGGCTTTGTTTCATCCATTCGGCAACTTCTTTCATTCCTTCGTGTAGGTTAGTTTTGGCGGTGCTGGGGTCATTGGTGAGAGAAAGGATTAGTTGGGTGTCGTCCGCGTAGGAGATGATGTTGAGGTTGTGTTGGCGTGCGATGGCCGCGAGGGGGCTCATGTATACGTTGAAGAGGGTGGGACTGAGTGAGGATCCTTGAGGTACGCCGCAGATGACTTCAGAGGCCTCGGACTTGAATGGAGGAAGGCGGACTCTCTGGGTTCTTCCGGTGAGGAACGAGGTGATCCATTCAAGTGCTTTTCCTTGGATTCCGATGTTATTGAGGCGTTGTAGAAGGGTGCTGTGGCAGACTGTGTCGAATGCTGCAGAGAGGTCGAGGAGGATGAGGGCGACTGTGTCCCCATTGTCCAGTAGAGTTCGAATGTCGTCTGTTGCTGCGATGAGGGCGGTCTCAGTGCTGTGTTTTGCTCGGAAGCCAGATTGTGAGGGGTCGAGGGATTTGTTGGCTTCGAGGAAAGCGGCGAGCTGGTTGTTGACGGCTTTCTCGATGACTTTGGCCGGGAATGGAAGAAGCGAGATGGGGCGGTAATTTTTGAGTTCGGTGGGGTCCGCTGTTGGTTTTTTCAGAAGGGCGGTGAGTTCAGCGTGTTTCCATTCTTCTGGGAAGGTAGCGGAGTTGAAGGAGCAGTTGATGACGTCTCGGAGGTGTGGTGCTATGACGGAGTCTGCTCTGTTGAAGATGTGGTGAGGGCATGGGTCTGTGGGGGATCCTGAGTGGATGGAATTCATCAGGCGGATGGTGTCCTCAGTGGAGATTGGGTTCCAAGCGTTAAGGGTGTTCACGGGGGGAAGATGGTCAGCAGATGGTAGGGTGGGTTGGTTTTCGGGTTGGTTGTCAAAGCTGTTGTGGATGTCTGCAATCTTGTTGTGGAAAAAAGAGGCTAGGGAGTCGCAGAGGGTTTGAGAGGGGGTGATGTCGTTGGAGTTGGCCGAGGGATTGGAAAATTCCTTGACGATGTTGAAAAGTTCCTTGCTGTTGTGGGCGTTGTTGTCAAGTCGATCCTTGAATGCTGTTTTCTTGGCTTTTCGGATCAGTTGGTGGTGAGTACCGAATCGGTAAATACCGAATTTCAAGGTATCAGTAAAAAATCCAGATGTTGGTACCTACATCCCATTTACCTATTTTGAAATACCGAATCGGTAAAATTCGGTATTTCAAAATCGGTAAATGGGATTTACCTACATCTGGCCCTAGTATGGCTGCCCTTTGTTTTGGCATCTATTTCTCTCCCCTTGCATAGGGCTAATCCCTGCAATGCGGCCACTTGTTGAAAACACCCCTCAGCAGAGCAGTTCTAAACTAGTTTTCTCTCCGGCAGCAAAAAAGTACAACAATGTTATCAAAAATCTACTTACAACATTGAATTCGATGGCACTGGATATATAAACGAATGGCATTTGTAAAATCTAGGGCTGTTCCTGAAAAATGTAGATTTACCCTGTTTGACTTGGCCCTTTTTGCAGGGTCATCCCTGAACTTTTTGCCTTCCTCCTGTATTTTATCTGACCTAGTTCTGTTGGTTTTATGACTCTGGGCACTTTACCACTGCTGATCAGTGCTAAAGTGCATATGCTCTCCCTATTATAAATGAAAGTATGGATTAGTGATTCTATGATTAGCTTGTTTGGTTTACTTGTCAGACCCTAGTACAGTGAACCGAGTGTGCCCAGGGCTTGTAAATCCAAATGCTGCTAATGGGCTTGCAGCACTGGTTGTGACACCCACAGAAAAAATGTGTCTCAGGTCAGCCATTGCAGAGCCTGTGTGCAGTCTGGTACTGCCATGCTGACTGGGCAAGTGCACCCTGTTGCCAGTCCCTAAACCTTCCCTTTTCTTCATGTCAGACACCCCTATGGTAGGCCCAAGGGCCGGGTGCATTGTAAGTATAAGGTAGGACATGCCCTGGTGCGTGTGGCATGTCCTAATAGTGAATTGCAGCCATTTTTGTTTTTCACTTATGCAAGGCTACCTGTTCTCCTTAGGCAAGAATGGCAGTTATATTATTACATTTTATAATCCTAACTGACTCAGGGAAAATGGTAGAAATTCGAGTTTAGTATGCCTGAACTCAGAATGATAAAATACATCTTTAAGTGAAGTTGGTTTTAACATTCTGTGTTTGAAAATACCACTTTTATAAAGTAGGTATTTTCTTGTCTAACTATCCAAGCCTGCCTCTGCTAGGATGTGTATTCCTTGTCTGGAGTTTGAGTGACAGGGCTGGGGGATTCCAAGAGACAGGATGAGTCCGCCCAGTGATGAATAGAAAGATCTGCATCCAGATGGGACAGAGGAGTTGCACCTGGGACCTGAATAGGGTTGTGCCTTCCCTCCACAATGCTGGCTCCACCTCCTGTGGTGCGTTAGATGTCTCTGCCCTGCACTGTGAAAGGAGAGAAAGAATCATGTCAACAAAGTGCTCCAGGGCTGTGTCTTTCCTTCACAAGGCTGGCTCCACCTCCTTTGGGGCATTTGATGTTTCTGCCCTGCACTGTGAAAGGAAAGAAGGAGGCAAACTAGGCAAACTAGGCAAACGCCCCTCTGCCTCAGAGGACAAAGGATTTTGGGGTATAAATATTGGGACCCTGATCCCAAGAAATTAGATCACTTTTGGACTACAAGAAGAAACCTTTGCTGAGGAGAGGAGCATGAAGAAACTGAGGAGAGACTATCCCTAAGCTGAAGTGCTGCTTGGGGGATTGGCCTGCAGTGGGTGCCTGACTGCCAAAGAAAGGAGAAAGGACTTTGTGTGCACTTTATTCAACTTGTGAAGGATCTCCAAGGGCTTGAGAGAAGAACTTGCCTCATGCTGACGTCTCAGGGACAACAGACTTCAACCCCCAGCTCCCCAAAAGTTCTTTGGTAGGGCCTTCTGCTGTTTTGGGCCTGCTGAGGGACTGTGTGTCGCAAGGAGCTAGAAGCGTGACTCAAGAGGAAGAAGCGTGTCGCCGTCGCAGTCACTGCAGTCGCATCTCGGAACAAGGGTGTCGCCGCTGTAGCTGACGCGTTGCACCGCATCAAGAGAATCGTTTTGCACCGAAGAAGAAGCAGCGTGTCACCGTCGCAGCCGCTGCCGTCGCATCTCTGAACATGGATGTTGCTACTATAGCTGACACATTGCACCTCATCGAGAAACGCGCCTCGCATCCATGGAGATTTTGCCGTTGTCGGAGCCGCTGTCGTCGCATCACTGAACAAGGGTGTCGCCGCTGCAGCTGTCGCATCGAGCGGAAGCGTCTCGCATCAGGGGAGAAGAGTGTCGCGTTGAGACTTCTTGCAACATTGGAGAAGCGTGCCGCATCAGGAAGAACTTGATTTCTTTATTTCTTTGCACCAGATCTTTGCCACATTTCCATCTTGTAAAACTTTTGTTACACTGCGTGTCGCATCTGAAGGTACATTGACTCAAAGTGTCGCATTTTAAGAACTAAAGAGAACTAAGCTAAAACTACCATTTTACGTATAGTATTGTGGATTTTTGTCATTTGTGGTCTTGTGATGAGTCTATATAAAGTATACTTATTTTTGATATAAAAACTGTGTGGTGTCCATCTGTAGTGTTGTCACTTGATTACTGTATGTGTTCACAAATGCTTTACACACTGCCTCTGAGATAAGCCTGTCTGCTCGTGCCAAGCTACCAAGGGGGTGAGCAGGGGCTATTTTAGGAGTGTACCCCTTACCCTGACCAGAGGCAAGGGTCGCTATTTGTCACAAGTACCTACCTGAGCCAACTAGAGACCCCCAAATCTAACATACCCACACAGTGAAAACATCTTTTAGACAATGTTTAGGGGGAAGGCAAACTCATCCCAGTGTTTAGTATATGTTAGTCACCCAGCATTCTGGTCTTTCAGGGCACCTTTTAGGGTGACTTCTCAAATGTATGAAAAAGACATTTCTCCATGGGAATAGCAGGATTCCCAGCCATGTGTCTCCGCAGTACCTTTAGACTGCAGCCCAGCCAGTGTACATTGCTGCTTCCTCAAGCCATAGTTGTTTGTCCAATGCATGGTTGGTGTAAAGCTACATGAAAGCCCACATATTACATAAACTTTCACATCACTTGTGCAATTTCCGTGCCAACTTACAATGACCTTACTGGACAGTTTAATGAGCCAATTTTACCATACCATTTCAGGGGCAGAGTCAATGCACGGTGCCACTGTTTCTCAGTGATACCAGGAAAAAAAGGGTCCAAACAAAGGTGAAAAATCTGGTGTGACCATGCAGATAAGGTAGATTTTGTTACGGTGCCTTTATGGTCCATCCGATGATTCCTAAGAAAGGTGTTTGGCTGTGAATAGTCTGTGTTTTGAAATGGCCAAAAGAAAAATGTATGTGCTCATGATGTCATGCATCGGTCGAGGGTGAAGGCCATTTAACTCATACTCCAGTAAGTCTGCATTTTTATGAGCGATGGCCTAAATGAATACTTTGTCTGGGTACTAATGTTACACATACATCTTTTCAGCAGTTATAAAAGCAGCATCACAGGAGTGTCTGCAATTGAGACTCAATATAAAGCAGCATTTGCAGAAGTGGATCAAAGTCGGGAAGTAACGCAAAGCAAAGTGCTGCAGAACCTGACCTACCAAAGGTGAGCCAATGAGGCGTTCTTCATGTAGCAGACAATAGATGGCTGGATTCTAACTTTCAATTCTTCGCCAATGCTAATCCAAATTCAATAGTTGTACATAGTCTTCAAATAAAGTATTCTGTAATTTAATAACATTAATATGAAATTAATGCATCCAATCAACAACAAATGACAACACAAAATGTGTATATGCATTTAAAATGCGTATACATTGCACTTTTTGTGAACAAAATTTCCTAAAACAAACACTTTAAACCATATAACTGCCTCTATCATCAGAGGCAAACACAAAAATCCGATTTGTCTGGTAGATCTGAGGCGGGGTCAGTCACACATAAGTGATATGACTGACCCTATATGAGCTACGAGAGACCTAGGGGCCTATTTATGAGAGACTTGTGCTCCCAGAGCATCACTTTATCTGATGCTCCGACAGGGCAAACCTCTCAACCATATCTCTGAGGCCACGCAAAGCCACTTTGCCTGGCTATAAATGGCCTAATAGCGATGGAGTGAGACAAGCAGTGCAAGATGCTGATTTGCCTTGCTCTGTGCCAGGCAGGCGTTTCATGGGTGTTGAGATGGGTTTTCCTTCACACCACCAATGGATTTTGTTGCTGCCCCAGATTTACTTAATCAAGTAAACACGGGGCAGCGCCAAAACATTATGCCTCCCCAGACAAGACGTAAAGTGGGGAAATATTTTTATTTCACCTCGTTTTTCCTCTTTCCATGTGTACTGCATTGTGCAACAAACATTGAGAGAGGAATACACCTATCGGGATTGTTGTTGTGTAGGGAGGTGCCCTTCCTGTACAAAAACAATCCTGCATGCAATGCAGACACCCTTGCACCATGGTGCGTGCAAGGGGGCCTGCATTGGCAGTAGGCTGTAAATTGTGCGCCAGTGCAGCGGTAAAGGACAGGAAGGCCCCATTCCATAAATACGGTTCATTCCTGCCCATTCACATTGCGTCGGACAGCTCAGCAAGAGGACTTGCGGCGCTGCCCCACCCCAATTCCTCTTGAATTAGGCCCTGTGAGAGTAACTAGAAAAGTTCTGATGTTCCGATTGACCCATCCCCCTGTCCATTGCAACATTCTGTCTGGAAGAGACACATCCCAGTGGTTTCAGGCAGAATGAGTTACACACCTTTTGCATTATGACATATCAGAAACCTAAGATAATGACAAACATAACCTATGGTAAACTTTCTCTCATTTTCTCCAGCCACATTCGTTTAAGCTCATTCACCCATTGGTAAAAACTGTAAAATGCTGTAAAACCCATACTCTCTCACATGATTTACTCTGGAATACCGTGTACAAGAATATCGCGATACACTAGTACCCTGACAAAATATTGAGGGACAAAATATCAAAATGTAAATGCAAATAGAGGCGGATATTATTTACTATTCTGAACAACACATCCATCTACCTTGAAAATATATATCATCGAGGTGCACGTACTTACCTTTTGATACTGGTATAGATATTCTGTCTATATTATTACTGTACCACGATATTCTGTAGTCGATATTCAGGATACACAGCTCTCTGGATGGTCCAGCCACTGTGACAAACAAACGCAATGCTGCCCAACCCGCCATATGGCCATTAAGTCATTAAGGCTTTGAACACTTTTGCTAAAACTGTAATTAACCCTAGTTTCTGTTTTGTTTGCAGCAGCTATTGTTCATCAGGTCACGCCATCTCTCTGTACTGCATAGGTAAGTTGGCAGCATTGCCAGCATGCTCAATGTGTGTTCAGAATAAAGATAGTTTTTAATTTTTTATTTTAGTGTCCACAGTAATGAAAAATCATATTTGTGTTTATTTGTTAGCGGAGGAATCCCGGGCATTTTAGGAGTGGAATATTTTTATTGCAGGAACTACAGATCTTAAGGCAATTACAGTACAGAATAAATACCCAACCAGATATACACACTTCCCTTGATGGAAAACTATAAATATTGTCCATCTCTGTATGAAACCTGCATGGAAACTGACTCCCGTAATATGGCCCTTCTGGAAGGAGGGAGTAATGTTTTCCTCCCTCCAAAAAGGCTTCTAGCGCCTCACTAAGCATGAGAAGCTTTGCATTCACCGCCACCCTCAAATTTGTAGGATGCCGCAATGGTGCCTCAAACCCAAGATTGTTTAGTTTTTTCTTATTCATTGGCAACAGCATCTTCTTCTCCTGGATAATCCGCAGCAGTCCTGTAGAATCAGGATCTTTACTTCATCAGTATCAGACAAATTCATAACTCCTGCCCTCTTCTAATATGTGTTAATGCTCATGTGGGTGGGGGGTGTCATCAGTTCAGTAACTACAGTCCATTCATCATGGCGTGTCCCCTTTGTGCCTTTGGTTGGGAAGCTTTAGGCCTGTTACACCCTAACACAATGAGATTGCTCACAAGAAAAGTCCACTTTATCCAACCAGCTCTTAATCACTTCAAGGAGAGGCTCTTCCTCTGTAGAGAGGATCAGACCCCCCTGACATGGATGCTAAACACTCTATGAAAATCATTTATAGATTCAATTTGTGGTTCTAAGTGAATCATTGACAATGAAGCACTGGAGGTCAAGGCCCCCTTCACTTAAGTCTATCAAGGCCGCCTACAACACCTACAATTTGGGACTTAACCCTGGTTGGCCACCTGCCTTGTCATCCCCATGGCCCTTCCACTCTTCAGCGGCAGCCTCTACCAGTGTAGACTACTGAGAGGTAAAATTGCTTCATTTTGTCTTTATTGTTTTCCTCTATTTTTCTTTGAAGGCACAGACTGGCAGCACAATCCAAGTCATAGACTTGAAGAGGAGACAAGAACAAAGAAACGCCACTCTCTTTGCTACGGGTCCCTTCCTCAGTGCAGTGCATGGCTCACCATAATTTAAAAGACTTTCTCCGCAACACGCCAATGCCAGAAGCCCTGTCAAACCACGGCAGTCATCACCTTCAGCTCTTGTTTGTGTCACTGGTGGGCCCTCAGTGCAGAGATCAAATAGGAGCTCTCTTCACTCCTTTCTATTCATGGTTTACAACACATCCCCATACAGTCTCTGATGGAGGATCAAAGATCCCCCTCCTCATTGACAGCTTCACTTCATGTTAGGGCTCACAACCCCACACTCTGGAAGATCAGCCAACTCCAGCTTGAAACTTAAGGTTTCGTTCAGGAGATGCGTCCTGCCAGATCATCTCAGTGAGGCATCCATTCTCATTGACCCAGATCACAACCACTGATCTACCATTGGTCTCTGCTTCCCCCAGGCCATCTGCCACTCCGCATTCAAGTCTGAGTGCATCTCACTAGGCCATGGGTCCTCAACCCCACTGCTTTTTTACAATATGTAATGGATCTCTTTTATTTCTACAAATTGTAAGGCAGTTCATATTGCTACTCTTTCTGCTTCCTTAACTGAAAAGTTTAAACCTGCCCTTCCTTAATACAAAACTTTCCCTAGTTTATAGATGTCATCTGTTCTATTTCCTAATCTTTCCAAGCATGACAGCAGTGTGTCTATTCATTAAAAAAAACACATCCGACCAATAAAATTCCCTTTTGAGGCAAACAAGTCAATATTACTGATAATAATCACAAAATAGTCTTATTATTCAAATGTTACTAACTAAGCTGATCCTATGGGTCTATCATTTCATTTTTTCTTTCCCCCAGGCTAAATCGCCAATCTAATAAATTATTTTAGTAAACCCCATATAGTATTTTCTCTCAACCCTATTGATAAAGGACCTAAAATACTATACTGAGGTTCTTCTTTCTTAAATCACCCCTATCCGAAATGTAGCTAATATTACAAGGAGACATTATTCTACTAAACCACACCTCTTGTTCTCTTTAGACATTCACTAATTTAATAATCCTCTACAGGACCAACAGCACGTTTTTTACCCTAACTCGTCATAACTGCTCCATGTTCCTGCCTCAATCACATGTACTGCGTAGGAAAAATAATACAATTACCACTCTCTAGTTCACTCATTCCTTTATTTACATAGAGGTATGTCGATTTAATTCTCCCATTAAATAATTGATAGTATAGGATCTGGCTATTACATATCCAAATTAAAATGAATTTTCATGGCGATGTGAATGTTAAACTTTTGTCATAATTGTGCCTATTTGATTTAATAGGATAAGAAACTTGTGCATTCTATATTTCTAATAGAACAAATCTTATATTTTTACAAATATTGGATAGTAAGACTGATTTGCAATTATTATCATTATTATACATGTATTTGCCTCAAATGGGAATCTTATTAGTTGGTTGGTAAGCCAGGTCCCTTTTTGCTGTAGAGGGATTTGTCTTCCTTTTGTTAGGTGGTTCTATGCGTAGAAAACCAATACTGGACTGCAGATCTTCCTGAAAATTCTTGTTTACAATTGTCATTTCTTTTTCTCTCAATTTCTTGAATTTATTAGTACCCAGCTATCTGTTTACTTTGACTCAGAATATCATGTTTGCCCTGTTCAATGTGGTTTCCACTCTGTGTGCCCTACTCAAACAGCTCTTCTTCATTTACATATGTCTCACATAACAAAGCAGGCATATTTATAGAAAGGATGTTCACTCTTTCGGGGGAGGGGGGAACTTGTTGCAATTGATAGATAATGAATGCTTATTATTTGTTACCCAACTCAATTGTACTCCCAGCACATCAGACACATTGATTTATTTTGTTTTTAAACCCTAGCACCAACATTGAGGGCTTGTTTTTGAAAAGCTAATTTAAAAAGATTGAAAGAGCTACCTTTGTGGCACTTTCTGTGAATTTTTTATTTTTTTATTTGGATGTATCTCTTACTTTTGTGGGCCAACTGATGTTGTGGTGGCAGTGGGTGAGTCTTCTGCTTAATCTTGATATCGCGAATTAAATTCTGTATAAAATCACACCTCAGCAATCTGGTTGCACTTACTGTTTTATAAAACTGAGCTAGTTATCTTCCTTACTCTTTTTTTCTATTGGAATCTCCTAAGCATTACTCCTTGGCTATCGTTTTCTTTATTACCTTCCCCTTGTAACCGCTGTTATTACACCATTTTTTTCTACTTATTTTGTGATTATTTTTCAATTATTCATCTCATTTCTTTTATATCGATGAATTCTGAAAAATACTGGATGTTCCATTTTGTACACCTCCATATTGACAACAAAAGCGCTGATTCAGCTAGGATCACTGGCTCACTCGATGAATGATCCCAGTGGTTTTATCTAGAACTGGTTCTTAGGCACTCAGGCTGTTTTCAACCACCAGGATCTCCTTGGCAGAAAGAGGCAAAACTTTATGAAAAATAGTTCCACCAAAGCGGTTGTTAACAGTATTTCAGCTACAGGATAGAGATGCAGATGAGGAACACGCATTGGTAAATGCAGGAAAATATGCTACAGGCAATAGAAATAGAGGTAAAGAAAAGCCAGTAAGCCCTTTTTTAAGTTGATATTCAAAACAATAGATTTCACAACCTAGAAATGACTTGCAAAAAGAAAAAAACATGGTTATAAATTCAAAAATACAAAACGAAAAACAACACAAAATGGAAGAAAACTGGTATTCACCAATCAATTCAACACTTACCAGTAGGGCGTAATGAGTAGTGCCATCGGAAGGAAGAGAGACGAGGAAATAACCATTTTCTCCAACAGGCACCAAGTGTATAAAGATAATGGATGGTCGACTTGACCAACTTATCAAATGTATAATGTGACATCTCCATTGGTCACACTACATGTGACATTGGGCTTGGAGGGCTACAAGTCTTGCACATTTACGTCTAATTACTTTTCTCACTTCCCAGTCTCCTTCGGGTAATGTATTAAAAACATGTTTTCATTTTGTAGCCACATATAACTATACTGAGACCCGGCAGGTGCCCTGCTGGGGCATATCTTACCCTATCAAGTACAGATAATTCTCTAAACCATTAATATACATTAAAAATATAAAGGGGGTCATAACACAACTCCGGCAACCCCTCATCGTCGAATAATGTAGGTGTCTGCTGTTTATGTGTATGTCTCCCTGTGCGTGATGTTCATTCAGAATTTCTGCATACGTCTTCTTTCTCTTTCCTTTTTGAGATTCAGCCTTTTACACTTCTCCTACAATTCGCATTTCTCCAATGATGTCTCCCTGACTTTCTGCAGGCTGTTTGAAGAGGGTCTTTGCTTTCCAGCCATGGGCAGCACCACCACAACTGTGAAGGGACAAGCCCTCATTGGTGCCTGATTGTGAGAACTCCCTAAACCCTCTCCAGTTTTCTACCTCTGATCACTAGTAGCAGAAAGTCCACTATTAGCTATCTCTTTATTAGAAAAAATGCATTGAGGGACATACCTAGCCTTCCCCCCGCCCCATCTTATTTTGACAAATGTTTCTCACAGAATGTGCTTTAAAACTTCTCTTTTCACCGTTAAATTTAAGTTACACTATTTTCTCCAAATTAGTGACATAAGGTGCCTAAAACTCACTATTTACTACTGTCTTTCCCCAAACGTCCCTTATAGATGCTCGCCAAACTCACTGTAAAAATAATTCAGTAAACGTAAGCACCAAAATATATTGTGTACCTTAAAACCGTAAAAAATTATACTAGCAGGAGAACTCATTCCTAGTACCATGTTTGCTGGCGTCACTACTGAGGGACTAACCAATTGGCCTGTATCTGCTGGCTGCAATAATTACAGTGTAGAAGGAGATAGTCAAGTCAAAGGAACTTGTTAAGCGCACATATCACCATAGGGTCTCATGGCTCTAGCATAAGACTCCGTGGAGACTTACAGTCGGTTGTGACTTCAACTTTCTTCAATGTAACCCTCATTTTTCAGTTCCACTGTGCCTGTACTCCAGGTTTACCAGTCTATATTTGAGGACTCTAGCAGACAGCTTGGACCTTGGTTAGTGAAGTCGTATTTGGTAGATACTAATCTAGATATGGGTGAACACATCTGCCAAAGCTTTCTATATCCGAAAGGCCCTCAGAACGAGGGAAAACAACGTGAATTAAAAAATAAAGTTCTAAAAATAATCTACCAAAAAAGCTCTGCTTGACTCTTATTATATTTATTAATTGGTTATGTTTAGCGCCACAACCTGTAAAAACACTTTAGACAAAATCCTAACTTCTGTGAATACCAAAAGTAGTAAGTTCTATCTATGAATGCCAAAAGTAGTAAGTTCATTCTGTGAATACCAAAATAGTAGTACGTTTAGGATTGAGTCTTAAGTTCATTCTGTGAATCGGGCCCTAATACATTACAGAAAATCAATTGTATGCTTTTGTCACGATCCAGTTAAATAAGTAGTCATGCATGAAAAAATTACATAGGGCCTGCTCCCACAATGCCAAGCTCCACCCCTGCCTGGCCGCCAGATTACAAATTGTAATCTGGGTGGGCAGTCCTGCAGTAGCTGAACCGCCAGCATACTGTAGCCTCAGACCGCTTCAAGACCGCCAAGTATTGCGTATCCCTTGTGGCAGCAGCAGTCCTGTGCTGGTCCGACCGCCAAAGTCAAAATAGGGCGGTTGGACCGCCACTGTGGTGGTTGCCACACCGCCACCGATGGACCACCCAACTCATTATCAGGCCCATAGTGTGCTCATAGAAAGAGCACGCTAACGTAATAATAATAAGCCGATGTGCAAATATCTAAAAAATGCACAGATGAAATGCTTCTAGCAAAAATATCTCCTAAAGACAAGTCGCAGCGCAGACCAACAGAGTCCGTCCAAAATGAGGTAAGAGAGCAGAAAAAGAACTCCTGCCTAAAACTCAAGCCCTTTTATAATGATTGAATAATGCATGTTAAAAAGAAAAATATTGTGGCACTAGAATTGTTATGTTATATCAAAAATTGACACAGTTCCATGACCAGAGGGTGCGTGAATGTCACCCACTGTATAGATACAGAAAGAAAGAGAGTAAAGGGTAGAGAAAAGTCGGAAGGAGAAGAGTGAAAAGAGGTAGATATTAAACGCGTTGCTTTGCTTTCCGTCCGGATACATGTATTCATTAATATCCAAACATCCATTATTAATGTATTGCTTGAGCACAGTATTGCCTTTAAAATATACTGCACACATTCATGTGTTGACACTTTATTTCTTCCTGTACATAACTTGGAAATGGAAAAGCTGATAATAGACAGTGGAGTTCTTTCATTCCTGCCGACACGGCAACAGCGCTTTAACCTTGAAAAGTCCCATCTCGTTAGCTACGAAAAATAGATGCAGATACGCAAGGCCAGCATTTGGAGATTAATATTATATTTTTGTTCCACAGATAAAGAAACTGTGTATATTGATTTGTTGTGCAGTTTAAATATCCTACTCTTTGCAACTGGTAAAGTATGCCAAGTACAGGCTTAATCTGTTAATTAGCTTTCTCACCATAATGCGGGTATACTGTTAGTGTTATTGGTGTGTGCAGCAACACGTCAGATTTAGAGTGCAGGAGTAAAGTAATGCAGAAAAAGGTGTAGGAAAGTATGTGTAAATACTACACTCTCTTTTGAGTACATTTGACCACATCTGTGTATGCTTTTGTAATGCCAGGGGCTATTTACAAGCCCCTGGTGCCGCCTGTGCATCACTTTTTAAGACCCTTCGGCAGCGCTGAGGGCAGCCCCATATTAACAAGTCCATGCAAAGCCACTTTGGTTCATTGTAACATGTAGTTGATCATTTTTATCTTGACCGCTATTATATTAAGGGAAGAATTTCATCTGGAGCAGACAAGCCTTAAGGTCCTTGATATTAATGGTCGCATCAACCCATATGGTAAACTATTTCTTACTTTGCTAGCATGAAATAGCTATTTTATCTATTTCCCATTCCTCTGCATTGTTTCAAAGTGTGTCTTCAGGTGTGAATTATGTATGCACAATAGAGTGATGACCCCCTTGATTGATTTGGAAATTTGTATTAGTAACCCACTGATTTTTCTTTGTGAGTTGACAGCAAAACTGTCTATCAATCTGTTTGTAAAGATATTTAAGCTCCGGCAATGCTGCAGTTACTGCCTAGAATGACAAAGCACATTTTCTTCTAGACTGTGGAAGGCAGAGAACGGTACGCATAGTGGGCGGCTCCTCCTCTGTGTCTGGACGGTGGCCTTGGCAGGTCAGCTTGCACTGGAGAGGAGTCCATGACTGTGGTGGGTCCATCATCAGCCCTTTGTGGATAGTGACAGCAGCCCACTGCGTTTACAAGTACGTGGTGAACCTTATCTCTAACACAATGACTATTTTATTCAAAAAGCGCATGACTAACTAAGTGGTGTTATTTGAACAAGATATTTTTTAGCCAAAGGAATTTCCACTCAGCGCCCTTATATTTTCCTGTTTTTAATTTTTTCACACAAGCTACCATTGAACATTAAAATCAGGGTGGCTCAGTGAGTTGAATATACAAGGTTAACAAATGTGATGATTAATAGGGCACAAGTTCGAGTCCTAACAGCTGACTCAGCATTTCATTCAAAGCAGCTAAATTGAGGAGCAATGTGTTACTCACTTCGATTTCCTTGCATTCATCTACATATAAAGATTTTTCTTTTTTCGTCTCTTATCCTGAAATTTCAGGAAAATTAAGACAAACATGAAATTGTGCAATGTGCATAAAATATTTTTGCTGTTTTCTTTTCTAACATTTCGGTGTCAGGGCATATCCCTTATAGAAAACTAACTCAATATACCGTCAGAAGACTTGTTTAAGTGAAAAACATTTTGCACAGTTTGCATTACATCAGATTCGGGAATTATGCAAGGCTACAGTGGTGAAATAAAATTATACACAACACTGGATATAAATGCACTTTCCTAACGAGGAAGGTGGCAATTACCTTTCAACGTAAATAAAAAAATAATTAAATATGTACAAAAAAACATACAAATATGTTTAAGATTGGAAATGAGAAATAATGAAAACATTACAATATTAAATACATATCACAAATAAGTACAAATATTATTATAAGTAAAATTGAAAAATTATTTTCATACAAATATATATTTTTATTTAGAGATTATTTATTAACAACAAATATTTATTACATTACAATTTTACTTTAAAAGGCAAAATATTGACACTATTAATATACTAATTGATTGATTAACTGAGTAAGATGGCAGTCGGACTTAAATCTGGTCTCCATCCTAGTGGGAAATGCCCGACAAGCTGTTGGCGGACCGCACCCTGAATCACGATGCGACCGCCTTCAAGGCAGTTGCAAAGTGTATATTTTATATTGCGATGGGTGCTGCGGATTGCAGCACACGCTGCAGTACAAAATACACAGCAGTGCATAACCCTGCCACATGGTGCCAGGATGTGCTGGGGGCCACAATAGGTGCTCCGGGGCCATGTTGGAGGGCCAGGGAGGAAAGGGGGCCCCCTATGGGCCCCCAATGTCCCTTTCTGCTTGCCTTGAAACGGCTGGTGGGAGGGGACATTGTAATCCCAACAGCGGTGCCTGACAGGCACCACCACTGTTGTAGGGATACAAGTCTCTTCAATGGAGCCTATCGGAGCCGTGGTGGTCAGTCTCTCTGACCGCCAACCATCCGCATGCCATCCTAATGTGGCGGGTGGAAATCAGTATTATGATGGCGGTGGGACAGCCACCGACGGGCTGTTGGTGGCAGTCCCACCGTCATTGTAATCAGGCCCTAAATTATTAATTAATTCATTATAATTCATTTATGTCCCAAAATATACCCCCACAAAACACACAACACACTCATAAATGTTACCCAAAACAGTATTTTCACAATTGATTATCAATTTAATAATTATTATTAATGTAAAAGGTAATTCTTAATTACTTTAAATGAATGCATTCACCATCTGATGCCCCTATAAAACCCACAACCCACATCTAAAATCTTAAAAACAAATGTAATTGCACAAATAACATAATCAATGATCAATTCAACAAATATTATTAATTAAAAACGAAATATTAATTAATTACAATTCATTAACTTCCCACCCTTTACCCTTATAAACCCCTAAACCCACACCTAAAATAAAAAAAATGTATTACACAATTAAAATAATTAATTATGAATGAAATAATAAATAGTATTTAAAAAATAATTATTACACCTGAAAAAAAATCAATTACACAATTAATGTATTCATTTTCAATTAATCAATATGAATTAACAACTAAGTTGTAATTAAATAAAAATAAATGACTTTCCACTATTCACTCCTATAAACTCCACAATCCTCACCTTAAAAAATAAAAAACAAAAATACACGATTAACATAAATTATCATTTAATTAATTAATTTTATTTAACAACTAATTATTACTTCCCACTCTTTACCCCTATAGACCCCACAACCCACAAATAAGGTTTTCATTACAAATAATCAATAGCACAATTAACATAATTAAATATCAATTAAATAGATAATAATAAATACAATAAAAATAATTATATGTATTATAATTAAATTGCTTCCCACTCTATACCCCTTTAAGCCCAAAACCTGCTATGGCACAAAAAATCTGAAAAATTAATTACATTTAATTTAATAACTACTAAAAGTGTAACAAATATTTAAAAAAATAAACAAACAATAAGTATACAAAAAACATACATCATGTACATTTCAAATATATACTTAAATACATGACAATAATAAGAAAATGATATTTTAAACAACTATATTTTTGAAAACTATAATAATGACTTTAGTATTTTACAAATCTATATTACTTAATTTAAAATTGTTATTCTTGACAATGATATTTGCTGACGATATTTCGATATCACGATAGTTTGGACACAATATGTTGGGATGGCGATATATAGTTTTTTAGATATTTTGTCTGAATACCTTACATTTGCTGCTGTAGATGAGTGGGAAACCTAAGACACTATTGCTATTCATTATCTCCCATCAGAGCATAAGCAGCACAAATTGTTAGGTTATCTTAATGGGATTTGTTCACTATATGTACATAACTACCTGCAAGAAATTAGGTTACTGCTTTGGGACGATGGGGGTGAAACCCTTCTCAAACTGCAACCACAATTCTTCTCAAGCTGAGGCACAAGCAAATTCGAAATTAACCTGAACTCAACCCTCAGGTAGCTTGGCACAGAGCAGTCAGGCTTAACTCAGAGGCAATGTGTAAAGTATTTGTGAAACACTTCAAACAGTAACACAGTGAAAACACACCACAAAAGGATCCCATGCCAGTAGACCCAGAGAGCTTCAATTTTAAAGGTTTCGGTGAAAATAGCACCAGAAAGCACAAAGGTCTACTGGTATCATTTAATTTACAGGCCCTGGGCACATGTAGTGCATCTTTAGTACAGACCTACAAATAAATTAAATATACCAGTTGGGGATCAGCCATTGTCATCATGTTTTATGGAGTGAGCACATACACATAAACACTGGTTAGCAGTGGTAAAGTGTGCAGAGCCATAAGACCACCAAAAACAAGGTTAGCAAAAAGGGAGGAGAAAGGCAAAAAGACCCTCCTAAGGCTGACAGATCTAACAAAACCCTTCAACTAAAGCAAAGCACTAACAAGTTGGAGTGGAAATAAAATGGGTCTATGTATTTAGAATGACAAATAATAAGCCTGAATAATTCTGTCTCTGTTGTAGCCGCAAAACTCCGTGGCCCTGGAAGGTGTATTCTGGGATCCTTGATCAGCATAGTCTGACAGAAGTCATGTCTCATCGTGTGGAGAAAATCCTGCTGCACAACAACTACAGTACCCTTTCCGGAGACTATGACGTCGCTCTCATGAAAGTGAAAGCCCCGATAATATTCACAGGTGAATCTTCGAGTGTGACCATGCAGAATACAACAGGTGTTGGACTGTTGATTTGTTGTAAGGCCTAATTATATAATATTGCCATTAAACTGAAAACTATCTTAGCAAATTCAATGGTGGACTCTGCTAACTGTTGCACAATATATAGAGGCATTGTGTAAAGTATTTTTGCATCACTGAAACAGTAATAGTCTATAAGTGTAAATACATACACAATACACCAAGTGCCAATCACCCCCTTCTGTTTACTAGCAACATTAAAACATTTCTAAAAAGGTAACAGGGTGTCTGACCCGAGTAAACTGCTTCCCTGTCAGTAGAGGAAGAGCTAAATTATCTTTGGGGACACAATAAAGATCACAAAACAGGACACAATTAAACCTATCCTGAAAAGCTATCACATATGCAAGGTCCTTGGTTATCAACTTTGTTCCAGCCAGTAGAGTCCGCTAAGAACCAGTACAATTGGTTCAACCTAAAACGAGTCAATATAAAACAATGCTGGGGATTAGTAACAGTAGTGGGGTTTGGCTCAATACCCCATAAAGTAGATATGATAACATGTGTACAAACAGAAGGTTTTATTAATTGTGTACTCTCCCTTATAGTCTGAGCTCTGGCACAAAAATGTTTTTTCGCCCACAATAAATCTCGCCTATTGATGTTCTCAGAATGAAAGTCCATGTTAGAGTGACCCAACTCCTGGCAAATAGAAGTAACATATTTCAGCCCTGATATGGATTTGGCCTCACCCAGTAGCATACAATCCCTCAAGATGATCCTGTCAAGCTTCAAATCAGGATTAGACCACATTGAAATCCATTTTAACAAAGGCTGTATAGTTTGGAAGTCCAAAATGTAGCCCACCCCTAGTTCTTCATGTATCACAAAAGCAGCTGTGAATTGGAGCACTTCCATGAGACATCTCCAAATCCAGGCTACCCATAAAGGCACCAAAAACATTTAGCATCCCTTGAAGGCTGACAGAGGTTCTGGAAAACTGGACCATGTCGTCAGTGTACGAAAGAGCCGGGATGTTGCAACCACCTGTACAGGGAATATCTGGGCTGGCTGCACAAAAAGTCTCCCCCAGATCATTAATATAAAGAGTTAAAAGTACCGTGGTTAAAATACAGCCTGCCTCACACCCGCCACACTTTAAAGGGGGCTCTTGTATTACCATCTTGATCATATCTAATACTAGCCACCAGAGCTGAGTGCAGGTCAAACAAAAGTGTAGTATCTTTTTGTCTAGGCCCCTATTCAACTTAAGTTATTACTTATTAAGTGTGAAAAGGTAACCCAATGTTATCATATGTGATAGATAGGTCTTGTAATAGTGAAAAACGACTTTAGGAGTGTTTCAATATCAGGACATGTAAAACTTAAATTCAGATGTCCTACTTTTTAAATGCAATGCAACCTGTCCTAGGCACCTTTGGGCCTACCTTGGGGGCAAGGGGGTAGGATTAAATGTATTAAAAAGGACAGTTTAGGCTTGGCAAAGGTTCTATTTTTCCAGGTTGAAATGGTAGTCAAAAACTGCACTACAGGCATCCATGGCAGAGTTGAGGCATGTTTTAAAAGGCTGTTGTAGTTGATGGTAAAATTAGTTCTGCAGGTACACTAGTAATATTTAATGTTGGGTACCACATTACAAGAGATTTACAAGTAAATTGAATGTGCCATTCAGGTGTAAGCCAATTACACCATGTTTTAGTTTTAGGGACAGAGCACAAGCACTTTAGCACTTGTTAGCAGTAGTAAAGTGCACAGAGTCCCAAAGCCAACAAAAACAAATTCAATAAAACATTCGGGGTGAAGGCAAAAGGTTTTGGGACTGCCATCCAAAAGTGTCAGGTCTAACCCATGCTTCCTGAGTAAAGATCTTTCTGCCAAACTTAGTGTAATTCTAATCAGGCAATTTATTCTGTAGTGATTCCCACAATTTCCTACGAGAATTCATATGCAACACAGCATTTTGCTTGATGAATCCCTCTTTGGAAAGGTTTATCAAGATCTGCCAAACATTGTTCTGATATAAATATTTATATAGCACCGGGAGTTTGTCCCGAGCAGTAAAATTAGAGCACACTGCACTACAGGGCGCTGTTCCTTTCTGCCGCTTGAGTAGACATTCTACTAGACCGGCATCTTCCGCACCGTGAGAGACAGATTTCTCAACACGAGCGGTCTTAACCTGCTCTGACCTCCCGCAATGAAAAAGCTTGCCGGGAGGAGGACTAGCGAGCAATTTTTTCTCACAAACATCTGTAAGGAGGATATACAACTTTCGCTTAACTTACGTTATTTGTGTACCAGTTGAATGGCATGACCCATTTAACCGCATCGCTGCTGCAGTGATTTTTGTGCTGTGCTGCAAATTGCCATTTTGCTGGTGTCATGACGAGCTCAGCTCGTCATCAGCACACGACACCCGTGGGTGATGACGAGCTGAGCTCATCATCAGCATCGAAAGGGTTAAGGAAAGACATGAGAATTAAATGAGTGCAGAATGTAGTTTAGAGACAAAAGGAGGCTTCATGTTAAGAACGCAGCTTCAGAACCTCACTCTCCTGTAAGTGAGAGTACAGTTGACAGTTTCTTAACTGTTTATGTGAAAAAATGTTTTTCCAAAGTTTAGACAATTTCCTTAAAAAACTCTGTCTCTCTGAATATAGACCTGCAATTTCTCATTGCGATGTGTTGGACCGAGCCCTTTCTGCAGGGCCACCCCCAAACGTTTTGCCTTCCTATAACCAGTGCTAAAGTGCATGAGCTCTCTAACTAAAATTTGGTAACTTTGGCTTATCCACAATTGGCATATTTAATTTACTGGACTGTACATTAACCCTTTGCATGCTGGTGACGGCTCCCATCAGTCATGGCACACAGTGCTCGTGTGCTGATGACGGCTGGGAGCCGTCACGACCACGCCCGCAATTGGAATGTGCCGCACAGGAGCGGAATTCCAACCGCAGGCAAGGAGTTAAATGCTATCAGCCCTGCTGCACTGATTGTGCAACTCACTTCAATAGCCCTTTAAACATGCCTTAGGCCTGCCATTCCAGAGTCTGTGTGTGCATTTCTGCCATTTCGACCTGGAAAGCTACTTACTTGCCAGGCCTAAACCTTTTTTTATTTTGCGTGCAGGTCACCTCTAAAGTAGGCCCTTGGCAGCCCAAAGAGCAGGATGCAGTGTACTTAAAAAGTAGGACAGGTACTGTTAAGTTTTACATGTCCTCACAGTGAAATACTCTTAAATTCATTGTTCATCAATGTAAGGCCCATCTCTCCCTTAATGTAACATTGGGACTGACTTATAACATTTTATAAGCGTAGTTTCCCATTGGGACAAAATAGAGAAATCACATTTATGGTCTCTGGGCTCACAATTTAAAAACACAACTTCTGGTGAAGTTGGTTTATAAATTGCTGCTGCGAAAATGCCACTTTTAGAAAATTGGCATTTTCTTAGTTAAACTGTTTAGTGCTGTCTGCCTGTTACTGGAATACACCTCAGGGGTTGGTGACACTGGCTTCCTGCATTCCCTCTAGATGGCCACACAGAAAGGCTGAGTAGGTGTCACAAAAATACTCGACCCTGCTGCACAATAGTCTTCCCCCGTTCAACAGCTTAAGGCGTAAATGGGAGGAGTACTTGGGTACATTGGAGGATGATGATTAGGAGGCGGACTCGAGCTACCTTTGTGAGCTGGACATCAGGGCAGGATTGAAGCTGATACAGCTGAAGATTCTGCATTGGGCACACTACACAGAGACCAGGCTGTTTTTTATGGTTAGGATAGAGATTACCCTTGCACTTGCGGGTGTGGACACAGAGGGACATTACTCCATATGATCTGGAGCTTTCCAGAAGATTCAGGGCTTTTGGAGGGGGTGTGAGACAGGCTCTCAGAAACCCTAGACATTGCAATACTCATCACCCCACAAATAATGGCCTTGAGAGTGTGGGGAGATCAGACCCTGGAGTGCTATACTCTCCTTTTCTGAAGTGTTGTTCGGATGGTGGTGCAACATTACTTGACCTAGAGAAGTAGTATAAACTCATCTATGCAGGAGTGGGAGATGGGTATGGATTGGTGCACAAGGAGCTGGTGCATCGAGCGAGGGATTGCCCCAAACAAATGGATATTAACTGGTGTCCATAGCGAGCGGCAGAGGAGGCCGCTCCCTGACAGCTCCAGGGGAGCACTGACTGGGTTAGTGGACTGGGAAGTGGGAGTGTTATGGGAACACGGGGCAGAGTGGGCCTTGTTGGTGGTCTTTCCTTTTGGGGAAGGAATTCACTGTACCAATCCCACAGTCACACTCTAGGGGGTCTATTGTTATGCGTTTTGATACATGAGGGAATTTTGGAAGGAAGGCTGGGTCAGCGCACCGTGCACTGCTGTTTTCCTTGTTGTGTACCAAAATGTGTACTTTGTTACCACTGCGGTGGGATTTGAGATGCTAATCCTAATAAAAAAGATTTGAGGAAAAAAATCTCTGTGCATTAAAAGAATCTATGTTTTTTTCCACACCAGTCTTTGCAATTTTTCTTCTCTTTCTGAATGTTAGATTTGGTGAGACCCATATGTCTTCCAGCTACAGGACAAAACTTCTCATCTAATGTGCCATGCTGGATTTCTGGATGGGGAGCTCTAGAAAGCGGAGGTTAGTGCTGTCACAAACTTTTTACTTGAGACAATTTATTTTTACCGCAGTAGCTATGCCAACACTACATATCAAGCCCAGAAGGTCACACTTCGATCTCTACAGGGCGCCCTTAACTCATTGACCCGATGGCGGCTATTTTCCTTCTAGTAGAGGGACGCTTTTGGGCTCGGCAGGGTATCTTCCTGAGAGGCATCTTTCCGAGTTTTGGATAAGTGGTGACTCTACACGACTGCTCTGCAACTTGGTTCTTTCTTGCAAAACAAGGTGTTTGTCTTATCCTGGTGTTAGTGATTGCTGTCAAAGCTTTTGATGTCTACTGAGGAGGTGGTGTAGTCATATAAACACTGGGTTGCTGTGACGCATCCCCCTTTTTACAACGTTATCCAGAACCTTTTGAAAATACAAAAACTATTTATACTTGTAAGGTCTTTTATTCGTCAATTTTCATCCACTGAACTACTGTTATTGTTCACATATATAGTTCACAGGTATACCTAATTAGTAGGAAATTTGTTGAAGGATATAACAAGTGGGAAGAGCACCAGAGATTCTTGCACCAGAGCAGGACATGGGATTACGTTTTTCAGTGAGCAGAGCACCCCCAGTGCCGCAGCTCTGATCTGAGCACAACTGCTGGTCTTTTCCAGCTATGGCCGCGAAGGAAATGAAAGGGAGTTCTGGGCATTAGCTAAAGGCATATGCGGAATAGAGAGCGTACAACACAGTACTTTTTTACACATAGTTTTATCGAAAGTGCAACTAAAAATGACACAATAACTGTAAACGAAGGGCTGAACTGCCACACCTACATGACTATAACTTTCAGAAGGACTCTACATAAATTACCTTCGCAGAGCTCTGAACCAGCGGTAGGGAAGAGAGGGGTATCGACTTCATAGGTGGCCAAGGTGCCTCCAGTAATGGCCCTGCAGCCTCAAGGACCCTTGGCCTCATGACACCCAATGTAAGTTGCAGTGAACAGACAGCACAGGGATTGAGATTCTAAAGGGTGGGGGAGCAGGTTGGCTGTCAGTGTTTAGTTTATAATTAAAACAGGGAGAGGGGGCACAGCCAGATGAGAGCGAGTAGTATAAGGGGAACCCGAGATAGCAGGGGGAGGAGAGCAAGCGTATGAAAGATAAAGCTCTGAGGGAGGGAAATGCTCTTTCAAATTAGAAGAAATAGTTCCTGAACAGAAAATAAAATAGAGAAAAGCAGACGCCGACAAGACCTGGGAAATACTCCAGGGATTGAACAACTTGAAAAAAAGGAGGAGCAAGAAGCCAAAGTCACCATTAGCAAGCAAGATTTCTTACAAGACAAACAACTAGACCAATCCTAAGTGATTGGAGGAGTCAAAACCCACAAAGTACATGCAACAGATCATCCTGACAGTTCTAGCGCTGTCTAGGCTTTACCTAAAAACATTCCCTTTATTCATTCTTAGAACTTGCATCCCCTTAAGAAGATAACCCAAGTTTGCATAGCACAAATGTAGGTAGATCTTGCAAAACTGAATTTGTAGACTCAAATTTCAAACACTTTTATAAATGTCATTATTTTTGTCTAGGGTGTGGTAGAACTAGGGCATTCATATTGATTCCAAAATTACATTTAGTTTTTAGTAGTGGCATGATCTGTTTGTATAACTACAACTGACCACTGTCAGATAGAGGGGTTTGCAGGGAGGGTGCCAGCTGCTTCCTGATTTGACACCCGTACCCAAAGGAAATGTCAATCAGAGACCCAGCAGTCCAAAGTAAATCCTTGGTCCCCCGTGGTCCTTCCTCAGTTTACTTATAATGTTTAATTAATGTCCCTTTCTTGAGCCCTTAGTTCTGGGTCCCCTCCTGCCTAATGGGAAATGTCATAAATATCCCCAGTTTCACTGCTTCTGCTTGCAACTTGTCAGCCCTGAAGTTTCTATGAAATGGCATCTATGACCCTGGTCACTGAGAAGCAGTATGTATTGTTTTCTACAACACACATTTTTGTAAACCAAATCAGCATATGCCAATATATTCTTTCCATTACAGATGTTACAGTAACCAGTACAACTTCTTTGTAACTACCGCTACCTAAAAACCTCCTCCTAAAACACTTTCCTGTTTACTATTCTGTAATATCTAAATACTTTACATTGTAAGCAGACATCCAAATGTAACCATATTTACCATATCAAGTGACCCATTGCCACATAGTAGCTAGTTTCCTTTTACACGCACCCATTTCTTCATTTGGCAAAAATAGACCATTCATGAAAAGAGAATCCACGTGTAAGGATTTAGGGCCATATGTATCATTGAAATTCGCATTCGCAAAGGCCGAAATTCGCGGAATTTCGGCCTTTGCGAATGGGAATTCGCAAAATGATATGTATGAAGGAAAATCCAATGCAAAGTAAGGAATCGCAAAATTTGCGATTCCTTATTTTGCATTTGCATTTAAGGAATAGCTAATTTTGAGATTCCTTAAATGCAATGTAAGAAGGCAAAAAAATTTGCTAAATGACCTTAAGGAATCGCAAATTACCACCAACTTCTTGTTGGTGGTAAGTTGCAAATTCCTTGAAAAAGATTTGCATTTTTCAAGGTGCCATGTGACGTACATACATGCCCTTAGGGCATGTATGTGTACCACATGTGCACCTATGCTTATTTTAGGGGTGCAACAGGGTGTCCTTTGGACTCCCCTGCACCCTTGAAATTATTCTCAATTTGCGATTAGCAAATTACGAATTCGCAAATTGAGAAAAATTCCCATTCCTTCCTATGGGCCTCCTGGCCCCATAGAAATGAAAGGGAAAGTATTCCTTAATTGCGAATTCGCAATTTGCGAATTTGCAATTAAGGACTATCAAGAAATCGCTAAAAAAATGTGTTTTTCTTGATACATACCATTTTGCGATTCTGAAATAGCGATTTCTTAAAAATCGCTATTACAGAATCGCAATTTGGTTCCTTGATACATATGGCCCTTAATCCTGGTGCAAAATGCATTCTCATTGAGCGGCATAGCTCTACATCTTTTCTACCTATCCCTGAGTGGGTCAGTTATCTATCTCAAATCCATTCAGCTCCAACTCTGAGACTTGAAGGTCCCTCACCTGTCACTGGTCCAGGGAGCTCCACCCACTGCCAGGGCTGGGATTCCACCCATTTCAAAGCTTGTGAGCTCCACCTACTAATGCACTTGAACTCTCATTACTCGTGACCCAGGAGCCCAAAAAATTCAGTTCGGGTCCTACGCATATGACTTGTATCCCTCGTATGTAGGCCAAACCTATCAGGACTTTACCTCACATGGAAAATGGTTTTAACACATTCGGAACGTGTTTCATCTATATCTCCTTGGTAGCCTTCACACACAATAGGTTGCCTACTGTTGAAACAAATGTTCACTGAAGGGTGTTGTTTTTGACTATTCTGTTTGTAAAAGGCTTATAACTAAAAATAATAATGTTGACTCAACTGCAGAAAACATGTACAGTAGAAAGCATACATTTTCTAAATTGCGAATTGCTACCACAGCTAAGTAATAAAAATGAACAATTCTTAAAATGTCAGATAAATTATAAGGACATTTTGACAGGGAATGTGTTATTTTTAAAAGTACGGAACTGCTCTGCCCATTAATTATCAAATGTGTGGGGAAGTTACAGCCTGATTCATCATTGGGGAGTTTTGCGAGTCTGAAATAGCGAATCATAAGGAATTGCTATTCCAGACTCGCAAAACGGGATTCATGTAGGAATAGCAATATTTTTTGCGATTCCTACAGATTCCTTATTTGCGATTAGCTAATTGCTAATCGCAAATAAGGAATGACTCCCCATGCATTCCTATGGGCCTAAAGGCCCATAGGAATGCATGGGGAGTCATTCCTTATTTGCGATTAGCAATTAGCTAATCGCAAATGAGATTGCGATTTCAAGGGTGCAGGGGTGTCCAAAGGACACCCTGTAACATCCCTGAAATGTCAAATTACACAGATGTTGTGAGAAGTTGGCCTGGTATATAATGCTCACTAATTCTAGTGATCACTTTGTACCATGCCAAGCAACCCTTATGATGATTGGTTGTAAGTCAACCTTATAGACCAGTTATCCTAGTGGTAACGTGGAAAAAGCAGTCTTAGGCTAAACTCTGAAAGGCATGTGAAGCCAGCTGTATTACCATACACAACCCCCTTGAATACCAAATGAAAGGACACCACACAGATATATATTGAAAATATATATTGATTTATTAACTATAAAATCCCCTGGACTCTTTATGAGCACAGAAGCACAAGCGTTAAATCACAAGACAGTTTAAAATACACAAAAGTTGCACAATATGGATGAGCCCTAGGGGCCACCTAAACCATATACTAAGAAAGTGGTATAAGAGATACCAATCAGAACGGGAACAGGCCTAGGGCCTTGGGAATCGCTGGAGCTATTCGAGACTAGCAGTGATTAAGTCGGGAAAGGCCCGCGGGACTCGGGTGCAGTGTCTAAAGTGCACGCACTTTTCAATGTAAAGTCTATGGTGCGTAAAAAGTACAAAGTTAGTTAGTTTGGAACCTTCTGAGTGACCTAGAACGCTGAAACTTAAGACACAGGCCCTTGAGATGTGTACCAGTGTAGGAACACCGGCGGAGCTGAGTTACCTCACCCAAAGGAAGCGGGTGCACAGGGTCAAAGTAGTGTCGGGTTTCGTCACGCTGGGCGATGGTGCTTGGAGCTGAAGATGCTGCAGGCGGCTCGATGTGAAGAGTTCCGGTGGATCCAAGGGTGGATCTGAAGTTGTGAAGACCTGAAAGCAGAGGGGACAATGTTCAAAGTCACTAGCCAGTGACTACCGTGGAACCAGATTGGAACCAGGCGATGTCGGGTGCAAACAGGCGTTGAGGTGTAGCTTCTCTCTGCAGCCACGTGGACACAGGGGGTCAAGGACATCCAGGAGTCAGTCACGAGCTGTCTCACGCAGGCTTCTCGCTGATGGCGGTGTCGGCAACTTGATCGGAGCAAACAGGCCTTGGCTAATGCAAGCCACGCAGGAATCGAAAAATGCTTAACACTCGGACCTGCAAGGTCAGAGGGGGTTCTCCTTTTCACAGGAGCTAGGGCAAGTCTGGAGCAACCAGACCCGCAGTGTAGTTCATCGGTTTCGTCACCAAGATGGCCGCTGACTACGTGGCTAGTGGCCGGGATGGTGCGTTGAGTGGCACAATTCAAAAGGGCCCCACGCAGATCGTGGAGATGCTGGAGGGCTCTTCTTCGGTGCAAGGGCTGCTCGCTGGTGGGGATTCTCAGTCCCCAAAGCACAACGTCGAGGATGCCTCGGTTCCTGCGCAGTCAGCTTTTCGAGTGTCTTTCAAGAGGTCCGGTCCCACGCCACTCGGTGCCTCCACGGGTCCCTTCTTTGCAGGGACTGTGGATAGGGCTGTGAGAGGTCTAGGAGTCTGGGTCTTGTCAGGCTCTGGGCTCGGGCTCCGGCGGGAGGCGGCGGCAAAGCAGACGCCGAGTTGCTGGTTGGTGCCTGTGTTCACAGGGTGGCCACTCCTAGGCCACAAGGGAGATTCTCTTCAGTCTTCTGTGCAGCAGAATGTCGAAGTCCAGTCTTCTTCTTGTTTAAAGTTGATTTCAGGATGATCTGCTGTGCAATGGCACTGCTCCCACTCTTATTCCCAATCTGAGGGGTGGATCACCTACTAGGTCCCTCCTCTGGGAGGAACCAGGAAGGGGAGCGGTTACACCCCCTTTCCTTTGTCCAGCTCCTCGCCAGGCCTGGGTCTGGAAAGTCCCAGGACCGGTTTGGACTGGCTTATGCACGGGGACACCTTGTGTGCCCCGGGCATGTCTGTTTCTATTCAGCCCTGTTCTACCCAATACACAAAACCCTGTCTGGGGTGGTGCTCGCACCTCCCAAGGCAGGAAACCTTTTTCCAAGCCTCCCTCACTGGAAGGACTCCCAGCAGCAGGAGGTCAGATTCGTGTCTGTGGTGGCAGCATCCATTTTGTGATGCTGAGGCTCTGGTTAACTTTAACCGGGGTTAAGGCTACACACATGTTGTGTCCCTCTAGAAGGGTGGAATGCTATCCCCGTCGACAGAACTGTCGAGGGGATAGTATTCCAATTTGTATGACACCTTACTCGACATGTTTTGATAAAGCCAAACCAAAGATAGCATTTAACCGCGAGGATTATAATGCATTTAAGAGTATATGGTATGGCAATATCCCGGAACAGCTTAGGGAGTGGTTCCGGACAGCTGCAGACGGGCTCAGCTCATGCTAGAGCACCATCTCACATATTTCCAAGCACTCTGCCTCCAGGATTGATGAGGCCTTCCATAGGAGTGGCTGATAGGAACATATGTGTCCAGTTTAAGGGTAGATATAGGGATACTATATCTAAGCAAAAGGTGATTACACCAACTTACCCCAGCTGAGTGATCAGCCAGTTGTGTCAAATATGGAGGCCAGGCCAGGGGTGGCACAATACATGCTGCAGCCCCTGGTAGGCCTTGGAAACACCTATGCCCTGGGTACCTAGGGTACACTGTTACAGGGGCCAATAAGGTGAACCAGTTCCAATTCGTAATGCACCTAAAGTGCATTGGCAGTAATTTAGAGAGAGAACAGCAGGCTGTGGGTCTGATTAGCAGGCCCACAGCCACATTAAGTCATAAACCAGTGAAGCAAAAAGCAAATATTTGGGGTGACCATAGGATAGCAGACCCTACTCTCCTACACAACCCCCCCCCCCCCAAACGCAGGGACATTAGACTAACCTTGACCAGTTGTGTCTTCATGTTCTAAGTGGAAGTACCTGGAGAGACCATCTGCGTTGCCATGGTCAGTCCATGGGCGGTGCTCCACTGTAAAGTCCATCCCCTGTAGGGAAATGGACCACCTGAGTAGTTTGGGGTTTTCACCCTTCATCTGATTAAGCCATAAGAGGGGCTTATGGTCGGTCTGAATCTTGAAGTGAGTGCCAAATAAGTATGGTCTCAACTTCTTCAGGGCCCACACCACAGCAAAGGCCTCCCTCTCAATAGCTGACCAACGTTTCTCTCTGGGGGTCAGCCTTCTGCTAATAAAAGCAATGGGCTGGTCCTGGCCATCTACATTAAGCTGTGAAAGCACTGCTCCCACTCCCAACTCAGAAGCATCTGTTTGGACAATGAACTCTCTTGAGTAGTCAGGACTCTTCAGGATAGGTGCAGAGCACATGGCCTTCTTCAGGTCATCAAATGCCTTTTGACAGATTTCTGTCCACTGAACATTTTTGGGCATCTTCTTGGATGTCAGATCATTAAGAGGAGTCACAATGGACCCATAGTTCTTAACAAACTTCCTGTAGTACCCAGTCAGGCCCAAGAAAGCTCTGACCTGAGTCTGGGTAGTTGGAGGGGACCAGTCCATTATGGTCTGGATCTTACTCTCCAGTGGTTGAACTTGGCCTCCACCTACAAGGTGGCCCAGGTATACAATCTTGCTCTGCCCTATCTGGCACTTTGTTGCCTTGATAGTGAGGCCTGCCTTCTGCAGAGCCTCAAGCACTTCCTTCAGGTGGACCAGGTGATCCTCCCAGGTGGAGCTAAAGACAGCAATATCATCCAGATAAGCTGCACAAAAGTCATCCAACCCAGTGAGGACTTGATTCACCAACCTTTGGAAGGTGGCAGGTGCATTTTTCAAACCAAAGGGCATTACCACAAATTGATAATGCCCACTAGGGGTAGAAAATGCTGTCTTGGCTTTAGACTCCTCAGCTAACCTGATTTGCCAGTAGCCAGCTGTCAAGTCAAATGTGCTCAAATATTTGGCAGAAGCCAACTTGTCAATGAGCTCATCTGCCCTTGGAATAGGGTGTGCATCTGTCCTGGTGACAGCATTGAGTCCTCTGTAATCCACACAGAACCTCATCTCTCTCTTGCCATCTTTGGTGTGAGGTTTGGGGACCAGAACCACTGGGCTAGCCCAGGGGCTCTCTGAAGGCTCAATGACACCTAATTCCAGCATCTTTTGCACCTCAGTCTTTATACAGTCCTTGACATGATCAGGTTGCCTGTAAATCTTGCTCTTTACAGGAAGACTGTCACCAGTGTCCACCACATGGGTACACCAGTTAGTCTGACTGGGTGTCAATGAGAACATATGCCTGTATGCCTGTAGAACTTGTCTACAGTCATTTTGCTGATGTTCAGTGAGGCTGCCATCTAAGGCCACACCATCAACTGAGCCATCCTCAGGATTCTGAGTGAGCAGGTCTGGGAGATGGTCACTCTCTTCCTCCTGTCCCTCATCTGTAGCCATGAGCAAGCCCATGTCTGTCCTGCTGACATATGCCTTCAATCTGTTGACATGGAGCACCCTGTGGGGGCTCCTGGGAGTTCCTAGGTCCACCAAGTAGGTAACCTCTCCCTTCTTTTCCAGAATTGTATGGGGTCCAGACCATTTGTCTTGGAGTGCTGCTGGGGCCACTGGCTCCAACACCCATACCTTCTGTCCAGGCTGAAACTCAACCAGGACAGCCTTTTGGTCATGCCAAGCTTTCTGTAATTCTTGGCTAGCCTCAAGGTTTTTGGATGCCTTTTCCATGTACTCTGCCATCCTGGAGCGGAGACCAAGTACATAGTCCACTATGTCTTGCTTAGGCTTTTTGAGAGGTAACTCCCATCCTTCCTTCACCAGACACAGGGGTCCTCTTACAGGGTGCCCAAACAACAATTCAAAGGGGCTGAAGCCAACCCCCTTTTGAGGGACCTCTCTGTAAGCAAACAAAAGGCAGGGCAGTAGGATGTCCGATCTTCGCCTGAGCTTTTCAGGTAATCCTTTAATCATGCCCTTTAGGGTCTTGTTAAATCTTTCAACAAGCCCATTACACTGTGGATGATAAGGAGTGGTGAACTTGTAGTTGACACCACATTCCTTCCACATAGCTGTCAAATATCCTGACATGAAGTTGGCACCTCTGTCAGATATTACCTCCTTAGGAAACCCCACTCTGGAGAAAACTCCAAGTAAGGCCCTGGCCACAACAGGAGCTGTTGTGGTCCTAAGTGGAATTGCCTCTGGGTACCTGGTGGCATGGTCCACCACCACCAGTA
Organism: Lissotriton vulgaris; assembly: GCF_964263255.1. Lineage (NCBI taxonomy): Eukaryota > Metazoa > Chordata > Amphibia > Caudata > Salamandridae > Lissotriton > Lissotriton vulgaris. The sequence goes on along the minus strand of NC_141696.1, from coordinate 1,429,217,522 downwards.
TGAATCTGTGCCCAGATACTGTAGAGGGATCCATTGGACCTACAATATCAATCCCCACTCTTTCAAAAGGAACCCCCACCACAGGTAGTGGTATTAGGGGGGCCTTTGTTGTTCCACCTGCTTTACCACTGGCTTGGCAGGTTTCACAGGAGCGACAAAACTCCTTGGTGTCTTCAGACATGTGAGGCCAGTGAAAGTGAGGGACAAGCTTGTCCCAGGTCTTATTCTGGCCTAAGTGTCCTGCTAAAGGAATATCATGGGCCAAGGTGAGAAGAAAACCCCTAAATTGCAGAGGTATAACCAACCTCCTGGTTGCACCAGGCTTGGGGTCTCTACCCTCTGTGTAAAGGAGTCCTTCATCCCAATAAACTTTATGGGCACCTTGAGCATTCCCAGCAGCCTCAGCAGCAGCCTGCTGTCTGAGGGGTTCAAGAGAAGGACAGGTTAACTGAGCCTGCCCCAAGTCTGCCCTAGAAGGTCCCCCTGTCCCCAGAAACTCAACCTGATCAGGTTCAAGTTCTTCAGAGACAGTTCCTTCAGGGGTCTCAAGACCAGCTTCCTGTGAAGCTTGATCCTCACTTGTAGGCAGTTGGGAAGGCACAGCCTTAACCCTCCTGTTCTTCTTCTTGGAAGGTGCTTGGTCCATTGTTCCAGGATCCAAGACCTGAGGTTCAGAGAGGCACTTTTTGGCCTGTGACCTGGTCACAGCAAGGACATGTGATGATATCCCTAACATCTCTGCATGAGTCCTGTACTCAACTTCTGACCATAGAGAGTTCTCCAGGTCATTGCCCAACAAACATTCAACTGGGAGATCAGCACTAACCACAACTCTTTTTAGGCCAGTTACCCCTCCCCAGGAAAAGTTAACAAGTGCCACACTATGTTCAGTAGTGACATTGCTGGCATTGGTCACCAGGTAATTATCACCTGGCATGTATTGTCCAGGGTCCACAAAGTTAGGTGTCACCATTGTGACACTGGCACATGTGTCCCTGTAAGCTTGAGCCACTTTGTTATTAATCAAAGGTGTCTGTCTGTATTTGCCCAGGTTACTGGGACTGATGACAGGGGTCAAATCTATGTCCCCTTCACAAATCAGAACAGCCTGTGTAAGGGTTCTGACTAGGTCAGAATATCCTTCAGTTCCCAAAGTGATACCCACTACCCCCTTGGCTTGTGGACCAGCACTGCTAGCTGTACTAGTGGGTGCAGGTGCCTTAGGGGCTGCAGTGCTGTGGGCTCCACCCTTTTTACACTCACTTGTCCAGTGAGAGGTGTTTTTACAAGTTTTACACCAGGGTTTCTTCTGACCTTCTTTCTTCTTTTTCTTGGAAGTTTGGGACCCACCCTCTGTTTCAGTTTGGGGCCCTGTTGAAGACTTCTGGTCTTTAGATTTCTGCTCCCCACCCTTCTGGTCTGTTTTCATTTGGTCCCCACCCTGGTTCTGGTTCTGGTTCTTTTGCTTAACTCTGGTTCTTACCCATTTATCTGCCCTCTTTCCCAATTCTTGGGGAGAGGTCAAATCTGAGTCAACCAAATGTTGATGCAACTGCTGGTTCTGACAATTATTTAAAATTTGTTCTCTCATCAGCAAATTATACAATCCTTCATAGTCTGTAACCTTGCTTCCCAGCAACCATCCCTACAGAGCCTTAGTGGCACACTCAACAAATTCAGACCAGTCCTGAGTCTGTGTCTTCTGGGTATCTCTGAACATTAACCTGTACTGTTCAGTGGTTAAGCCTAACCCATCAATCAGAGCACTCTTCAGGACCATGTAGTTTCTAGAATCCCCATCACTAACTGTGAGGAGTCTGTCTCTGCCTCTACCTTCAAAGGAGAGCCACAAGATTGCTGCCCACTGCTCCTGAGGGATATGCTGTACTCTGCAGGCTCTCTCCATTGCAGTTATCCATTTATGGATATCATCCCCAGCTTTGTAGGGGGGCACAATTTTACTCAGGTTTCTATTATCAAAAGACCTGTCTTTATCCTTGTGGATATTGCTGCCACCATAGGTTCTATTACCCCACTCTCTCTAGGCTGTCTTGCTCTAGCAAGTTTATCTTGGGCCAGGGCAACCTCTAACTCTTGTCTCTGGATCCTCAATTCAGCCTCTCTCATTTTGGCCTCATGTTCCCTTCTCTGAGGGCTAGTCATCTCCCTTCTGGAGTGACCATGAGAACCTCTAGAAGCATGGGAGTTGTTAGAGTCACCTGAGTGAGTCCTTCTCCTCCTAGGCTTCTGGTTAAGTCCACCTGGGGGTCTGAATGGGTTGTTACCTGATTCAGTCCCAAATAGGCTTAGGTTAGCCTGGTTCAGTCTTCTGACCAGCACCTGACTATTTCTGTCATCATCTGACTCACTGCTCCCCTCTTCTGTCTCTTCTTCCTCTTCCTCCTCTGGGTCTACCTGAGGAGCTCCAGTGATGGGGGCTTCCTCATCTACCAGGATGATAGGGACAGGGGTTTCTACAGTGTCATCCTCAGAAGGATGGCCTCCTTCAGCATCCCCTGTGGGGTCTGCCTTAGAGGTCTTTAGAGTCTCAGACTGATCCAAGATCTCTCTAAGGTGGTCTGTGGTAGGGGAAGGCCCTGTCCTCAGACCCCTTAAGACACAAAGCTGTCTTAATCCCTTAAAGGAAAAAATAGCAAATTTGGATGGTGCCCTTGGAGGGTCACTCTCAACAGGAATGTTCCCAGTGGAACCCTCTGCTCCAGACATTGCTCTAGTGTGGGTGGATGTGTTGCAATCTACCTACACTGGTGTTTACCTACTAAACCTATCTAGTAGTTGTAGTCAGGGTGTGCTACTCCCTTTGCTCTACAACAACTAAGTTCAGTAGAACTTAAGTATACTAGTCTTGTTTTATATGTACCTAGCAGGTACCTGTATGATCTTTCAAATGATAATCTCAAAGATTGCAATGGTAAAACAACAGCAAGCTCAGATCCCAATCCGCTGCTCACCAATGTGAGAAGTTGGCCTGGTATATAATGCTCACTAATTCTAGTGATCACTTTATACCATGCCAAGCAACCCTTATGAGGATTGGTTGTAAGTCAACCTTATAGACCAGTTATCCTAGTGGTAACGTGGACAAAGCAGTCTTAGGCTAAACTCTGAAAGGCATGTGAAGCCAGCTGTATTACCATACACAACCCCCTTGAATACCAAATGAAAGGACACCACACAGATATATATTGAAAATATATATTGATTTATTAACTATAAAATCCCCTGGACTCTTTATGAGCACAGAAGCACAAGCGTTAAATCACAAGACAGTTTAAAATACACAAAAGTTGCACAATATGGATGAGCCCTAGGGGCCACCTAAACCATATACTAAGAAAGTGGTATAAGAGACACAAATCAGAACGGGAACAGGCCTAGGGCCTTGGGAATCGCTGGAGCTATTCGAGACTAGCAGTGATTAAGTCGGCAAAGGCCCGCGGGACTCGGGTGCAGTGTCTAAAGTGCACGCACTTTTCAATGTAAAGTCTATGGTGCGTAAAAAGTACAAAGTTAGTTAGTTCGGAACCTTCCGAGTGACCTAGAACGCTGAAACTTAAGACACAGGCCCTTGAGATGTGTACCAGTGTAGGAACACCGGCGGAGCTGAGTTACCTCACCCACAGGAAGCGGGTGCACAGGGTCGAAGTAGTGTCGGGTTTCGTCACGCTGGGCGATGGTGCTTGGAGCTGAAGATGCTGCAGGCGGCTCGATGTGAAGAGTTCCGGTGGATCCAAGGGTGGATCTGAAGTTGTGAAGACCTGAAAGCAGAGGGGACAATGTTCAAAGTCATTAGCCAGTGACTACCGTGGAACCAGATTGGAACCAGGCGATGTCGGGTGCAAACAGGCGTTGAGGTGTAGCTTCTCTCTGCAGCCACGTGGACACCGGGGGTCGAGGACGTCCAGGAGTCGGTCACAAGCTGTCCCACGCAGGCTTCTCGCTGATGGTGGCATCGGCAACTTGATCGGAGCAAACAGGCCTTGGCTAATGCAAGCCATGCAGGAATCGAAAAATGCTTAACACTCGAATCAGCAAGGTCAGAGCGGGTGCTCCTTTTCACAGGAGCTAGGGCAAGTCTGGAGCAACCAGACCCGCAGTGTAGTTTGTCGGTTTCGTCGCTAAGATGGCCGCTGACCACGTGGCTAGTGGCTGGGATGGCGCGTCAAGTGGCACAATGCAAAAGGGCCCCACGCAGATCGTGGAGATGCTGGAGGGCTCTTCTTCGGTGCAAGGGCTGCTCGGTAGTGGGGGTTTTCAGTCCCCAAGGCACAACGTCGAGGATGCCTCAGTTGCTGCGCAGTCAGCTTTTCGAGTGTCTTTCAAGAGGTCCGGTCCCACGTCACTCGGTGCCTCCACGGGTCCCTTCTTTGCAGGGACTGTGGATCGGGCTGTGAGAAGTCTGGGAGACTGGGTCTTGTCAGGCTCTGGGCTCGGGCTCCGGCGGGAGGCAGCGGCAAAGCAGACGTCGAGTTGCTGGTTGGTGCCTGTGTTCACAGGGTGGCCATTCCTATGCCACAAGGGAGATTCTCTTCAGTCTTCTGTGCAGCAGAATGTCGAAGTCCAGTCTTCTTCTTGTTTAAAGCTGATTTCAGGATGATCTGCTGTGCAATGGCACTGCTCCCACTCTTATTCCCAATCTGAGGGGTGGATCACCTACTAGGTCCCTCCTCTGGGAGGAACCAGGAAGGGGAGCGGTTACACCCCCTTTCCTTTGTCCAGCTCCTTGCCAGGCCTGGGTCTGGAAAGTCCCAGGACCGGTTTGGACTGGCTTATGCACGGGGACACCTTGTGTGCCCCGGGCATGTCTGTTTCTATTCAGCCCTGTCCTACCCAATACACAAAACCCTGTCTGGGGTGGTGCTCGCACCTCCCAAGGTAGGAAACCCTTTGTCCAAGCCTCCCTCGCTGGAAAGACTCCCAGCAGCAGGAGGTCAGACTCGTGTCTGTGGTGGCAGCATCCATTTTGTGATGCTGAGGCTCTGGTTAACTTTAACCGGGGTTAAGGCTACACACATGTCGTGTCCCTCTAGAAGGGTTGAATGCTATCCCCGTCGACAGAACTGTTGAGGGGATAGTATTCCAATTTGTATGACACCTTACTCGACATGTTTTGATAAAGCCAAACCAAAGATAGCATTTAACCGCGAGGATTATAATGCACTTAAGAGTATATGGTATGGCAATATCCCGGAACAGCTTAGGGAGTGGTTCCGGACAGCTGCAGACGGGCTCAGCTCATGCTAGAGCACCATCTCACATATTTCCAAGCACTCTGCCTCCAGGATTGATGAGGCCTTCCATAGGAGTGGCTGATAGGAACATATGTGTCCAGTTTAAGGGTAGATATAGGGATACTATATCTAAGCAAGAGGTGATTACACCAACTTACCCCAGCTGAGTGATCAGCCAGTTGTGTCAAATATGGAGGCCAGGCCAGGGGTGGCACAATACATGCTGCAGCCCCTGGTAGGCCTTGGAAACACCTATGCCCTGGGTACCTAGGGTACACTGTTACAGGGGCCAATAAGGTGAACCAGTTCCAATTCGTAATGCACCTAAAGTGCATTGGCAGTAATTTAGAGAGAGAACAGCAGGCTGTGGGTCTGATTAGCAGGCCCACAGCCACATTAAGTCATAAACCAGTGAAGCAAAAAGCAAAAATTTGGGGTGACCATAGGATAGCAGACCCTACTCTCCTACAGATGTTACACACACACATGTCCAAAAGACATGTGTGTGTGTAACATGCAACTTAGAAAAATGCTTTTAAAAGCATTTTTCTAAGTTTTCGCTATTTACCACAAGGTTTGACCTCGCAGTAAATAGCGGCCGGAAATTGCGATTTCGCAATTTGAAAATGGATGATGAATTGCATTTAAGGAATCTCAAATAGAGATTCCTTAAATGTAATTCCTCGCAAATTTGCGAAATCGCTATTACCGATTTTTGCATTTGGGATGATGAATCCCAAATGCAAAAATTGCGCTTGCAAAGGGCCAGATTCTCAGAATCTGGCCCTTTGCGAGCGCATTTCTCCTTCATGAATCAGGCTGATAGTCTCTGTCCCGACTAGCACTCCTCTCATCCCACTATATTTTGAGCTAGGACTAAAAAGAATTACTGACTTGGCAGCACTTAAACCTTTACTCTATTGGGTCCGCCTCTGGTCCACACCTGAACTAAGTGATTTGCTTAAAGACCTATTAAAGTTGTGGGTGTTAAGTCAGTACGCTGGGTCAAATTTGTCTTTGATTGGTTTAAAAGGCTGGGTTTACAAAAATTATGAGATGTGTCGAATATCCTATGTAAAGCTGATCTTAATTGTCTAAAAACGTGTTACTGGGCACGTATACAGGAACGTTACACAAATAACGGCTCAAATGGATCTTTGACTGACATGCTTTTGGATTTTCAGCTTTTTCCATGCTTTGAACCATTCCTGGATTCGGTATCTCTTCCCCTAGCAAAAAGTTTGTATGTTCGCTTTTGGTGAGGTGCCCTCCCACTAAGATCATTTACCAATAAATGGAACAAGGACTCGGCCTTTACCCTTTTCCCAGCCCGCAGTTTGGACTGCTAGACTGAGACACACATAATATTTTTCTGCCCAGTGTACCTTGGGCCTAGCCACAAATGGATCCTTCTAATTTGCCGGAACTTTGGACTAACTAGATATCTTGCAGCCCAAAGAATTCTAAAAAGTGACACATCTTTAATTGTCTTCACTGTTCGTAAATTTCTACAGTCCGTTTGGTACAAGCGAAGTAAAATGTTAACAGTAGTAGTCTAGTGACTTATGTTTTTGTTCTGAATATTCTCTGACTATAAATCAGTACACAAATTAGATCAGTGTACAAATTAGTTAGGCATTACATCGAGCCCTTGGTGTTTGGGGGTCCTTACCTCGTTGTTTTGGGAGCCTGTTGCCAGCATCTTCCCCTCCCCGCCGCTGCACTTTGGACCTGTGCGCAGCCGCCGAGTAGGGGAAAAACTACGCTTCCCAGCATTCCCGGCACCAGGAAGCCGGAGGGGACCACGCCCACTGCACGCCTGTTGGCGCTAAAAGCGCGAGAGACTACCGGCGGAGCGGGGCAGGCATTACATCGAGCCCTTGGTATTTGGGGGTCCTTACCTCGTTGTTTTGGTAGCCTGTTGCCAGCATCTTCCCCTCGCCGCCGCTGCACTTTGGACCTGTGCGCGGCCACCGAGTAGGGGAAAAACTACGCTTCCCAGCATTCCCGGCACCAGGAAGCCAGACGGGACCACGCCCACTGCACGCCTGGTGGCGCTAAAAGCGTGAGAGACTACCCGCTCGCGGGACCCGCGCGGGCGGTGCCGGGCTGAGCCCGGGTAGAGGGCGGGCCGTCTTAGGCCGCCAGAGGCCGGAGGAGGCTGGGCTGGGCCACCCCCCTTGGCTGTCCCTTCTCACTATCGTGGACCATACGCCAGGTCAGTGACAAAGCACTTCAAATCATTTATATAACTGCTCCTGAACTATGGGGAAAAAAACCCCAGCTGTAACTAGGCCAAAAGACTCTCTTAAATCGGCCCACCCATTGGTTACTACCACCCCGCGGCCAACATTGACCGCAATCGATAAAATGCTTCAGAAAACAATTGATGTTGTTGCAAATGCCATTCAGAACACAGAAAGGCGCTTTTCACTCCCATCTAGCTTGCCTCCCCTTTTATTGAATCATGACAATTCCACGGACTCTCTACTTGCTGCTTCTTATGCAGGACTCCCAGTGACAGATCCAAATGAGAACTGTATAATTATGGACATGGCCCCAGTGTCACAACGCACCCCAGGTAGCAGGCTATCATCAACTCCTACCCTGCTCAGGGCTGATACAAACATCAGTCAAGACTCCTGTGCACTACTGGTCGATGACCACCCATGTTTAAACGGTATTGACTCACAGGTGGACTCTGATATATCAATCACTGAGGTAGATAAAAGTGACAGTATCCCCGTGCGAACCAGGGGCCAAAAAGCCAAAAGAAAAATGAAGCACCTAAATACCGAGTCTCCATTAAAAACACATAGAACTAAAGGAGGACGCAAGCGCAACCGGAGGGCACCTGCCCCCGTAGAAAAGGAAAGGATTAAGCGAAAAGATGAAATTATGGCAGCTAAAACTCTACCTATAGAAGCTACGATAGCATCAGGGAATGAGGCATTTTGGGGGAGGATGGAGACACTATTGTCCACACTCCTAGGTCCAATCAACCAACAAATTTTAAATTTAGATAAAAAGCTGAAAGTGTTGGACGATCATGTATCAAAACTGGGTTTAGGGCAGATTTCTATCAATAAAGCTGATAATGGGACATCAGGCTCCTCTAAGGCCAAAAATAGTGGCCCTAATACTAACACCAATTTAAAAACAGTGGGCCATAATAAACCCACCCTAACTGCGCCCACACCTAGCACTAGCAAAAACCAACCCCCCCAAAACAGGCCCTTAATTCAAATTCGAATTTAACTAAAACAGCCAGTGCGTCAAGGATGGACCCTAACACTGATAATAGTGAAAGGGCCCCAATCCATCAACCTAAGAGTAATCCCCAAAACTGCCCCATAGCCCAACCTGAATCCAATTTATTGAATTCTAGGAAGAAGATGCCCTCCCGCATCAATCTCCTTCCTGAATGCGGGGCATATGTGTTGATCTTGGTGAATGTACCCAAATTAAAGAATGAACAAGAGGAAAACCACACAACTCTCAATAATAGGATTCTCCACTGGCTATCCACTAACTGTAATTTCCCAATGGAAGGAGCAAGGGAGATTATCCAAACACAAAGAGTTGGGTGGGTAGGTCCATTAAGAAAAAAGTTTGAGGGAGACTGTGTTGTCATCAACTTTAGGTCCCCACAATGGGCCCAAAAAACCCTTGCTAACGCACCATTACCCTCACCCTGGGAATTTAATACGACCCTGCTCCCCCTGGGTTCTTTTTATAGACATCTAGCCCCTGCTTCTGATTCCATGTTTAAACCGGCTGGACATTTTCAGGATCGAAATCTTGGAATCAGGAATCTATATCCATTCCATCAACTGAACCAAGATTTCAATCCCATGAACAGCCAAGCCCAGTGTTATCAAACAAAAGCCATGGGATATCCGACGTCATATCCACACTTCCCTATCATGCCCCGGCATAACTATAGTGAGAGGCCACACTTCAGTCCCAATGCAAATTCCAATTCAGGGTATAATGAGTTGAGGCCTATATTTAACATACCAACTTACAACCGATTTGAGTATGCCTTCTCAAATCTAGAAGAACAGGACTGACTGGAGATAAAGGGAAGTAGTGATGAACAGCGAGACGTTAGTGCCAATATTGAGGAACATCCCCCCCCGAGTGTTAGACACTATTACTCGGGAAATACCTGCACAAAGTCATACTATAACATCCGCAACCACAGAAGAGGTTGCACTTTCGACTTTAACTATCCCCATGCAGAGCACAGCCAACAATGCTAGAAGTAAACTTGTTAAACATACTGAACACTGTGATCTATCCATTCTTAGCTGGAATGTTGCAGGCCTAGAGTCAAGACTGACAAACCCAGAATGGGTCAAGATACTGGATGGTAAAGACATTATTATGTTTCAGGAGACCTGGGCCGTGGAGAACTTATATATTGAAGGGTACCAATGCTTTAGCGTGACAGCACCGAAACCAGATTTCGGACGCGCAGTGGGAGGCTTGTTTATTGGCATTAAGACACTGGCCGGTGATACAATCACGAACATTCAGATTTTAGAGTTCAAGCGAAAGACCCGGATTTATTTAATTAATTTTTATAACAATGACTTTTGTTTTGTTCCCAACAAAAACTTTGAAGCACTTTCTAAGACTTTATGGAATCTTGAAACTAGTTTTGCTACTGGGGAGGAAACATGGATCCTTATTGGAGGGGATTTGAATGCAAAAATTGTTAGTAAATATGGCACCGAGGAGAGGAATCACCTAGATCTGGCAGAACGCAGGTGTATTGAACTAGTTAATATCCTAACTGAGTATAACTTAAGTAATGTAATGGATATATGTCATTCCTCTAGCGAATTCCATGCCCCTACGTTCAGAGGGCGGGACTGCTCTTCCACAATTGACTTTATTTTTATGTCACCTCAATTATTAGACTGTGTGATAAAATCTATAGTGATAGAAACCTCGTTCGGTGACCACAATCCCCTCAATGTGATGCTAAAACTAGGATGTAATAAGGTTTATGAAAAAATAAATGGGGCAAGAGACATTACACCTACAGGAGATGGCCTACGCCTTAAATGGAGGGGAGTTGATAGCGGGGCTGTATTAGAAAGTGTAACAAGAGCACACCCTAACCTAATCACTTCCTGCCTAAACATGGATGGGGACTGTCACAGGATAATCGATGATTTCGGTAAACTGTGTTCAGGAATAAAAGCCTCTCTGTCAGTCCCATTACCGAAGGAGCGGAAAGAACCTAGGTGGTTCGATTCCGCCTGCTCACTAGCAAATAGGGAGCTGCGCAGGGCACTAAATACTAAACAAAGATGTCTAGTTGAGGTCCAGGCAGCCAGGAAATTTTATAAAATAAAAATAGACGAAAGGAAGGCCACATTATTAACAGAACAATGGGAGTCGTTGGTTCGGAGCGCCAATTTGAAAAACAGCGGACTCTTTTGGTCAGCTGTAAAAAAACGTGTGAAATGGGCAAACAACTAACCCCAGTTAGTTGCAATATAACCAGCAACTCCTGGGAGGCCCACTTCTCCAAAATATATGTTGCCCCATCTGAAGACACACCCGGCTCCCCTCGTGGCCAGCTCCACGGCCTAAAAATAAAACTTCATGAGGTGGTGATAGCCATTAAAGAGAGCCTTGGAAACAAGTCGCCAGGCTCCGACGGCCTACCCACAGACGTAATTAAGCACAGTCCAGACCTATGGGCACCAATCCTCCTCAACGTTTTTAACAGCCTCCCCACAGTCCCTATGCCCAATACTTGGGCCACCAGTAATATAGTCCCAATCTTTAAGAAAGGGGAGAGATCGGACCCAGTGAACTATCGTCCGATTTCTCTTCTGGATAACACACTAAAAATTTTGGGACGAGTAATATATAACAGGGTGGTAGAGTGGACTGAGGACACGGGCCTGCTGGACCCGTGCCAGATGGGATTCAGGAGCAGGGTGGGGACTGTCGAGCAATGCTTGAATTTGAAATTGATTATCGATAAGTATAGCATTGCCCGATCATCCCCTATTTACCTTGCTTTCATGGAGCTCCCATCCGCTTTTGACCTAGTGAACAGATCCAAACTATGGGCAATTCTTCTGAATTATGGACTGGACGAGGCCCTTGTTAATTTCTTGGCATACCTCCACACCGACCTCAAAGCGCAATTCAGGATCGGGGCGGGCGGAGAAGTATCGGGACCCATCAAAATAGGCAGAGGGGTAAGACAGGGGTGCGTTTTAGCACCCCTGTTGTTTATCATCTACATTAACGGTCTGGTCAAGGCACTAAAACATGTGACTAGTGATGTACCAACTATCCATGGGCTCCCATTGCCAGTTTTCATATACGCTGACGATGCAGTCCTGATGGGAAGAACTCCCAACGCTCTTCGTCTACTGGTTAGAGGCTTTGTCCAATACATGGAGGGCTTAGACCTGCGCGTCAATTTAAAAAAAATCTTTTATTATGCCATGTGGCCCCGGGAAACTCAAACTCAATACTATACATATAGGGGCAGACAAATTAGAATCTGTAACTTCATTTCCCTATCTTGGTTTGGTTTTCGCTCGAAAGCCAACAATTCTATTTTGAGTTTGTCCCGACCTAAGAAAATAGGTGCCACTAGAGCTATTTTAAAAATTTTTAAGCTACAGTGTTTACCAGTAGCCACATACGGGGCTGAGGTTTGGGGATCAGAAAAAAGCCCCGGGATTCAGCGCGAAGAAGCTCGATTCTGCAGGAAAATCCTGGGTGCCCCAATCTCCTCTGCTGAACTGATCTACCATGAGGAACTTAACCTCCCCTACGTATGTGACTTTATCAGATCTAGACCAGTTCTCTTCTGGCTAAGGATCTGGAGAAATGATTCAGCAACTTTAACTCAAAACATAATAAAAGACTGTCTTAAATGTGACCATGGCATGTCAATTCCCTGGCTCGCGGATGTTTTAAAAACATTGAGCGATGTGAACAGGGAAGATCTTTTCTCCGATCCCAGTAAAATTAAATTTAACGATAAAATGGAGGTCAGACAAGTACTGTACGCACTTTATAGCTCAGAACGAATGGAAAAAGAAGCACTCAAATCAACTGTTGCAATTTACCAGAAAAATGACCTAAGCAGGAGTAATCTTGCACAATACCTCACCCTACCCATGACGAACTGGGAGAGATCATTACTGTTCCGGTTAAGGGCAGGTTCTATAACATTTTTGTTGGGATTTCCCTTGGGTTACCAGCATAAAAATTACTATAATCCATGCCCATGTGATGGTATTAGTAAACAGAATGATTTGCACGTTCTATTCTTCTGTAAATTTTATTTAAAATATATTAACTGGCTTTTAACTCCTTATTTTAGAAAACACAGACCCCTTTCATTAGGGGAATCTTATTCAATGTTATTGTCCCTAGATACAGATGAATTAATCTTCCGCACTAGCACTTTTTTGAGAATTATAACATGTGTACGCAAAACTATGGAAAGCCCTTGATAATTGTTTAATTGTCTTATGAGAAATGCTTCAGTTTTTAAAACTCATGATTTTATACTTGCTTTTACTGTACAAATGAATGTTTTTACTCTGTACTTTTATGAATTTTATGAAATTCGAATAAAGGTCTTTTGAACTTGAACTTGAACTAGTTATTTTAGATTTTTATGAGATTTTGTTGATCACTTTGCTTTTTTGCACTTAGCTCATGGCTTTTCTTGCCTGATTTGTAATAGGAATGGAATGTGTATCTATTTTATGGCTGAACAGACAGTTTTAAAATTATAATCTGATATGGGTATGTGCTGTTTTATGTTTTTATTTATTTCTATATGTATGCTATTGTATTGTGTATTTATACTTTGATGGTTCATGGAAACCCAATAAAGTACTACTACTATAATTATAGTTTAAACTACCCCACTGTGCAATTTTTACCAGTGGTAGTCTGTCTAGTGCATATGGTTTTAATTTTTCATTTGTAGCAAATATAGAAAGTGTTATTCCAATAAATTGAGAAATTGTGTTGTGAGGAGTAGCAGTGCACTGACCTAGTGGAGCTTGGGGATGAACCCCAAGTAGACATGTGTTTTGGAGTCTGCGTTCACATCTAGTTCCATGCAGATGTTAGAGCATCATTCACCATGCCAGAGCAGTGCTCGTTTAGCTCTGTCACTACAGAACCCTAACTGCACATATGGCGAGGCTGCTGTAGCTCAGAGAAATCAATCAATCAATCAGTAAAAACGGAGAGCGCTACTTGTCACCAGTAAGGATATCCAGGCGCTGTAGCATAGCATGTGCATGTACCAGAGCACCTGCAAGTATTTATAATGGGCAGCCATAGCAGGACAGGTGCTCGAACATCACAAACCCACTTCTGTTTTCCATTAAGCCGTGAGATATGATTTACCAATGTACCAACACCAAGGGCTGTCATGGTGTGTGTGTGCACAAGCCACGGCCTATTGAGGGAAAAGCTACTGTTGCTTCTGTGTGAGAGCATGTGTATACATTTTAAAGTATGTGAGCTGTTGTTTGTGGGTGGGTGCTAACATTAGTATGCCTGTGTATCTCTATGCATGTTGTGAACTAAGACAGACTTAAGACAAACTTAAGACAAAATCCTAACTTCTGTGAATACCAAAAGTAGTAAGTTCATTCTGTGAATGCCAAAAGTAGTAAGTGCATTCTGTGAATACCAAAATAGTAGTAAGTTTAGGATTGAGTCTTAAGTTAATTCTGTGAATCGGGCCCATTGTGTGTATTTTAGGCCTCATGAGTGTTTGAATAAAAGGCATTAGCAAAGGTTTTACATTTTGAGGTTTCGCCTACATAGCTCTTACGCTGTGCTTGTGAAATCTATTGTATTTCCACCGCAGTGCTGGAAATTTCAATCGCTGGCGTGGTCATGATGGCTCCCGGCCTTCATGCGCACACGCCCACCACGACTCATGACAGCCGGGGGCTGTCATGAGCATGGAAGAGGGTAAAATGCCATTTCCTGTTGTTCTTCTTGTGTTTTCTTATCAGTGGCCCATGGATCAAATACTCCTTTTCATCCGCTTTTGTAGAACTTCTTTCTAATTTGTGAGCAAGCGTGTCAGCATCCGTGCTTGTACCTTCCTCCCCCAACCTCTTATTTACGCACAGCAGCTTGACCTCCTGTTGTTTGCTCAAAAGCACTAGGCATACTGGGATTTGTGCTGTGAGCTCTTATAGTAGAGAACAGTGTACTAATCTCTGTTAACATAAAGGGTGTGCAATGGGTAGACTTTGAAAAATATACTTGTAGAATGCAGCAAGGGTAGCAAAAGCCAAGGGTACAAAGTAGGAGTGGCCAGTGAACTCTGCTCCACAGGCGGGGTTCACAAAGTTTTGCCCACTCCACGCTCTGATACCCTAGAAGGTAGAGCATGGAGTTTCGAGTCCTCTTGCTTGGCTCACCAACATTAAGTTGGCGAGCGTGCAAAATCATACACTAGACTACCATTCCGGCAAGATTTTCCAATGCGGGCGGTCACTGCAGGTCACTACCACTCATGTTGAGAAATCTACCGCCGTTGTTCAGGAGGCTGCTGCTCGAGTAGAACATCTACTCGAGCATCAGAAAGTGTGGTGCTGTTTGAACTGATTTTACATCGCAGGACAAACTCCCGGTATTAAAAATCAGCACGAGCAGCGCAAATTATTGTACCCCGCTGCTTGCTGATCTCCGCGGTGCCTGGTGGAGGTTTTATAGCACTTCGCGGAGTTCCGCCTAGCAGAACTCTGTGAACTCCACCCAGGCCTAGTGCAAAGGCTATGTGTACATGCCCAGTGACTGCACTTACTCAAACTACACAGAATGGTGGAGGTATGACGGAATGTGCCAACACTGAGTTTTGTTCCTGGTTCGGCTTTGTTCCCCCTCCAGAACTCTCAAGTTTCCATGATGCTTGCCCTGTCTGTCTTCCCCTCCCTGCCCGCCCTTCCTAGTGTTTTCCCTTGACTCTTCCAATCTCTTACTTCTCTTACGCACACATCAACCGCCTTTCTCCCTTGCCATCGAGGATGTCCCTTTGAGACACAGTATGGATTCCACAGTGGATTTTCCCCTGCTGAGTCGAATGTTTGGACCAGTGCCCCACCTTTGAAGGGCTGATGAATATGGAGAGATCTGACTTCATTTCACTTCATGCCAAGAACCTCCTTCTCCCTGCCCATCCCACTCAACACAACCATTCACCCCCCAGGACTGTGACCCATGTGGTGGCGTTGAGCACAAGATACACAGATTGTCAGGAGCCTGGCAGTTGCTTAGTTATGCGAAGGGCCCCAGTAAGGGGCTTGTGCTTGTAGGCCAGGTCTTGATGGAACCTGATTGCAACATTTGGTGTTAAATAGCGCCTAGGCAAAACATTTCTTAAGGATCTAACACAGAGCACCATTGTGAATATGTATTTATTATTTCTGTTTTTCATAATTTGCAAGACATTTGTCCAGCATTTTATTACTTTGTGTATTAATTTGCTCATTCATGGTTTGTGTCTCGCAGACTCCTGTCTACAAGACTTCAGTGCGCTTTACACAAATGAATGGATTTGGGACTAATTACTTTATGTAGGATATACTGACCACTAAAACAAAAATTCTTGGACACTATTCCATTTGACATTTGTTAAAAAGATACCAACTTTTTCACAGGTTTAGGTTTAATCCAAGCCTGGTTCTTATAATTCGACCCTGATCTACTTTAGGACACACTAGATCCCTATGTACCTCTACACATCTATAGGGTAGCTTAGAGGCAATGTATGCAGCACATCGTCCAGACGGACAGGCTGCAGAGATGTTTGTGCAATTATAGGTTAGTGTGACCCAACATGTTCGTCTTTTGTGTGAGGGGCATTGCGGCCATTGTAATGATGGTTGGTGAGGTAAGGGTTTGAACGGGGGCATCTAGGGAGTTAGCCGAAACCCTTACAGGGTGGAGGATTATCTGGAGGAATCCACAAACACATAACACTCTGGGGCATATCAACAAGGCCCAGAGTTATAATTATTGCCACTTTGGCGTCCATTTTCGGACGTAAAGCGTTGATAATTTTAACGCCCTATTAGCATGTACACGCTAACACGTGAATCCATGCTTCTTCGCCCATTTCCTTTGTGCCTCGCCTCCCATCTGAAATACTGTGAAAATCTTCGCTAACTCAGCTTCTCCGTATTTACAAGGACATCGTTAACCTGACTAGCGACATATAAAGTTACGCAAACAAGATTTTTCGCCGTTTTCTTACACCTGCTTTTTTCTGTACTATGCCATATCTATCACGGGAGGTGGATTATCATCCTGAGTCCACATCTCCCTATTTACTATTCTCTTCCCTAACGCTGTTCCTTATCTCTGGAATTCCAGTGATAGTGGCCCTTATAGCCGCTATTGGCTGGATTTCTTTCGCCTCGGCGATGCACCTTATTAATAGTGCGCTGACCGGGCGATAGATTCCGGCGATAGATGGCGTTAGGATTTGTCACGCTAAAAGCGGTCAGCGATAAATATCGCTGCCGCTTGTTGATATGCCCCCCTGTCTCTTTAGGATTTGACTTAGTAGCCTGGTGCGTTCTCGCTCCACAGCAATGATTTTGAGAGATAGTACTCCTAACAGTCATTGGCAGGATGCAGTGAGATGGCTCGAGTAGAGACATACGCCATTTGACTGCCCTTTCTGCACAGTCTGGCCATGTTTACTAAGGTGTGTCTGTAATGCTGGGCAAGGGATGTGCTCTCTTTATGCTCAGTGAGCACCGCATATTTACTACATTTTAGCTCTGCACCACATTCACATTTTGCACCGCCCCCTCTGATCCTCTCCTCCAGATACCGCACTTTGCTAAACTTTTAAATTGACTCATGTTTAGTAGGAGCACGTTTACTGCCAGCGCTGCATTAAAAGAGGAAAAACAAAATGACAAGTACTCGAAGGGCTCCGCGCCACCCCGCCTCTCCCCTAGCGCTTCGGCGGAATAGCGTCCGCAGCTAAGGGGTTAAGGTAAAACAAAGTGCTCTGAAGTGGTCTGGCCATGGCATATTACTTTTTTAACTTTAAACTATGAAGCACAGCAGCTCACACCGCTGTGCAACATTTAAAAAAAATTATTGACAAAGCCAGTAGATCTTGTATAGGCGAAACCTATTGGCTTTGCCAATGCTTATTAAAAATGACTACCTAGCAAGCTTTCCTTATCAGAATGTGCTGCAAATAATACCACAGGGGTAGCAGAGTGTCTTACAGGTTACATAACACCGGTAAATGGAACCAATATAACTGCTTAATGTATAAGTAAGCAATATGTCTCAATAACTTAAACACTTGCTGCTGACTTCTGCTGTGACTCGCCACTCACAATATGAATATGAACAACTTCAGCTCGGATTTCCATACTTTTGAGGTCTGTAAAATCGAGTCCCATCAGATTGGGTAATAACCACATTGGTTATTTAAAGTGATTAGAAGGCAGAAGTGCTGGATGAAAAAAAAGTGACTATTTTTTGTTTCAGATATTTGAAAGTGCATAATGTCGGTGAAAAGTTGCTGATAATCAGTCACATATTTTACTCCCGCAGGCGCACCATCCATGAAGCTACAAGAGGCTCAGGTCCTGCTGATCACAAACGCTGTATGCAACAGCCCCCGCTACTATGGCGGGCTGATATCAGGCCGAATGCTGTGCGCAGGGTTTCCGCAGGGCGGGATCGACAGTTGTCAGGCAAGTATTAGCCACTAGATTTTTCTGATTGTTGCATACAGGGCCTGACTGGGCATAGCAGGCACCGGGCAATCCCCCGATGCGCCGCACGGGTGGGGGCCGGTTTTGGGTCCATGGGGCCGTTTTTGTTACAGGGCCTGTACCAAAATCGGCCGAAAACAGGCCCGGCAGAGAGCTCGGCTGCACCTCTAACCCGAGGGTGGGGAGGAGGGGGGGGGGGGGGGGGGGGGGCGGCCGAGCACTTTGCCAGGGCCGGTTGTGGTTCCCAGTCCGGCCCCTTGCATCCTAGCATGGCTGCTACCCATGCCCAACTACAAACAAAGATTGTGCTAGCAACTTGTCAAGGCTTACCAGCAGTGGTTATTTATTTATGTGTTTTTATATGGCGTGTACTTTACCTGAAGGTGTCAGAGCTCTTTACAATAGACCCAGTAACATTACATAAGGACTTCAGAGCACATAGATTACATATGAGATAAAAAACACATACATGAGTTTAAACACAAAAGGAAAACGTTACAATGGTGTTTACGACAGATGTGTAATTTAAACTAAGAGTGTTGATATAATCTGCCAGGTAGCAGGAGCGGCCGATGCAGGTAAGCGTGGTGAGGCAGGGGGTGGTGTGAGGGGGAAGTCATCAGATGACGATGAGGGAAATAACATTTTAAAAAAGAAAACCACTTATCTTGCACTTGCCGCATTTTCGAGTCAGTGATGCGACGAGCGTAAGCTAAGTGGTTTTTTGGGGGGGGATGGGAGGTTGAGAGTGATTTTGGCCATCGAGTTCTGAATGGTCTGCAGCTTTTTGGTGCGTTTTTTATTGATCCTGGCATGGAGGGCGATCCTGTATTCCAGCTTGCTTGTGACCAGGGCATGCATGACACCTTTCTGGGTGCTGATAAGGAGCCATTCGAAAACCTTCCTCAGCATCTTCGGGGTATGGAAGCATGAGGTGGTGACAGCATTGGCTTTGGGGTTTATGTCAAGTTTGATCTTGATGATAATCCTGAGTTTCTTGGCATGGGTGTTGGATATTGATTCTGGCTCTGTTTGCCACCATGTGGAGTCCCACTGTTATGTGGTTCAGTTTTAGACAGTCTTCATCCAGTGGGCAATTTCAGTCATGCAGGCATTGTACTTGATCTGAGTACTGGGTGTCTTGTTGATGAGCGAGAGAATAGAGTTGTGTGTAGAGGACATCAATATGGGTGAGTGGACCTTGCTGGCTAGCGGGATCATGTTATCATTGAAGAGGATCCGATTCAGGGAGGGTCTTTGCGAAACTCCGCAGATGAGGTTGTGGGCATCTGTAATGTAAAGTGCCAGGTTGGCAGACTGGCTCCTTCCAGTCAAGGGGGAGCAGATCAATCAGAGTGCTTGTCCCTGGATTATGACGTCATGTAGGCACTGGATGAGCACTGGGTAGGACACTGTGCCAAATGCTATGGAGAGGTCCACGAGGATGAGGGCTGCCATTTCTCCTCTGTCCAAAGTCATGCTGAAGTCATCCGTAGCAGAAATGAGGGCAGTTTCTGTGCTGTGGTTGGGACTGAAACAAGACTGAGTGATGTTGAGGATTTGGTGGTCATTGAGGGCCCTAGCTAGGATGGTAACAGAGAGATCGATGTGTAGTTGGTGAGTGTTGAAGGGTCCGCATAGGGTTAGGAATAGGAGGGAAGTTGCATGTTTCAAAGCAACTGGGAACGTCGTGGAAGAGGTGGAGGGCTTCAGAATGTATGTGAGCATTGCGCTGATGGTTTGTAGTCCTCTGTAGTAGGAGTGGTTGATGGGAGGGGTCCAATGGGGCCCATGGTGGAGGTAGTTTTTTCTGGGATGATGACAGGCCATGTGTTTAGAATTGATACAGAGGTATTTGGCTTGGTCGGTCGAATCTGGTTGTGGGCTGGAGTTGCGCTAAATGTGGTAATTTTGTTGCTGAAGAGTTCTATTCTATTCTATTCTTCAGGACTTATAAAGCTCATGGCTACCAGGATTGGGCTAAACAGCGCTATCGTAATAAGAACAGTAAGTGAATTAAAGATAATGTGAGAGAGTTAACAGACAAGATACGTCTTAAGTTTTTAGCTGAACCTCGCAAATTTGTCCTCCAATCTGAGGCTGGTATGCAGAGAGTTCCAAAGTCTAGGTGCAAGGTAGGCAAAAGACCTGCCCCCACTTCTAGCTTTCTTAATTCTGGGCACAAAAAGCAGGCCACAATTACTTGATGGCAAATCCCCATTGGTATGGTGGGAGATGGCCATTTGCTGCAGAGCAGATTGGCCTGTGTTATGCTTTGCCCAATATAAAGTGCAAAGTGCTTTAAATTGTACTCTGCAGCTTATAGGCAGCCAATGAAGCGTTTTAAGCACATGGCCAGCCAATTGTATGTTTTTAATATCTAGCAGTATCCATTGAGAGAGATTGTTACACATATAATGCCCAGGATAGATTGAGGTAGAGGTGGCTGATGGTGAGGTGAACTCTTTTACAAAGGTAAAGATTTCTTCACTTCTGTTGGTGTTGGCATCTATCTGGTTTGCCAGAGCAGCACATTTGGTGGTCCGGATCATTTGGTCATAGCGTCTCATGGCGGATTTGAATTGCTCCTTTCACAGTGCAGGTCCATCTGGTAGCTGCTGCTGTCCCCATTTGCTGTGATTGACCTGAAGGTCAGGAGTTTGAGGCCCTCCTCCACATGTAGGCTCTTGCTTGCACTTTGTCCCGAAGACACACCAAAGGCAAGCCTCTTTGCGCCATGGACCCTGGTTCTCGGACACTCCACTGCTACAATGCCATCATCCACCTCATTCTCAACCGTGAATGCCACGCCACCTGCCATCTAGCATCACTGAAGAAGACCCATGAACCCTTCCCCTGCCGGAACTGCAACTATGCCTTCACCCACGCCAATACGGCAGCTTCTCTCGTCGCCGCCCAGCTGACCAACAGTAAACCTGACCGGCTCAACTGCATCCTCCTCAATGTGCAATCCCTCCACAAACACTCCACCTCTCCTGACATTGCTTTCTTCACTGAAACCTGGACTAACCCATAATCCGGACATCAACATCGCCATTCCAGATAGCTGCAAAATGACCCGCAAGGACCGCCCCATCCACCCAGGAGGAGGTTTCACCATAGTCGACGAGAACACCCTCGGGCTGACAACGTACTCTACCAAACCAACTACAACCACGGAACACCTCTACTTCCAGACCAATTCCAACTACACCCTCCATGGCACCCTCATCTACAGGCCCCCCGGCCCCTGATCGCACTTCACCAATGCTATCATAGACCTCATCGTACCCCAGGCTCTCGCATCCACCGACTACATCCTACTCGGAGACCTCAACTTACGCATGGACAACCCCAGAG
Source organism: Lissotriton vulgaris (assembly GCF_964263255.1). Taxonomy (NCBI): domain Eukaryota; kingdom Metazoa; phylum Chordata; class Amphibia; order Caudata; family Salamandridae; genus Lissotriton; species Lissotriton vulgaris. Next base: position 1,429,196,131 of record NC_141696.1, on the reverse strand, counting down.
ACCAGAACACTGCCTCCCTACTGGAGAACCTCATCCACATTGGACTCAAGCAGCTAGTCACCGCACCAACTCACACAGCTGGCCACACACTCGACCCCAACTTCTCCACCAGCAGGAAAATCAGCTACAGCCAAACCACCAAACTCTTCTGGACTGACCACCACTGCATGCATCTCCCCTTTGACACACCCACAGTATACCACCGCCCTCAACTCCCCTTCACAGCTGGATCAAGGCCACCAAAGAACTACTCGTTGACTCCCACAGCACAACGACTCCACCTACGCCAACGGAAGCCAACACCGCAGCATGCAACCTCCACTGATTAATCTCTGACTGCGGTGACCCTCTGGCACTCCTCAAGGAAAGACCAGGCAAGTTTCAAGATTGCCTGCTGGTTCACTCCTGCCCTCCTCGAGGCCAGAAGCACCTGCAGCTGACTCGAGAAGAGAAGGAGGAACAACAGAACCCCAGAAACCCGCTCTACCTTCAAATCTTCCGTAAATGCACACCACCTCCTCCTCAAAACCACGAAGAAAACAGCCCTCCAAGGCGGAATCAGCGCCAATGCACACAGTAGCAAAGAACTCTTCACCATCATCAAGGGGTTTACCAGGCCAACAGCGAGACCACAGATGTGTGGCCCTCCTAAGACCTCTGCAACAAACTCAGCACCTTCTTCCACCACAAGATCAGCCAGATCAATGATAGCTTTGACACCCTGAACCCTACCTCTATGCCCGACACCACCGCATGTAACCCCGCCGCACCACAACAGACCATGCTCTGCTGGATCCCACTCACAACAGAGAACACATTCAAGACCACGAAGAGCATCCACTCAGGAACCCCGTAGGACCCCTGCCGGAACCACATCTTTCACAGAGCAGCTGCAGCCTACGCCACCCATTTTTGCCACACCATCAACAGCTCCATCGAAACTGCCACCTTTCCCAATGACTGGAAACACGCTGAGATCAACCCCCTGCTGAAGAAGCCATCCTCAGACCCAAAAACCTCATGAACTTCAGAACCCTGCTAGACAATTCCGTTCTGCCCAACGTGCCCTAGCCTCCATCCCCAAAATCCACAAGACCAGAACAGGAGGATTTTCATTCTCCTATCTTGCCACCAAGACCTGGAACCCCCTGCCCCTCCACCTCGGGCAATCTGCGCTGCTGACCCAGTTCAAGAAGGACCTCAAGACCTGTCTCTCTGAATGATCCTCCACCTAATGGCACGAGCAGGCCCCCGCCTCCCAGCGGCTTGAGACCCTCATGGGTGAGTAGCCTCGCTTTACAAGCCCTTCTTAATTCATTGATGTAGATTTCATTACTAGCTATCTGTTGGTTCATGTGATTTTCCTCCTGATTTTCTCCTCTTTTCCTGCTTACATACATTGGATGCACCCACTGCAGCTGGGAGACGTTGGTACCATTTGTCTTCCTCAGCGCATGAAGTTTTCCATTGTTCCTGCTTCTGAGTTCATGGTCTGGTGGAGTTTTGCAGGTTGCTTTGTGGAGGTTGCAGGACCTACACATGGGAGCTCTTCTTTCTTTTATGCAGCACAACAGCTTGGCCGTAGCTCCTGCCCATCGTAGTTGTCTTTCTTTTGGTGCCTAAAACAATATTAGTTTTTCTGTACTTGCTTCTGTTTTGTACTACTCTGGCTTGTCCAATTTCTTCTGGTTCGGAGGCCAGCAGACTGCTTAACCCCTTCCATGCTGATATCAGCCGGGAGCCGTCATGGAACACAGTGCTCGTGTGCTGATGACGGCTCCCGGCCGTCATAACCGCACCCGCAATTGGAATGTGCCTCACAGGCGCAGAATCGCGGCCGCAGCCAGGGGGTTAACATTGCCATTGCCTCTCACAGTAATGACTGTGACAAGACAGAAAGGATGTGGAGGTAATGCAAGCAATCTTAATTACGTAGGGCCCGATTCACAGAACTAACTTAAGACAAAATCCTAAACTTACTACCATTTTCGTATTCACAGAAATTAGGAGTTTTCTCAGTTTAGGAGTCCTAAAGTTAGTACTCCTAACTTTACTACTATTAATCTGAGAAAAATCCTAATTTTAAGACTTTCGGTTGTCACAGAAGGCATTTAGGCGTCCTAAAGTTAGGAGTCCTAACTTTACTACTACTAAATTGAGAAAAATCCTAATTTTAAGACTTTCGGTATTCACAGAAGGCATTTAGGAGTCCTAACTTTACTACTACTAAGCTGAAAAAAATCCTAATTTTAAAACTTTCGGTATTCACAGAAGGCATTTAGGAGTCCTAAAGTTAGGACTCCTAACTTCTGTGAGTACCGAAATGAGTAAGTGCCTTCTGTAAATACCAAAATGAGTAAGTGACTTCTGTGAATACCAAAATGGTAGTAAGTTTAGGATTTTGTCTTAAATTAATTCTGTGAATCAGGCCCTCCTAGTCCAGCACTTACTCATCACAGTCTAGAAGCCAGGCTCTCCCTTCCCTGTCGGCTGTTATTAACAGCTTGATATGTGAAGGCCTTAGTGATGCTTGTACCGAGATTTAAGTTTAAAGAGGATGTGTTCTAAGAATTGCCTCAACAATTTAAGGGGATACATTTGAAAGTGATCACTTAAGGGTATGATGTAATAAGGCTAGCTATCCTGTCGGCGAATTTAACCTCACATGTGAAAGACGTGTGATGAGAGGGACTTGTACTAAATTTACTGCTGGACATTTTTTTGTTTATTTCTGACTAAAGTCTTGAGAAAGTGTATACTAATTTAAGGTCCTTCAAATCTCTCTTGACGGTAATATGTTCCCATTCTAGCCCTGCTTACTCACCATAGCTGTTTAAGATATCTAATACTTTTTATCATGAGTCAACTGAATGTTATCAAATACACCCAAAGACCTCTGATAACTTTAGGGTAAGGTTAGTGTTTGTTTTAGAGGAAGTCTGGGTCAGCCTGTAAATACTTTTGCCTGCTACGCCCTACAATCAAAGTAGAAATGTGTGTGAAGTGTGGTGTTATCATAACATTTAAAGTCTCTATGTGGGCGTCTCAAATGTAATTACCTACTTCTGGCCCAGACATATATGTAAAATACTGAAACTCCAATGCTTACCTCTACTAATATTGAATGTGAGCATTCAAACCTGCCTTTGCTTCGAAACTCTTTAAGATTTCTGTATCCTTGCTTGTTTAACTTTTTTTTAGATAGTTTTTTTTAGCACAATTAAAATTACAGTATAACAGATGGCATAGTCAGCAGAAGTAGCCATTTTGAGAATAAATTAACAATGGAATCAGGTTGTGCCTAAGATAAATGGCATACAGGGCAAACAGTAAAGGTGACAGAGAGAAGCGTTACAGGTAATCCTGGTTTGTTTGGTCTTCTATGTACTTTAATTACTTGTGAGGTTCTCTGACACCCCATTAGGCTTTTAGAAGTGCTACATCGAAAAAATAAATAATAAATAAATAAAAAGTAGCCCAGTGCGAGAGCAATAATGGTGTTTGAGAACACCACCTTCCTCCTTGTTCGAAATTAAGTCAATGGAAAGCCAATGTGGGTAAATGAAACAACTCACATTTTTGACAGATATCCCATTGGAGCTTAACTGTTAATCAGGAGGCACATCATTCCACCAAGTACGGGTTAACATCCAATTACGTGTTTTATGGACGCAAATTATCTAATGCTTTTTGACCAAACTCTAATTAGATTTTATCCCAACAAGCAACATTTTCTTACAATTAACATGTCCTGAAGTTGCAGTGTGATATTTGTAATTCACATATTAACATATTGGTGCATGGTTAAGTAAAATGTAGAGTTGGGGTACAAACAATTGCAATTAAAAATATTTTGGTTGTCAGGAGCTTAAAAAGTTTGAATGGTATTTTTTGGCCCCATCTTTTCAAGCATATTAGAACATTGGAATGTTGGGAGCTCCATTGCAGACAATGGAGTGCTCCCTGCTTCTATGGGCCGTTAAAGTCCTGCAGAACAACATTCCAATGTTCTACAAAGGCTTCTCGAAGCTCAAGGGGATTTATATCCCCTCGAGCTTCGAGAACCCTTTGTTTAATTTGTTAGAACATTCTGCCCTCTAGTGGCAGAATGTTCTAATAGCCATATAGCCCTTTGTAGCAGGGCTATACCGGGTATTAAAGTCCCGCTGTCTCGTTAAAGTCCCTCGCCTTCGACTCTGGCCTTTAACGATTCAGCGGGCCTTTATTAGCCGTTATAGCCCGCTACGGTGGGCTATAAGGCTATATTAATCTTAACTCACTCAAGCTACTACGAAGATAGATTGGACACTTTAATTATTTTTTAGCACAATAATTTGATAGCTCTTTCAGGTACGTCTAGTTTAACCATCCAAGCTGCTTCAAGACTGGAGATACATCATGCTTGTCCTTACTAGCTAAAATTACTAGTCATTTGAAAATGGTGATATTAAGAGGCTCTTAGCTGCCCCCCAAAGTCCTAGCCCCTTTATTTGTCACACTGAGGCAGGGATTTGATACATTAACAATCTTATTAAAGTACAACCCCTCCTTCTGTAGGTTAGAATTTGGACTAAAAGTCAGACTTCCTTTAATAGGGCTGTAGTGTACTTACAGGCTACCTGAAACTCGACCATTGCCTGAGTATTCCTACGATGAAGTATATTCAGAACATCTGTTGGCGCTTGGGGTGGTAGGATTTGTGTACCTCTCCCAATAGTGCGCTTGCCAGACTAATTGTTACTTTGAAGTGGGATGTTTGGAGGGCAGAATGCTGAGGGCTGCAGATAAACCAACAGTCCAGGCTTTTATGGTGATTTGTTCGAGCGTCAGTCCTGTGCCGTACTTCATATGGGTGGGCAACAAGCTTTATACATAGTCAGACTCGGGTTATGCACTGTGCACTTTTTGGCTGCTTTTAGTCAACAAGGCTCCTATTTTTCCCAACCATCTCTGTGCCCCTGTGATGATCAATCACTACAAACTACTTTACATTTTATGTTTTTTTGTAAATTTTACTTGCTGTTGAGTAAACGTTATCTATTGCTCATTCTTAGGGAGGCAAATATTCGCTACTGTAGAGCGGCTTTTACTTATCTGCAAACATTGCCTAACCTTAAGATCTGTATTCTTGCTGCTGTATACATTGAACGTGCCATTAAGCAGAGGGTCACCGTTCTTATGTGATGTTTTTTGGACTATTAAGGGTTATTTATTATTGGATCACTGTACACTGATGTGTTTTTATATATGCATTGTGATTGTTTTTATACTTGTATGGTCCAACTAGACCGAAAAAAGTTATTTGAACTGAACTGAAATAACAGTCATTAATACTTTTACATTTAATCTGAAGGCTTAGTGTAGCATTCTTAGTTAGTGTTCGAATGGAATTGTTATTATACATTGGGGTTGTATGTTCTGTGGTAGTTGGAGTGAGGCACTTGCTATTGATGGTGGTTGTTTAAGCTGTCTCCTACCATTAAATATATCTTCAATCAATTCTCTGCGTTCCTGTTTACTAAATAATCTGGCGACGATCGGGATACATTTTTTTTAAAGGAACCCATGTGTAGTTTTGCAGAGGATTTTTTTTTAAGAACAGAACTTGGGAGACAGCGTTCGCCATTACTACAAAGGTATTTATTGGATTTTGTGTAAATTGATTGCACCAGCGGCAGGTTTACAGTAAGTGCTTTGATTGCACCAGCAGGTGTTCATTTTGAATCATATATTAATATTTCTAATACTTTAATTTTGGATTAGAAGGCTGGTTTAATTTTCGTCTATACTAAAAGTAGACAACTGATCGATTTAACTCCAGTACCTTCAAGTAGCGGTGTTTTTGAAGCGGTTTAAAAAAAAAAAAAAAGAAACTCGTTTTTATGGAGACATTTGGCTACAAGTACCGTTGGTAGCGCGAGCATATTTTCAAAGGAAAACACTGACCTGAACTTGTTTTCTTCGAGTGCGACTGATCAGAGTATTCTTAGAACTCTGTGTTCTTTGCTGACGGTCAGGATTATACAATGTAGTGAGTCTATGTAACTACGCTACTTCCTCATCACGCAAAGGTCAAAGTACTCCGAAATACGTGGAGCGGCCATTTTGTTTACAACTAGTCTCCGATTCGGATCGCTTTATCGACAGAGTCTTCTCCAATGAGGAAAATACATTTATTAACTTATGAAGAGGCTTTTGAGTGACTATAAACAAGTTCTTATTTACAATTGACAACGGACCACAGTGACTACTTTTATTATTTTTTTTCTTGTTTTTATGCTCCTCATATTGTCAGTATTTTCTCCCATGTTATTACTAATCTAATTTTCCTTTACAGGTGTTTAGTGTTTAATATATATATTTATATATATATATCTTTAAAAAAAAATTAGAAATTGTCAAATAATATCACTTCACCTACGCATTTCTTACCTTTAGCTGGTAATCGCAAGATGGAATGGGATCTATGGTTTCCAACATTTTTAGCCTATGTAGACGTAGTAGAAGAAGATGGATGTTCACCAAAGAGGAAATTATCACTTTTAAAGAACTGTTTAGGTGGTGCAGGTCTTAAGGAATTGGAAAATGTACCTCCTATCGAGGGGGCAGGTGCTGGTGATTTGAACATTTTTGAAGCTGTAGTAAAACAATTTCCTACTAGGTGTGGGAGGAAAATTAACACTGTCATGGAGAGATTTAAATGCTATTCTCGTGTACAAAAAGAAGATGAATCTATTGAAGATTATGTAGCCGCATTACGCTCTTTGGCTGGGTCGTGTGCCTTTGAAACAATCAATTTTGATCAAGTTTTAAGGGATCAAATCATGATGCATACAAAGAGTAAAAAGATCTAAGAACGTTTGTGGATGGGAGCTGAATCTACTCTCAGTGCAGTGTTAAATATTGCTAAAGGGATTGACCAATCTGAGTTATTTGTCAGTGAGATTAGAGGTCAGGATATTAAAAACAAAGTAGTGATTCCTGAAGTTGCTTTAGTGAAGACGTTTCCCAATTCCAAGAAACCTTTGTTTACTGCTTCCAGAAAAGAGAATTTTGGGAGAGAAAATAAACCGTTTGCAAACAAATCCCAGATTATCTGTTACAGGTGAGGGAGTAATGACCATGTAGGAAGCTACAGGGGCTGTCCAGCATGGAACAAAATATGCATAAAATGCAAGAGGCCAGGTCATTTTAACAAAATGTGAAGATCTTTACAGAAAGTAAATATGTTAACTCATGAAGAGTGTGATGACTCCAAGCAATCTTCTGAAATCAACAGCTTATTATGTGTTGGTGACACTGAATGTATAGATTTCCCAAAGGATACTATTGTGATTAATGGTGTAGAAATATCAATGCTTATTGATTCTTGTGCCTGGTATAGTATTATAGGCAGAAATGTTTTCGATAAATTTTGGAGCACAGTGAAATTGTCGCCACCAGACATACAACCTGGTGGTTATTCAGGTCATAAGATTAGCTTAGATGGATTTATGTGGGCTGACATTAAATTTAAAGACAGAATGATAAAGGGAAAAGTTTATGTTTCGACCAAAGGTGCATCAATTTTGGGATGGCCTCACCAACATGAGTTGGGTATTAAACTTGATCCTATTGCCTCACCGCCAGTGTATGTGCTTTCACCTGATGATGACTCACAATTCATATGAAAGGAAAGTTTCCTAGTATTTTTTCCGACAATTTAGGTGAATACGCCAAATTCAAACACCGCATTATTCTAAAGGATGGTGCTATCCCCGTTCGACATAAGGTTAGGAATGTACCATTGGCGTACCGTGATAAATTGAAAACAATTCTAGCTGATTTAGTATCTAAGAAAATTATAGAACCCATTGAATCCTCACCTTGGGTTTCTCCAGTGGTTTTGTCCCTTAAGGCTAATGTCGAACTTCGTCTATGTGTAGACCTTCGAAGTTTGAACAAAGAAATCTGGATTGATAGACATCCCTTACCACATATTCACAAACTAATTTCTACCCTTTCAGGTGCCTGTGTGTTTTCAACGTTAGTTTTAGCTATTGCTTCCTGTGCAAGCTAACTTTGTAACTATTTTACAACGGCTCTGGCAGCTTGCTGGCGCCATTGTAAAATAGTTGCATGGTTGGGCACAGGTCTGCAGCTCACTCAAGGGACCCCTGCGCCCTTCGGGGCAATTGCATAGTAACACACACATGGTCGCTCGAACTAGTTGATGCTCAAATTCAGTGACTCATTCATTAGCCCAAAAACAATCGTGAGCGTCGTCGAGGCTGGACAGGTGTGCCTTCTTCCCAAATCTACCGTGGAAAATCAGCTGTGATGCAGGATAGGCTTTGCATCCTTGACTTTCACGAGCGCAATACCTGTGCTGTTCCTATGATCAGGAGCTTCTTTCTCTTCATCTGCTGAACTGATCTTTCTCTGACCTTTTATTCACACAAGAGGCACATACCCTACTGGGCACATTGTGCTCGCACGGGTTTCTGCAAGTTCGCACGCGTTTTGTACAATTTCGCAATTTGCAAAATTGTACAAAACCCTCGCAAACTTGCAGAAACCCGTGCGAACATAAAAAAAAAAATCCGCAAATTCGCGAGAATTCGCGGATTTTGCGGATTGCGAGTTCGCAAATCCGCAAAATTCGCGAACGCGAGATTCGCAAAATTCGCCCATACTTAGTGTCCATCTAAAAATAATAATGGCTCTTTGTTAGACTTTGCTGGAAGGGAATCACAAAATCCAAGTATAGAAAATGATGCATCTTACTCGGCTATGTTTCATACTTTATGGGTGTGAAAATCAAAATGCAGATGCTGATGTGTCCATTCCTGCAATTGATAAGAGTACACAGGATGGTGCTTCTGTTATTATTAATGATGAAAGTGATGACAATGTTATTCAGTCCACTGATGTTACTAATGTTATTTAAGGAAAAGTACTCGTGTTAAACAAATTCCTGTAAAACTGCGTGATTATTTGCATTGAATTCGGTTTTTTTCTTCTCTTTCTTTTGTTTTTTTTGTTTTTTATTTATTTTTTTGTTTTTTTCAAAGGGGGAAGGTGTGTAGCATTCTTAGTTAGTGTTCCAATGGAATTGTTATGATACATTGGGGTTGTATGTTCTGTGGGAGTTGGAGTGAGGCACTTGTTATTGATGGTGGTTGTTTAAGCTGTCTCCTACCATTAAATATATCTTCAATCAATTCTCTGCGTTCCTGTTTACTATACTTAGCACACCCACTTACCCCAGTTCTTCATATGGGCGACTTTGTACAAGACAAAACGTAGGAATTAAAAGTCTACATTTGCCGACAGGAAAACATAGTTAAGTGATATAAATCTAATGAAATTTTGGAGTGATCTTTTGGTGATTCAATCTAAAGTTTGGGATCACTTTTGCTATACATTTCACTAGTCTTCTGTATATTTAATGTACAATAAAAAAAAATATTTTAAACTAGGAACATTGCATTACGTAGAAAGGAAGGATTACTGACAGAATATCGAGAGTCAAAATATTGACTTGCCAAAATATTGAGGTAAAAATATAGAATGCCAGAATATCGCCTTCCTATCTACAAACATGTAAGTACAAAAATATCGACTCCAAAATATCGATAGGAAAAAATATAGACAGTCAAAATATCAAATTTTTTTCAATATCTTAAAAGTCATTTAAAACTAATATAATAATAAATATAATTAATTTAAACATACTTAAATGCTTAAATAAACTTAAAATTAATAAATAATTAATGCAACTTAAAAATATTTTTTTAACATGTATATATATATATATATATATATATATATATATATATATATATAAATCAGCCTACTGTCACCTTCAGAAGAGCACCGTCAATGAGAGATGTTTTAGTTAAAACTAGCCCTGAGGTGATTGACAAAAGGAACTGGTTGACTGATAAGAGGGGTTTGTTAAAATGCTTTTCTTGTCGGACTTGTAAGTTTGGAATCAATAAACATTCTTTTTTGGATCCTTTCTCAGACATGCCCAACAAGATAAACGGTTATTATAACTGCAAAACTGACTGTGCGGTATATGTTTTAGAGTGTACGTGCCGTCTTTCATATGTCGGCAGTACCAAACTCCCTGTGTTTAATAGGATCCTCCAGCACTTGCGGGCAATCGTGAATTCTGATCCATCATATCCGGTTTTCCGTCATATCAAACTTGTGCATCAGAATAAATTAGAGGATTTAAAGTACTATGTAATTGACTCTGTTCCTAAATCAATACGTGGTGGAGATAGAGAGAAAAAACTTCGCCAGCTAGAGAGTCAATACATAGTTAGACTTAACACCAAAATACCTAATGGTCTAAACACAGGGGAGGATTTCGTCCACTTTTTATAACATATAAATAGTGTTGGTTTGTAGATATATGTTTAAATGATATTGGGCTCAATATCAGGTACCTATCCTCTTTTTTTGATCTACAATTTTGATATGTCTATCTATGATTAATTGTGTTTTTTAAATACAAGTTGTGTGTGTATATATAAGAATTTAGGTTTTAAATTATGGGTATTATATTTATTGAAAATAATGGATTTTTAATATAACCTTTTATTCTGTGAGATTTTATTGGTTTTTCTAGCTTGTTCTAGTTTGGCTGATGGACTTTCTGGCTGAGGGTTATTACTCCATTGTAAATATTTGATGAAATATAATGCACCCAATAATGATCCCACTGAAATTGCCTAGTTTTATTCATATATTCATATATTTATTTGTACAACGTTTAGATCTTATCTTTTTAACTTTCACATTAGAACCCATGTTATCAGGGATAAGCTGAAAAATCTCTATCTTTCACTATGTTCTGCAAAGCTTGCTTGATGTTTGCATCCGCACACTTATTTGATTTTAATTATGTTATTAATGTATGGCTGTTAATACAGCTACATTTCACTATTTGCACATTGGTTATTTTTACTATGAGCATTTTTTGTTAAATTATGCAACACATTTGTAGTCCTTTCAATGAATTAGGATTTGGGCACTTGCCCCGGATTTTTTCTGATTATAATGAAATAATATTATAATTTCCTTTTTTTTAAATATTTGTAGAAATGTTTAAATTATGCTTAACAATGTACAATTTTAATTGTTGAACTATAGTTTTTTGATAAGACTTTAGGACTTGAATATGTATGATTGCACTATGCACTTTCAAAATGACTTTTAGTCTATTTACCCTTTCCATGCTTAAAATGGGAGGGTTTTAAAATGTCTCATAGTATTTGTGGGTGGTGTTTTTTCCTGGCACGTCATGTGATCAAGGCCGGGGCAACCCGGCTGAAACGTGTCATGTTGTGCGAAGGCTTCAATAAATTGCACTGAATTGAAAACCTTTTGTGGTGGTCCGTTCCTGGTGAAGGAGTTTGCTTTATTCAATCCAGGATTTGGTTTCCATATATATATATATATATACATATTATTAACAAAACATATACAATATTTTTTCTGTAGGATAGTGAGAGGGTTAAATTTACTATTCACACTCCAGAGAGTGCAACAGTAGGGAAAGCGTTGGATAGCGTAGGGGTAAAAATTACTATTCCCACTCCAGAGACCGCAACAGTACGGAAAGCGTTGGATAGCTAAAGGGTAAAAATTACTATTCCCACTCTAGTGAGCGCAACAGTAGGGAAAGCGTTGGATAGCGTAGGGGTAAAAATGACTATTCCCACTCCAGTGAGTGCAACAGTAGGGAAAGCGTTGGATAGCGTAGGGGTAAAAATTAGTATTCCAACTCTAGAGAGTGCAACAGTAGGGCAAGCATTGAATAGTGAGAGGGTAAAAATTACTATTACCACTCCCGAGAGAGCAACAGTAGGGAAAGCGTTGGATAGCGTAGTGGTAAAAATTACTATTCCCACTCTAGAGAGCGCAACAGTAGAGAAAGCATTGGATAGCGTAGGGGTAAAAATAACTATTCCCACTCTAGAGAGTGCAACAGTAGGGAAAGTGTTGGATAGCGTAGGGGTAAAAATTACTATTTCCACTCCAGTGAGTGTAACAGTAGGGAAAGCGTTGGATAGCGTAGGGATAAAAATTATTATTCCTACTCCAGACAGTACAACAGTAGGAAAAGCGTTGGATAGCGTAGGGATAAAAATTACTATTCCCACTCTAGTGAGTGCAACAGTAGGGAAACCGTTGGATAGCATAGAGGTAAAAATTACTATTCCAACTCCAGAGAGTGCATCAGTAGGGAAAGCTTGGGATAGCGTAGGGGTAAAAATTACTATTCCCACTCCAGTTAGTGCAACAGTAGGGAATGTATTGGATAGAGTAGGAGAAAAAATTACTATTCCCACTCCAGTGAGGGCAACACTAGGGAAAGCGTTGGATAGCGTAGGGATAAAAATTACTATTCCTACTCCAGAGAGTGCAACAGTAAGGAAAGCGTTGGATAGCGTTGGGATAAAAATTACTATTCCCACTCCAGTGAGGGCAACAGTAGGGAAAGCATTGGATAGCGTAGGGGTAAAAATTACTATTCCAACTCCAGAGAGTGCACCAGTAGGGAAAGCGTTGGCTAGCGTAGGGGTAAAAATTACGATTCCCACTCCAGTGAGTGCAACAGTGGGGAAAGTGTTGGATAGCGTAGGAGTAAAAATTACTATTCTCACTCCAGTGAGTGCAACACTAGGGAAAGCGCTGGATAGCATAGGGATAAAAATTACTATTCCTACTCCAGAGAGTGCAATAGTAGGGAAAGCGTTGGATAGCGTAAGGATGAAAAGTACTATTCCCACTCCAGTGAGTGCAACAGTAGGGAAAGCATTGGATAGAGTAGCGGTAAAAATTATTATTCCAACTCCAGAGAGTGAAACAGTAGGAAAAGCATTGGATAGCGTAGGGGTAAAAATTACTATTCCTACTCCAGAGAGTGCAACAGTAGGGAAAGCGTTGGATAGCGTAGGGGTAAAAATTACTATTCCTTCTCTTAGTGAGTGCAACAGTAGGGAAACCGTTAGATAGCGTAGGGGTAAAAATTAGTATTCCAACTCCAGAGAGTGCAACAGTAGGGCAAGCATTGGATAGTGAGAGGGTAAAAATTACTATTACCACTCCAGAGAGAGCAACAGTAGGGAAAGCGTTGGATAGCGTAAGGGTACAAATTACTATTCCCACTCTAGAGAGCGCAACAGTAGAGAAAGCATTGGATAGCGTAGGGGTAAAAATAACTATTCCCACTCTAGAGAGTGCAACAGTAGGGAAAGTGTTGGATAGCGTAGGGGTAAAAATTACTATTCCCACTCCAGTGAGTGTAACAGTAGGGAAAGCGTTGGATAGCGTAGGGATAAAAATTATTATTCCTACTCCAGAGAGTACAACAGTAGGAAAAGCGTTGGATAGCGTAGGGATAGAAATTACTATTCCCACTCCAGTGAGTGCAACAGTAGGGAAACCGTTGGATAGCATAGAGGTAAAAATTACTATTCCAACTCCAGAGAGTGCATCAGTAGGGAAAGCTTGGGATAGCGTAGGGGTAAAAATTACTATTCCCACCCCAGAGAGTGCAACAGTAGGGAAAGCGTTGGATAGCGTAGGATAAAAATTACTATTCCCACTCCAGTGAGGGCAACAGTAGGGAAAGCGTTGGATAGTGTAGGGGTAAAAATTACTACTCCAACTCCAGAGAGTGCATCAGTAGGGAAAGTGTTGGCTAGCGTAGGGGTAAAAATTACGATTCCCACTCCAGTGAGTGCAACAGTGGGGAAAGTGTTGGATAGCGTAGAAGTAAAAATTACTATTCCCACTCCAGTGAGTGCAACAGTAGGGAAAGCGTTGGATAGCGTAGGGATAAAAATTACTATTCCTACTCCAGAGAGTGTAATTGTAGGGAAAGCGTTGGATAGCGTAGGGATGAAAATTACCATTCCCACTCCAGTGAGTGCAACAGTAGGGAAAGCGTTGGATAGCGTAGGGGTAAAAATTATTATTCCAACTCCAGAGAGTGAAACAGTAGGGAAAGCATTGGATAGCGTAGGGGCAAAAATTACTATTCCTACTCCAGAGAGTGCAACAATAGGGAAAGCGTTGGATAGCGTAGGGTTAAAAATTACTATTCCCACTCCAGTGAGTGCAATAGTAGGGAAAGTAAATACTTCATATATAAAAATAAATAACATAAATATTAATACCAATTACAAAATAATTAAAATGTTTTACAATTTTATAAAATATATTAATTAATCAATTAAAATTACAAATAAAAATTAACTAAAAATAAAAATTACCTACTAATACTAATTAGTTACCAATTACCAATAAATGTATTTACCATATAAAAATAAATAAAAATTAGACACAAAAAAAATATTTAAAAAATGTAATTACTTACAATTAAATTACTTCCACAGCTATTCCCCTATAAACACACAACCCACTACCGAAAATAATGTAATAAAAGTAACATATTTATCAATTAATCTATTACAATAAATTACAAATTATATTTTAATTAATTACCAATTAATAATTAATTAACAATTAATTCTAAATAAATAACAATAAATAAAATAACATATTTAATTAATTATAATTAAATTACTTCCCACCCTATTCCCCTATAAACCCACAACCCGCTACAGAAAATAAATTACTAAAATTAACATATTTATCAATTAATCAATTAAAATTAATTACCAATTATATTTTAATTAATTACCAATTAATAATTAATTGACAATTAATTCTAAATAAATACCAATAACTAAAATAACATATTTAAATATTTATAATAAAATTACTTCCCACACTATTCCCCTATAAACCCACAACCCACTACAGAAAATAAATTACTAAAATTAACATATTTATAAATTAATCAATTAAAATTAATTACCAATTATATTTTCATTAATTACCAATTAATAATTAATTAACAATTAATTCTAAATAAATACCGATAAATAAAGTAACATATTTAATGAATTATAATTAAATTACTTCCAACCCTATTTCCCTATAAACCCACAACCCGCTACAGAAAATAAATTACAAAAATTAACATATTTATCAATTAATCATTTAAAATTAATTACCAATTATATTTTAATTAATTACCAAATAATAATTAATTAACAATTAATTATACATAAATACCAATAAATAAAATAACATATTAGTAAATTATAATTAAATTACTTCCCACCCTATTCCCCTATAAACCCACAACCCGCTACAGAATTATATTACACAAAAATTAAAAATTTATATTAACTTACCTTAAATTCGATATTTTTGTTGTCTATATTCTGTCTAGTCGATATTATGCCCATTCTCTATTTTTGATTCCATATTATGTCCATTCTATTCGAGATTAAAATGTTCTAGTCGATGTTTTGGTAGTCTATATTCTGTCTAGTCGATATTATGTCTATTCTATATTTTTTACTCAATATTATGTCTAGTCGATAATAAAAACTTGATATTTTTACTCTATACCAGAAAGGAACATTAAGTATATTTCAACCCCATCATTAATCACTGATATAAAAACACTATGTGTAAAGCTCACTATGTGAGATATTGTTTAATCTAATTAAAGTTTTGGATACATTGGACCCTTGGTTGTCTATGCAGCCCTAACATGAGAAACATTAGATCAATCTTAAAGAAGTTTGAAGACCAAACACTTAAAGATATTAAAATTTGAATAGAAGAAGCTGTGTCTTCATGTCTATAGCTACTTCACTTTTTCTGTTGCATGATTGATTCATTAAAACCTATAGGCTGATTACATAAAAATCAATTAAAGGGATGAAAGTGTTACAAAAAGCTAGCAGTATAAATGATCAAATTCTTTAGTTACTCATGATTTAACCAGGATGATCTTTGATTATTGTGGTGTGTTTGGACTGCAATGTTATTCAATTAATGTTCGTTGGCACTGCTTCCCGTATCCTAAATGTTTCTGTGGAATTGCTTGCTGTTTGTGTCTTTGCTCTCAGGAATTGAGCAGCGATCTACTTAGAACTGTATTCTGACTTAATTAGTGTGTGTTCATTAAAGTAATAGGGGTACACCTTTCCAAATTATTAATCCATTTAGAACATATTGTAAAGAACAAGAATATGTGATTCTGAAATATATAATTATCCTCTTTATTGCAAACTCATATTTGAGCTTGTTGCCTTCCTTTCAACAGGGTGACAGTGGAGGGCCTCTCTCATGTGATGGTGCTTCCTTTTGGTCATTGGCTGGAATTGTCAGCTGGGGAGAAGGCTGTGGTGATATTTTCAAGCCTGGTGTTTACTCAAGTATGGCAGAGCTTGTGGACTGGGTACATCTCAAAATGGAGGCAAGTACCCTATGAGACCAAATGGAGGCACAAGCTGCTAACTCTGTTGGCCAATTATTTATTTATTCATGTATTTATACAACGTGCTAAAGCGGAGGATCACTGCCCACTGCTTTTGAGCAGTGAAACATGACAAATAAAATATTAATAACTAACATTATTATCATGATATTTTTCCTCGCTTACTTCGTGCAGCTGAGCCGAAGGCGGGTCGTCCATTCCCGCACATCGAAGCTGCAAGAAGGAGGAGAGGTGGTGGCACTGCTTCAAGTTTTCATGACAGTTTGGTCGGCTGTAAGGCAAGCCAAATTGTCATTGGCACTTCGATCACTCCACCCGAGCTGGTGGAGAACAAGCAGATGGTTGTAGGGCCTTAGTGAGCTCCTAACTATGGTGTTCTCACCAATCACGGCGCTGCTCTCATGCTGGGTAATACCAGCATGTGAGAACCGTCTGGATTGGCAGGGGAGTCTGTGGCATACTGAGCGTCGAAGAGGAGAAAAGGCCAGAAGAGCACGAACGGTGGGAAACATTATTTTTTGGTAATTCTTTTCCCTGAGCGTGCCGCCCCCTCGCTGCCCTCCCGGCGCTGCTTCACACTTAAATGTCACAAAAGCCGCCACTGTATACATAAATGATCAATATTGTACCTTTGAGTCGCAAGCAAAATGTCAGCAGCTGTGAAACATGCCAGTATGTTGAGTAACGTCACCACCTTGTAATTTGCTTTACAGACTGACTAAGCAATCATTTGGAATACATTGAGGCCGGCGGCTGTTGCCAGTGAACCTCTCTGTGTAATACTGATTTACTCTGGCCAAAACCTTCACATACCCCAGAACATTCTATTACTCAGAACGTCGCCGCAAACTGTAGTAAGGACGTCATGCCCAAATAGGATTTAGATTTTCTTCAACCACCCTTCTTTATTCTTATTTAGGAATTTCCAAAGAGTGCGTCTAGCATGCGAGTTCGGATACAGAAATCAGTCGTATTTTGGTCCGCAGTTGCATAGTCCTCAATTCATAAAACGAATTTAAAAATATCCTCAATTAAACATTCAAATACTAATAAGCAAGCAAAGGTTCAAGATGAACTGAGTGAAATCCTGTAAAAAAACAATATGTTGTGTTTCACACCTCTGCATATTTAGCAGGTATGATGTAAACGCCTATAGACCCGAAAACGGAAGTTCTGTCCTCCCCTTTCCTTCGACCTTCCACATCGGGGAATAAAGACACTCCACACAATTCTGCTCATAGCATAAAAGGTCACTTTTATTATTAGGACAGCCAAAGACAGACTCCGCACTTTACGTTTATTGAAAACCCAAAACTTTGTACATTTCCAAAACCTTTCCCCCAACTGTTTTTCCATCACCATTCCCCAATGTTTTCATTATTTTGCCAAAACCCCAAAAACTTTTAATACAAACCAAAGTTTTCTTTCTCTTATTCACCTACCCTCCCCTCACCCCCCAGAGAGAAAGGATATATCAGCTCGAGACTATGCTAACCCCCAAAACACGCCACCCAGGAAAACCCCAAGTGTTTTCCTGCCCGACCCCAACCTCTGCAATATAAAAGACAACATTTAAACTTGTGTAGTAGAACACCACAAATCAAACCCCCACAACTTTGTCAGCACATCACGCAGTTCCATTAAATAATAAGTTTGGCCCAGATGCACCCCATCGCACCTGAACAAATGAAGCATCTCACTTGAAAAATGTTCATGCACCAATACCGTGATACCCATTGACTTACAGAAGACTGACATTGCTCTGTTAAATTTTTCCACCGCTGAGTGTATTCTAGCCCCTCTCCATTGGTGTCTGTATACAAATTCAGTCCACACGACCATTGTTCCAACCCAATTATTTTTTAATACTGCTAGATCCAACTTCATTTGTTTTTTCAAGATGAGGCCTGACAATTCCACTAAGTCATTCTCTCCCATGTGTAGAACTAGCAGATCAGGGATTCCCCATTCAGCATACAGTTTTGACAGCAAAGGGTAAAGGTCCTTCCATCTCATACCACCCACACCTTTCCACAAAACTTTGTGATCTTTCCCATACAAACCCAAACCCCTTCCACAGATTTGCTGTTCCGCAAAAACTGATGACCATTTAACCAAGGAATGGCCCACAATCCATGTTCGTTTTTTCCGGGGGAATCCATGACTCGACCTAATGATAAAAAACCCACAATTAACTAATATACGTAAGAGGAATGCATTTCATAACCGAACATATCTGTAACAGCAGTTGGACTTCCACCTCCCAATGAGCTAATCTCCTCCCTCCTCCAACCCAATCTGGCAGCCTCCGTTGCAGCTCCTATTCTAAAGGAATGTGTCCCAAAACATTTAGGATTTTCCCCCACCAATGAAAGCCCTTTCTTCAGTACTGATAAAAACTGAAAACCCGACAACTGTCCCCCCTGCTCATGGCAAAAAATCACCCCAGAACGGAAAACATCTGACTTTAAAAAGGAATCCCACTCCCCCAAACGGGCAACAACCCACCACCCCACTCGCTCTCAACTGAACCCAAGTCCCAACCCCCCTTTGGTCTGTCTTTGACTGTCTCAACCTGATCCGTAAATCATCCCCATTCACATTCCGTATGTCCGATGTCTGAATCCCAGACTGATTTCTTAACCCCGAAAAGCCCAGAAGAACAAACTTACCATGCACAACTTGAACCTAACTAGTTCCCATTTGCTGTAACAGCAACTAGGCAAAACATTTAAAATCCTTCGCAACAACTCAAAAGTAATAGGTTCCCTCAAAGATTTAAAAGCAACTTTGCTACGCCCAACCCCCTTCAGCATCTTCCTCAACAAAAACCCCACCTGAGTTACCTTACCCAACATTAACTGACTGTAAAAAGAAATACCCGCAAGCTTGCCGGAAATCGTTGTATGTGACAAACCTTTGTCTAACAATTGTAAAACAAAATTTTACATAAACTGTTCATTCTCCACTGCAGCGCCATCCTGATCGTGTGCCAAAGCATAAGATAAAAATTCAGACCACGCTTGCTGGCAACTCCTGCGTGTGGACTTAGCAATGGACTGCTCCACCAATGCCACAATCCTCACTCCCCCAGGTCCCAGATGGTCGATAGAATCACCGTCTTGCATCTGTCTGCTTTTGGCGCCAACAACCGGAACTTCTGCCAATTGCAACGAGACAGAGCAACGGCAATTGAGTTGTTCACCCCAGGAATATGCCTGGCTCTAAACACAATGTTCAACTTGAGGATTTGCAACATGAAAACACGCAATAATTGTAGTACCCTCACATCTCTTGCCTTTTATCCATTGACCAAGCTTACCACTGCCATGTTGTCGATGTGAAATAACATGCAACGGTCCCTGAACTCCTCTCCCCACACCTGCAACACCACTAGTAGCGGAAAGAATTCCAAAAAGGCAATACTGCGGCCTTGCTCCACCCAATGCTTCGGCCAACTCTCGGCGCACCAGTGCCCTTCCCAAAACAAACCAAAGCCTAGAGCCCCCGCAGCGTCCGAGAAAATTTGTACCTGCCACACAGCGTCATCCTCCACAAAGTTTATTGACACACCATTAAATTCTTCCAGGAACCTCAGCCAAATGGCCAGGTCTTCCTTTACCTTGTTTGACAATCTAATGTGGTGGTGCGGCAAAGAGGCTCCGGACAAGGCAAAGCCAAGACGTCTGCAAAAGGTTTTTCCTGCTCTTACCACTCTACAGGCACAATTGAGGTAACCCAAAAGCCGCTGAACCTGCCTTAATTGCAACTTCTTTGCACCCAGAACTTCTTTCAAAAACATCCTGATCTCCTGCACCTTAGCCAAGGGCAGACGAGCCATCATCGCCTCAGTATCGATCTCAATGCCTAAAAAGACTAACTGGGACGTTGGACCCTCTGTTTTGTCTGGGGCCAAAGGGACTCCAAAATCACCTGCCAACTCTTGAAAACATGTTAACACTTTGGTGCATTGCTCACTCCCAACTTGACCTATAAAGTAAAAGTCATCCAGGTAATGGCAAACAGCTTCATGTCCGAATTTGCGTTTCACACACCATTCCAGAAACGTGCTAAACGCCTCGAACAGAGAACAAGAGATGGAACAGCCCATGGGCAACACACGATCAACATAAAACTTCTCTTCAAAATACATTCCGAGTAGTTTAAAGTCCAAAGAATGAATGGGCAACTACCTAAAAGCCGCCTGAATGTCACACTTGGCAAGTTGCGCCCCCTTTCCAGCCAAATGAACCAGATGCAAAGCGTCGTCTACAGAAGCATATGACACCGCCGTGTCTTCTGCAGAGATGAAATCATTTACGAATGGCCCTCCGGCCAGGACAGATGGCGAATGAGATGAAACTCACCATGGGCTTTCTTTGGAACAAGTCCCAAAGGCGAGACCATCAGATTGGGCAGGGGACAGCTATCGAAGGGACCTGCTATTCTACCCAGCTCCAATTCCTTTACCAGCTTAGCCCTAACCACATGCGGGAATTCTTTTGCAGACTTAAGATTATCAGCCCAACGCTGCTGCACCTGCGGACCTTGGTAACCGATTCGAAAACCTACCCGAAAACCCCAGAGCAATTTGACCGCTGCTGGCCCATCCGGGCATTCCTCCAACCAGTCCAGCATGACCTGAAGCTTAACTGGGGTAGGCGCCTTTTGGTATAAGAGGTGGAAGGGTCCCTCTGCCCCTCTACTGTCTCCCTTGGTCCCCTTGGTGGTGACTGGGGAAACACTGGAATATGGCATGCCGACCCCCACACTGTGCACACTCATGCTTGAACTTGCAGTATTGGCGGATACAGGTACCCCTATTAAATCCCCAACATGCTCCCGTGGCAGGCAACTGTCCCTGTCCCACCCCACCCCACCCGCCCCAATGGAGCGGGATACTGGAGAAAGGGCCGATACTGTATTGGAAGACCACTAGCTGTATGTATGGTAGCTGATACCTGATGCCCCGACATCCATTTGGGGCGGCGGGACAACTCTAGCTCTTCCTCCTTTGACCTTTCTCTAGCCTGCAAATCTCTATGTAATAGACGGAAAACGTCTACATAGTCATGACTCAAAATTCTCTGTCTCATCCTTTGCGACAAGTGCATGCCCAAAGGCATGGCCACACCCAAATAAGGTAGTTGGGTGCGACCACACCCCTGACCCTCACCGAGCGCAGAGCTTCCTATGGACGAAGCAGGACTTGCACCCCCAACCCGATCCAACTGACCCCCAGACCCACTAGTGGACTGTGGTGTTTCCTGAACCACATTACCCAAATCACCTTGTACCTTTGCCCTCCCTTCAGGCACACTCTCCCTTGGCTCCACACCTGAGCCGCCCGCCAAAGTCCGCGTCCACGCAGCCCACCAGTCTTCCTTACCTGACGGCAGCTCTGTAGCCCTTTGTTGAAAATCCTTCAGTCCATCACGCTGATGATGACCGCCACGCCTTCCTCGATCAGCAGAGAAAACCGCTCCAGTTCTCTGAAACACACTAGAAGATGTGAGACGACCCCCCCCCCTCTAACCCCAAAATCTTGACCACCCCAGCCAGGAGCCACCTCCCTCGACCCTCAATCCCCGTAACTATCCACATTTTCCTTATTAGTGTCATCATATGCACCAATGCAATCATCATGAATTAGAGTATCATCACCACTTGTGCTCGGCATAGCGCCATCGCCAATGCCGCCATCGTAATTTACCCAATTGGACACAGGCCTCTGTTGTGAGCGCCCGGCCGATGACTCAAACTCCGCACCAGAATCGCTACGGGTCTGCTGCGCAGTACCCAAAGCCGCACTATGCTTCGCCACAAAATTAACAGAACTCCGACCAACAGACCTATGACCAGAGTCCGCTTACAAGTTCCCGCCGCTCCAGCGAGGAACTGCTCGCAACTTACCCTTTACCTGAGAACTCGTAACTCCGGATGGAAACTTCCTGGGTAAATCGGCGTGTTTGACCCACACCCACTGCCCCTGCTGTGGCCCCCTATCAGAGTCAAACTGCACCTGAGGATGACACGGGGGTGGCCTGGACTCTGGATACACCACCACCACATCGTTGTCCCTGTGAAAAATAACACCTTCATCCTGACCCCCAACCCCACAAGAACTTGCCCTGGCACTACTGCCCAATAGACCCCCATCATCCTGCTGAAAGTCACATGGCTGCAAGTCAAAATTGTCTTCCCTATGCCCGAGACCCATGCCCCCATGCGCCTTCGGAGGCCCTCTAGCTTGAGGCAGCAACACCCCTTGCAAAACTGTAATCTCCTGAGTCTGAAAGCTGTGTGTAGACGATGCTGGCTCTCCACTCCCAGCACCTACAGCCCCCACCACGTCCTCCTGACAAAGTTCTTCATCGCTGTCGCTGGAGTAGTCCACCAGCGCATTGGACGACTCCCCCACCCAAACCTCAGGCGCAATATCCATGCTTCTGCCATTAGCGCCCACAGCATATGCCACTGGGGGCCTTCTTCCCGTAAAAGCAGTGTCATGTAAAAAGGAAACCCCTGACGCCTGTGTAGCAACACCGTCCTCCGAGAAGAATTCGCCACCCTCCTGCTCCTCAAACAGTTCCACTTGCTGCTGCCTATTCACCAAGGCAAAGCTGGCCCTTCCACCTCGCTTCCCTGCTCTGTTCCTGGCCTGCGGCTCAAAAGCAGCCTGGGCTTCCTTCAAAACGCTCGGGGCTGAAGCAGAGCCCAGTGGTACCTTCTTTCCTCTAGAGCTATTGCCTGAAGAGCGTGCTCGACGAGGTCTAAAAGCTGACGCAGAAGGCTCAAACGCAGTCTCTGAGGGGTGGCTAACCCCTGCCCTGCATGCCGCCACCGCGCGACTCACCCCTTCAGCCGCTAAGCGCCGTGGTCGCTTCACCTCCACACCGCCTTCAATGACAGCTTTTGGGCATAATAAATCAGCGCGCCCAACTGCCACCAAAGCTCTTATTGCCTCCCTGGCAATGTCATCCGCCGACATCCTCTCACGAGTCACCAGAAGCTCCAAATGCCAAACAGCGTTAAAATACACAAACGCTGACAGAGGTCGTCTTCCAGCTGACTTCCAAGACCTCCATTACACTTTTAATGCGCTGCAGCTGTTTTCCCTCAAAATTCTGACAGGAAAACCCAGCTGACGCGCCTCTCTCACAAAAAACTCGCCACTGCCGCCTCCTCACTCGCTGCGAGTGATGTAACCCTCCCGCTCCCACCCCAAGCACCGCTAATCCCCTCCCACTTCCCAGAACCAAGCAATCGCCTCCCTTGGGAGGTCGCATTGCGCGAAATACCCCGGGGGGACACCGGCTCGTGCCAAGTCCCCCCGGGACCCATTGTGCAAATAAAGTGGCTCATTCAGTACAACCAACATTACATAATTAATGTACATTACCACAATACAAGTCACTGATGATGCATAAAAAAATATCGGCTAGATTAATTTTACGTAAATTAAGATAGCATAGAAACATAATTCGTCTTCCTCACATTGCCTCCTCCTTACAATACAATCACCCTCACACTTAATTTATGAAGTTTTCATCTTTCTGCTGCATATCACATTAATTTGATCCAATATCCGTGAAGCCAGGAGTGTTTAATGATGCAGATTACTTACCATTCACCTTTCTGTTTGCCCTTCTAACTGAACCTCTATCAATTTAATTTATGGGGGCTAGAAGACAACAGGAGGATCATCTTTACATGGCCTCACTCCGCCAGCCTTAAAAGAGATAACTGAAATATGCCTTTGTTCATTCTCAAGGCAATGGTAGATTAAGGAAAGAATAATAAAATGAATGAACAATTATTTAAAAAAATGCTGACACTGGCACATTGGGGGTAATTCTTGGCAAAGGAAGGACAACTGTGTCATATGAGTGGGCTGGTGGTGGGGGAGGAAAGGGGAGCTTGAAAAAATGCTGGTCCTAACATACAAGAGGTACTTTTGGACCCTATGACCCCCCCTCCCACCCGCCCCCCCCCCCCCGGTAGATGGATGGCATAATGGCAAAATTATGAAGTGGAATATCGCATGTATGTTTTTGCTTAAGGCACAACTATGACGAAATGCCGGCCATGGCACAATTGAGATAGTTTTGACTTATAGTTGCACCCATAGCACATTTTGAAAGTTGCCATTGGCTGGGCACACCATGAAAGTGCCTGAATAATGAATGAGTGCCCTTTCAGACCCAATAGCTATATAGAAAGTCTAAGTGAGGTTTTGCATTTTTTTCAAACTTTTCTGAGCGGTGTACCCCCCGAATCTGTCTCGCTTCACTCACTCACTACAAATCAGGTCAAGTATTACATCACACAACTTTCAAAGATCGTGCCAGAAACCAATATAGATGAAATCTAAATTAGACATTTCCCTGTATTGTGATGGTATAATAACCATTCAGCTTTTATCTAACTTCGCTGATGTAAACTACTGTGATGCGATCAAGGCTATGGCCAGATAGCATAATTTTGTGGGAAGATTAATGGTCAAATGCCATATGAGGTCACTTCCTGTGACTTCATTAAGGTCAAAGGGTGTGTGATGTCAATTCTGCTACCCCTGATATTTTGGTGAATCGATGCCCATGATGCAGACCGTAACAAAAAATAAAGTCTTCAGGTTTGATTCCAGTGCACAGAGCGGTGGCATGTCTTCGTACTACCGAACCTTACTAAAAAACAGCCTGAGTATTTTCAATCTGCCAAGACTATGAAGATGCAGTGTTAAGTGCTGCTTGTTTGAACAAAAATCAAAAGAGCAAGGCAGGCGGTACTCATTCCCTGCAAAAGCATGTTTGCTTTCAGATGAGAAATAACTGTTATTCTAGGGCCATCGTTCACCCTGAACCCTGCACATTGCACAGATGTCTGATTTAAGATTTAGCAGCACTTACCAAGCTGTCATAGATCATTATGAAGATACTCTTACTGCAAATTGACACTGTCCCACAAACACTACATAGTGTTTATTTACTCTGACAAAGCATGTTGATACTGCATATAAGTGCAATCATGCCTTATCAATGTACACTGACACTGCACTTGCTTACATTGTTGTAATTGGCATTGTACACTTCTGACACTGCACATTTTGTAACCAGATCCCCTGAGAATGAAGACTATTACATTGCAATCATTGCCACTGCAGACTCTGCTAATGACGAAGAAGACACTGAAGCTAAACCCAGACAATAACAATTGTCACTGATTTCCATCCAGTGCAAATCTTGGCATCGCCCATTGACACGTCAGACCTCAGTTTGGCCTCTACTAACAGTAACTAACATAGCACTTCTAGAACAATGCTCCCTATTGACATTGCTGACTTTGATATTGAGGGGACAACTGTGCAACTACAGCTGGTGTCTTTACAGACACAGCTTCCCAGAGGATAGGAGACATCAACTGGAGTCTGAGCTGGAAGAAAGAAGTGTCTCCCTGTCCTGAAGCACCTGGACCTGCTTGAGAAAATACTGTCAGAGTGAGCCATCCCTGAGGGAGCTGCTGACTATCAGGATGAGCAAGAAGCAGCTGAAGCTCGAGCTGTGGGTTCGTGCTCCCAGAAAAGACGCGAGTGAGAACAACCAGGATGCTGCTGAACCAGAACACAATCTCTTGCTTACAATGGCCTATGTTGTGGCACTGTCATGAAGTGTGGCCAGAGTGGACTTCGCACCTGTGATTTTGAAGCAGCAGGGTCATGGCACTGTTGAGGTGTGTCAGAGTGGACTGTGCCACTGCGACCCTGAACATGGTCTTGC
The DNA here is from genome assembly GCF_964263255.1 of Lissotriton vulgaris. Lineage (NCBI taxonomy): Eukaryota > Metazoa > Chordata > Amphibia > Caudata > Salamandridae > Lissotriton > Lissotriton vulgaris. The sequence continues at coordinate 1,429,169,992 of NC_141696.1, read as the reverse complement.
TGTGGAACTGCCATGAAGTCATGAAGTGTGCCAGAAGTGGACTGAGCTGCTGTGATTGCAATGCAGCAGGGCTGTGGCTCGGGCTAAGTGTGCCCGAGCAGACTGCACTGCTGATATCATGAACATTGTGGTCCAGTGCAGACCAAGCCAACCTGCTGTCCGAGAATTTCTTGAATTGATTTCAACCACTGGAGATCGCTCAGGGCCGCATTCCACTCCTTCATTTTTCACCCACCGTGTCACTCCGTGACCTAACAATAACCCAGATGCAACACTTGTGTGCTCATCATTCACATAGTCTTGATGATGAACTTTTAAACTGCTTCATAAGGTCAAATCTCCATGGACATATATACAACCAGATTTATGAAGAAACATTTGTTTAAACTATCTGACTACACATTCTAACTCGTAGTGTTCGACTGACAGGCAGGGGCATGCCTTCATCTGATCAGTACTGACCCTACTCCTTATATGAACATTCCATCCTGAACTTTCGGGTGAGGACCGCTCCAGAATGGAACTCAAACAACCAATTGTGTTATTGTTAGGCCTCTTCAGTGCGGTGTAGCTTGTATCCTTTGTCCTTTGGACTCTGCCACTGCGACCCTGAACATGGTCTTTGCTGTGGAACTGCCATGAAGTCATGAAGTGTGCCAGAAGAGGACTGAGCTGCTGTGATTGCAATGCAGCAGGGCTGTGGCTCGGGCTAAGTGTGCCCGAGCAGACTGCACTGCTGATATCATGAACATTGTGGTCCAGTGCAGACCAAGCCAACCTGCTGTCCGAGAATTTCTTGAATTGATTTCAACCACTGGAGATCGCTCAGGGCCTCATTCAGTCCTTCATTTTTCACCCACTGTGTCACTCTAGACATAGATATGGCTTAGACAAATCATAACTGACCCAGCTCCTCATGGGAAAACTTCATCTCTAGCTTCCAGGGAAGGCCCCCTCCAGAAGAGATGAGAAGCAACCCCAGACCATATTCTTCCTATGTGGACTTCATCCGTAGGGTGTAGCTTGTGTCCTATGGCACAGTGAACACGGGACCCCGTCTGGAAGGGGTGTCAAGCAACCTTAGTCGAGTTTCTGCCTATGTAGGCTTCATCAGTAGGAGGTAGCTTGGGATGGGATCCGTGTCTGGGCATGCCTTCACACTTAGGACACTGACACACTAACACTATATGCCCTGACACAACACAAGCTGGGTTGTCACTAGCTCACCAAGTAAATATATGGGGTAAAGGTGCCAGGTGACCTAACAATAACCCAGATGCAACACTTGTGTGCTCATAGTTCACATAGTCTTGATGATGAACCTTTAAACTGCTTCATAAGGTCAAAACCCTATGGACACATATACAACTAGATTTATGAAGAAACATTTGTTTAAACTATCTGACTACACATTCTAAATCGTAGTGTTTGACTGACAGGCAGGGGCATGCCTTCATCTGATCAGTACTGACCCTACTCCTTATATGAACATTCCATCCTGAGCTTTCGGGCGAGGACCGCTCCAGAATGGAACTCAAACAACTAGTTGTGTTATTGTTAGGCCTCTTCAATGTGGTGTAGCTTGTATGCTTTGTCCTAGTGAGCAAGCTACAGACATCTAGACATACCTGAATCATAGTAATCACTGGATGAAGAAGAGCTACTACCACCTAAACAACCCTAAAACTGAAATTGAAATAACTGGCAAGACCTAAACAGGCTGCCTCCTATTCAAATGGCCATGGGAACTAGGTGATGTTCCAACTCTAACTCAAGCAGGTAGACACCTTAGGTACCTAGTTTGTCAAATACCTCTCCTATAAATAGCAAATTCCAGCTGTTGTCAAAAGCACTGATCATCATCTCATTATGATCAGAAGGATCACTTCTCTTTCACAGTGAAGTCCCCCGATTGAGCTAACCGTGCCTCTGGTCCTATCTTCTCTAGATTACTATGACAAAACCTACATAGAATCACATAAGAAGGATCTCCGAAAACTTAAGAGGATACCAAATCAGGCAGCCTGAATTGATCTAATTCAAAAGAAGTCTGACCACATCACTGAGCTCTGAAAAAACTGCACTGTGTCCCGATGAGAAAGAGGATTACATTTAAACTTCTATGCATAGTCTTCAAATAATAGGAGTGTTGGGATGGGTTTAGTGGAGAGCTGGGTAGGCTCACAGGGTTCCAGCATCGTGTAGTTCTGAAAGAAAATGCCAAACCTGTTGCCCACAAGGTACGTAAAGTGCCTTTGAGTTTACCTCCGGAGTTAAAGAAAGAGTTGGAACGACTATGTACCGCAGGGGTAATCGAGCCAATTGAGGGTTCTGAGTGGCTCGGCCCCATAGTTTTGGCGCGGAAATCTGATAAATACCTGAGAATGTGTGTTGACTTGCGCGATCTCAATGCAAACATCTGGATCGATCGTCAACCACTTCCAAACATCAATGAGATGTTGGCTACTCTTGAAGGTGCTAGGTTTTTCACTTCCCTCGACATTTCATCTGCCTATCACCAGATTGAGTTGTGCAAAGACTCTAGACATCTCACGTCTTTTGTTACCCCGGATGGTGCATATTCGTATGGCATTCGGATTGGCTTCAACCTCGGCTGTTTTCCAGAGAATGATGAACAATTTGTTTAAAGATATTCCCGGTGTCGTTTTTTTCCAAGACGACATCTTGATTCACGGTGAGACTGAACTTGAGTACGGTGAACGAGTTAAGTTGATTCTGAGCATCTTAAGGTCCAGTGGTCTAACTCTGAGGGAGGATAAGTGCACATTTCTTCAAGACGGAGTAGACTATCTTGGCCACCATATTTCCCACAATGGTGTTGAACCCAAAATTAAGATCATTGATGCCATTCAGAATGCTCCTGTTCCCGTGAACAAAGATCAGCTGCGTTCATACCTTGGTTTGGTGGAGTATTACTCCACATTTTCAAGAACTTTTCCACCAAGACTGCTGCCATGCGGAATTTACTTAAGAAAACTGTTAAATTTGTTTGGGACAATGATTGTAGTAGTAATTTTGATACCATTTAGCAAGAAATTGTTTGTGCTCGCCCTTTGAAACTGTTTAATATCAACGATTTATGCATTTTATCGACAGATGCCAGCAATTTGGGTTTGGGGGCTGTTCTTATGCAGGGAAGGGCTGATGGTTGTGAGGAAACCATTACTTTTGTTTCCAGAACTTAGAGGGGTGCTGAAGGGACGTATTACACCATAGAGAAGGAAGCTTTGGCAATGTGGTAGGGTGTTCTACTTTTTAAGAATTTTCTCTGGGGTAACAAATTCATTTTAAGAACTGACCACAAGCCTTTAGTTGATTTATTCACGACTAAGGGTGGGGGCACGGCTACCCCGTGCATCTCCAAATGGCAGTATAGGTTGCAGGAATTTCAATATCAACTCGAGTATGTGGCTGGGGCAAAGAATTTAGTCGCTGATTGTTTGTCCAGACTTCCTCTTCCGAACAATGATGACAGTTTTGTGTGTGATGATTTCGAGGTGGTTTGCGCTGTGGGTTCCTTGAATGACACTGTAGGTTGTGCCCTTTCTGAACATGAGTGGTTGGAAGGCATTACCTTAGATGCTGATATGAGGAAGGTCATCGACCTCATGTGTAAAGTGTGGCCATGTGACAAGGATTGTCCTCCTGAGCTTGTTCCTAATAAGAGGGTTAAGGATGAGTTATCTCTTGTGGATGGTATATTGAGAAGGGGGTGGTTATTGGTAGTCCCTTCTTCTATTCGGAAAAGGATTCTGTGTTTGGCTCACGAAGGTCATCCTGGTATTCGATCTATGAAACACAGTGAGGCAAGATTTTTGGTGGCCTTCTGTCGACAAGGATGTTGAGCATTTTGTCTGTGATTGTTGTGAGTCCATTGTCAGCGACAAATCTCAGGTTACTCATCCTTCGCCAGTTGAACCTATTGTGAAGAACATTCCCTGGTCCAAGTTAGCATTGGACATTGCTGGACCATTTGGTCTTATAGGAACCTCTCCGAAGTATGTTCTGGTGTTAATTGATTACATGACCAAGTTTCCTGAGGTTAGGTTTGTGGACTCTATTAGCTCATCTGTTGTCATAAAGTTTTTACCGGATGTTTTCTCAAGGGAGGGTTTTCCTGAGGAAATTGTGTCTGATAACGGTACGCAATTGGTTTCAGCTGAAATGTCGTTGTTTTTCAAAGAAGCAGGGATTAAATATATCCTTGCGTCACTCTATCACCCCCGCAGCAACGGTTTGTTTGAGCGTTTCAACTGTGTTAAGGAACACCTTCAGCTTGCTTTGGTGAATGGATTGCATTGGTGTCTGGCGATTAGTGATATGTTGTGGGCTGTGAGGACTACTCCACATGTTTCTACTGGTGTTGCTCCTTTCACTTTGTTGCGGGGAAGGGTTGCAGGTTCCAAATTAAACAAAGAATGGGTGTCAAGGAAGGTTGTGGATGCCGAGTGTTTATCTGTTGTGGCTGATGTCAGGGCTTCTGTTCAGGGAAAGTATGATTCTAGATCGTCTGTCTTGTCTCCTTCCAAAGTGAAGGTGGGTGATTGGGTAAGGATAAAAAAACCTGTTTTTCTCCGTAAGGGGGAGTCGTGATTTTCATCTCCCAAGAGAGAGTCTGTTGTGAAGGATAGTGTTGTTGTGTTGGATGATGGGAAGGTTTGGAAGAAAAAATACGATTTCTACTGTGCCTGGTTCCATGACCGATTTTGTCAACAAGCGGTTTGAGGTCAATACTTCTCTTGATTCCATTTCTACGAGCGTTGGTAAAAGAAGTGTCCTTCGTTCTGACCCTATTCCTCCGAGGAAAATCTCTTCCAGGGTCAGATCTATTCCTGCTAAATTTCAAGACTACAAGATGTGGTAATTTTGTGTTTTGCTGTTTTCTTTCAGTTATACCATGATTTGTTTGTTTTCTTTATTGTATGATTATTCTACTTTCTTATTAGAGTTGCACTGTCACAACCGAGTCCACAAGATCTCAGAGTGTATATATCTCATAGACAGTATATTTGTGAAGACAAAAGAAAAGAAGAGTGAACTCTACATGCATAGAAGAGACCGATACATCATAGAGTATTCATGAATGGCTAACCAGTCCAAAACAATTGATGTAGGATTTCCATCAAAAAAGACTTAATGATCAGTCATATCATCTGGCCAAACCCTGGTGCATATAGGGCTGGTCCCCTGATCATTGGGACACAACCGCACCTTATTGCTGTTTTGGGATTTGGTCCACCAACATAAACGAAACGTCCATGATGACTGATCTTTTGATGGTAGAATAGACAAGTGCAACAAGAACAAATAGTGACTTAAAATAGGATGGAATGCCCTCCTTCTGACAACTTTATTCTGCGGACATGACAGGCCTCCTAATTAAAAACCAGAACAGTGCAAAAAGACAGTAACAAATATCTGTCTATAAATGGGCCAACATGTTTCTGCCTAATGGGTGTTAAATCCCTTGGCATTCATCAGGGCCTCTGCTCTTATAATAGTTGCACTCCTAGAAGTGAGATAAAGGAATCACCACCATCACCAAAGAAATAAAGTAAAAACTGGTTAGATACGGTACAACCTGTAGTAACCATGGACTTTCACCCTCCGACTCACTTAAGCTACAGTGAATTCTGCAAAGGAAAGCATTACATAGTTAACATTGTATTAGATGTGTCGGTCCCCAATAGCATGTGGCACCCAACGACCATCAGTGTGTATAAAAATGAAATGTTCAATGCTCACCCTTACTGGTAGGGGAATAGACCTCACCTCACCTGGACTCTGCTCAGGTATAGGAGGCCCGCACTACAGAGATGTAGGGAAGAAAAGAGGAATGTAGCACAATGAAACCAAGAATTATAAGCTTATCACCATGCATCAAACTCATTTCTATATAGTGCCCTACATCCAGATGCTAACATGTGGAGTAGGTCAATCTCCAGACTCAGTGTACCAAGCCTTGGGATATCATCCCAAAACTATTGTGTATTGCATCAGAAATTACTGCATGGATGAACCTCTTTTATTTGCGCACTGCTGTATGTTATAACTGTCAGTGGACGAGGCAAACCACCAAGGTGGACCACTGAACCTCTATTCGTCTCCTTGGCGACTCAAGTGATGGAATGTTTGCTGTGTTATGTCAGATGACTGGGAGCATTTCGTACCATACTCTTCAAAGGAGACACATATGCCATTTACCTACATGTTGAAGAAGTCCTTCTTTGTGTTTGAGATGTGCGTGCCAGGCTGGCACTTATGATTCACACGTAAGGACATTTGGTGCTGCCTCAGGTCTGACAGAAAAGAAGTAAACCTGTAACCACACCTAGAGAAGTGTTTGTATCAACACTTTCAACCCAATCTAAAATTATGAAATCCATCATATTGAACAGATGGCCATTACTACAGTCAGAACCTGATTTCAAAGGGATGTTCACAGCACCCCCGTTGTTTGCGTACAAGAGATCGCCAAACCTCAAAGAATTCCTGAACAAAAACCCTTTGGTAACACAAGTGACACATAAAGGATTCCTCAAATGTTTAAATTGCTCGAACTGTAACAATGCCATCACTGGCAGAGTCCTGCATCATGGAATAACAACATCAAATTCATTGTGCGATACATTGACGACATATTCATTATATGGAAATCCACTAAAGAGTCGTTACTTTCAGCCCTTCGTGAATTCAACAATACAGACAGCCGAATCCAACTTACATGGGATATCTCTGATATCACTGTCACCTTCTTGGATGTAAGAATAACCATCAAAGATAGAAGATTTGAAACCAGCATTTACAGAAAAGACACTGACAGAAACAATATGCTGCATTTTGCAAGTTTTCATCAACCAAGTCTCAAGAGACATCTACCATATTCACAAATGACGAGAGTCAAAAGAATCACTTCAGACAGCACAAAAGTTCATACATCATTAAAGGAAATGTCAACCAGGTTCCCACACAGAGGCTATCCGAAAGAAGTTTTGGAGAGTGCAAAAAAAAGGGTTGAGGGTATAGAAAGAAAAGAACTTTTAAAACCAATCATGAAAAAGGAGGAAGCTCGGATAGTAGCGGTTTCAAAATACTCAACACAGAGTCAGAACTTCAAGAAAATCATCATCAAACACTGGCAAATGCTAAGACTTGAACCAGACTTTGGCAAATATTTTGAGCTACCACCCTTATTCGCCCACACCAGAGCCCAAAACCTGGGTGAATTACTGAAACAACCTAAACCCCCAACCGGAATTTACAAGGGTACAAACCCATGTCTGAATTGCGGAAACTGCAATAGCATCATAAAAGGCAATACAATAAATCACCCCATGGAAGGGCACAAGATCAAAGTAAGAGTCAACGCTACATGTGAAACCAGAAACGTGATCTATGCGTTAAAATGCCCATGTGGGAAACTATATGTCGGCAAAACGGAAAGAGCTATCAAGGTCAGGCTGTCAGAACACAAATCTAATATCCGCACGAGAAACACAAAGTCTTCAGTGTCCACCCATTTTTTGGAGGCACAACACAACATTTCTCAATTAAAATTCATGATTCTGGAGACAGTGACAAAAATAGAAGGAAGAGATAATACTAAATACATGCTGCAGAGAGAGAACTTTTGGATTCACAAATTGTGCGCCCAGAGTCCTCACGGGCTCAATGAAAGAATGGAACTGTCTTGTTATCTATAACAAATGAACAGTAATGAACTTCATATGTGGTTCCTAGGTCTGGAACGGATAACCTGCTATGGCATTTCAACCCATTGTTTATGCTTGTTTTACTTATAATTTGTATGCACCCACAGGGTTTGACATAAGAAGAATCAACACTCTTAGTGGAACTTCATTCCTGTAAAACACGTACACCCCTATGTCCATAGATATAGCACACCTGTCAAGGGATTAGATTTAGATGCGGTACCTATAGGAGTTCGATCCTCTGGTTAGAATTTTTTTAAACTACCACACAGCTTCGCTTTAAGCGTTACACTGTTGTTGGTTATAGTTAGACTAGCACGTTGAGAGGCCCATTTTATTCGATTTTATTTAGTTTATTTCATGTATATTCCTTCGGAATACTATGTCAGATTACCGCAATTTAGAAAGTATTAGACACTGAGTATTTTTTCGCACTCTATGGTCACGTGATCGGAACTTAGACCAATGGAAGAGATCGTTGTTCGATTTAGGTGAGCGCAGGAAACACAATGTTGCTTTGAAGAGTGGCGGGAACAGAAGACGATTATGCTGTCTCACTGCGATTTAAGGTCAGTTACATACACTAGAGAGTACGAAATAGATGTTGCTTTAGCGTTTTTCTTTAGCGTTTTTTTTGGATACATAGACTTGAGTTAGTGCTGATAGGAAATATGGTTTTTGTCTTTTATCATTTCTACAGTATATGAAATTTGGAATAACTCCCACGTACCAGTTAAGCATTGGTACAACACGACACGTAAGTGCAGATGAAGTGACCATTTTGGTCGTTACGGACACGGGCTAATAAGGTTACACCCTGGTGCTAGCGGTAACACATACACGTTCTTCTAGAATTGTTCCGTGACATATGCGTGATTGCTGAATATTGTGTTATGACCCATTGGAGATACACACACGTTATTTATGGTTTGCATTTCAGTTTTTCATTTATAGAATTGATTCCCTGATGAAGGGCAGGACACACATGCCCGAAATGCATTGGATTTTAACCACTATTGTGTTGTTGATGCAAATATGAATAAATATGAATAAATTGAATTCATCATCAAAATAATGTACCATAAGATATAAAGAGACAAGAGTTACTACAATAAAGGAAATAACTTAAAACTTTATGTTTTGGAATCCTCATTCACACAGAGGAGAGAAGGTGTGCCCAAAGGGATGTCTGTAGTGCACTACTACAGACACTGGTTGTGAGAGTCCTGCATCAGTCCAGATCAGGGAAACCTATCCCTTTGAAGTACAATGCAACATGTAATAGCAACCACGTCATTTACTACATCAAAATAACCTTGTGACCTATATTATGTAGGTAAAACTGAACATGCTTTACGCACACGTATAACTGAACACAAGAGCCGAATAAGAACCAACACGACTAGTTCCCCAATAGCTCAACATTGGAACATCAGCAAGCACAACATATCACAATTAAGATTCGGTGTTCTTGAGCTGGTAGAACCCAGCCCTGAGCGCGACTTAGCTAAGCTGCTATCGCAACGTGAAACACATTGGATCTGGTACATGCAAAGTTTAATCCCAACAGGACTCAATGATAAATTTGAGTTAGCATGTTTTCTGTAACCTGACATTGCTAATTTTTCCTAACTTGCTCACCTGTGCATTTATTGTCTTTTCTATCATGTACACGTTTACAGTTTGAATATGTACTATTGAATACTTGTATGCACTGGACTGTCTAATCAGCACCTGTAGTGGAATACTTAATTGCATTCATGTGAAAAGTTTTTCCTTTATTATTGTATCCTTTTATTATTGTATCTATTTATCAAGAACAAACGGACCCAATCCTGCAGTGCCATCACTATTGTTGTTTAATTGAGATTGTTTTATCACTTCAGTTTCGGTGTTTCACTCGTTACTGTCCACCCGTTTTCACGTACTCCCCATAGTTAGTTCCACACCGGTCTCCATTACCTCTCTTTATCACGCTATTTACATAAACGCCAAATTCACGGAGAGGTTGCTTACTCCAGCAGGCTCGAATCGTTTTGCTGCCTCAATACACAGCCCAATTTGGTGAGTGAAGGGGAATACTTTTTTCTTTTGTCATAGCAGAGGTTTAGCTAACATCCCTCGAGCCAATAAATTATTGTGAGTTCTCCTTGATACAGGCGCTGCGCAAGATACTTCTTTGCCCTCGCGAACACACCATGTGCCCCGACGGGTAAGTTCCCGATCTGAGCATGTATTCACTTTAGGTTCTTTAATATAGAACCACGAATTTACAACATGTTTTTTTCACATTCTACCAGCGTTGTTCACGCGTAGAAACCTTCACTTCCGATCCTTCCACTTATCCTCGCGAGGTGATCCATCAGGCATTGTCTAAACGGAGCCAGATCACCCCGTAAGAAACATTCTTTCCTCCTTAAGTTTATCCTATTTCTTTACTACACCTCACACAACTGGAATCCTTTTGGTGCATGACACATTGGGTCTCCTCAGTTCACCTTCATTAACACTATTTCATTTGGTGGTTTGGTATTCTTCATAGCACCGAGTTTCCCATCATTGCTATATCACTTATGTACTCTTCCTAACCTAAATATTGTGAACCTTATGTACCACGCTGCATTCTCTTTATAATTATGTCATATTATCATGAATTTTAGATACCCCTGAAGAAGGGCATAATGGATTGCCCGAAATGCATTGGGATTTTTAAATTTGAAAGATGATGCCATTCGCTTTGGATTTTGTGACACTTCAACAATTTCCACAAACATGAAATAAATAAGAATTCAAAGGATCATTGAAGAATTTTTCATCATTGTGTTAAATGTTTTATCATATTTTGGTTACATTGTTATCGTTAGCAAAAATGTGTGAACCTAAGCTTAATTTTTGAGCACACTCCCTTGAGTGAACAGGCTGTGCACGGACTTTCCTGGGGAGTGACCCAGGATTTCCTTTTTTGCTTCAGGTCTGAATGTGAGCAGAAATAATTCCATTCTGTTCCCCCTCAATTTCTATTGCATAAAAGGGTTGTTGAACTTTGGAAACCTACATATGAGACGGGAGCACAGCACTTTCACTTATCTAATAGATCTTTATCCCCCCTGCAGAATCTGCCTATGGAAATTATCGGGAACATTAACAAAATCTAAAGTAAAACAAAAGTAAAAATATGTTTTATGTTACATATAAATGTAAATTAATTTTATGTGTTTACTTTAAATGTAGAAAAAAATTAAAATATTAAAATTAATATTAATATTGAAATAGATGTATAATCAATTTAAAATATGAAATGAAAATTTGTTTTTAAAATTTGTATTAAAAAAAATTCCCACATAGGGTACAAAAAAGTTATCATGCATCAATAATTAGTAAAGGGGATGTTTAGAATTCATTAAAAGCAATTTAATTATATTTTAATACTTTTTTTACTTTAAAGTATAAAGTCAAAAAAAGCTTATTAAAATATTTTATAACTAAATCATGAGTATGTTTTATTTTGTATTAAAATTAAATTGTATTTATTTATATTTTTAACTATTTTAAATTAATTACGCTAATTGAACATTATTTCCTATGGGGCTTAATTTTAAATCCCTACCTCAATTCTTTTCTGAAGGGCATTGCAGTACTAGTGTTTGGTCATCTGTGGTGCTGTACTTACTTAATCTCTGAGCTGGAGTGATTTACTAGCTAACATCCTTGCTGACAACCATCTTCTCGACACCCCTCAATCTGGATTCAGGGCCAACCATAGTATGGAGAAGGCCCTCAATGCCACCATGAATGATATAAGTGGGATATCATGAACAGGGGTGACACGATGATCCTCATCCTATAAAAACTCCTTTACATATTCATCCAAGAGTCTAAATTCTTGGATTCTCACCAGGCACGTTTCAGACCGTCACACTCGACTGAAGCAGTTATCCTAAGCGTAGTGGATGAACTGAAGGAGGGAGCAGACAAGGGGAGCACACAGGCATTGGTCTTGCTCGACCTGTTGGCTGCGTTCGATACAGTGGATCATGCCACACTAGCGGAACGAATGGCAGCGGCAGGCCTGAGAGGCACGGTCCTAGATTGGATGATTTAATTCCTGGGGGACCGCACCCAGTCCATTAGGCTGGCACCCTATAATTCAGCCAGGGTCAATACCACCTGCGGCGTACCACAAGCTTCGTCCCTTGCCCCCCCACCTCTTCAACCGTTATATCTGCCCTCTGATCCACCCCCTCAAAAGCAGGAGGGTGAAGGTATATAATTATGCAGATGATATACAGCTGATATTCCCGATAGACGAGACGGAGGACTCTAAGGCCTTCTTCCGAAATATCATGCTTTTTATTAAAGACTGGATGAGTCACAACCATCTCAAATTAAACAAAACAGAGATAGTCATTTCAAATAACAGACTCCACTATTGGACTCCAGGACACTGGCCAGCTGCATTAGGTACTCCACATATCCCTAAGAAATCTGTTAAAAGTCTGGGCATCAACATTGACGCCAACTCATCCATGCACACACAGATCGCCCTGGTTACTTCCTCGTGCATTTATCATCTAAAGACTTTCAAGAAAATCAGGAGATATTTTTACTAGGGAGGTAAGTATGGTGATCATGCTGGCCTTGATTATGTCCAGGCTGGATTATGCCAATGCCATCTATTTGGGACTCCCGGCCAATCAAACCCACAGACTGCAGCTGATTCAGAACCAAGAGGCCAGATTAATTTTCCAGCAACCAAGGCACTGCCATACTAAGCCACTGATGATGCAGCTTAACATAAACATAATAAGACATTTGTAAAGCGCGCTACATACCCGTGAGGGTCTCATGGCACTGGGGGGGGGGGGGGGGGGGGGGGGGGGCTGCCACTGATCGAAGAGCCAGGTCTTGAGAAGTCTTCTAAAGGTCGGCAGGTCCTGGGTCTGTCGTAGGTTGGTGGGGAGAGTGTTCCAGGTCATGGCGGCAAGGTGGGAGAAGGATCGGCCGCCGGCAATGGTTTTCCGGATGCGAGGAACTGTGGCTAGGGCGAGGTTGGCGGAGTGGAGGCTGCGGGTGGGGTTGTAGAAGCTGAGTCGGTCGTTGAGATATACCGGTCCGGCATTGTGGAGGGCTTTATGTGCATGGATGAGGAGCTTGAAGGTGATCCTCTTGTCGATGGGGAGCCAGCGCAGGTCCCTCAGTAGGGGTGTGATGTGGCTGCGTCATGGGACATCAAGAATCAGTCATGCCGCGGCGTTCTGGATTTGTTGTAGCCGTCTCCGGAGCTCTGTTGTTGTACCTGCGTTGAGGGCATTCCCGTAGTCCAGTCTGCTGGTGAAGAGTGCATGGGTGACGGTGTTTCTCGTGTCGGAGGGGATCCATTTGAAGATTCTACGGAGCATTCGGAGGGTGTTGAAGCAGGACGCGGAGACGGCGTTGACTTGCTTGGTCATGGAGAGGGCGGAGTTGAGGATGATCCCCAGGTTGCGTACTTGTTTGGTTGGTGCTGGGGGAGTTCCTAGCGAGGTGGGCCACCTGGAGTCGTCCCAGGCTGAGGGGGTGGAGCCGAGGATGAGAACCTCCGTCTTGTCTGAATTCAGCTTCAGTTTGCTCTCCTTCATCCTTTCGGCGACGGCCTTCATTCCTCTTCATTGGCTCCCTGTGACTCAGCGATCTATGTTTAAGACAGGCTGCATGATTTTCAACGCACTCCACAAGAGGGGCCCTAAATGTATTTCCACCAAGATTTTACCGTACCTTCCCAAACGGAATCTCAGATCAGCTTCAATGAATATGCTGATAACCCCTAAATTTAAGCGAAAGAGAATGGGTGGTTCACGTATCTCTATACTTGGCCCAAAACTTTAGAATTCCCAAACGATTGATATCAGACTAACGTCGGACTACATTGGTTTCAGGAAAAAACTGAAAACGTGGCTGTTAGAGTATACTTCAGGATAGCTTCCAACCTCCGGTAGTGCCAAGAGACCTTTCGGTAAACGTGCACTTAATAAATCCCCCAAACATAAACATTAACATAAATCTTTCCACAGCCTTTGACAGTGTCTCCCAAACCATCATTATTCAACAACTGCATGAAGACGGCATCCAAGGTCCCGCACTTTGCTGAACGTTCGCTTTCCGGGCCGGCCGCACCCGGTCAGTAATCCTGGTCGCCTTCACTGCAGACCGTATCCACCTCATCTGCAGAGTTCCACAAGGATCCTCACTCAGCCTCACTCTGTTTAATGAGTACATGACTCCACTTTCCAGCATTTTAGGCACCCACGGAATTAACTTCATATAATATTCTAATGACACCTAGTTAATACTCTCCCTCTCTGATAAGGAGCCAATCGCTCCGACAAGTTTCTTCACCTGCATAACCACTCACCACGTGGATGAAAGCAAACTTTTTCAAGCTCAACAGAGATGGAAGTAGTAATCTTAGGCAAAGACACCTAACTCTGGGAAACCACATGGGGGCTTGCTGAACATGGACCCAAACCACTTACGGGAACCCATGCAAAGACCATCGGAATAGTAATTGACAACCAACTAACCATGAAAGGACAAGTGAATGCACTCTCTATCTGCGGCTTCCACACACACAAGATGCTCAAAAAGATCTTCAAATGGCTTCCCACCGATACTTGCAGAGCTGTGATCCAAATCATTATTACCAGCAAGTTGGACTACGACAATGCACTCTATTCTGGAATCAATGGTGAACTGACTATACTACTTCAGACCATATAATGATCAGTGGCCAGGCTCACCCTCAACCTCCTACCCAACACTTAAATTATCCTGCACCTCAAAGAGCTCCACTGGCTCCAAATCCACAAGTGAGTGCACTTCAAACTCGTCATACACACATTCAAAGCATTGCACAACACAACCCTTGTAAATCAATGACTGCATAAACTTCCACAAACCTACCCAAAAATAATTGCTAATCCTCGCTCCTACTCTCACACCCTCTTACGCAGAACCAAATCCGGCTCTCGTGCCTTCTTCTACCTCAAGCTTAAAGCTAGGAACAAGATGCTCCTACACATCGGAGCCTCCTCCCCAGTTCTTGAACTCCGTAAGAAACTGAAGATATGGCTCTTCACCTAGCCCCAACACTGACATGGCCACTTAGCTGCTGCTCAGCGCCAGGATAACCTTCTGGGTGAGTTGTGCACTATACAAACACATATAGCATAACATAGCATAATCACTGTTTCCGGTCCGTTTGTGGCTGCAGTAACCTTAGAAGTGAAGTTTGTGAATAACAATAGGCTTACTCTTTTGTGGCCATGCCATGCCCTAAACCCATACTTAAGCCTTCCAAAATCCTTCCTAAGCCCTTATCATTTAGCAGTATGTACATCCTTTTTCCAGCCACTCCCTGCCCCTCCCACATGTACTACTACGTAGTAAACGTACATGTGTGAGGATCTCCCCATAGAAAAGATAGCTGAGTTGGAGATTTACACTTGTAGGTTTGTGAATAGCATTTTGAAGTACTTTAGTAGTGCTACTGCAGTACTACTAAACATGCTAGAAAATGCAGTGTTTGAATAGGGCCCACTGAGTAGTCTTTAGTTTTTTGTTTGCTTAGGCATTAGAGTTGGTGTCAAAGTCTGTATTGGCTTCTACACTATAATTACACAACACCTATAAATGTAAAAGGCAGTGACTAAATATTAATATTTTTGCCTAAGCAAACCATATCGGTTACCAAACTAATTGTGTAAATAAGCACAATTCAATCTCTCAAATAAAGCAGTAATGTTATTTATTTAAAGGCCAATGCAATTTGTACTGCAAGAACCTTTTCTCCTCTGTTGTGGCTGCTGTTCTTTTCAGTCCTAAAATAGAATTACCATAAATCACAGTGTATCCGAACCGTAGAAATAATTTATTGTTATGTATTTACAAGAATGTGGCTGTTCTACATGTGGGGCATGGAACAGTTGATAGACTAGGAGGGGTGAACATGTCTCTGCAGCAGGAAACAAAAATACTATTGTGCAATTCAGTCGGGGTGGAAATGAAAACGTTCTGTTGCTCTATTCACAAAAACTCATGTTTACATCACAGCCAGTTGTCTTAAAACTTCAGTTATTTAAAAAGAGAGTCAAGATTTTAGAAGAATACTAAACTGCTGGATCTCTTTTTGTGCTTCCTAAAGTACCTTCTAGTGAGATATATATATTCAGTATGATTTGTACTTTTAGTGCTGAAGGAATGTTTCTTAATAAGAAGAGTGCTTCCAGAGGACCTCTAGGGTGATCACAGGAAAAACCTGAACATGAAGTCAGGGTTTGTAGCATAACTAAGATGCACTGAAGCAACAAAGCACACACTTTATGACAAGAAGGATGTACATAGCCCTTAAAGATCCTGAATCTGAGTAATAGACCTGAGTTGCAGGCGTGAGCCTATACGAATAGATGTAGCCAAAGGCAATAAGGGCGTTAATGCTATTAGAACATGCCATTCACTGAAGGTGGAATTTTCAAAATTAAAAAATAAGAAACGAAACACAAATAGTCTAATGTTGGAGCAGAATTTCTGTACCAGCCATTACTGGCCCGAGCAGCTCCACTGTTTCCAAAGAGGCTGACAGCATTCCAATGTTCTAGTTTGTCAAAGTATTAGATATTGTTGCTATAGAATGTGCCACATAATATGCCTTTAACTTCATAATCTGTTTTGTATTTTGTCGCCATATAATGTACATGTTCTTCTTGCATAATTTAGTATCCCTGGTTTAATTAGGCCCTTAATTACTGCATAATTCCACGTACCCTGTTTATAGGGCATTGCCTTACTCTCATGGCTTTTAAAAGCATTCTGTGATTCACTCATTTTGATGATGTTATGAAATCACCTTGCCACTCTCCAGCTATTTCCCTGCATGTGCATGTAATAGTGTGTCGGGAGGGGAGGGGGAGGGGAGGAAGGGGATTCACTGCATTGGCTCAAATCATATGAATGGAATTTTGAACACTACAACTTTTTTAAACTCTTTCTATAAAAGTGACGTATAAAATATACGTGGCGTAACTACAGCAAAAATAAAAGTAAAATTCTTTCTTAAAAAAAACACAACTAAAAACACTTGCTTTTTAATCGTTTTTATTAATTTAGTGAACGCATTTTTTAACACTAGTCCTTATATATAGTGACGTGTATTTGAATGGATCATTTCAATTGTTTTTACATTTTTTAACAGGCAGAATTGCTGAGTGGCGGCTTAAATTCCTACACTTCAAACTATGGCTTCCTGCCATTCACACACCTCGTCTTCACCCTCATCATGCAGTTCTGCAGTTGAATTGTTCATGGTTGGAAGATCTTCATAAAGATGTGCTCTGATGCCAAATGGAAAGCAGCGTTCAACATTTGAATGATGGAACACAAAGTATTCTTTGCATGACTTGTCTACAAACTAAAATATGTTCCTGTTTTCTTAGCGAGAGATCGCGCTGGGCTAGTGCAGCAACGGCATGCATTCATTCATTTTTTATGAAGGTGGAATACAAAAAAAAACACTTTTGCATACTTTATGAATCAAATTATTGAAATGGACTATGCTCCATAAATAGACGTGGTATACTCTGAGAATTAGAATATTGGCCATCACGCTGAATTATAAAATATGTTATATCATTTGCTTCCTGATATCAAATGGGGTATTAAATGCCAGTCACTGCTCACCCCTGTTTGCACAGTGATTGAAATTTTGAGTTATGCGATGCAATGTCCTATTACTTACCGGTAATCTTCATTACTCCGGGTCCCGTTGTCCTCGTCCCCTTCATTAATTAACCATTGAGATTTACTATCTCGCAGACAGAAAAAAAAGAAAGTAGGAATGCTGGTACGCCCCTCCCTCTCCCTATAGGGAGTACATAAGGGTACAGTACCCAACATGCCTCCTGAACCACCAAGCCCAAGATGAGGGCCGGAAAGCCCGGGAGGGAGGGAGGGATGTAATGAAGGGGACGAGGACAACGGGACCCGGAGTAATGAAGATTACCAGTAAGTAATAGGACATTACCCCCAGGTCCCTCCTGTCCTCGTCCCCTTTATTAATTAACCATTGAGAATACCCAAGCAGCAACCGGCCATCATCAAACAACAAACCACCAGGACACAGCAGAACAGCAAAACCCAGCAATTTATTGCAAACAACAGCACAGCACAAAAGAAAACAAGGGGAATCAGGAACACACAACCCGAAGAACCCCCAAACCAAAGTTAGTGTCATCCCCCAGAACATTCTGAATATGGTAATGCCTAACAAAGGTATTAGCAGAAGCCCAAGTAGCGGCCCTACAAATTTCAGAAAGGGACACCCCACGAGCCTCTGCCCAGAAACCAGCCATCCCCCTAGTAGAACGTCCCTGAACCCCAGCCGGGGGAGGGGAACCAGAAAGGGAATAGGCCAGAACAATAACCTGCTTCAACCAACGCCCAATGGACGAAGAAGAAGCACGACCACCTCTGGAGAGAGCACCAAAAGAAACAAACAGGGAGTCAGAAAGCCGAAAATCCCGGGTCCGATCCAAATAAACCCGCAAAGCCCGGCAAACATCCAGCAAGGACCAAGGGAGGTCGTCCCCGTCCACTGGAGCCGAAAGCAAAGCAGGGAGGACCAGCTCCTGAGAGCGATGGAATTGGGAGGAAACCTTAGGGACGAAAGAGGAATCTAAACGAAGGACCACCCCGTCAGCAGAAAAGGACAGAAAGGGCTCCCGAGCCATCAAGGCACCCAGCACCCCCAGGCGACGAGCAGAAGTGATAGCCACCAAAAAAACAACCTTCAGCGTGACAAACTTAATATCCACCTCCTCCAAAGGTTCAAAGGGAGCGGCAACCAGAACCTTCAAAACCAAGGGAAGATCCCAGAGAGGAAAAGAAGGACGTACCACAGGGCGGGAGTTAGAAAAACTACGCAACAGCCGGGAAACCAGACCATCCACATCCGGCAGGTTCCCCCAAGGAGCCCGAAAAGCCCTGATAGCAGCCCACTGAGCCGGCAAAGTAGAAACGGACAAACGCTTCTCGAACCCATCCCAAAAGAACTGGAGAACATCCGGCAAAGGACAAACCAAGGGAGACAAAGCCAGGCCAAGACACCAACGCTCAAAGTTGCCCCAATGCCTACCATAGGATTGAAGGGTAGAAGCCTTCCGAGACTGCTGAATAGCCAAGGCTAAATGCTCCGGGAGACCCCTACGCCTCCACCCCTGCCTCTCAACCGCCAAACCGACAGCCGAAGCCGCCGGAGGGGCAACATCGGAGACGACCGCAAGGGAGACGGAAGGAAGGGGAAGAACCACGGACCCTGAACAGCCAACAGCATCAGCGTGGGGAACCAAGACCCGCGGGGCCAGAAGGGCACCACCACCACCACCTCCCGATCCTCCCGCAACAGCCGGGACAGAAAGCGAGAGATCAGAACCAGAGGAGGAAAGGCGTACAGCAGGCGAGACGGCCAGGGAAGGGAGAGAGCATCCACCCCCCAAGACCCCTCCTGAGGAATTCGGGAGAAGAAGCGGGGAAGCTGCGCATTGAGCCGGAAAGCAAAGAGGTCCAGAAAGGGCCGACCAAACCTCTTGCACACCAGTTGAAAGGCCACCGGAGTCAATGCCAACTCCAAGGAAGCAGGAAGGGAAAAACTACTGAGGGCATCCACCACCCCATTGTCCACCCCCCGAACATGTACAGCCACCAGGGACAAAAGATGGCACTACTCCCAGCAAAACAACGGGGACACCACCGCGTTCAGGGACCGAGAACGGATACCGCCCTGGTGATTTAGGTAGGACACCGTCACTGAATTCTCCGACCGAACCAACACATGGCGGCCCACCAGAAGAAGTCGAAACCCCCTGACAGCTCGACACACAGCAGACAACTCCCGCCAGTTCGAAGACCGACGACCCTCCAGAAGGGACCAACGACCCTGAAGGCAGTCCGACCCCAAAGTCGCACCCCAGCCCAGAGCGCTGCCATCCGTCGTAAGCACCACCGGAGGAGGAGACTGCAGAGGCAAGCCCTTGTCCAGATTGGAAGACAGAGACCACCAACGCAGGGCAGGAAGGATATGCAGAGACACAGGAACCAGAAGGGATAAATCCCCCGACAAGGGATCCCACCGAGACAGCAGGTAGGACCACAGAGGACGAAGATGGAAACATGCCCTCCGAACCGTAAACACACTGGCGGCCATCAACCCCAGAAGGCGTAACCACAGACGGACCTGAAACGACCTCCCCACAAGAAACCGATGAGCCAGAGAACACAGGGTCACAGCTCGATCCACCGGCAGGAACACCCGATTCAGAGCCGTGCGGAAAAGGGCCCAATGAACTGCAAGTCCTGAGAAGGGGAGAGCCGGCACTTGGGGAGATTCAACAGGAACCCATGGTCCCTCAATGCAGCACACACCACCCGCTGATCCGACAACAACTGCTCCTCTTTGGGGGAATGCAGGAGCCAGTCGTCCAGATACGGGTAAACCATCATCCCCTGGAGATGCAAGAAAGCCACCAAGGGAGCAACCACCTTTGTAAACACCCTGGGAGCCGACCTCAGGCCAAACGGGGGAACTACAAACTGGTAATGGACCCCCAGAAGGCAAAAGCGCAGGAAGGGACTGGAGAGAGGATGGACAGGGACGTGATAATAGGCATCCTGGAGGTCCAGAGTGCACATGTAATGACCCTGCAGAACCAGGGGAATCACCCTCTGAAGAGTCTCCATTTTGAACGGAAACCGCAACACAAATTTGTTCAGGGCCTTGAGATCCAGAACAAGGCGAAACCCTCCAGTCACCTTGGGCACCAGAAAAATGATGGAGTAAAACCCCCGACCCATCTCCCCTGGAGGAACCACCTGAACCGCCCCCTTGTCCAACAGAGACTGAACACCCAGCAACAGTTCCGCACGTCTGGATGGGCAGGACGGCCAAGGAGTCGGACGGACCCCTGAATCCGGAGGCAGGCTGGGGAACTCCACACGGTACCCCAAACGGATCACGTCCAGGACCCATAAGTCTGAACAGGAGGACATCCAGGCCGGAAGAAACAACCGAAGCCGACCACCTATCAAGGATCCGACCTCGGACCCCAGATAGTCAGGAACGAGGCTTCACAGGAGGGGACTTCGCCTTCTTGTCACGACCCCGACCAGGCTGAAAACGACCACGAGCCCTGGAAAACTGCCGGTGAGAAGAGGGGTGAAAGAAAGGCTTAGGCTTAGAGAACGCCGGAGCAGCTGAGGGCATCTTGAAAGAGGAGGAATGTTTCTTCTCCTTGAAAAGCCTATGAAGCTTGCCCTCCAACTCAGCACCAAACAACATGGAACCCTGAAAGGGTAACCGCAGCGCAGCCGATTTCTGGGCCGAATCAGTCTTCCAGTCTTTGAGGACCACGTTCCGACGAGCAGCAATGCAAGCACCCCCCGACACTCAGAGGCACGCACCACGTCGAAAGACACGTCAGACAGAAACTCCAACTGACGCTCAATGTGAGCCAGAATGTCAGAACAGTCAGTGGCATTATCCATGGTACCATACAAAGTCTTTAAGTCAGAAAGCAAAGACTGCGCCACATAAGTCCCGTAAATGCCAGCACGCAGCGCCAGATGGGAACCAGAATACACTTTACGAAGGGAAGCGTCCACCCTCTTATCAACAGGATCACGGACAACCGCATCCTCAGCCAAAGAGGTGCGCCCCACCAGACTCGCCACAAACGAATCCACAGGAACAGAGTCCGGTAAATCTTTAGCCATATCCTGAAGAGGATACAACTTGGCCATGAAGCGAGGAAGCATGATGCGATCCGGATCCTTCCACTCCTGATCCATAACCTCCTTCACACAGGGATGAACAGGCATCACCACAGGCGCAGAGTACTGGAACTGTCGAAGCAAGGAACCCCCAGAAGTACCAGGGACATCATCCGCAGGGAACCCCATATTAGCCTTAACATGGCTCAACAAGTCCGGCAACATCTCCTTATCGACATATTTGCGCTTCACAGGATCAGCGTCCAAACCCCCATCCTCCGAGTCCGAAGCAGAAGAAGAAGAAGAAGACGGAGGGGGAGCACACCTGGACCGCGACTTGGATCTGGCCGAGGACCCCTTAAAACCGGGACCCCCCAACTCCAAAAGAGTCTCCTTAATAAGAACCTTCAATCTGGCATCCCCACCCCTGGAACGATGCCGAGAACGGGCAGGAGAAGGAGAAGATGATGAAGAAGCAGAAGAGGACACCGCAACATGCCTGCTCTTCCTAGCATGCTTCCCCATGTCCAAGGCCAAGAAAACCACAGAGGAAGGACAGAGCAAAGCAGCCCTGCAGCCAAGTCAGCCAGCACCAGGAATCAAGCCAGGGAGCGAGGCACAGAGAACTACTTGAGGCAGCCTTATAACAAGCTAACAGCAACACCACGTCCCAGCCAACGCAAAAAACGAATGCAGGCAAATGAAAACTCCAGACGCTTTTAAAAGGGGGACGAAAAACCGCTATGCGGTACTCACCAGCAGGACTGGCAACACCTGCAAACACTGCCGCCGGCCGCCATGGAAAATGCCTGACTTCCTGTCCCCAATCAAAGGAAGTCAGGCAGAAACCGGAAGGAAGCGCCCCAGCCACACCAGAGCCGCCGCAGCACCGCAGACTTCCTTCCAGAGCGCCGCGTCTCCGAAAAGCCCGGCAAAACGGAGACGCGGCACGGACACCACCAGGACCATAGGACATCCACAGCACAGCCCGAAGTGCCCGCAGAAAACTCCCCCAGCCCGGCAGGAGGAGAGACCCGGGAAACCAGCCAGCACCCGAAGTCCAGCATCAGGTAAGCCCCAGGAGCCCGTCGGCTCCTGAATCCAAACAGAAGAAACTGTCTTCAGACAGAAAAAAAGAACAGGAGGCATGCCGGGCTGTGTGTTCCTGATTCCCCTTGTTTTCTTTTGTGCTGTGCTGTTGTTTGCAATAAATTGCTGGGTTTTGCTGTTCTGCTGTGTCCTGGTGGTTTGTTGTTTGATGATGGCCGGTTGCTGCTTGGGTATTCTCAATGGTTAATTAATAAAGGGGACGAGGACAGGAGGGACCTGGGGGTAATGTCCTATTACTTACTGGTAATCTTCATTACTCCGGGTCCCGTTGTCCTCGTCCCCTTCATTACATCCCTCCCTCCCTCCTGGGCTTTCCGGCCCTCATCTTGGGCTTGGTGGTTCAGGAGGCATGTTGGGTACTGTACCCTTATGTACTCCCTATAGGGAGAGGGAGGGGCGTACCAGCATTCCTACTTTATTTTTTTTCTGTCTGCGAGATAGTAAATCTCAATGGTTAATTAATGAAGTGGACGAGGACAGGAGGGACCTGGGGGTAATGCGATTTTCCGCAGGCTTTTGCCAGTAGGGCACACCTGCCATATTTGATAGCAAACAATAGCAGGGATATAAACCAGATCATTCTCATCATTCTGTGTATAGTAGTGGACTTTAGTCTGTGCACTTTCACATGTATCCTTTAGGAGGCCTAAGCCAGGAGATATCTCAGTCAAAAACCCTTCAGGTAACATTTGAGAATCCTGCGTGGTGCAAAGGACACCTTCACGTGTGCTGCAGTGGACACCATTTCCTTCACTGGCATCCACCCCCAACTGCCCACTTGAGCCATCTCTCAATCTAACTTCCATACGCTTTGCTTTTCCTAAAGTCTTCATCTACCTTTTTAACTTTCTTCTCAACCTCATATAGAGACCAGGACTCTTCCTCTGAACCCTCATCTGTTTTTTTCTTTTTTAATTTCATAAGTTGCTTAACAGCTTCTAGCACCTGTCTGTGAATAAGCCTTTTTAGCATATGAAACTTGCAGACTCACTCGAGACTGTACTCGATTCCTCCTGATTTTCAGCCATTTAAACTGATTTTAAATTAGTAATAAATACATTTGTTTCTCGAAAACCCCCCTCAAGCTCTGTCAAGCTCTTACTAGTTTAACCTCAAATATGATACTTACGCCAAGAAACTTTAAATTAAGAAAAACATTATAGCGTTCTTCCAAATAAAAAATGGCCACCTACTCCCATCGGATGTGGCTGCAGAAGTACAAGCCCCCTCGCGCATGCGGTACCTCACTATGACAGAGCAAGCGGCCCTTCAAAGACATTCACCTTCACAAACAACTGAATGGCGTGTGTCTACATGCACAAGCGAATGACGCATGGGCCCAGCAACAAATATGAAAAACGATAGCTTTACCAAGGGACCAGACCTGCTCGAAGCAATTTCTCAGCAAAAAGGAAACTACTCCCGAAGTATTAAATGCAAATATTTATGTTAGTCTCCTACTAGAGAAAACCAACTGCATAATAGATGTAACACACACAGATATATACATGTATGAATGTATATTTAAACATATTTAATTATCCAACAATACCGTTTATCCCCAAAGAAACTACACTAATTTCCCAAACAATAACACAATTGTGAGAATATTGGTTGATTGGGTATGAGCCCTGGTCAAGCAACAGCCACAATCCCATGCAGGTTGAACCACAAAAAGTAACTAAATTATCCTATGCTTAACCCTGGGTAGTTTGGCACAGAAAGCATTCAGGCTTAACTTAAAGGCAATGTGTGAAGTATTTTTGCAGCACACAAACTGTCATAAAGTGAAAACACAACACAAGTAAAATCCCAAACAAATGTAGTCAAATAGACTAAAGTTTAATACATTATTTGACACCAAGATGACAAAAATCCACTCAGTAGAACCGGAGTTATGAATTTTTAAAGTTTTTCAAAACTAGTTTAAAAAGAACACAGTGGGAGAAGTCACAAAGTCAGTCGAACTAGCAAAGCACCTCAAGCGGATAGGCTTGATGGTTGGTCCCGGGATAAGGCCTCAGTTTTGAGATTTGGCCATCTGAGCCAACTGGACTCCTTTAGGAAAACAACCATGGGCCCAGAACTGGGGGGAAACATCTTAGGGGTTCAGGAATCACTCATGCTGAGTCCTGGTGCGGGTTCAAGAGGGTGGGAGCATTTTATGTTCCTGTGGCGTTGAACAGGAGGCCTGCAACCTAGCCCTTGGAGTAACTTCGTGTAGTACTGGGTGCAGGTGAAGATGTAGGGCTCAACCACTGGGCTGGCCTCTGGGGATTCAAGGCAGGCTCCAAGCAGCAGAACAGTCCTTCCAAGTACAGCAGCAGTCTGGAAAAGTGCACAGCTGGTCGCAGCAGCAGGTAGTCCTCTGAGAGTTCTTCCACAGTTCCAATAGTGAACTGAAGAGTGGGTCTGAATACCTTAGTGCCCTTCTTCTAGAAGGTGGGAGAAGCTTCTAGAAAGTTATTTTGAAGTGCATGGAATTTCCTGACTCCTCTGCCCTGGCCCCAAGCTGACTGCAGTGACAATGCAGAGTCATTAGGCTCTTTGTATGAAGACAAAGCAGAGGTTAGTCAGTTGTCAATGGGGCTGTGCTCAGCCCCGCCCCCACCCTGCCAGCAGATGGCTCATTTAGGTACACCTAATCCCTCTATTGCGTGACTGCCTGGGAGGATTTCACAATATCTTTCAGTGACACCCAGTCATGTGACCAAAGGCACGCTACAGGCACAAGGGGTGGAAAACAACAACAAATACTTTTGCTGATAATTATTTTGCCCCAAAAATTATTATCGGCAAAGGTATTCCTTGCTGTTTGATTTATAAGTGGCCCAACGTGGCTGAGCAAATAGGCCCTACCCCCAATATGGTTGGGATACCCGTCACCCCCTCCCAACACAATCCCCAAGAATGGGAAGACGGAAACGGTTCTGAACTTTTGGAAGGCGGGAGGGAGTTACCCTCCCGGCCGTATTTATTAAAATATGAAACAAAATTAAAACGTTAAAATAACAGTTTCATATCATGTACAATTTCATTTAGACATTACAATGTTTCTTGGCTAACCTTAACACATCTCTAATACAAAGGTTCTCCTAGCCGATTCTAAAACATCCTGTAAATGCATTTCTCAAAATTCAAATTGTACATCCTAACATTACGGGCCAACGGCAAGGTCGTAACCGGTGTCAGATCCCTAATACCAGAACTCCCCCCTCACTTGTGAGGGGCGGGCGCACAGAGGACTGTACCTCTGTGCCAACTTCCAATTTCCCTTGTCTTAACGGGGGCCCCCTGTTTACTCGACGCCATCTTAGTGGTCATCCGAGGACTCGTGTGAGGTGTCTAGAAGGTAGCGTAGACCCCCCTCCCACCCCACACTGCTTACCACATCTGCCGTTGCAGATGTCCTGGCCCCGGGAAATTCCCAGGAGGGGCCCGTAGCCCCTCCTCCCCAGGGAGGGGCCTATGACCGCCTTCCCTTTCGGCGGCCCCATCCTTAGAGGGGACCGCCTCCCCGTTTGAGGGGCCAATGGCCGTCTCCCCCCGGGCGCTCCCATCCATAATGGGTGACGCCCCACCTCTAGGGATCTTCCAATTACTGCTCACCGAACATGACCTTACCGCCCGACCAAAATAAATACGACATTTTTAAACTAAAGAGGATGGAAAAAAGACAATTATACTGAGCAATTCAAAGTATAACTTCTACTAAGCACTACATTTAACTCTGCTGCACCTACTGCGCCAAAATATATGCTGACAGAGCAACCACTTTATTACATACCAAAATTACCAACTTTATTCACAACAACCTGTAAAAGAAACAGTATCATGTCACTCGACTTTATTCAAAACAAATCGCTGTCATCAGGGGCTGGTGGGTGGGTCAAAATTGGCTCTTCGTTCCGTCTCGAGCTCACGTGCAACGGGGAGGTGCAGCTTCAGAGCACAGGAACAAGAGGATGCCTCCTTGGCTTGTTGCTCCTTTTATCCTTCTACGGGCGGGCGTGGACCCTCCTCCAGTCCGCCTACAGGGCGTGGCCAACGGTGTAGGTGTCTAGGACAACCCCTCTTGGGCGGGAAAAGGCGCGCCCCGGCTACGCCGCTTCGGGCATACCAGCCGAGACTCGCCTCCCGCCCAAAATGGCTTCCCGGGGGGATCGGGGTACTCCACCATACGTTCGGGGGGACCGAGTGGTCGCCCCTTTCCATATGGTTAGGATACCCATCACCCCCTCCCAACACAATCCCCAAGAATGGGAAGACGGAAACGGTTCTGAACTTTTGGAAGGCGGGAGGGAGTTACCCTCCCGGCCGTATTTATTAAAATATGAAACAAAATTAAAACGTTAAAATAACAGTTTCATATCATGTACAATTTCATTTAGACATTACGATGTTTCTTGGCTAACCTTAACACATCTCTAATACAAAGGTTCTCCTAGCCGATTCTAAAACATCCTGTAAATGCATTTCTCAAAATTCAAATTGTACATCCTAACATTACGGGCCAACGGCAAGGTCGTAACCGGTGTCAGATCCCTAATACCAGAACTCCCCTCTCACTTGTGAGGGGCGGGAGCACAGAGGACTGTACCTCTGTGCCAACTTCCAATTTCCCTTGTCTTAACGGGGGCCCCCTGTTTACTCGACGCCATCTTAGTGGTCGTCCGAGGACTCGTGTGAGGTGTCTAGAAGGTAGCGTAGACCCCCCTCCCACCCCACACTGCTTACCACATCTGCCGTCGCAGATGTCCTGGCCCCGGGAAATTCCCAGGAGGGGCCCGTAGCCCCTCCTCCCCAGGGAGGGGCCTATGACCGCCTTCCCTTTCGGCGGCCCCATCCTTAGAGGGGACCGCCTCCCCGTTTGAGGGGCCAATGGCCGCCTCCCCCCGGGCGCTCCCATCCATAATGGGTGACGCCCCACCTCTAGGGATCTTCCAATTACTGCTCACCGATCATGACCTTACTGCCACAGGCCGGATAGTTGACCAGCTATCCGGACCCCCACAAAAAACTCCTACTTAAAGGTCATGGCTGCACAAACTCTTCAACCAAGCTACGAAGTCTCCTATGAGTAAGGTATTCCCCACCCGGGACAAATGGACCCCATCCTCCAGATACATATGGTCCCCCCGAACACATCCATGAGGAATATAATGCAACTTATCTGTACGAAACAACCTACCAAGTTTGTTGTTAACTTTCTTCACCGACTGATTTAAAGCTGACACCGAAATGGCCCCCCGCCACACCTTCCGCGGAATCATGTGTGACCATGCAATCGTGCACCCCGGAACCCTTTTCGCCAACCAACTTACTGTGGATAGAATTAATTTGAGAAGTACTCGTCGACCAGTGGTCACCAAATCATTGCCCCCAAGATGCACTATGATTACAGATGGCGGTGACCTTGTCCGCCCTAACAATCCTTCCATAAAAGTTTGAAACTGGTCAATACAGAGTCCGCCCCTTCCGTAGAAGGTCACCCTGTACCCGTATTCCCCAGCCATGTGAATCATGTCACCTGCTTTGAATACGTCTGCGGCGCGCCTCACGTATGAGTGGCCGACGACCCACACCACTCTTCCCTCAGCCGGTGATCTTTGACCGCTGGTCCCCAGGTGTCGGGTCAACTGCACAGTCCGCCCCGCAAAGCCTGCTCGCGAAACTGAAAACCAAACAGAAAACAAGAAGCGTGAGTGCATGACATTAGCTTCACAACATGTGCAACCGCACATACCTCTTATAACAATTCGAGGACCAACGCCCCAACTGTTTCACTTTATCCACACTCATCCCCCTGGCTGTGGCCTCTGTAGCAGCACCTATCCGGAATGAGTGGGTCCCAAAATCGCCCGGGTTCAAGCCCGCTGCCGCGATTGCCATTGTTAACACCCGCTGGAACTGAAACCTGGTCAGTGGGGTGGCGTCGGTATGTCTCAGCAAGCTCCCCCCCCATGATGCCGCCCTTTGCGTTAAGTAATCCTCTACGCATTTCACTGGGCACATGTGGGAACCTAGCATGCGCTGAACAACCACACTGTCTCCGATCGCTCCCTGATCGGTTTTGGACTTGGCTATCATGACTACCATCGTGTCACCTTTAATCTGGATGTGTTCTCGACACAGACCTCCCCCCGTATCCTGCTTGTTCCTTGCTACCAGTTCGCTTATCCGCATAGCCCCATGGAATGCTAATGCAAAGGCGGCCCGGAACAGCACTGTCTCTGACCGAGATGAACAAGTCGCAGGGAGTACGGACATTAACTGGGACAATCTTGCTAGCCCTATTGGGCGCCTCTCGTCCTCTCTACGACCCTCAAGGCGT
This sequence comes from Lissotriton vulgaris, assembly GCF_964263255.1. Lineage (NCBI taxonomy): Eukaryota > Metazoa > Chordata > Amphibia > Caudata > Salamandridae > Lissotriton > Lissotriton vulgaris. The sequence continues at coordinate 1,429,141,021 of NC_141696.1, read as the reverse complement.
TGCCACCTGCGCAGCGCCTTCTTTACCAGAAAGGACGCTGTGGGGTCCTGAATGCCATGAGCCTGCGCCATGAACGCAATGGCGGCTCGGTGTCTGTTGGCTGTTGCCACTGATCGGCCTGCCTGATGCAACGATACTAGAAATTTCAGAACATACTCTTCCTGCCCCCAATGCTCCCCCCTAGATGGACCCAGAAATGCCCAATAAGAACGTAACGCCCCTTCATATGCCTTCCTTGTCCTGGGGGCTAGACTCTCTCCCACGAGGTTTTGTAATCCGGGGCACCGAGAGACCAGAGAACTTCGGGAAATGGTGCCGCCACCAAGTCCGCAGAGGGCATATGGCCCAGGAAGGCCTGCATGTGGGAACGAGAGAGTGCATCAGCCGCCTGGTTCAGTACCCCAGGCACATGTTTTGCTCTAAAGTGAACGTTCAATTTCATACACAGCAGGACAATTTCTTTCATTAATCTCAAGATTAATTTGCAGCGTGCTGCCTGATTATTGACACATTCTACCACGGTCATATTATCCGACCAGAACACCACAGTGCGATCACGAAACCCCTCCGGCCATGTCTTTAAGGCCACTAGGATAGGAAACAGTTCAAGAAACCAAATGTTACCTGTGAGCCTACTCCCGTGCCACCATGCCGGCCATGTTCGTGCCGACCAATAATTACCAAATATGGCGCCAAAACCCACACTCCCTGCCGAGTCGGTCCACAATCCCAGCTCCTCGGAGGAAACCGCTGGTTTGTTCCACAGGACACGACCGTTGAAATCCGCTGGGAATGCCAACCATATGCGCATGTCCTGGCGAACCTCTGCCGAGAGTCTTGTGCGGTGATGCCCTTCCTTAAGGCCCACCATGGCTTGAGCAATAGAGCGAGAAAACGGACGAGCCATTGGTATCACTCTAAGAGCTAAATTAAGCTGACCCACAGCCTGCTGCAACTGATGCAATGTTACTTTCGTCTCGCCCATACATGTCTCGAGCGAGGCCTTAAATTTCCATACTTTCTCTTTAGGCAAACGGAAGCACCCCTCTTCAGAATCGAGCTCAATTCCCAGAAACTCGAGTGAAGTAGATGGCCCCACTGTCTTGGCTGGTGCCAGTGGCACGCCAAATCTTCTCATGAGATCACAGAATTTACTCAAAGCCTGTGCACATTCCGTGTCCCCGGCTGCCCCCAGAAACAGAAAATCATCAAGGTAATGCATAGCCTGTGTAAAGCCTGTGGCTCTGGTGAATGCCCATTGTAAAAAACTGCTGAATTTTTCAAAATACGCACAAGAGATGGAGCAACCCATTGGCATACATTTATCCATGTAATAGCGTCCCTGGAACACAAAACCTAACAGACGCTGATCCTGTGGGTGTACCGGGAGTAACCGGAACGCTGACTCGATATCAGATTTAGCCATCAGCGCTCCGGGCCCCAGGCGATTCAACATGGCGACGGCCTCATCATAGGATGCATACCGCACCAAACAAACTCCCGGGTCAATCGCATCATTTACGGAAAGACCCTTAGGAGCGGACAATTTATGTATTAACCGAAACTCACCTGGGTCCCTCTTGGGGACTACACCCAACAGTGAACAAACAAAATTAGGAACAGGCGGGTTCGCATATGGACCCGCAACCCGGCTTCGTTCCACCTCCTTTGCAATCTTTGCCTGTACTACAACTGTATTCTGTTGAACCAACAGTTGATTTTTACACAGTGCTTCCCCCCGAAAATCCCCCGCCGGGATGCGGAAACCACATGAGAAACCGTCCCTCAACACCCCGGCGGAGACATGATCAGGGTATTCGTTCAGCCAGGGGATCATTGCCATGATGTCGATGGGAGTAGGTAGCAGCGCCCCTCGGCCGTCGTTAGACCTGTTTGGCGCCGCCTCTGTCCCCTGTATCGCCATTCTTGGCTCTGCATGAACTCTCGGGGTGTGAAGACTGTCCGCACCCTGCACACTCATGCCTGAATTTGCACGTCCCCTGTGGTCTAGTGCACTTGCCCCTGTTGAAGCTCCAACAGACCCCTTCTTGCCAGGGTTCCCATTACTCTTTGTGTGCTGACCACTACCGGCGCCCGCTCGAAAGGGCACAGACGGAGAATGGCGGGAAGGCTCAGCCCCATTCCCGCCAAACGAAGATGGTTTTGTCGGGTTTGACCTAACCTGTTTCTGCCAGGAAATGGAGTCGAAACAATCCCACGTCAGGGATGAGTCGTGCTCCTTGGCCTTACGAAATTTGTTATCATAACCCAACCATTGATCACCATCGTATGATTCATAAAACTCCATTATTCGTGTCTGGTAACAAGCCAATTCAGTCAATACTTCAGGCCTACGTTCCCCCATGATTGCAGTGAACATCCCAAAAGCCCTGACCCAATTAGCGATTGTCTCATCAACTCTGAAACCCGCCATCTTTGCTCGCCATACACTTGGATGCAACAATTCCTTCTGATTCTTCACATGTTCTATTTCATAATGATCAGTCAATAGCGAATATATGTTCACGTATTTATCCGCCCATATCATTTCCTTTGTGGCTAACGGGATATGTTGCACCACCTTTTCCCTCCTTGAGGGTAATGACCCCTCCCCAGCCATTGGCAACGGCTTCTTACCCGAATCAGTAGCTGAACTCGCTGCCGCCGCTGTTCCAACGCCCGAAGACGGTTGTTCCGCGGGAACCTGAGGGGGAACAAAAGGACAAGGTGCTTTCGCAGCATCTCGCGAATGCCGCAACTGCTTCATTATTAGTTTGGCCTCTTCGGCCGTATCCCTTGGAGCTATCGCACCCTCATTATTCTTGCCCAACCACGCCGCCAACTGGGCGGCCAACTCGGGTGGCATCTCCCCCTCGTTCACAGGTGTAACTACGACAGGGATCGGTTGTCCTGCGTCCGGAATCGGAACTGGGGCCTCTACTGGCCTGACCGGGCTCGCCGGAGGTGACTCGGGAACCGGAGCCTCACCCCCTACCGCCCTGTTCCTGGCCCTTTTACCTCTCCCGGCTGGGACTACCCCCGGCAATGCTGGTCCGATGACTTTCTTAGGCCGGCCCGTACCATTCATGGCCGCCATCTGCTTCTTCATGTTCGCCATGTCCTTCACCAGCATACGAAGCATTTGGTCGGTGCTAACCTTCTTTCCGGCCCTTTTGCCCGGCATTTTCTCACGATAGTCCACCGAAAGATCCTGGAACCAAAGTTCGAAGCGCTAAAAGAGAGAACACAAAATTACAAATTCTCAAAATTGGCTCTTCGTTCCGTCTCGAGCTCACGTGCAACGGGGAGGTGCAGCTTCAGAGCACAGGAACAAGAGGATGCCTCCTTGGCTTTTTGCTCCTTTTATCCTTCTACGGGCGGGCGTGGACCCTCCTCCAGTCCGCCTACGGGGCGTGGCCAACGGTGTAGGTGTCTAGGACAACCCCTCTTGGGCGGGAAAAGGCGCGCCCCGGCTACACCGCTTCAGGCATACCAGCCGAGACTCGCCTCCCGCCCAAAATGGCTTCCCGGGGGGATCGGGGTACTCCACCATACGTTCGGGGGGACCGAGTGGTCGCCCCTTTCCATTCAATAACTTTTTAAAAGCGGCTTTTTCAAAACTGTAATACCAAGTCTGGCTTTACCATCAAAAAGGGTTTATCATTACCGATTATAGGTACCAAATATCACAGATCTACCTGTTCCCAATTAGGAATTGCAGTTTAACCCCTTCGATGCTGATGACGAGCTCAGCTCGGCATCACCCACGGGGGTCGTGTGCTGATGACGAGCTGAGCTCGTCATGAAGAGTGGGAATCAGAGTAATTCAGCACCCAGCGGGAAAACGCCTAGCATCCAAGTGATTAATAAATGTCCTCAATGTTATACTATGGGAGGGGTAGGCCTTGCAGAAGTGAAAAAACAGATTTAGGAGGTTTTCACTACCAGGACATGTAAAACCTAAACTACATGTCCAACCTTTTAATTACACAACACCCTCTCCTATGGGCTACCTTGGGCCTATCTTATGGGGACTTATATGTAATAAAAGGGGAGTTTAAGGCTTGACAAGGGGGATTGAATGCCAAGCCGACATGGCAGTGTAACACTGCATTCATGCTGCAATGATAGGCCTGGGACATGTTTTAGAGTACTACTTATGTGGGTGGCACAAAAGGTGCTGAAGGCCCATATTTAATTTACAGGCCCTGGGTATATGGTATGTCAATCTACAAGGGACTTTTACATAAGTTAAATATGTCAGTTAGGTATATGCCAATCATAGGGGAGTGAACACAAGCACTTTAATACTGGTTAGCAGTGATCAAATGTATAGAGCCCTAAGGCAAGAAAATCACATTCAACAAACAGAGGTAAGCAGGCAACCCGTATGGGGAAGACCACCCTAAGGCTGACAGGGCTAATGACAATCAAACGATTTAAGAATTTAGAGCAATTAAACTAAATGAGAAAAAAAGTACTTATCTGCTAGGGTGCAGCAAAGAAAAGATGTTGAGATGGAATGTGTGTGTTGACTAGTGTTCTACTTCTGATATGATGTTATGATTAAGCTTTGAGGTGCTGCAGGGGGCCGCAATAAAATGAATTTATGCATAATGGTATCCTCTGGTCTTGCTAGAAAATCTTCTTGGCCATTTCCCTGTGATAAAACACAGAGAACACTGGTATATGGGATCATGTATTGTGATGAGAGAATTCTAATGTGTACTTACTTTATTACTTGATCATTTTATAATGCATGTTAACTCTGTAAATTATGTACCTGATTCTGAATTGATTGACTACTTTTGATAATTTTATAATGGATGTAAATTTATTATGAAGTAGGCAATTTGCCTTGATGTTTTCTCTTTTTTGAAAATAAAGTTGTAAAGTTGCAGTCAGCCAAGAATACGTTTTAAAAATAAATAAATAAAAACATTTAATCCTGGTTCTCTGTCATACATTCACTTCCTAGTTGGAAAGAAATCCTGAAACCTTTTGATGGCAGCACGTGCAGTCTTTCCAAAATGTCAATAGATGAGCCTACCACTCTCTTGTATTTGCAGTGCACTTAAATGAAATGTGTTGAGGCTAGGGCTGGCATGTTAGGTGCTGTTTAAAAGGCTTGTTTGTGTTTTTTCCAAGCCAATCTTAGCATTATAACCTGGCTTTGTTAGACTGATCAAGTTTTTCTTCCACTGGCAATAGACGGCTGTGGCTCACATGACCATATTGCAGGCATCACTAGGTCTTCATTGGAATGTCAGTCAACCATGTGGACATCATAGATGTACTAAGTACTGGCCAAGCCTACAGGCCCAAAGTGTTTTAGGTGCATGGTTTCTTTATTGCAAGACATATGTGGTTGGGTAATGTTTGAATTCACAAACTGAAAGTACACATACGGAGACCTAAATACACCTAGGCCACATACAGTTACAGATATATTCACTCAACCATTACAAATACAAACAGCCAGACAACACACGTGGGCACATGCAGACAAAGTAGATGTTGCTTAGATGAGTAGATGAATAGCTTCATGATAATACATCAGAATGAAAAGGGGGATGGTTGGCGGTGGATGCATACTATGGTGGGTGGGTTGTTGGATGTGTGGAGCTGCAAAGGTGGATGAAAGCAAGTATGTGTGGGTGGGTCAAGTATTTTCAAAATCTTTATTGGGCACAATCAAAGCAGACCATTAAAGTACAAGAATAAAATACAACAATAGATAATGATAAAGCATTTGAAAAAAGACAGTCATACACTATGCAATGATAAAAACAACACAGTTAAGAATCCCCAACTCCGTCCTCATAGTACAAATTAAGATGAAATATTTTTCCTAATTTGAATTGCACCCCAAATATTATAAAGGGCGATGCGAAGGCATAAAAAGGGGTCCTTCGGGGCAAACAGATATAGTAAAGCAGCATTATAATCTCTAATATTCTTTGCAAGGAGAATCAGTTTCAAGTAATATTTACTAAGACTATCATACAGGCAGCAGACAGAAACAGTGCTGAGTGCTCTGCTTCGAGATACCATCGCTTGGGCAACATTTCCGAGGGCCGTTGCTTCATGGTGGGGAAGGCGATGAAAAAGTGAACCATGCCCAACCACAACCTAGTTAAAACGAAGCAGCGTTGAGTATTAGTCAGCAGAGACAAATGTGGTTGGTAACTGTCCTGAAAAGAATTCGACATGTAAGAGACAACTGTAGATTTCCTCAGCAAGGGCTCTGCTCTCAGATCTGGCACTTAGGAAAGAGGCATTGAACTCACTCTTATAGAAAACAAGAATGCTGTGTGAGTCATGGGGCACAGGAAGACAATAAATGATTTAATAGATTCATGAATGTAAGAAAGTCAGGGACTATTAAAGGCATGGTATAGTGCTAGACAATTCAAAGTTTTGTAAAAGCTGTTTCGGATTTTTTCCAGATGGAATGCCAAAGTAATAGAGGCTTCAACAAAAGTAGGTCCTCCAAATGGGCTAGAATGACCACACTGTGAACAGTAAAAGATGATACGGAGAATAGAGTACACAGCACCTAAGAAAACGTTCTCCTCCACCCAGTGCGTAATTTGTAAAATACTTAGTGCCAGGGCACTCAACAAGAGGACACTAGAGCTTGCTCCATCCACTGCCCCTGACAGCTCAGCAAATGACAGCAGCAACACACTACTAATCATCACACTCTTGAAAGTATGACAAATCATACTATGGCAGGCCCCAAAAGCTATAAGAATGGCTTTGGAGGCAAATACTATTACCTGGAAATTGAAATACTAAACAGAAGTTGTTGTGCTCATACCTAAATTGGCAGACACCACTACCATGTATCCAGAAACACATGTGTTTAGAGATTTACAGCACTAGCCTGCACCAACTTTGGTGAACAACTACAGCTAAAAATCAAGTAAGCAATCACTGTGAACTGCATTTACCACAATGCTAAGGGACAAACTGTGCTGGGAGGTGAGGCAGTGTGCTCCAATCCCCCTTCCATGTTGTAGACAGTCATAAGCCCCGGTGCGTGCAATTAAGTGCTGGTGCTGAGCTCCGAAAAGCACTGGCACAAATTAAGCACTGCCTCAACCTGCAGAGTACCGCAGGGCGTGTAGCCCCAAAGGCCTCGACTGTACATGGCAGCTGCAATGCTCTCGCCTTGTATATGTTAATTATTTCGTTAACAGAGTGATTGCCACAGAAGCTAAAGTCTCCCTAACAAATTCTTCTCATTTTCGATCCGGCATTTTATGCATTTTGGGACCATGAGCCATTATTGGAAAGAAGAATTCTCAAATAACAAAATGAGTTAACCCTCTGAATTGGAGAGCCCCTAATATAGAAGGTCCTACTCTTTTGCATTTTTTTCCACATTATATCGTAAATGTTTTAGTGTAAGTAATCTTCATTTTTCTGGCCTCCATAAAATCAGCAAATGTGTCCATCAGTCTCTGCAGGCCAACAGGAGTTCTTGACATCAATACAGCATCATCAGCATATAAGAGCACACAGACCGGATGTCCTATGATGATGGGCGTGTTGGCCTGCAGATCCTGAAGGGCATCATCGACCCCATTAATAAAAAGAGAGAACAAGAACACAACCCTGTCTAATTTCCCTCTTGATTTTAAACGATGGGGAACATTCCTCATTGGGGCCATAACAGACCTTAGCCGGCAGATTCTCATACAGTTGGGGAAAAAGGACAATGTTCTCAGGGGCCCAAAGCAAATGTAGTGTCAGCCAAAGAATTGAGTCATCAACCAAATCAAAGGCACTGCTCAGCAAAACATAAATAGAGGGACCCTGCCTTGATGTATTTCTCGATGAGCAGGTCAAGATTCACTCAGTGCTCCATTGTCCCCGAACCCCTACTGAATCAATAATGAGCCTCCAAAAAGATTGAACTGTCCACTGCCCACTGTACAAATCTCTGCAGAAGAACCCTACCAATCAGCTTAGCTGAAGAATCCAGGAGGGAGAGGGAGCAATCGTTCTTCAGGTCTGATCTATCCCCCTTCTTAAAAATAGGCACTAAGATTGAATCTGCCCAGCTATAAGGGAACATACCCTCAGCAGCTGCATTGAACACTTAAGTCAAAATGGGTCTCATAGTTCACCCTTGCTCTAAAGCTGTCAACCGAGACACCCTCAGGGCTGACTGCCCTAACCCCAGCATATGTCTTGGGCAAAAAGCACATCATTCAAAATGATGCCAAGGGACCTGCTACAAGACTGGATAACACTCTTACCTGCGTCTACAGGAACATCATCCTTAAGGGAATAAAAAAAAGCCAGAAAAATGATCAACCCACATTTGTTGAGACGCAAATGAAGTAAACATTTTTTTTTCAAAAGGGGGAGTTAACCATACTCCAGAACAGAGTAACACAGTTAGTCTAAGCAGCACTTTTTTTCCTAGAGGATAATACCACATTATAATTCTACCATAATTGCTTAATAATGAGGTAGAAGATGGGTCAATGTTTAATTAATTGTTGGTTGATGGATGAATGTGTGGATGGCTGGATATGTGCTTTGTTGAGGGTGGCCAGTAGACCCTTGGGCATGGGTCAATGGATGCATAAGTGTGGGTGGCTGAATGTGGATGGAAGGATATGAACATTTGTCGATGGACAAATGACTGTGGGTCAATAGATGGTTGCATAGGTGAAGGAAGACAATTACATGAATTTCACTGTACTTTTGCTTTTATTAAAATGTCACATTAACATGTGCACTACTCAAATGGATTCTCCAATGATTTAATGATCACATTTATGATTATTCTTTCAATGATTAACTCACTACAAATTACTCAATAATTTTCTGATATTGTAGATGCATGAATGTCGTTGCAAGCAATAAATAATTTCATATTACAATTATCTGCTACTGAATAATTAGTATTTTGAACAATTTTTCCAAATGTACTCTGACACTGGCTTTTGATAACTGCAAGCTTAGCATGTGACTTCTTCGACCCTGCCTGAAGAGCATTCTCTGTCTTAGTGCTTGTGAGCTAACTGCTTGGACTGTGCTCCATGCCCTGTGCACCCGAACTTTGCCTTAAGGAGCAAAAATCACATTTAGGTGCAGAAGTGCATCTTAGTCCAAATTCACTCAAGGCTCTAAATTAGCAAGAGTGGAGTCACATGACCTTAAACTTACAAATGGGTATTTTCTCACTGAAAGACAATGGCTATATTTCCGTACTCCCATACATCTGGATGATTAGACACACCCGAGGGGTTGAATATAATTATTGAACAGAGTAGGGATCAACCAAGAGCAATGGGGAACACTGTGGCTCAGAGCATGAGGTTTGGAACTGTAGGAGGGAATGACATGGAAAGATCGCTCTTAAATAAAGGAGGTAAACCAGGACAATGCAGATCCTCTTTTGCCAATATCCTGTAGGTGCTACAGCAGGATTTTGTGGGACACCGTATCAAATGCGGCACTTAAGTCGAGCTGAATCAAAACTGCGGACCTTCTTTCATCTAAAGAGGTACAGAGTTGCTCCATAACCGCAAGAAGTCCATATTCCGTGCTATGCACCCGCTTAAACTAATTTGGGCTCATTGAGATTGGATTGACATTGTATCAAACGCGGCACTTAACTTGAGCTGAATCAAAACTATGGATCTTCTTTCAAGTGCAGATTCCATGCTACGAGTCAGCTTAAAGTAATATGGGCTCCATGAGATTGGATATTCTTTCTTAACAGTCCTGCGATATCTTCAAACTTTGCTGGAACAAACTCCAAGTGAGACAAACTGACAATTATTAGCTAGCTATGTTACCCCCTCTCTCTGAGTGCTTTGGTGAGTTGTCCACATCCTCTAGAGGCCAAACAATTACCCATATTTTTGAAGATGCTGGAAAAGTAACAGCCCACCTCTCCCACGGACCCAGTCCCACAGGGAAGCTCCTACTGTCCAAGCCTCTCTCCAGCTCTGCCACCTACAGGTTCCAGTACAGTCCAGTTCCAAATATGCACCTGATTCCCCAATGAATTGAACCCTTCTTCATTTCTTTTTTATCCCTCAGCCAACCAGTGGCTTGTCAAATGACTCTTGGAGAGCAGTTCCAGGGTCAAAGAGATAGACATGATATTTCCAATCTTCTTCACAGGCAGATAAGGCCTAGAAGTGTTCAGGTGAGCTGGCAGTAGTCAACATTTTAATCCTGTACAATAGCAAGTAATTAGTGACATGTATTGGCCAATTCAAATTCCCACAGACTTTCCACAGCCCAGTCGTCCCATTTTTGCAACAGTTCTGTTTGCCTACCTGCAAAGTATTTCCAGAAGTCTTCTTCCAAGATTCTAGACCCACAGTCCAGAACTCCCACACTATCCCAAATCCTGCGATACAGAATGCATTAACCATTGCAAATAATTAATCTTAGTACAGATGTTGACAAATGTCTGAGAAAGATCTGCTGACCAAAGGATTTTTTCAAACTAGGTGCCCTAGACATAGACACGTCAAAATTCAGTCCTTCGTTTTGCCACTCTGCTTATCTAACTGCATCTGTCCACCCCCAACTGCCCAGTTCTAAAATTGGAAAATAAGTGGCAAGAGTTACCCCTACCAGTGTTCCTGGTCTCAGAAGCACCCCTATTGTCTACTAGAAAGGTATAGGCATAATTACAAGCCCTTATCGACACCGGAGCGTCACTTTTTCAGAGGCTCCCGTGGCATAGTGGCATTCCCCATTTTTGCAATGCCACCTTGTAAATATGCTCCATTCTACCTAGGGCAAAGGGGCATGCAATGGGTGTTGCAGAGGGTGTTCCACCAAAACACCTATTTCTTTTTGATGCTGCCCCAGGGTGGGACAATGCCAAAAACTAAAGCAAGGGAATACCTGGTCTTCGAATTGCTTATTTTATATGTGCTGCTGAATGCAGCACACATAGAAAGAGCAAATTGCCATTGTTGATTGTTTATTTGGAGGAAGTTGTCCCTGTTTGCACATAAACAACCACCCCTGTAGAGCAGGCACCCTTGCAACATGGCGGCTTGAAGCCTGCGCTGGATCTAGGCAGCTTTTTAAGAACCAGCGCTAGGGGCAGCACAGGGGTGCACCTTATTTTTGTAAATACCACATTTTCTTGTGCACATGCCCCATAATCTTTTCACACCCATCAAGAATTAAGCACTGTCACAAGGGAAGCCCGGAAAAATTCATTTAATTACTACTAAACCTTTCCAGCAGCATAAAAATATGAATTTATAAATTGACATTTATTACATGCTGTTGGCAAATGCCTCTCTACATCTGTTTTTTGACTGATACTCCTGATATTTTGGCTCTGTGCACTGGGACGCTACAAACCAGGCCCTAGTGCATGTTCTCACACCCCAAAAACATGTAAAGATTGGTTATACTCCGAATTGGTACATATAATTTACCTATAAGTTACTAGGATACACTGGGATTGCAGAACCTATTGTGCCACCACTAAAGTGAGATTGGAAAACATGACTGCAGGTCTGCCAGCAGTAACCTGGCTGTGTGTGTGTTCAAACTGCAAACATGACCTGTCGAAATAATCCCTGTTGACAGGTCACCCCCAAATAGGCTCTAATGCCCAATAAAGCAGGTTGCATGGCATTCAAAAATCGGATATGTAAATGTTTAACGTAAAATAACCTTATCGTGCCAAAAGGGTATCTTGACTGTAGCAGGGTGAGCTAATCATTGGCATGTAATATTAACTTTTTTTAAAAAGTTATCTCCAACTAGGAACCATCTAGAAATTTGATTCTTGGACTTTTTAAAATACTTATTATAAGGTCAATTTAAGGGTAAAGTCGGATTTGAAATAAACATGGCACAAAAGGTACTTTTAAAAAGTCACCTTGTACCTGCCTAAAGCCTCCAGATGCCCATTTGTCTGAGTTCCCTACACCCAGGAGCTGAATATCTACTGGATGAGGAAGGAAATGGCTCCCAGAGCTTACCAAAGGCCATGCATGTGGGAAGGGTGTCTCTTCCTTTGACAGGCTGATCTTCTGTCCAGTGCCCAGAAATATACTTAACTTCATAGAGTCTAACCTGTTGAAGGTAGCAGTAGCTAACACCTGGGTAAAGTTACCCTTAGGAACTTATTACCAGTTAGTTAGGGAATGGTCAGGAGTCACCCCCAACCACAGACTTGTGCCATGCATATATGGTGCACCCTTGGGCTCCCTCTTCAGGCCCCTATTGGATCTGTGAAAGACTGCTTATGACTGAACCATCTGTTGAGCTGTAAGGAGAACCCAAACAGATGTACCTGCTTCAACTTATACCCAGGACAAAGAAGTGGATTCCAAGTGCCCGTTATCTGATCTCTCAACCTACAGGTACGCAAAAGCTGCAAGAAACCTACTTTCCTGCAAAATCCCTGCCGACCAGTCTTGACTGGACCTGCTCAGGTGCGTAACACAGGCCCGCACAGACCCCGCAGTGTGGGGGGGCACTGAGCTGCAGGGAGTCCCCTTAGCACAGTACTCTGTGGCTGCTCGGAGGTCCTGCATGTACGCTAACTGTTCAGCGCATTCCATCAACGAAGACAATGATTGGCTTATCAAAGATGAATGGATTGTGTTAGTTTCTGGAAATAAGCACGCAGACAGATAGCCCACATTACAGGTGACACTGGTTTTCGTTAGTTTGAAGATCAAGGGCCAGATGTAGGTGGCCATTTACCGTCCGGTAATGGCCGATTTCCGCCGTTACCGACCGGTAAATGGGTTTTTGGGATGTAGGGGGCCAATTTTACCGAATCGGTAAATTTACTGAATCAGTAATTTTACCGAATCGGTAAAATACCGAATCGGTATTTTTACTGATTCGGTAACTTCTAGATGTAGGTGGGACTCTTCTGAGTCCCAAAGGCCTTTCAGATTCAGTATTTTACCACCCAATCCAATTGGGTGGTAAAATACCGAATCCAGGTGTGAATGCACATGTGTGCATGCACACCTATGCCATGTGACAGACAGACATGCCCTTAGGGCATGTCTGTGTGCCACATGGCACACATGCCTGTATTTGGGGTGCTAGAGGGTGTCAAAGCGACATCCCCTGAACTCTTGCTGGAATCGATTCGGTTCGGTAATGCCCATTGATTTCTATGGGCTTCAATGCCCATAGGAATCAATGGGCATTACCGAATCGGTATTTACAGAATCGGTAAATACCGAATCTTAACGATTCGGTATTTACCGATTCTGTAATACCTACATCCCCCCCTCTATTTTAACACTTCTTAAATACTGAATCGGTAAAATTCGGTATTTAAGAAGTGGTAAAATAAAATTACCTACATCTAGGCCTAAGTGCTAACAAACATGCTCTGAGGGCCAGTTGTTGTATGTTTTTTGTTTGTAAAACATGTCTCTATTTAAATGCTTTTAAAATCAATAGTTGCACACCTCAGATTTATTTGGCCTGCTTTCATTTTAAAAGACAGGTGTAATTAACGAGTATTATCAAAACGTGCTGAGTCTGGGATCTTTGAATGTCCTGCATAGCAAGAATTGAATTAATTGAGAAAATAGATAAGCAACTGCCTGGAGATTTCACTTAAGCGGCTGCATACAATACACAGGTGGTCAGTGAGTAGCAAGGGTGCACACGGTCCTAATGCAAGTAAGGAAAACCATCCTCCTGCTTAGAGGCTGAGTAGTCAAATACAGCCATTGTACGATGCAGTGGACCCCTAAGGCCCCTGGGCACTAGTTTCACTGCACCGGGTGCACCAATGATAGCTATGCCCCTGAGCCTGATTAAGTCCTCTAGCGTTCTTACAGCCTGCATCGCATACTGCTTGTTTAAAGATGGCTCAGCCCTTCGATACATTTTTGTAAGGTCAGTCCATGTCAACAGGAACACAGTTTTCCACCTTTGACGTTTGATTTAACAACCTCAGCATTTCCTAGCGTTTTATCACATCAATTGACCCTGAAAACAATGATCTGTAAAAACTACAGGTGCATTGTGTGCTTTGTGACAGGGAATCAACTAGTAACCTTACCCTTTTATGAAATTCTGACAAAGCTCGTAGGTGCTGTCATAGGTTGCCATTCAATGAAGCATGCTAGATTTTGTGTTTTTTTGCCGTTTTAGGACCTTTCTTTAATATGTGCCTTCTACTGTTACATGCCCATTCTACTGGGGAAGCTGGGTTGATTTGAGGTGTATCACGTCAAATTATCATATACAGACCCCCTATGGGTAAGTGGCGTAACAATTGCCCCGCAGTCCCCATGGTGCAGGGGGATCCCAGGAGCTCCAGGTGGCCTCCTCCGGCACTGTGCATGGGCGGCAGGCTTGAATGGGTCCCGTGCTTGGGGGTCCCCTCCATGTAACTTGCAGGGGGTCCCTCTCAAGTTTTGTTATGCCACTGGACCTGCTTTGGACGTTGCTGGTGGCTCTCGTTGGAATGAGTCCTGACCCCAAAGTGCTGTTCCTAAGGTCCTGAAACCCTTGGCTGAAGACAGAGTGTACTCCTTCTGCCTATTAATAAAAACTGGCAACTTAAAACGTTTCTACAAACGTTTTGCCTGGAGAACCATCGAGAGCCTGGGACCAACCTGATAGCTGAACAACTGAGGGTGCATCGCTGGTGGGCCTGACTTCACCGTAGCTTCTTAGTTCTCAGCTCGACGTCATAATCTGTCGACGCTGAGGCTCCTTTGGCTCCATCTTGCAGCTCCTTTGACTGCGCCGTCGAAGAGGACCCAATCAACATTTAAGACCTCCAGGGAGCAAAAACTTGAACTTCTCCTACTGTAGATTTACCCACCCAAATCAATGGTCTTGCTGGGTGTGGACTGTGGGTTGCTGCGGGCCGGAATAACAGGCGTGGAGGCCGTATATATTGGGCTATGGTAGCTCTTTTATTGTTCTCTTTGACAAAAGTACGGGGGCATATACATAAAGAGTTCCGGGGTGTAGCTTTGGTCGGCTCCCAGCGGTACGTGGTCCAGAGGATCTTCCAGAGGTCTTCGCGTCTTCCGGGCGTTGGGATGACCTCGGAGGGAAAATAGAGAAGCAGGGGTTAGTCCTTTGGTAAAGGCTTCTCTGGTACCGTGACCAACACCGGGGCGTGCGGGGAAAAGAGAGAACCGTGAGGAAGGGAGCGGATAGGGATGCAGAGGGGGGGGGGAAAGAGGAGGGAGTGGGTAGAAGGGAGGTGCGCTGGTGAAGGGGGGGGGTGTAGGGAATATTATACAAGATTTACTAGTGAAGTGTCTCTAATTTAGTTTATATACAGTGCAGAGGTGCTCTAACAGTGAGATCTAGCTCTATACAAATATCTACAGGTTTCTACAAAGGGGGAACACGGAGACGGTAACACGGTACTCACGTGCCCCGCCGTAACTCTCCCGCGAGTTACGGCCGCTCTCCAGCCACCTCCTGAGGACTCCACCACTCCTCGGTCCAGACGTCCTCCAACTCTCCGCCTTCGATCCTCGCACTCCTCTCTCTCTCTCTCGATGGTTCTCTGCGCGCTGTCTCCTGCCACGAGTCGGCTATCGGGAACGCTCTCCTCTCTTCTTCGGCGTCCTTTATAGTTCCGGGCCCTGGGATGGAGGTGGGACTTCCGGTTTCCCGGTAGGCTGCTTCCGGTTCGGGACTTCCGGGGTCAAGGCGCTCGGGAGGTTCCGTTTCCGGGTCGAGTCTGGGTTGGTTCCGCCGGTTGCGTGCCTGCAGGGGAAACAAAGAAGAAGGACTCCTGGTTGTCAGAGACGCAGGAGGATTAGAACCCGAGGAACCCTCGCTCGAGGGTCTCTCCGTTGAGGTACGTGTCGTTCCCCTTCCACATCCCCTTTCCCTAGCTATCCTTCTTGTGGGGGTGGAAGGTGGGGGATATCTGGATAGGTAGTCTGCATTTCCCTGCTCGGCCCCTTTTCTATGCTTTGTCTGGAATCTGTAGGGCTGTAAGGATAGAAACCAGCGTAGCACCCTGTCATTGTGTCCCCTGTTGCGTGCCATCCACTCTAGGGGTGCGTGGTCCGTGTACAGAATGAACTCTCGCCCTTCTAGGTAATAACGCAGGCTCTCGATGGCCCATTTAATAGCTAGAGCTTCTTTCTCGACTACCGCGTAGTTCATCTCACGGGGAAAGAGTTTCCTACTGAGGTAGAGGATAGGCCTCTCTATGCCTGACTGGTCTTTTTGGGAGAGGACCGCTCCCAGTCCCTGTTCTGAGGCGTCAGTCTGGAGAACGAAGGGTTGTGTGTAGTCAGGACTGATGAGAACTGGCTCGGATAACAGTGCATTTTTCAGGTTCTGAAAAGCTGTCAACATTTGAGGGGAGGGTTGTCGTAGTAGGGTTTCTGTTCCAGGGTTTTTCTTCAGGAGATCGGTCAGGGGTACTGCAGTCTGAGAAAAGTTTGGGATGAACCTCCGATAGTATCCTAAAAGCCCAAGAAAGGCCCGGAGGTCCTTTTTGGTTTGGGGGAAGGGTATGGACTGAATGGCTTTTATTTTGTTATCTTGAGGTCGTATGACCCCCTTCCCGAGGAGGTAACCCAGGTACTTCACGGTTTGGGCCGCCAGAGTAGTTTTAGCAGGGTTAATGGTGAACCCATAGTCACCCAGGGAAGTGATTACTCGTTCGAGATGGGACAGGTGTTCAGGCCAGTCATTGCTATAAATGACTATATCGTCAAGATAAGCTCCTGCGTATTGGGTATGTGGTTGCAGGACAATGTTCATAGCCCGTTGAAAGGTTGCTGGGGCCCCGTGAAGCCCGAAGGGCATAACTCGAAACTGGAATAGTCCGTCCGGCGTAGAGAACGCCGTTTTCTTTTTATCTTCGCTCTTCATGGGGATCTGCCAGTATCCTTTACAGAGATCCAGCGTACTGATATAGCGAGCCCGTCCAATGCGTTCTATCATTTCATCTACTCGGGGTAGTGGATACGTGTCGAAACTTGATACTTTATTGACTTCCCGGAAGTCAATACAAAATCGTGTGGAGCCATCGGGTTTCGGAACAAGCACGATGGGTGAGTTCCAACAACTAACTGATGGCTCGATAATACCCATTTTCATCATTTCTTGTACTTCCTCTTGGATGACTTTGCGGCGGGCCTCTGGGACGCGGTAGGGACGTTGTCTCACGACTTTTCCAGGTTCTGTATGGATCGCATGTTCGATGACTGTGGTGTGTCCCGGAGAAGTGGAAAACACCTTTTGTATGGGTGATAGGATTTTCCTGAGGTCTTGTCTTTTGTTTGGCGGTAGTTCCGGGTCAACACAGTTTATGAAGAGCGGATCCCCTGGGTTGAGCATGCTGGAGAGCACGGGTTGAGGCCCCTCCCATTTCTTGAGCAAATTTATGTGGTAGATTTGCCTCTGTTTACGGATAGGATCTAGTTCAATCTCATATGTAACAGGGGTTACCTGTTTCGTCACCGGATAAGGGCCCTGCCATTGTCCAAGTAGTTTGTGGTCGGATGAGGGTATAAGAAGTAGCACTAGGTCTCCGGGAACAAAGGTTCTGGGTTTGGCTCCCCTGTCATATTGCCGTTTTTGTGTGGCCTGGGCGGTCAATAGGTTCTGCCTCACTATTTCCCTAATCTGGCCCAGATGAGTTTTAAGGTTGGCAACATATTCCGGCAGAGGTCGGGTACGGTCAGGCTCGGCTTCCCAGGCTTCCCGAGCCATATCTAGGAGGGTTCTCGGGGGTCTTCCGTAGAGGAGTTCATAGGGGGAGTACCCTGTGCTGCTCTGGACCTTGCAGCGGATAGCGAAGAGGGCCAAAGGAAGCATTTCCTCCCAGCGACGGCTTTCTAGTCCCAGCAACTTCTTGAGAGTGGTCTTTAGAGTCGCGTTGTACCGTTCTACAAGTCCGTCGGTCTGGGGGTGATAGGCAGAAGTTCTTATTTGTTTTATGCCCAGTTGCGAACACACCTGACGCATGAGAGATGAAACAAATGGGGTACCCTGGTCCGTTAATATCTCTCGGGGAAAACCCACTCGGGTGAAGATGGTTACCAGGGCTCTTGCAATGTTCTGAGTGGTGGGATGTTTTAACGGGATGGCCTCAGGGAACCGAGTGGCGTAGTCCACGAGAACGAGAGCATACCGACATCCACTTTTCGAGGGTAACATGGGGCCTATCAGGTCCATCCCCACCCTGGTGAAAGGGACATCAATAAGGGGGAGCGGCTGAAGGGGGACTCTTGGAGGCCGGTATCGACTGTTCTTTTGACATACCGGACACTCTTTGCAGTATTGACTCACTTGTTTATGTATGCCCGGCCAATAGAATTTCTCCAGTATCGTTTGTCCGGTTTTGTCGTCCCCGAAATGGCCTCCTAACAAATGGCTATGTGCTAAGAACAGTACCTTCTCACGAAAGGGACCTGGAACGAGCAGCTGGGATTCTTGTTGGGGTCCACCTTTCCTATACAATAGACCGTTTCGTTTAAAGAAATAGGGACATACGTGCAAGGGATCCTCATTATCAAGGGCTCGTCCCCAGGCGTCCTGTAGTACTGGGTCTTCTTGTTGTGCTGCACGGAACTCTCGGTCATTTTCCCAAGGATGCGGTTCCACCTGCACAGGATAGGCAGCGGCGTAGGTCCTTTTCTCTTTCTTCTTTTGCCCTTTTGTCTTCGGAGCCTTGGTTGCGGGCTCTACAGGAGGAGGATTTTGGGAAAAAGGAGCCTCAGACCACCATTTCTCCAAGGAGTTGGTGGCGTCGTGTAACAGTCGGGGAAGTCCGTGGTAATCACTGCCCAAGATTACCTGTTCCGGCAGGTTGGGTACTAGGCCCACATTAAGGGGACTACGTTCTCCCGAGTACTGTTGTACCTGTACCCGGGTGGTGGGATATCTCCGGGTATCACCGTGTACACATTGGATGTCTACGGTGCCAGTCATCGGCCCCAGAGGATTGGGCATTTCTTGCGGTCGTATCACGCTTTGCCGACAACCTGAATCAGCTAAGGCCATCATTGTATGTCCGTCGATCCTTACCGGACATCGGAAGGGAGGTGGACTAGCCTCCTGGGTGAGACACACATAGTTCCGAGTAAGGCCGACCTCCATCGGTTCTTCCTTTTGAGGACAGAACCGTGCAATATGTCCATAACCCCCACAATGGTAGCATTGAGGGCCAGGAAGGTTTGGTCTTGGGGTCACCGGGAAGGGAACAAAAGGAATAGGCTCCGGTTTTCGGGGTACTAACGGCCTCGGGGGTCGAGGATGGCTTCCATGGACCGTTCGTGCAGGATGTTCGTCCTTCTTCTGAAAGTCCTGTGCCCGGCTAAAGGCACTGGCGATTTCAACGGCGGTATCTAAAGTGAGTCTCGAGTGCTGACGGACCCACTTCTGCGTAGCTGGGTGCAGGGAGGCCAAAAACTGTTCCAAGTAAATTTTGGCAAGGATTTCGTCTTTGGTGGATGTGGCAGGCTTCAGCCAGCGGTTGGTGAGGTCTTGGATGCGGAACGACAAGGCCCTGGGGTTTTCCTGCGGTCCTTCACGTACCTGCCGCAGCCTTGTCCGGTAGGTCTCGTCGTCAATCCCAAGTCGCTCAAGGATGCACGTTTTTATGTCCTGGTACGGGGTCTGCCCTTGAATATTGGCCTGTTGGAACGCCGCTTGGAGTTCGCCCGTCAGCAGTGGCCCAAGGTAGTGGCTCCATCGGTCAACGGGCCAAGCAGCGGCCTCAGCCAAGCGCTCAAAGTTCGTAAAGAAGAAGTCCGGATCCTCTCCTGGAACGTACTTCTGTAAGACCACCGAGGGTAGGGCAGTTGCTGGTCTCGATTGCCCCATGACGTCAACGAGCTTCCCAAGGGCTCGATCTTGAGAGGTGCCCTGGTCTTTCAGGACATCGTGCAGCTGGCCTCGGTCATCCTCAGCGGTTTTAAGAAACCGCTCCATCATCTTCCCTAGGAGTTCCTGGCTTTCAGCGAGTTGCTTCACGGCGGCCTCCATGCTTCCGGATCCCACTTCTGACACCAGGTGTGGACTGTGGGTTGCTGCGGGCCGGAATAACAGGCGTGGAGGCCGTATATATTGGGCTATGGTAGCTCTTTTATTGTTCTCTTTGACAAAAGTACGGGGGCATATACATAAAGAGTTCCGGGGTGTAGCTTTGGTCGGCTCCCAGCGGTACGTGGTCCAGAGGATCTTCCAGAGGTCTTCGCGTCTTCCGGGCGTTGGGATGACCTCGGAGGGAAAATAGAGAAGCAGGGGTTAGTCCTTTGGTAAAGGCTTCCCTGGTACCGTGACCAACACCGGGGCGTGCGGGGAAAAGAGAGAACCGTGAGGAAGGGAGCGGATAGGGATGCAGAGGGGGGGGGAAAGAGGAGGGAGTGGGTAGAAGGGAGGTGCGCTGGTGAAGGGGGGGGGTGTAGGGAATATTATACAAGATTTACTAGTGAAGTGTCTCTAATTTAGTTTATATACAGTGCAGAGGTGCTCTAACAGTGAGATCTAGCTCTATACAAATATCTACAGGTTTCTACAAAGGGGGAACACGGAGACGGTAACACGGTACTCACGTGCCCCGCCGTAACTCTCCCGCGAGTTACGGCCGCTCTCCAGCCACCTCCTGAGGACTCCACCACTCCTCGGTCCAGACGTCCTCCAACTCTCCGCCTTCGATCCTCGCACTCCTCTCTCTCTCTCTCGATGGTTCTCTGCGCGCTGTCTCCTGCCACGAGTCGGCTATCGGGAACGCTCTCCTCTCTTCTTCGGCGTCCTTTATAGTTCCGGGCCCTGGGATGGAGGTGGGACTTCCGGTTTCCCGGTAGGCTGCTTCCGGTTCGGGACTTCCGGGGTCAAGGCGCTCGGGAGGTTCCGTTTCCGGGTCGAGTCTGGGTTGGTTCCGCCGGTTGCGTGCCTGCAGGGGAAACAAAGAAGAAGGACTCCTGGTTGTCAGAGACGCAGGAGGATTAGAACCCGAGGAACCCTCGCTCGAGGGTCTCTCCGTTGAGGTACGTGTCGTTCCCCTTCCACACTGAGGCTTCATCTTGATTCTGGAATCTTTTTATGTCAAACCTGTTCTCTCGGCCCCAGCTCACTGCCAATTTTCTCTGAAGGCTGTTGAAGAAGTAACTCTCCTAGTGGATTACTGACCCTATATCAGACTTGCGCGTCATTGCGGTCAGACTGAAAACGTACCTTTGTACCGGTCCAGCACAACCATTTGCCTGCAGTCTTCTCTTCATACAATTTGGCTCTATTCTCATCTAACATTTTTCAAAATTCTTATCTCCCAATATCCGTATTGGATTTGTGTTTTTCAGGTGTTGTTTTGTTCATTAAAATGTTCTTTATTTTTATAAGCTGGAGTAATGTTGTGTTATTTTATGACTCGCAATTTGCTACTTGTAAAATGGAATTTACAACAGTGTCTCAGACACTGTTTGCGATTCCCAATGGGGTCGCAAACGACCTGCCTCATTAATATTCATGAGGCTGGTCGCATTTTGCGACCCCATTGGGAATGGCCAGCACTCACAGGGATGATGGCCTGCTGGGGTCAGCAAACCACCATGTGTGTGACAGGTTTTTAAATAAAGCCGTTCTTTTATTTTTAAATGCAGCCCGTTTTCCTCAAAGGAAAAGGGGATGAATTAAAAAAGTTTAAGAGTAGGCAGTGGTCTGTGGGACCACTACCTACTCTTAAAAAATATGTTCCCTACCAGTCGCAAAGGAGGAGGGGGTCCTGTGGGAACCCCTTTCCATTTGCAAGTGGCTTACCACCTTTTGGAAATGAGCGCTAAACTGCAAGTGGTTTGTGACTGCAATTGCGGTTGCAAAACAATAATACATTGCAGTGCGAGTCGCTATTAGGAAGGGACGCCCTTGGCACATCCCTTCCTAATAGTGAGTCGCAAACCCTATTTTGCGAGTTGGTAATGGCTAACTAACTTGCAAAATAGGGTTTTTACATAGTGCAGACCTATTTTGCAGGTGCAAACGGAACGATTTTCCGTTTGTATCGTGATGTGGTGCAGAGGGCACTAGGGCCCTGCACAAGAATGAAGGGAGGTGCCAGCCACCGGACACCACTTCCAGTCAAGAAAGGGGCTGGGCACTGGGCAAGGTGAGCAGGAGGATGTGCCTGCAAGCACAAGAGGCAAAAGAAGAATAAAGAAATAGACGACCATACCTGTGTTCTGATGTTACACCCATTGCACATGAGGAAGGGGGGAGCGGCCACTAGGACAGGAGCCTTTGCACCTCTCAAAATAAATTGGGAAAAACTGTCTTTTTGCCCCCCTGAGGCAGAAAGCCCACTAGAAGCCAGGTATTTTTTTTAAATATGATTTATTAGTGGGGGCTGCCCAAGATGGGCATGCCAATGCCCCTCCAGCAAAATTCCAGTGTTTCTGCCCCCATGGGGAGCAGAAAGAGGGCTGTAGCCCCCAATATGCCCCCCCCGGAGGGCAGAAAGCCCACTAGAAGCCAGGGCTTTTAAAAAAAAAATTGATGTAGGGGTGGGGGCTGCCCAAGATGGGCATGCCAATGCCCCCCAGCAAAATTCCAGTCTTTCTACCCCCCCCACATGGGGGTAGTAGCCACCAATCTTCCCCCCGGGGGGCAGAAAGCCTACTAGATGCCAGGGATTCTTTTTTTATGTCATTTAGGGGTGGGGACTGCCCGAGATGGGCATGCCAATGCCCTCACCCCAGCAAAATTCCACAGTATTTCTGCCCCCCAACCTGCCCCGAGGGGGGCAGAGAGCAAACTAGGCACCAGGTATTTTTGTTTATGTATATAGGGCTAGGGGCTGCCCAAATGGGTATGCCAATGCCCCCAACGCCCCAAAAAATCCAACAGACTTTCTGCCCCCCAGGAGTCAGATGGGGGCAATAGCCCCTGATCCACCCCCGGGGGGGCAGACATCCCACTAGGCACCATGGATTAGTTTTTTTATAGGTAGAGGTGGAGCTTCCCAAAATGGGCATGGCAATGCCCTACTCACCCAAGAAAATTGCCACAGCCTTTGTGCCTCCCCCGGGAGGCAGATGGGTGCAAAAGTCCCTAATCTGCCCTTGTGAGGGCAGAAAGCCCTCACGGGGGCAGATTAGGGACTTTTAAAACAAGGGATTTGTTTTATACGTAGGGGGTGGGGCTGTCGACAATGGGCATGCTATTGGCCCCACCACCAAACAAGGCACTCTGCCCCCCAGAAGTCCAATCGGGGCAATAGCCCCTTAACTGCCCCCCCCCCTCCCCACGGGAGGCAGAAAGCCCACTAGGCACCAGGAATATCTTTTTGTGCATGCCAGTGAGAAGCCTCATAGGCAAGGGTCACTCCCTTTTTTTGACGCACACATTTTGGCTGTTTCAGTGATATTTGTATTCTCATCTACACCCAAGCGGGGGCAGAATACCACTAGAAACCAGGGACAGTTTGTGTGTGTGTAAACTGGAGTTTGCCTGACTGTCTGTGTGTACTGACCTTTGACTGGCATTTTGCTGGCAGTGTGTGTGGACCTGCACTTGGCTAATGGTGTGGGTGGACTTGTGCTTGATGACGGTATGTGTAGTATGGCGCTTGCCTGGTGGTATGCGTGGATTAGCGTTTGGCTGGCGGTGTACCGGTTTTACAGCAGTGCTGCACTATCGGGCCCCAGTAACAAAGCGGGAGCTGTGCTTTTTACTAGCATGACCTCCCTCACAGGGCCTGTCGAGCAGCAATCTGCCAGGTCTGGTTGCTGTTCTCAGTCCGGCCCTGTTTGGCTGGCAGTGTGCGGGGATTGCGCTTGGCTGGCAGAGTGCATGGGAGTTGCTTGTCTGGCGGCGTGCGTGGATAATGCTTGGCAGACTGCGTGCATTGATATCATGTGGCTAGCGGTTTACATGGATCCCACTTGGATGGCAGTGTGCATGGATGGCGCTTGGTTGGCGTTGTGTGTGGATGGCGCTTGGCTGGTGGTGTGCGTTGATGGTGGTGTGCGTGTACTGACTGTTGGCTGGTGGTGAGGCTTGCAAGGATCCCCCAGCGTTTTCTTCCCCAGAATCCCCCGCAAACCTCAAATTTACTAACAAAGTCTCATTTTCCTCACATTTCTGTGCGAGTAAGTTGTAGGATCACCGCGCAGGCACAACTTTTCTACTACCCAGTATTCCCCTTCGTCTCCTGAGAAAAATGATACCACACATAAGTAACGTATCATGTTTATTGGGAGACTGAGAGGAACGCAGAGTGGTAGGAAATTTGTGCGATGATCAACAGATGTCTAGTTTTCAGAAATGTCTGGGTTTTTTAGGTTCCCCTAGATGTCTGCAAACCCAGGACTAAAAAAAAAGGTGCCACCTATCTATCACAAAATGACCTGGTTCTTCAAGAGGGTCATCTGCGTTTTTGGTGCCGGGCTCAGCTGCCATCTAAGGAAACCTACCAAACCCAGACATTTCTGAAACTAGACACCCAGAAGAGTCCAAGGAGAGTCCAAGGAGGTATGGCTTGCATGGATCTCCCAACATTTTCGTACCCAGAATCCCCTTGCAAACCTTACATTTAGCTAAAAAAACACACTTTTCTGTGTAGGAAAATTGTGGGATCACCAGGCTGCCACAAATTTCTTACCAACCAGCGTTCCCCCAGGTCTCCTGATAAAAAATGGTACCTCACTTGTGTGGATAGTTATAGTGGCCGCAACATGAAATGGGCCAAATCATACTGTGGAGACTTCAAAATTACCTATCATTAAACAACCTGGTTTTGCAAGGGGGGGCACCTGGGTTTTTTGGCCCCGGGTTTTTGGCCGCGGGTTTTTGGCCCCGGGCTCGGCAACGTTCTAGACAGACCTACCAAACCCACACATTTCTGAAAACTAGACACCCTGAGGAGTCCAGAGAGGTATGGCTTGCATGGACCCCCCTATGTTTTCCTACCCAGAATCCCTTGCAAACCTCGAATTTAGCTAGAGAAATCAAATGTTTCTCAAATTTCTGTGCGGGAAAGATGTGGGATCCCCAGGCTGACACAAATTTCCTACCACCCAGCATTCCACCAGGTCTCCAAATAAAAATGATCACTGACTTGTGTGGGTGGGCCAAGTACCTGTGTCAGGCAAGGGCCCAAAACTTATTGTGGAGATATCAAAATTACCTATCACAAAACAACCTGGTTTTGCAGGGGGGGGGGGGGGCACCTGGGTTTTGGCCCGGGCTCGGTGGCTATCTAGGGAAACCTACCAAACACACACATTTCTCAAAACTAAACACCCTGGGGAGTCCAGGGGGGATAGCTTGTGTGGATACCCCAAAGTTGTCATACCCTGAATCCCCTCCAAACCTCAATTTTAGCTGAAAGAATATACTTTTGATCAAATTTCTGTTTGGGAACGTTGTTGGATCTCAGGGCTCATACAAATTTCCTACCACACAATGTCCCACCAGGTCTCCTGAGTCAAATGGTACCTCACTTGAGTGGGTGGGCTAAGTACCCGCAACAGGCAAGGACCCAAAACGTATTGTGGAGATATCAAAATTACCTATCACAAAACAACCTGGTTTTGCAGGGGGGGGGGGGCACCTGGGTTTTTGGCCCAGGCTCAGTGGCTATCTAGGGAAACCCACCTAACCCACATATTTCTAACAAACTAGACACCCTCAGGAGTTCAGGGAGGTATGACTTGCCTGGATCCTCCAATGTTTCCATACCAGAATCCCCTGTAAACCTCAAATTTGGCTGAATAAATAACTTTTTCTCGGATCATCGTGCCAGCACAAATGTCCTACCACCCAGCATTCCCCTCAGTCTCCCAAGTAAAATAATCCATCACTTGTGTGGATGGGCCAAGGGCCTGTCACTGGGAAGGGCCAAAAACATAGGGATTAAGGGTATAGCAGCAAATTCTAAGCGCTATCTTTTTTAAAAATAGGTTTTCAGCCGATTCTGCATTGGACAGCCAAACAAGTGAGGTATAATTTTTCTTGGGAGACCAATGGGAATGCTGCGTGGTAGGACATTTCTGCCGGCACAGGAATTTGATGTCTCCACAATACGTTTTGAGCCCTTCCCTGCCTCCGGGAATTGGTCCACCCACACAAGTGAGGTACCATTTTTATAGGGAGACTCTGGAGAATACCGGGAGGGTGGAAGTTTGTGGATCCATGCAGATTTCAGAAAGGTGATGAAAATGTTGTTGTTTTTTTTTACAAAGTTTGAGGTTTTCCAGGGATTCTGGGTAACAGACCCTTGGGAAAGCCACACAAGTCACCCCATCCTGGATTCCCCTGGTTGTTTAGTTTCCAAAAATATATAGGTTTGCTAGATTTCCTTAGGTGCCTTCTGAGCTAGGGTTCATAATCCACA
Source organism: Lissotriton vulgaris (assembly GCF_964263255.1). Lineage (NCBI taxonomy): Eukaryota > Metazoa > Chordata > Amphibia > Caudata > Salamandridae > Lissotriton > Lissotriton vulgaris. The sequence continues at coordinate 1,429,114,701 of NC_141696.1, read as the reverse complement.
GCTAGACAATTTGCAAAAAAACGGTTAGTTTTCACTGGAAAAATTTGACGTTTTCACACTGCGTTGTGGACTGTTTCCTTTCACGGCCACTATGCCTATCCACAAAAGTAAGGTAGCCTTTTTAACGGGAGACTTTGAGGAATGCGGAGTGGGTGGAAGTGTGTGGATTCATGCAGATTACAGAACTTTCCATCACTGAAAAGTGAGGAAAAGTTGTTTTTTGTTGTTGAAAGTTTGAGGTTTGCAAGGGATACTGGATAACAGAACCTGGTGAGAGCCACACAAATCACCCCATCCTGGATTCCCGGGGTGTCTAGTTTTTATAAATGTATAGGTTTGCTAGGTTTTCCTATGTGCCGTCTGAGCTAGAGGTCAAAATCCACAGATGGGCACATTGCAAAAAAATGTATTTTTTCACTGGAAGAATTTGATGTGTCCATGATGCGTTTTGGCCCTTTTCCTGTCACAGATACTAGGCCTACCCACACAAGTGAGGTAGCGTTTTTATTGAGAGACTTAGGGGAACACAGAATAGTCAAACAAATGTTATTACCAATTGACTTTCTTTGCATTTCTGCCATCCAAATGTACGACAATTTGTAAAAAAAGAAGTCATTTTGAAAAATGACCTCTATTTCACATGCTTGTATGGATACCCGCTGCTTATAAGCTCTGTATTATGTTCCCACTTCAGAAATGTATTGGTTACCTTGGTACCTATTCTTCACTCTTTATATTTTACTAAATGAATTGCGATATACCCGGTACACAAAGAACAACCATTGCATGACGCAGCTCAATTATTGGCTCTGGGTTCCTCTGGTTTTTCGTGAACCTATAAGTACTATATATCTCCACACCTGAAGGGTCCAGCGGATGTAATGGTATATTGCTTCCAAAAATTTGTCATGTTTAGGATAAGTCATAGATGAAAACGTTAGTAGAAATGGCTGTTTTTTTCAACTCAATTCAATATTTTCTATTTTCAACTGTTAGTTTGTATAAAAAAACCTTGAAGGATACACACAAATGACCCCTTGCTGAATTCTGAATTTTATTCTAGTTTTCAGAAATATATAGCTTTCTGTGATCCATTATTACTTTCAAACCCATTTCTACCACTAACTGGAAGGAGATTGAAAGCACAAAAAATAGTAAAAATAGGCTATGTCCCCTTTAAAAATGCCAAAACTGTATGAAAATGTTTTGGTTTTCTGACAAATGTCTGCCTGTCCCTGAAAGCTGATAAGATGTTGATTTCAGCACCACAAACTCTTTGTTGATGCCATTTGTTGGGAAAAAAACAGATGCTTTCTTTTGCAGCTATTTGTTCCCATTTTGTAAAAAAAAAAAAATGTTGCTGTATTTTGGCTAATTTCTGGGTCCCCTCCGGTGAATCCACAAACCGTGGGTACCGTTAGAATCCTCACGGTGTTGGAAAAAAGGATGCAAACTTGGTATGAATACATTATGTGGACAAAAAGTTACAGTGGCCCAGGCGCAAACTAAACCAAATGGCCAAAAAAAGGCTTAGGGGGGGAGGCCTCGGAGCGAAGTGGTTAAGAGTAGAGTGGTAATCAGTGGAGGCAGGCAGGGACAATCTCGGGGTTGGGTGGGTCCTTACCCAACTCAATAGGTCTGTGATTTCTGCTTCATGCAGTGTTTTAGACAAAATAACTTTTAGTGTCTTAGGAGACTTTGCTGTTAGGTAATGTGCAGATGTTTACCAATATCATCCTTTCTTTGTATTGCTCGTCCCACACCCACTCATTCCTTTTTCAACTGAAGTAACTCTCTAGCTAATCCATTTGTTAATCACCCAAGATCAGATAGGCTGCTTATCGTAAGTTGGTTTCAATATTTCTGGCATTGCCCTTGCTCTGATTAATATTGTATAAGAATCACAGCAGTAAACCTTTTCTAGTGTGTTCAACTTTAGCCCTAAATTTTTGGCACATTCATAAATATTTTGTATTTTAAGGTGTTTCCTTTTAAGTATATGGTTCATAACACCTTGCAATACCTCAGTAGAAAACATACCAATGGAATTGTGCCTTTTCTGAGTTCATCATCACAACATTAATTAAAAATTGAACAAACGTACAATTTTATTAGATTTTATAAAAAGTAGTTGTTGTGGGTAAAAGAAGATATAATGTAGAGGTAGCCAGGTAATGTATCCAAGTAGGAGGTTTATTAGTAAATCATCACAGGTTCCATAGGAGTCTTAGTTAATCAGTTGGAGAGTCCCACCAGGAGCTAGATGGTTGTTGCTCAGCCCACTCTCATCAACTGTCATTCTCCACACATAACCAGGCACACTCACATTCCATTCTCTCTGTCATCAAGCACCCCAACATTCCACACAGACATCACACTCATTCTGGATGAGCAACTAGGAAGGAGATGATTCTAGGCACAACATATCCCCTTTCCTTCAACAGTAATATAACACAATAACTTACAACAAAGCAACTTTAAAAAAATAGAATAATACAATTTGTTGTAATAAAGCGGACAGTTCATACTAGCAAGCGGACAGTTCAAATTGACAAGGAAGGAAGGAAAGAATAAGAAGAGAAGAATAGGTAGAATTAAGTGACTAGAATAAGGGAAGAAAGAAACAGTGTAAATGGATACAATATGGCACACATCCCCTTCCCTTGGTGAAAACAAAGAGGAAAAGAAACATTAAACAGCAAAAAGACTCAAAGGCAGAACAGCAGAAAAGTAAAAGAACACAATTAATCCCATAACAGGGTCAAAAAAAAACTTGACCCAAGAATAAGTGCACAACCTATCTAAAATGAATGAATGAATGTATAGGGTAAATACATGACCCAATAATAGGTGCACAACCTATCTGAAAAAAAATAGCATTAATGAATGTATAGGGTAAATACATGACCCAATAATAAGTGCACAACCTTCACCTGAAAATCATCAATAAATGTATAGGGTAAATATATGACCCAATAATAAGTGCACAACCTTCACCTGAAAATCATCAATAAATGTATAGGGTAAATACGTGACCCAATAATAAGTGCATAACCTTCACCAGAAAATCATCAATAAATGTATAGGGTAAATACGTGACCCAATAATAAGTGCATAACCTTCACCAGAAAATCATCAATAAATGTATAGTGTAAATACTAGACCCAATATTAACTGCTCATAAAAGTATCACAAGAAGCACCACAAAAACAAGAAAAACAACTTACACTTCTAAATGAAAATGCGTAAAGGGTGAAGCAAGGTTAAAACAAACTTGTAGACACAGTTAGTAGGCGTGCACACCTACACTGAAGAAAAAAATGAACAAGTATACGGAGACCAGCTCCTATACCCAACTACCCTACATGAAAAGATAAAACTTAGTACCCCTAAAATGTCTAGATTGGCCAAATCTAAAACATACCATGTACGCTAACACCCAATTACAGGATGAAGAAAAATAAAGAAAAGTGTAAAACACAGGGTATATAAATGTATATAACATATGACTTGCAAAAGAGATTGGGGTGTATTTCTAATACTTGCCAATATATTACGGTTTTAGTTTAACTTCAGTATAAATCATTTCAAGCATTTTAAATGGTAATTCATATACAGTTATAAATTATCATACACGTAAGAAAATCATAAAAATAAACAAAACGAAACCACAGGTGAGCGAATTCTATTACAGGACCGGAGGCTTCAGATTATGCTTCTCAATCTTTACTGCATTAAACACAGCAGCCAATGAAAATGGATATTTTCACAAAAAACAGTAAAACAAACTTCATTTCCCATGAGTACACATGAGTATAGGCATGCCCCCATAGTCCATAAGAACACCCTGCGTGCTCCCATCATCCTCTTTCTTTGCTGCTCACAAGTCAGAGTTAAGTGCACCTCCCCTCTGGTCCCCTCACTCTGCTTGTTGTTTGGGGTGCTGTTGGGGGTTTATATTGTTATGATTTGATGTTCATGCGGGAACATCCGCTTATTATTAGTGATTTGAGGCATTGGCATATGTTATTCTAGATTATCGTTGCTCGTTTTTCAGGTAAAACTAGGTGCAGCTCTCTGACCTTTGTTTTCACTCGTTTTCGCTTTGGGCCGATCAGCTTTCCAATGTAGTTGCTCCCGCTGTGGAGCGAGCGCCTCAGAGCGCTTGAAGAGACGGTCTCTGACCGGCAAGGGGCCGCCGCGCACTTCAGTGGAGCCCGGTACCGGCAGCCTGAGGGCACTCATGGGCTTCCCTGATACGCCCTGACGTTCAGGCCGGGTGGCTCTTGGCCGACGCGCGCGCCCAAAACGCTGACCAAAATTGGGCTGGTTTTGGTAGGTTTTGGTCGCGTTTGGGCTGCGGACCTCGGCGCGATACCCTGGCTCACAGGAACGCGCGTTTTCACTCGTTCCACACACCATCTTGCCCCTTGTCAGATCGCCAGTGAATTGGTTGTAAAATCATAGAGGCCCAGGGTGTGCACACGCTCAGGAGATATTTAGGGGCCAAGGTCACTGACCTGATTGATTACAGCTTTGCTGAGGGGGTTTGGGAAACGTTGCCAGACTTCTAATTATACCAGTGTGCTTTGGGCTGACCCCTCCATTAGCCCCCCCGGTGTGAGATTTTCTAGGGTGTTCTCCCTTGTACCTTGAGGTGTGTACCTTCACCATGGAAGAATGGGTGCAGTACCCGGATGAGGAATATGAAGATGGGGAGGAGATTGTTGAAGGACAGCAGGAAGCTGTCTTGGAGGACAATATTGTAGAAGCATTGGATGCCTCGGTCCAAGCTTCAGTGAATTGAGCCATGGAGACTAAGGTCCCTCAGACAGTGCAGCAGACACTTGTGGTGGCCCTACGCCCCATACGAAAACAGCTTGAGGGTTTTGCAGCCTCTTCTTCTTCCGCCACGGGTTCGGCCGATCAGAAGCAATGGCCACATGCGCAGTCCATGGCTTCCCTGCCAGCAATAGGGCCATTTGACCATGCCTATACAGGTTGAAAAGCAAAGAGTAAACGGCTGATTCCGGTGGACACAGACACCACCACCACAAATACGGATACCAACACGGATACTGACACCTCGGAGGAGCAGCCTCCCCCCCCCAAGACCCCTAAGGTTACCCCCAAGACGGCGGAGGACTAGGTTGTCAAAACCTCTAACTTTGACCCTTCGGACATAGCACACCCTCTGTCTTCGGACTGGGTCCCGCCGCCGGCGGTCTCTGAGTACCTTCACGAGAACCTCAGGAAGAGCTTCAATAGGGAGGTCCGTAATCGACTGCGGTCGGAGTGTCCGCGTCCGGATATCCTGGACCGTGTGGCTGACACTCCGGAGATAGATGCCAGCATTTTAACCTTTTTGAGGAAGTTTTCGAAGGACCCCAAAAGGGGGTTAGACCGGGCTTGGCGGGGCTGCCAAGATAAAATGCTTGACGTTGTGGGGACCCTAGCGAAAATCCTGGAGATAGCCCTGGCTGCCAAGGAATGGGTGACTCCTGTGGATCCAGACATCTTGGCGGGCTGGGCTCAGCGCGCTATTTGCCTGATAGGCAATGCAAATTGCGCAATCTCTTCGGAGAACGCAAGTCTTTGTTGCTCATGATGGACAGTAACTTGACAGAATTTGCTGACGCTGAACTAGGCCCTCTGGCTGGGGGTTTTCTTTTCGGAGAATAATTCGTTAGGGATGTCACTAAGTATGTGGGGACATTCACCGCCTTGGATAAGGCGCAGAGTGGAATCAAACGCGCTCTCACTCAGGGTGTTTTCAACAGGGCCAGGCGAGGCGGGGGTCACTCGTCAGGCCGAAGCTTCCAGCAAGGCTCCCAGCGAGGAGATTTTGGTCGCGGGCGTGGAGAGTGGGACTCCACCCGCAGGGGCACCTTCTATCCGTCTAGAAGAAGATTCAACAAAGGACGTTTCCAATCGGGAAACAACAGAGCGAGCTTCAAGTCACACCAGAATACCAGTGAGTGTAACAGATGTCTCTCTACTTCCATTGGGGGGGCGCACGCGGCATTGTCTGCCACAGTGGAAAGCCTTGACTCAGGATGCTTGGGTGCTGCAGACCATTCAGGGGTTTCAGCTGGAGTTCTATTCCCACCCTGCGCAAGCGTTTCCCCCGCCACCTCTCCATTTTTCCCAACTAGATCACAGTTTCATAGACGAAGAGGTGGCAGACTTGCTGCAGAAGGGCGCGATTGCTCAATGTCAGAGAGGCCCTCGCGGTTTTTCCAGCAATGTCTTTATTGTCCAGAAGAAAGGGGGTGGCAACAGGTTAGTGCTCAACCTCAAAGAGTTCAACCAGTACCTGACTTACAACCATTTCAAAATGGAAGGTATTCATTTGTTAGCAGATTTGCTGCAGGAAGGGGATTGGTTAGTCCGTCTGGACCTCAAGGATGCATATCTTTCTATACCGATTTTTCCTCCACACCGCAGGTTCCTGCAGTTTCTCTGGGACGGCCAATGTTACGAGTACTTGGCTCTTCCTTTCGGTCTCTCCTCAGCACCCTGGTGCTTCACCAAAGTGATGAAACCGGTGGTAGCCTATCTCAGAGAAAGAGGAGTGCGGCTGATCATTTATCTAGACGATATCCTGATCATGGCACAGGACCAGTCTATTCTGCAGCAGCAGCTGATCATGACTACTTCGCTGCTTCAGGGCCTAGGGTTTGTGATAAATCTGAAAAAGCAGTAATGGTCCCGACACAGGTAATAGAATTCCTAGGGTTCACGATCAACTCCCAGACAGCGCAACTGTGTCTACCCCAAGCGAAATTGAGGGATTTGAAAAAGGAGATAGTGAAGTTGCTGGACAAGTAAATGGTCACGCTCAGGACGCTAGCCAGAGTAGTGGGAATATTGGCATCGTCAATTCAGGCAATATTCCCGGGCCCCCTGCATTACAGGGCCCTCCAGCGCCTGAAGATCAAGCATCTTCAGAGGGGACTCTCGCACACGGACTCTGTTCCCTATCGGAGGAGGTCCGAACCGAGCTTCAGTTGTGGCTAGGCCACGTGGACGCCTGGAACGGCAGGACGATCTTCGGATCACAGCCAGAGGTAGTAATCGAGTCAGACGCCAGCAGGTGGGGCTGGGGCGCGCGCTGTGGAGATGTTTCCACAGGCGGCAGATGGTCGACGCAAGAGCTCGAACTTAACATAAACTGTTTAGAACTGCTAGCAGGGTTGTTTGCGATTCGCACGTTATCCCCGAAGCAGACATCTTGTTGCATCCTCCTCCTTTTGGACAACGTGTCCGCAGTGAGTTATATCAACAAGTTGGGCGGCACGAGGTTGTCGCTTCTAGTCCAAATAGCCAAGGACTTTAAGCACTATTGCCTCCAAAATCAGATCTCGGTAATAGCGATTCTTCAATGATTATATTTCATTCATTATATTTTGCTATTTAAATTTACTGCATGTCAGGTACACAATGAAAAATTATTGTAATCTGCAGCTCAGTTGTTGGCTCTCGGTATCATGTCTTTTTGATAAACTAAAAAGTCTGTCTGATATAATGTTATATTGGTTTTGTGAACTGACCATTGTGACAAAAAGATTAAAGATGAAAATGTTGTCATCAATGGCATATTTTTACTACTCATTTTGATTATGCTTTATGTCAATGACAAATTAATTTGTGGAAAACTCGAGGAATCTGCACAAAAAATGCTTGTTCAATTGAGAATTATGTGTATTTTTCTGAAATGTATCGGCTTTCCAAGATCAACCATGCGTTTTACACCTGTTTTCACCACAAACAGACATTAGGTTGAAACCACAAAAAATAGGACAAAAGGATACATCTTAAAAAATGCCAAATCTGTGATACAAAATGTCTTGATTCATCTCTTCATATTTCTGAAAGCTGGGAATATGGTAATCCTAGCACAGCAAACCTTTTGTTGGTGCCATTTTTAGAAAAAAGTGCACATCTAGCAGAGCTAAGTCCCATTTTTCCCCCAAAACACACATCTTGATATATTTTGGGTTTTTTGTCCTGGGAATGCACAAACTCTGGGAATCTTTAGAATCCCCAGAATATTGGGGGTAAAAAAGATGCATATTTGGTGTGGATAGTTTTTGTTAAAAGGAAAACGTAATGTCTAAGGATGGATTGTTGGTTGTTTGAGTCTGTAATAGGATGGACAGATGGATAGGTGTGTGAGTGACAGTGTGGATTGGTGAGTAAAAAAGTGAAAGTGTAGATGGATGGATAGATTAATGGGTGGATTGATGGATAAATGAAAAAAATTACCAATTAATGAAAGGTTGGTTGGATGAATGAATGAAAGAGTGAATAGATGACGAGTGAAAGCGTGAATGAATGATGAGAAAGGTTGGATGTGTCAAGTGAAAGAGTGAATAGATGGATGGAAAGAAAGGGTGGATAGATGGATAGATGGATGAGTGAAAGGATGGAGGGATGTGTGAAAGAATAGATGTTGGGGCGTTGTGAACCCCCAACTTTAGAAGCTACGGAGGAGTTAAGTTCTTGATGGGCCTCTTCTGTCTGCAACTGGGCAGAGAAAGTAGAGTGACTGAGTGGATGCATGGATTAATGGATGGATGGATGAATGGATGTGTGAGTGAGTCAAAAGATGGTTGGTTGGTTGAATAGATGGATAAATGAGTGAACAAATGGATGTAAGGATGGATGAGTGAAAGAATGGATGGATGAATGAAAGAGCGGCTGGATGGATGGACGAATGAGTGAAAGGGAGGGTGGATGGATGGATGGAAGAGAGGGTGGGTGGATGGTGAAAGGATGGATGGAAGAGTGAAACAGTAGATGGATGATGAGAGAAAGGATGAATTGGTAGTTGAGTGAGTGAAAAGATGGATGGCTGCTTGAAAGGGAGGGTGGATGGACAATGAAAGAAAGGATGGATGGATGGATGGATGGCTCAGTGAAACTGAAGATGAATGAATGATGTGAGAAATGATGTCTGGATGAGTGAGCAAAAGGGTGAACATTGAATGAAGGGGGAGTGAATGGATGGTGAGAGAATTAACGGATTTATGACTAAGTGAAAGGGAAGGTGGTTGGATAATGAGAGAAAGGATGGCTGGATGGATAAGTGTGTGAAAGGATGGATGACCGAGTGAAAAGGCGGCTCGATGTATTGAGGATGGGATGAGTGAGAGGGAGGATGGGCAGATGGATAGAGTGAAAGGGTGGACGGATGGATGTGTGAAAGGGTGGATGGATGAATAAGGGAAAGGATAGATGGATGAGTGAAAGGATGGATGAGAGAAAGGATGGGTGAGTGGCAGAATGGCTAGATGAGTGAAAGGAAGGGTGGATGGATGATGGATGAAAGGGTGAATGGAGGGATGATTTATGGAAGAATGGATGCATTTAATGAAGGGTGGATGGATGAAAGAGCAGTTGGATGAGTGAAAGCATCAACGAATGAGTGGAAGAATGGAAGAGTGAAAGGGTAAATGGATAGATGGATAATTAGATGGGTAGAAGGATGAGTGAAAAGATGGATGAGTGAAAGAATGGATGGATGACTGAAAGTGAGGATGAATGGATTTCTGGATGATTGAAAGTGAGGAGAGATGAGTTAGTGGACGGCTGGAAGAGGGAAAGGGTATATGGATGGATGGATAATGGATGGGTAAAAGGATGAGTTAAAACAGGGATGGATGAGTGAAAGGATGGATGAATGGATGGATGGAATAAAGGGAGGATAGATGGATGGATACATGACTGAAAGGATGGATGGATGCTGGATGAGTAAAAGGATGGATAGATGGATGGGTGAAAGGATGGATGGATGGACAGATTCTTTTCTGCCTACTCTTTTGGTGAGAAAGATGAAGCGTGCTGAAATATGGGTACTGTCTGTCAAGCTAGGTAACTGACGTCCAGATTAGCCCTTTGCATTTCACTGCCACCTGGGCAATCCCGTATTATCACTATCGCTGTCGCAGATACACTTGTTTGTAGTAGGAGACTGGAGATAGCAAGGCAGGGAGTGGAAGGAGCTGTGGTGGTGGCGATGTTTGCGCAGGAGAGTTGGTCACCGATTGCTGCCAAAGTGACAGATAATTTTAGGCACAGGTCATCGCGGGTCTGCCAGGTTTGGGCGATCCCTGATACAATACTGATACGTCAGAGTGAGCTTGATGAATCACAGGACCACATCTCAGGCCTATCTGCCTCGCCTGAAGGGCCGAAGCCCAGCTGGGCTCAAGCCAAGTTCTCTGCCGGTGCCCGAGCCAGGGTTGCATTGCGAGAGGCGCCCATTCACCTGGGAGAAAAAGTCTTCACCAAGTAAATGTTATCTGAATCATTTGAACAAACACCGGCCGCGCATATAAATGAACTCCTGCTGGTCTGCTTCATTCTGGAGTCTGGACTCACCATCTCTCCCCACAGCAGACAGCAGAGCAGTGAGCAGTGCCATGGAGTACAAGGTGCTGTGCGTGGTGGCCGTGGCCCTGCTGCTGGGGCTCAGCGGCTCGGCAGAAGGACAGGCTGCGGCGCTCAGTGAGTACAAACCATTCTATGGACATTTGCATCTGTCGTCGTTTTTAAGTGCACTCAGGCACATTTAATGTCAGACCGGTCTTTCGTTCATTTTCTAAAATACCAATCACGTCTCATCATAGTAGCCTTCCACACCACATAGAAATTGGAAACAATATAGTCTGGGCAGCACGGTGTATTGCACATCAAATATATGATTATAAGTGTGCACAGCTATGGAGGGTGATTTGAGGCTACTGAGTTTGCTTCTCATTTTGTAGTGTGGACGGTAAATTATTGACTTTTGGGTAATCACATTTAGATTAAACACTTTTCTATTTAAACTATAACTTGATTCATTAACCCTCAGCTCGATACTCCTTCGGGGCTTCTTTCTCCAGCCCAGCTCGGCGGGCTCAGCCCTCCCAAACAAACAATCCCGCCTTCGTCGTAAGAAAAAGCAGCAGATTTTACTTTTTACTTTCTTGAGGGATGAAAGGTTCACCCTCACTAATTTAACTACCTGATGTTCGACCATGGACATTACCTGGACTTTGACAATGCTCGTGGGCGCACATTACTAGGACTCGAGTTAAGACCACAGTCTTGTTGATGACCTTGGTCTCTCCACTCCTCGAGGTCAGCAGAGGTCAGTGGAAGTGATAGAGGTCGCGGTGATGACAAAGATCAGGGACGAATCAAAGGCATTTGAGGACAGAGCTCACAGGCACATTGCACAGCATGTGAGCTTCACACAGGCGTGTTCACGAGTCTACTACTGTTAAAGAATGGTAAGAAATGTTTTATTCAATTTCATACCGGTTGTGATTAGAATAAAAGATGAGGGGCCTCATTTATGAGAAATGACGCATCGCTGCGTGAAAGTCGCAATGCGTCACTTCTCAGTGCGTGCGCACTCCTTACGACATTCCTGATGCGTCATATTTAATATATGACGCATTACGTCGCAAGGAGTTACAGATACGTCAGTATTTCTGACGTATCTGTAAGCGCAAAAGTGACGCATTGCTGGAATGTGCCACAAAAGTGACGCAACTCCAGCAATGCGTCCTTTCACATGGGGCAAGCCCCATGTGAAAGGGCCTGCTTCAGTCTTACGCCTGCTGTCAGGCGCAAGATTTTGACGCAACAGCGTCCTAAAAGTGACGCAGTGAAATCTCATAGATTTCACTGCGTCACTTCTATGACCCTTCCTTGTGTCAATACGCCCCCCTTGCATACATTATACCTGGCGCTGGTATAATGTGGCGCAGGGGTTTACAAAGTGACGCAACCACCTAGATGCGTCACTTTGTTAATATGGCGCAACAAGGCGCATTTTTTATGCCACTGGTGCGTCACAAAAGGTGACGCACCAGCGGCGTAAAAGTGACCACAGCCATATAAATGAGGCCCGAGATCTCTCCTGAAAATGCCCGTGTCCTAGCGGGTGGACCGCCCAAAATGTCTTGTACGATTCCCATGTAGAATTTTTTCTGTAGCCAAATCCTTAGTTTGCAGGGCAGGGGCTGATCCTTGTTAAGTAGTTGTACAATCGGAAACAAGAAATAGTTCATGTCTCTGATTCACTGTGAACGGAATCATCATCCCCCAAGGCTCAGCCCCAAGCTCTTCAACACATATATGACACCTCTGGCCAACATCATCAGATCCCACGGTCTCAACAACTCACCCTCTCACTCACCGATGATCCCGCCCCTACCAGAACCAACCTCCACAGATGCAGGACAAACTTCATCGAATGGATGAAGAATAACTGCCTGCAGCTGAACACAGACAACACAGAAGTACTGATCTTTGGCAACAGCAGAAATGCATGGAACGACTCCTGATGACCATCAGACCTAGGACCCAGCACCCACTCCTTCCAACCATGACGGAAACCTCAGAATCATCACTGTCAACAAGCTCTCCATGAAATCATAGATCAATGCCATCTCCTCTGCCTGCTTACTCACTCTACTCATGCGACGTAAGATCTTCAAGTGGCTACCCCAACACATAAGACGAACTGGGACACAACCCCTCATTACCAGCCGACCCGACTACAGCAATGCCCTTCATGTAGGAATCACCGCACATCTTCTTCAGATACTTCAGACCATACAGGACGCCACAACCAGACTCATCCTCAGCCTTTCCCAATGGATTCATTTCACACCATCACCTGACTTCCGGAATTCTGATTGGCCCTCAAGACCTGGCTGTTCCAATAAGCCTCTGTGGCCTGCAAGCACCTGGACACCCTATCAGGTGCTTTTTAAATCCTGACTGATTGATTGGTCATCCAATCACACCTTATTTTAGACAGGCAATCCTTCAAGAGATATATGTTCATGTTGTTTACTTGCTCACAGATTTCTCCTTTATCGCATGAAAAGAGATATTTTGCATTGAGAAAAGTCCTGTCTCTGACTAGCTGAGCTACAAAGACAGTCCACTAACAGGGCACCCAGAAACCTCAGAAAGGTTTCATATTGATTCATTATAAACCCAAAGGACCGAATCCTTGTTGGAAGCTACTTTGAGACAAAACCTTCAGATCAAGCCACTTATATAAAACCCTGAACTGTACTTCTTCACATTCATGGGAGGTGGCTGTCACTCACACACACAAAGCACAAAGGGCACTTTGAAAGAGTTCGGAAGGTTTAGAGCCTGAAACACAATAGTTAATTCTTAGATTTAAATAGTGTGACATTAGACCCACAAGCAGCTGCAATTGTGTCAGTAGCCCCGCCCTTAGGTGAACAATTGATCTTTAGAGCCCCCCCCCCCCATAGAAAATGATGGGGTTCGCCCCACGAGAGGGGAATCCTGCAGCGTTGTTCCACTCTCAGGAAAGTGATTAGATGTTAGTCCCATCCACAGATAAACAATTGAGCTCATGTCCTGTCCACACAGAATTCATTCCTATGAAATGTCCACACCCAAAATCTACCGAGGATTCAGACTAATGCAAAGTTGTTTTTATGACACGTTTCCACTCACAAGCCGTGACTGGGGGCTTACTCCACCCAAAGTGAACACGTAAATTAGTTCCACCCCACCGTAGGGACGTATCTGCCTCAAGGCACAGAGCTCCTCGAAACTCAAGATGAAATTATGTCCAACCTTCTTGGGCAAAATGGCATGTCCTCTTACACTAATGGTGTCTTAATGAACGTGCGATTAAACGAGACGTTTATATGTCTCGGGCTGTAGCTATAGCTTCGAAATCATTTGGAAATCTGCAGTATCAGCGCTAAGTGATATAACCCGTGTGATGTCATGGGGTGTGTCATGGTCCCTAGTGCAAGGGCGGTTATGGGCCCCCTGGTTGCTGTTTGAATTTTAAAATAAAATAATGATCAGGGGCTTTGGGACACCCGGGCCTCTGGGTCCCGGTGCCACTGCACCTGCTGCACCAATGGAAGCGATGCCCCTGATCATAACCCTGTGCAGCCATGCCCGCTTCTGAAGGTACCAACCTGAAGGAAAGCAGCCCATGTAAAGACCCTCATACTACGGGCAGATACACTCAAAGCATTGGGCTGCCTCCAGAGCCCCCCGTCTGCATTCATCTTCTATGTACTGATGGAAGTGATAAAAAAATGTAACCAGTATTCAGACAAAAGCCTATAATCCAATGTATACTAGCAAGCATGGCAATTCGAACCAGAATGCGCTTTCAGGGTCCAAAATAGGTATTCTACAGCAGTATTCATGGGAGTGTAGTATGGTCGACCCCCTCCTTGTGTCAGCCTGTGCACAGTGAGCATGCGCAATGGCTACACAGCCCTTTGTAAATCATGGATGCCATATCCTTGGAGAAGCCATGTCAACGGAGCGGCCTTTCATGTGCACAAATGTTGCTGTGCCACATAGAGCATGTGTGGTTTCATGCTGTACACCTACCCACCCCCATGCAGTTTTGGGGTATTTGTAGTTTTGCTGCACATATATTGCCATTTAGTCGAAATCAACCTGTAAACGTTTATATAGTTGAATGTAAAATACCAAATGATGCCACCTGTCCATCATTTCTTATTTCATATGAATAGACTATGAGAGCATATTAAAATTAGTAAGTAATGGAGCGTATACATGTGCTCACTTTTTCTAACTGTGCCAGCCAATGGGCAGTTCGGCTTCCTCTTATCCTAGCACATAAACCTTCTTAAATCCTGCAGTTCCACAGTAATCCCTCCATGAAATAAGATGGCATTTTCATGCGAATGTTTAGTTCTAACCATTTTAGCTCTTTTTCTACCACCTAAAGGTTTATGAAATGGGATTCTAGGACCAGTTAATTAGCGCCGGGTCGTCCTTTGGGGTATCAGCTCACACTCTATAATGCATTTTCATTCATTTAGACCTTCAGTCCCGCACCATGTTTTCGTAAGTTACGGATGAGTGCAGTCATATGTGTGAAGCCCGCAAGCCGTCAGTTGGGATCCTGGAAGGGAAAACTCAGCTTTCTATCCTTCAAAGTACAGTAATTTGTGTACCTTTAAATAGAGTGAATGGATCACCTGATATTTACAGTGCTTAGAAATGGCAATCCCGCACTACATGGCGAAAAATGTTCTTGTTATTATTAAGGTCCGCAACATGCAAAGTTGTTAAACTGAACTAAGTGTCATGAAATGTGGCAAATGGTCAATGTCACCCCTCCCAATATAGAACTGAAATAATGTAATATTGATCCATGTTGTCACTGGAAAGATCTAAAAGCGAGAGGGCACTCGCAAGGTCAAAAAGTATTTTAGCAACATGAACTTGGGCATCAGACCGACATTTCTTATGCTTGCAGTATTTGGCCCCTTCTACTGGTGTAAGGTTCTTCATGACAGGAACACCAAGCCCTTCCCAATGTGAACCCCAATTGGGTAACGTGGTAATCGAAAGATATTCTTATTTGATTGCCGAGTGAGGGTCACTCGCTTTTGGAATATCAGAGTGATTGCAAATAAAACATTAATTTTAAGGACCATAACTAGAAATTGATAGGTTAGTCTTAATGTTGCGTCCGTCTGCGAGCCCTGAGTAGGAGGGAAAGTCCGCATGTGCTGCGGCGTTCCCTCCTGTGCAATTAGGATGTGACCGCCACCCTTGCAATCACATCCTCTATATTTAACATTGCGGCAGGTGCGGCTTCAAGTTGCACCCGCCGCAATGTTAAAAAGGCATGCATTGCATTTACATGCAGAAAGCGGCAGGCACCTCTAGGTACCCCCCATGTGCACCCCCCACCCAACCTTCACCCAGGGGGCCCGCAACGGGCCCCCGAAGTGAATATCCATATGCTTTTCCACGGCGGAGAATCCGCTGCGGAAAAGCATGTTTTAGAAGCCATCCTAATATGTCTGGCGGTGTCTGAGAGACACCGCCACCATATTAGAGCTTTTCCGCCGCGGTTGTAAGCCGACCGCGGCGGAAAAGCGGCGGACTGAAACCAAGACCCACCAGCCATCCTAATGTGGCGGTGGGTCTTTAGTGGGTTTGCAGCGGTTTTCCCGCATCCTCCGGGCCGGCGGTGGCTTCCGTCGGCCCGGAGGATGCGTGAAAACCGTGATCATAATGGGCCCCTTAGTCTCTCAAATTCCTCAAGTGGTCTACTCAGGGCTTGATGGAACAACAGGAGGTGGACAAGACAGAAAGTAAAACGAGTTCCTAAATCTGGTTTACTCTCTATTCCTGCCTTCCTCTATCTTCTTGACCCCTGAGACTCGGGGTCACAAGGGGTGTGGTGCTGATAGCAAGTGGGCTGACAGCAGCTGTACTTGATTTGCTCCAAATGATAACCATTTTGTATTTCTACTTTCTATGAATATCTTTAATAGTCTAATAATATTGAGGACCAAAATATTGGGAAGGTAAATTCATATAACTAAGTATAAATGTGCTCTTATTAATTCCATATCTACGTTATGTACATTGTCAAGACACATAGATGTGACGTTAAGTTAAGTAAACCTCTGCTTACCTATGTACACTGACCGTACGTCATTGCGGCCCGCGATATTTTGTTGACGATATTCTGGTCACTCCATATTCTGATGGAATATCAAACGTAACAATGTAATTAATTTTAATAAATATACAGTCATTGACACTAAACATGTCTTCTATCACTCAGCTGAAGCCCAGTGTGCAGTCCCTAAAGGAGCCAGGTTCAACTGCGGCCAACCGGGTATCACACCTGCTGAATGCTACAACAAAGGCTGCTGTTTCGACTCAAGCATCCCCGATGCACTCTGGTGCTTTTACCCCCGCCCTGAAGAAGGTAAATCACACCAGGGTCAAAACGCTACATTTATTAGTTCTGATAATCAGGGGTGGAGGGAAGCCCCTGCTTTAGCAGCAAAATAGCTGGGGTGGAGTTCTTGATGGGGCTTTTTTTCTGTCTGCAACTCAGTAGACAAAGGCTCATAAATGACATCAAAAGGTGGATGGTAGGTTGGGTGAGTGAGTGAAAGGACAGACAAAATGGATAGGTGTATGAGTGAAAGGGTGGATTAGTGAGTGAACGGGTGGGGGAGCAGATGGATGGATGAATGAATTAATGAATGAGTGAATGGATGGATGTAAGGATGGATGAGAGAAAAAATGGATGGATGAGTGAAAGTGGATGGTCAGACGGAGAGAATGAGAGAAAACTGAATGGTAGATGACAAAATGAATGGATGATAGAATATGAAGGTGAGATAGTGGTTATCAGCAGGTGGATGGAAGGATAAATGGATAGATACTTGGATGGAAGAGACAAGAGAGCTTTTCTGGAGAGGGTCATGATGACTTGCTTTGTTTGCTTGGTGCCATAAAAGATTTGGTTTGAAGTGGGGTGTATTTGAATTTTCTGGATACTCCCTAACTCCCAGGCTGAGCCCTGATGGGCGGCCTAAGGTATAGGCTGAGCTTACATTGTGATATGTTATCACTCTGCAAATAAGGGTGTGATGTCTTAATAATGCCAGTCTGTAAATAAGGGTGTGATGTCTTAATAATGCCATAGATCAAGATTAACAGTTTAGTAGTTCAGAAAGGGGCGTAACTAAAACCATGTGAAAAGTTTGCAGGGAGGCAAAACTCACAGAAACAAATCTCCCCTGTACAAATCCCAAGCCGGCCAGATCAGATGACGAGTAATTTCAAAACATTATCCTATAACCCGTATATTAGATACCAACACTCATTCTTGAGGTTCATCATTCAAGAAAGTTAAGCGAGGGAGTAGTTTGCATCACTTAACTAAACGAGGAGATGTATTGTTGCTACCAAATGTAGTAATGTGCAAAATTTAAAGACCACTGGGGAAGTTTTGCAAATCTGACAAATTTTCAGGAAACTGTGAAGGCTAATTATTTATCGCTAACCTCACACATGGTTTGGAACTTAAGCGCTGCCGTCGGCCAACGGTCGTCGCGTGCACTACCTTGGTATTGCTGCGCACGTCCGTTGGCCGATGTGGCCCCACCCGTTATTCGAACGTTCAGCACTGGGCGCTGAACGTTCGACGCTCTAAACGGGTTAACATACTTTTAAAAAAAACAAAAACCCACTAACTTTGCCCAGGTAGTGAACTTGGGGAGGCTTTAAAAACACTTCACAAGGTTGGTGAAATGGAACTTTGCCAGCTACTCTCACCCATATTTTCTGAATTCAGTGATCACTGGCTACTTTGAAAAAATGCTCAAGACCAGATTTATCAAGGTTTTGCATCCCACTTGTGCCAAGCAAGAGGGTGCAAAGGTAATTCAAAACCTAAGTGATATTTATCAGGCCATGCAAGGCCACCTTGTGTGGCCCAGTATGTCTTGATAAATCTGGAGTAACTCAAGGCAGCACAAATAGGCTTGCATTACTCAGCCGCACGGAGGCGTTCCATGGTTGGAGCATAGGTGTTCCCACACATCCACACATTGATTCTGGCGCATTCCTAGATTTACCGTTAGTGGTAGACCTGGGAATACGTTAAAATGCTACAACTCCCCAGGTGAGGAGTAACGAGGATAAATATATTTATTTTTCCTCTTTCTACACATAGAAAAAGGAAAATGCCTCTCAGGATTGCTTTTGTGCAATAAGGTATCTCTTCCAGCAATGCAGGCACCCTGGCACCATGGCTCAAAAGTGTCTGTGTTGGTGCTAGGCGGCCAAAAGTGCCCCAGCGCCAGGAAAGGACAGGAATGCACATGTATAATGGCAAATGTGGCACAAGCAAAGTGGCTTGCTGTGTTGCAATGAGTGAAAGAATGAAAAATCAGCTCCTCATTTTCTTTTGCCAGTTGCTAAAACTCTACCTATGAGAAAGTGAGCACAAACATGCTGGTGTTAGAATTAAAAGCAGAAGTTGCAAAGATGGGAGCAAAATATTTGCAAAAATTGTTTTGCTCTATGTTGCTCTTTCTTTACAGTAAATTCTGACTAGGGCGCAAAAGAACAAGGTATGATATTATTTGATCTAGAAAGTTTAAATAATGGATAAATGAAGCATTATTTAATTCATATTATCAATATACGATATTAACACACCACTATGGGCTATGATTCAAGCAGTAGTCAAATCAAGCAATCAGGATTTATAAAGCACGGCTAATCACCCAATAGGGTATCCAGACGCTGCAGGTCCCGGAGGCTCATTCGAGGAGCCAGGTCAGGTCTTGAGGGCAATTCAGAATTCTCGAAGTGAGGTGCTAGTCCGGATGTGCGTGGGAAGGCTGTTTCAGCTCGTTGCTTCGATGTGGGAAAAGGAGCGTCCTCCACTTCTGCCTCTGTTGATGCGCGGGAGTAGTGGGCAAGTGAAAGGGAAGCGGGGTGCAATCTTCTTGATGGATGGTGGAAGTTCAGCCGGTGGTTAATGTAGGCAGGTCCTTGGTTGTGTAGAGGCATGTGTGTGTAGGTTGGTATAGGTATTGATAGCGCCCTATGCAGTCAGCTATAGTATGCCTACTAGGGTTTTTAAACTGATGTCTTCAAACTCAGAATACATGAATTTCAAAGTGTAAGAGTGTTTTATGTATTCACAGTTCTTTGTTTAATCTAATGATCTATGCTTTTAACATCTGATCATCCTGGCCTATTAGGACACCTTTGTCACCCTTTGCGGGCCTTCAACTTTCTCATCAAATGAACCTAAGTACCAAATATCGAAGAAATATTAAATTATTCCAAGCCAATACATGGATTTAGGCGAGGGTTAACTTCCCCCACAGCAACCCATAAGTGTTTATGGGATTATCCTAGAATAACCTGGATATCAGGGGGTATTGGTACATTTTTGGTCCGCACTCTAGACATCTTATGAAAAACTGCAGTCTCCTGCAGATGCAAGCCCTCGCCTACAGGGCTTGGAAATGAATGTACATTTGTCTCTGCTCAGTTTCTCTGCCACCTTAACCCAAGCTCTCAAAAAGTTCAATGGTTTCAACAATCTCCAAAGGGCCTGAGCATGTGGGTGACTGAGTGTATATTAGGACTGTTCTGCGAATGTACTGGTCAAACCTCTTAATTGCAGCATGTTAATTTTGGATTTTGTGTTTGCTTTTTTGCAGAATGCCTCTTGTAAACCGACTCTGCTGCAGGAACCCCTCTGGGACAGGCCATGGCCAGGAGCATCCAGTCCCCTCACATGTCTTTTTGTAGTTCTGAGCTTTAACTGATCCTGTGAACTTCCTCGATCGAACCAGCTGCTTTTTTAATGTTACATTTCACTATGACTTCATAATGTTTGATACTTGACCAGGCACTTGTCTTATTTAAATAAAAAGCATTACAAAAACCGGATCATTGGTCGTGAACTCAAAGTATATGCGAACATGACAGAAATGCATAACAAAGCTGGCACTTCTTACAGGGCAGCTGTTGTTGGGCAGTGACTGGTATTTTTAGCACATTGATGCACACATATCGGGAGCAAGTAACGGAAGACGTGCACTCTGATTACTCCAAAGCGTTACTTTTTATGATACATTCGCAGCACTATGAGGTTGCTGCAAAGCAACGCACAGCAGCATATAAAACGACTTGAAAAATAAATAAATACCTTAGGATGGCAAATTCTACCATTGGCTCTTTTGTGGCATCGTTGGTATCAGTGGTCCTGAAGTTAGAGACAGGAGCTGGACATTAGTAGCTTTTTAATTTATGTAATTTCCACTGCTTGCTCTCCCCAGCCTCTCAGACGGTTGTCATTTCGTTGACTCAAGATCTATGCTGTAATGTGTAGTTGCACATATGCACAGTTTGCAAGGGCTGGCTGATTCACAAATGTGAAAGTGGAATTGTGAACGACGAACGTCAGCATGTTTTGTGCTTGTTGTCAACACTAGCCTATTCTTAAAATAAGCCTTGCGGTGGGACAATCAATCAATCAATCATTTGTAAAGCGCACTACAGTACATACCTGCGAGGGTCTCAAAGCGCTGGGGGGGTGGGGCGCTACTGATCGAACAGCCAGGTCTTGAGTATCCTCCTGAAGGTCAGTAGGTCTTGGGTCTGTCGTAGGCTCAGTGGGTGCGTGTTCCATGTCTTGGCGACGAGGTGGGAGAAGGATCTCCCGCCGCTGGTTGTTCTTCAGATGCATGGGATGGTGGCGAGTGAGAGGTCGGCGGAGCGTAGCTGGCGGTTGGGGATGTAGAAGGAGAGCCGTCTGTTGAGGTAGGCTGGGCCGGTCTTGTGGAGTGCCTTGTGTGCGTGGGTGAGGAGCTTGAAGGATATCCTCTTGTTGACGGGGAGCTAGTGCCGGTTTCTCAGGTGGGGGTGATGTGGGTGATGTGGCCGTGGCATGGTACGTTGAGGATAAGTCGTGCTGTGGTGTTTTGGATGCGTTCTAGTCGTTTGATGAGCTTGGTTGGGGCTCCCGCGTAGAGGGCATCTCCGTAGTCGAGTCAGGGTGTGCATTTCTGACTGTGCTTAATTAGTGTATTAGAAAATCTGCACCAAGGTGTTATTCATTCAGTGAGCTTCTGCTGATTGGCACATTTAAATAGCACATCAATGCATGAGTAGTTTTACTTTTGGGATTGGCTACGCATGCAATCCTTTGGCACAAATGCATTTCTCTAAATTCCACCTGAACAGACATTTTTTAACTGAGAAACACTGACTGAGGTACGAATCATTCACCCCTGCTTTCTGATACCTCACTCAAATCCTGCCCTCTGTGCCTCTATTTGTGGAGTGGACGGAGGGAAATAAAATGGAGAGCACCATTTGATGGGCTCAGAAAAGGCACATTGCATGCAGTGTGTATTGTATTGCTGCATTGTATAGCGCCTACTTCTGTTATGTGAGGCACTGAAGTGCTTGCCTTGACGATCAGCTAACTACACCTTATATGGTGTGTAGTTGGAAGGTTGTTATTTTTGCCTTTTGATCTTATGTGGAAAGTGTGTCCATGCTGTGTGTGATGACCACTGAGGTGTGGTTATCGTATTATGGGATGTAGTGCTTAGCAGCATGTAGGAGGAAGAGGGTTGAGAGAGTGACACCCGGTTTATCACTTTCAGTAAGCCGGCAGCTTTGAAAAACTCTGCAGGCCTCCTATGGTCATAGTCTACTTAGAAGGCTATGGCAATTGATATGTGCAATGCTTTTCACTTGTGGCATGTTTAGATCATAAGCTTGCCAGTCCAAGGCCTGATGTCTGATCAATGCCTCCACAAGTGCTCTCAACCATTGCACTCCTCTTTCAAGCTCTGGTATTCTACTTGCTCCATGTGTATGTGGATTGATCCATAACAGCATTACATTTGTCTCCATCCATCTCAGTGTGAGTCAAACCCCTGGTGCTGCTAACCAGAATCACCATCCCCTCCAGTCATCATCAGTTCAAACATAATTATAAATATTCATTTCTAAAGCGCAAACATGTCACCCATTAAGGGTTTCAAGGAGCTGGGGGCCATTTGGGAGATTAAGGGGCATTAGTAGAAGCCCCTATCGCTATCACAATGTCACTTTCAGTGATGTTCTGGTGGCGATAGGGGCCTTGCCTTATTTACAAGGTAGCGTTAAACCACCTAACGTGGCTTAACGCTGCCTTGTAAATAAAGCTCCCTTTCATGCTATACTTAGTGTGAAAGGGGTAGGCAGTGGGTGTTGTTGTGGGCGTTCCACCGCAACACCCACTGTTCACTTAAAAAGTTTCAAATAAAATAAATAAAATATAATTCAAAAGAGCGTAAGAAGTAATTTTCTAAATGCTGCCAATCTGAATTTAGCAGTTAATGAATATAACAATGTAGTCCAATGATTCCCTATGGTGCCAGCTATTCTTGCGCCACTGAAACATCTTTTTTGTGGCTATTTCAGCTTAAGGACATGTTCACAATAAATTCTACTGGCCCTGTGTTTGAAATGGGTTTTCTGGTAGGCTAGGGTTTGCACTTAAACCAGGCAGAATCCACCACTCTAGCCAGGATAAGGGATTACACGTCTACAATAACCCCTATTCACCCCCTTGGTTGCTTGGCACAATCAGTCAGGCTTATCTCAGAGGCAATGTGTAAATCATTTGCACATAACACACAGCAATACAGTGAAAACACTACAAAAGGACACCACACCAGTTTTAGAAAAATATCCAATATTTATGTGTGTAAAATCAGACCTAAGCGATAAAAATCCAACATACAGTAAACCACAATACCAATAAAGCAAAAATAGACTTTCTGTACAGTTCCTTGAAACCAATAACTCTGTCTGGGGCTATCACGGCACTGTGAGCAAACAAATCCAAACAGTTCTGGCTGACCGCGGCGTCGCAAGTCGGCTACTGTGTGGGGAAGACCCGCAAAACAGTACCTTTAGAAATGCAGGACGTTGGCGACCTCTCATTGAGCTCTCAAGAGCTAGCGTCGGCAGGCGTCGGTACCAGATGTCGGTGCAGGAGTCATCTGGCCCGTGAAGTCACATGCATTGCAGGTTGAACTCTCTGAGTTTAACGTCAGGAGTGCTGGCATCAGCAGGCGTTGGGGCTGCAGGGTGAAGTACATCGGTGCGGCGTGTGGTGCCTACAGGTCGCAGTGTAGGCAGCAGCTCGGTCACAGTCATCCAGTGGCGCTTTTGAGACCAGGGCTATGGTGTGAAGTGATGCGGTGCTCGTCGCGGTCCTAGCAGGTCTTGGTGCAAGCAGCAGGGTTGTTGTTGCTGACATGCTATCGTCGATAGTCCCAAGGCTGCAGTAAGAGATGGAACAATGCGTTGTGTGGGGACAACAGGTCACGGTTAAGGCAGCGGAGTTGGTCGACCAATGCTGTGGTGTGGGATGGGGCATTAGCTTGAGTAACTTACAAGTGATGCCGTCGAACCATGTTGCAAGCAGCGGTGTCGATGTTGCCTCGGAGCAGCGGCGTCAGTGAGATCAGGGCTGCGGTGCAAAGAGGGACGGTGCTCTATGCTCTCCACGAGCAGTGTCCACAGGTCATGGTGCAGGCATAAGTGTCGGAGACAGTGTTGCGTTGCTGTCGGGTATACCAAAGCAGCAGTGTGAAGTAAGGCGGTGCAAAGTGTGGTGCCCACAGGTCACAGTGCAAGCAGTAGCTCGGTGACGGCGTCGGATGTCGTCATCAGTGAGACTAGTGTTGCGGTACAAAGTGCGGCATTGCCCTCTGAGGTGTCGTTGAAGGTGTCAGGTTACCTTTTTTCTCTGTGGCAGCTGAAACATCAAGTTCCAGAAGCTGATACCCAGAACATGTTGAAGCCTTTGACTTCCCTGAAAATTCTAACAGGAGGCAAGCTCTACATCAAGCCCGTGAACAGTCCAGTCCTTTCCCTGCCCAAGGCAGAAGCAGCAACTACAGACCAACCCAGCAAAGCACACAGAAAAGGGGCAGTACTCTTCCTGACAGCTCTTTCAGCTGTTCTTCCAGGCAGGTTCCTTAGCCCAGCAGTAATCTAAAGTTCTGGGCTCTGGGCCTAATATTTATACAACAGAAAAAAAAGGACACACACTACCAATTGATCCTAGGTGGTTTTTTGTAGCATGCAACTGGGGTTACACTTTCCATCCACATAGTGTATACATGAGAAATGAAACTGGTAGCATCTCCTACAGAGGAGATGTTCCCCTGTGCACAGCTTGAAGTCCAAAAACTCGGGTAACAATTAAATCATATTGTGAATCCAAAACTTTGATATGTAATGAATAAGATGATTTATTCACAACAAAATGATACTATTTTCAAGTTCTTCTCATAACAGTCTCTATATATGGATCTTATCAGCAATGTTTCTTGCAAATAAACAATCCATAGTAAATTTAATTCATCTTCAAATCAATCCCCGATGCATTTCGGGCAGCATGAGTGCCCTTCATCAGGGGGCAGCATGAGTGCCCTTCATCAGGGGAACGTCTGAAATTATAAACCAAAACGCAATTCTTAAAGGGTGAACATCAAACGTCAAACTTCTCCCTCTACTCTAAATGCAGCCCAGGTCTACTCAGACCAGCTCTGAGTCACCCAGGAAAAGCAGTTCACACCTCAACCCCCACAGTGACAGTCTGCCGTGAATACACATCCCCAGTCCCTGTCATTCCATAACCAGACAATACACAAACCAGCAGAGGTACACAGGACGGCTAAGCAAGAAAATAACCACTTTCTAAAAGTGGTATTTTCAAACATACAATACAAAAAACATCTTTTACTAAAAGATGCATTTTTAAATCCTGAGTTCATGCCGGGTCTGGTGGCTCAGTGGACTAATGCATCCACTGCAGGGGCCTGTGTTTGACCTCATGGTCACAGGTTCAAATCCTGACGGGTCCACTCAGCCTTTCATCCACCTGGGGTCGATAAAATGAGTACCATTGAGTTGGGTAACAATATACATCTGTCATTTCAGCGCTAAGATACCCGTTGTGGTGAACGTGCGCTTTACAAATACACCTGTTATTTTATGCATACTAAACTCCACTTTGCTATCTTGTCCAATGGGAAGTTATACTTGTAAGATGTTGCAAAGTAGCTCACATCCTATCCTATGGGACAGATAGCCTTTCAATAGTGAAAAACAAAATACACTGTATTTCACTATCAGGACACGTCACACACACTAGTTCATGTCCTACCTTTCCCTTACCCATAGGGGTACCTCAGGCCTACTTTAGGGTTGACTCACATGTAATAAAAGGGAAAGGTAGGGATTGGCAAGTGAGCGCACTTGCCAGGTCGACAAAGCAGTAAATACTACACAAAGACACTTCAGTGGCAGGTATGACAAAACTTTGAAAGGATGCTTGTGTGGGTGGAACAATCAGTGCTGCAGGCTCACTAGCAGCATTTGATTTAGAGGCACTGGGTGCGCACACAATGCACTATACTAGGGACTTAGTAGTAAATCAGATAAGCCAATCATGGAAACACCAATCCATAAACACAATTTACATGGAGAGCATGTGCACTTTAGCAGTTAATAGCACTGGTAAAGTGCCCAGAGCCTTAAAACCAACAAAAACAGAGTCAAAAACAGGAGGCCAAGAAGCGAAAAGTCAGGGGATGAAACCGGTAGATGAAGCCAGGTCTACCACTCTACTTTTAAATATCAGCAGCCTGCGTTTTGTGGGCAATCAAGCCTGCATATGAGTAACAATATTTGAAAAGAGGGGTTAGGCCTGTTAAAAGGAGTAATTTGGACAGGTCAAATTAAACATTTTAAACTGCCAGAAGCTTGCTAGCAGTGTGCAGCTACCAGGCTGTGCATCACTGTATTCGTTTGCGTGAAACCTATACCCAAGCACACATGCTTGTGCACATCTTCACATATGTCCAGCCCAGTGGCACTTACCCTAGCTGTGTCGCAGTGGCCCTATTTAAAAAGGCAAACACTGGGTGTAAACACAGGCAGTACAATTAAGCATGAAACTACTGGGAGACTCACCTACAATAAAGGTCTAAAACTGGATGACCACTAAGCAAATAAATCTGAGGTTGACCGAAGAGGTCTGGTGGGAATGTGCCACACTACAAAAAACAACAGTATCTGCAGAACGCTGCTGCCCGCCTGCCCTTAGGTATTTCTAAGCGGAAGTCTGCTTCACAAACCTTAGTCCAGCTTCACTTTCTCCCCATCAAGAAGCACATAGATTTCAAGACCCTCTGCATCACATTTAAACTCTTGCATAATCTTGGTCCTGAATATCACATACAGTATTTTCAGCATCACATTCCCACCATACCTCTTCGGTCATCCTCAGCTTTTAACTCTGTTGTCCCTAAATTAAAAAGATGCAATTGGAGTGACATGAGCTGTGTGACCTGCACCTGCAAGCTGTGGAATTCGATGCCTCTTGATTTGAAAGTCTTCCCAGCCTCCACTAAGAACCCCTCTGGTTGTAGGTTGGATGCATCCAGGACCCTAACGTTTACATGGCCTGAGCTGGTCTCGGCCCACCCTTGCCCTGGGTCACGCAACCATGAGCCCTTCACTACATTCCTGGCAAGGATTCAGTGGCTCAGCATTAAGATTTCCTTGTGAAATATGACCGGTCACCAAAGAGGCATACACTGCCGCCTTCCACCTCAATCAGCTCCTGTATCCTCTCCTGGTGAACTAAGACTCCAAAAGGGATTGCAAGGATGCGCCCCAGAACAAATACACCTCGAGTGTGCCAGGCAGAAGTTTGACAGGCAATGTCCTCACCAATCACCTTTCTGAAAGCCCAATGGGACCTGGGACCTGCAGGACAGAAGTGTTTCCCTAACTTCCAACTGATTCTCAGGGTCCCCTCTTAGAGTAGGCACCACCCAGCCACCTCGTAGGTCACAGTGGTTCACCTGCCTCCTGCACACCATCAACACAGGTATTCGCCACTCCGATACACCTAAAGTGCACCCACTAGAAGTCTGCTGGGCAAATGTTCTTTTTGTAGCCTAGAGCGACCTCCTAGACACAAGTGTTTAGCACCAACCCCAACTAATGCACAGGGTCTCCAATTCATGACTGGCCACCACTGTTCACCTGGCTGTGCAGCATCTTACTACTCTGGGGGCTGTACGCTTCAGCCAACCCAGTGCCTGGAAAGCCAGGACTTTAAGAAGTCTTGAGGCAGCACGACAAGGCTGGTACACCAGAGGGCACCAGGCAAGGGTCCGCTAAGACAGAGCCTTTGCACACTATCCTTGTACAGCTTAAAACAACAATCCCTTACTCCAGACTGAGGCTCAGGGTCCCCTCTAAGAATAGGCAAACCTTGGCCACCTGGGTAGGTCATGCGGTTTATTCATCTTCTGCCCTTCCCCAATCTCTTGGACTTTCGCCTCAACTGACACATCCAAAGTGTACCAGGCAGTAGACCGATCTTAAAAGGTGGATGCTGGTGGCAAACATCACAGCCCAATTTATCATTAAATTACTGTGTGTGAAACTCAGGTAGGGATTCTAACCCACAATAAAGGTCCAAAACCTGGTGATCAAAAAGCAAAAAATCTGGGCGTGCTGATGCAGTGGCACCCATTTGCAATGGTACACTGGAATACACTGGCAATGATGTCAATTGTGGCAGGGCAAGAATTTCTTTCTGCTGCTGTGATTTCCAAAATCTGATGCAAAGGGGTCCTTGTTCTGAACAGGAATTTGCCAAAGAGGAGAGTGAGCAGTTTCAACTTCAATTCCAAGCAGTGCTGCTATAATGCTGATCTTGTATGTGTTTTTTTTTAAACTGCGGCATTGATGGACATGATTTTTTAGACTTCATAAATAATTTTTAAAAAACATAGCAGTGATAGATATCTCAAACCTAATCATAAAACCTAAACATAAAACAACTCACTTCTCTAGTGATACCTTCTGTTCACGCAGGGAAACAAAGTAATAGAAGTGAGTGAGCCAGTGTGGTACATTATTTGGTGTACCATTAAATTGGAGGGATACACAATTTCATGTGCTATTCTTAGAGGACACCGAACATTCTGATAATTGTGTGCTTTGTGTCTTTTACTGGTGCCACCAGGGCGTATAGCCTGATCAAAAATCTCTGGTCCAAAAGTGTCAGTTTTCCAGTAAGTTTTACACATTCATTGTGTTTGACCCTCACTCAGTTCAGATTTTGCTGACTCGTACATGAACTCAGCACATAACAAACAACTGCCTAAATCAAAATGAGGAAGCAATGCTGGCAGCTGAGAACATACCAATCAGGAGCTGTAATACACTGAATCCTGCAATGCTGCTGCCGATTTAAAAGAATGAAGAGGATGATGAAGACCCAATCATGACTGCATTGATGTAACAGAGTTGTGTGTCAAGCCAAGATCAGACATCAAAGATATTCTTCTTGAAATGGCTGATCTGACTTTCTTTTTCAATGGTGCTTGTCTGAGAGACCATCAAGGAACACTGAGAGCAGCTTACAAAATGTGTTCCATATCTAATTGTTCAAGCATCATCATTTTGTACTGTAATGTACCTTCAGCACAAGTGGTAGAACGTATTGCCCTGACCAGAGCATATTGTCTGGCTAATGAACTAAGGCCTCTATTATGAGTCTGGCGGTCCACAAACCACAAGACTCGTGGGGTCGCAGCAGTTGCAGTCTTCCCACTGCCCTATTACAATTAGGGGGGGTGAGACCGCCATTGCCCCTCTGCAGCCGCCCGGGAACCGCTGTTCCCTGGCAGTGTTGTGGTGGTCAGAAGGCCACAATATGCTTGGCAGGACTGCCGCGGTCCCGCAAAGCATATTACGAGATACCTCTCCGCCATGGTTTCATAGCGGTTCCTCCTCCATGAAATCATTGGCTGAGAGGAAACAAAGGTGTGCATCTGTGACCTGGGGTTCATGCAGTGGGCACAACATGTGTCCCTCTGTGTGCATGCACCACAGTTCCTGTACGGTATGGACTTTAGAGTTCATGCCGTGCAGGAACTGTTTCCATTACCATTTCTATTTTCAGGGCAACACCATGGGAACATTAAAAAGACACCATACACGAGAAATACTCGTAATCTGGTGAGTAATCACGCTCTAAGTGTGGCAATTTGCACAGACAGCAAGTTTGAGTTTAAAGTCGTACATGAATTAGAGCAAATTGTGATCACAAAGGGGCTTTATGACAGGCCTGTGGTACTCCTACCCGTAACGGGAAGCACATTTTGGATTTATTTGAAGATATTAAGTAACCTAAAGAGATATCGGTTGTAGAGTGGATTGCTCATACATCTGGTGATGACATGGTTACCATTGGCAATAATTAAGTTCTTGAAATTGCAACAATAAAGCAAGAACTAAAAGAATGTAAAACTCAGACAGATTCTGGTGATTTTAACAATGTGAATAGTGCTTTTGTTGAATCCAATAGAAGCAAAACTGAGAGAGTTCTTCTGGAGGAAGTATCAGAGAATGGGAGGAAAAGGTGGGTTGTAGTAAAGATAGATCACTGACACAATACTGAGATAAACAATATAGTTTGCAACAAATATTGTGTCAAAAATATAGTTCAACAGAATATGGTATCCCTATACTTATAATGGTAAGTGCAAAAATATTTGTAAAAAATATTGTTGACACTAATATCATCCAAACATATACACATATATTGTTCTTTCATATAGAGTTTAAAGTAGTAAATGTCAAATATTTTAATGTATACATTTATTATAATGTACAATTTATATATTCCATTAATATTTAATACTTTACTATAAATATTTAATTAGATATAAACACACAAAAACACATATATGAATGTATATATATGTACATATATACACATACATATGTGTAAAATAATTTATGACATTATTTATTTAAATTATATATATTTTTTATTTTTTTTAACAAAATACTGTGAAAATAAAAGATATATATATATACACACATATATACATATGCACACATTTATACATAGATGTATGTATATATATCTATATATATGTGTTTTATTTTCACAGTAATATATGTTTACTATTGTTGTATATTGTATATAATTGTTATTCTTGTTTTTTAATATAGTTTGTAATTTTAAGTGATTTAAATGTTTTATTAAATTCCTACTAGTAATTTATAGTGTAGTAGTGGGCTGATGGGTTTGTAAGAGTATAGGGTGGGAAGTCAATTAATTAATAATGAATTAAGATTTTTTTAGCTAGTATTTGATTGATATTATGTTATACATGATGTCACATTGATTTATGTTAGTTTATTATAGGTGCAGTTTGCTAGGCTGGTAGAAGTATAGGGTCAGTAGTTAATTAAATAACAATTAAATGTATATTTTGTGTAATAATTATATATTGTACTTGAATTATTGATTTGGGCTTCTGTGTTTTAGGGGAATTAGGGTGGTAAGTGTATTAGGTAGTAATTAAATAAAAAATATTATACAATTGCTAATTAATTATTAAATTGTTTATTATTTTTTTGTTTCTTTTAGTTTTTATAAATAAATGTATATTTTATCCTAATTAATATTGTTCATATAAAGAGTTTTGCTCTTAGAGTTATTCACATATGTAATGTGTTTGAAGTGATGTACCTTTCCCACTGTTGCACTGACTGGAGTAGGGATAGTAAGTCTTACACCTCCCAAATCAAACACTTTCCCTACTGTAGCACGGACTAGATTGGGAATAGTAAATCTTACTCCTCTGAATTCCAACAGTTTCCCTATTGTGGTACAGACAGGAGTAGAAATAGTACATTCAACCCCTTGAAAGTTCAATGCTTTCCCTGCTGTTCTATAGACTGGAGTGGGAATAGTGAATTTACCCTCTTCAAAAGTACACAGCTTTCCCTACTGTTGTACAAACTGGAGTGGGAATAGTAATTCCTCTGAAGTCCAATGCTTTCCCTACTCTTTTAGGTATTTTTAGTAAATGTGTTTTTTTGAGGTTTTACATTTGTAATATTTATTGTCCAAATTAATGAATGTATATATTCTTGTTAGTGATATGTTTGTATTTTCATGGTTTTAAAGTACATGTACTATATATATATATATATATATATATATATATATATATATATATATATATATATATATATATATATATATATATATATATATATATATATATATTATTTCTTATTTTTTTCACTGTAATACATTATACATATTAAAAAACTATATAATTTTTAATAAATAATTGTATGAATTGTATTGCACTATATATATATATCATGTGATCAAGACAGTGGATAATGTCGTAACGCGCAATGGCGGGCATGCTGAGCAAAAATACGCTTGAATAAACTCACTTTGTTTGGCACCAAGTAAACGGGTTCCTCTCTTCGTCTTTCCAGTCCGGTGGAGCTTGGCAGGGCTGGGATAGTTTGGCGAGTTCTTCCTATATATATATATATATATATATATATATATATATATATATATATATATATATTATATATAGCAAACACATATTTGTCCATATATATGTGTTTGTGTATTTACTTAATTAGATATTTATGTATAGTATTAAATATTAGTGGAATTTCATTTAATTTGCTACTTTAAACAACATTAAAAAAATCTATATTTTTGTTTATTTTTTATGAGATTAGTGTAAGCAATATTTGTTTCTCATATGTTTGTACTTAAGACACAATATTCAATAAATAATATTTTTGACATGATATTTTTATCAAATTACATTTGTCACCCCAATATTGTGTCAGTAAGACGCCCCTCTCCTTGGGTCTTTCTTGTACTGTTTTGTTAGCATATTTTACAATAGATAGCTTATGATGCTGTACGTTTTGGACTTCATCGCTTCATTGGAAGATCTATCTGCATGTGAAGACTGTGAGAACTGTATAACTTTTCTGAACACTTGAGAATAATTGTACAATTTAACTTGAAAACGAAATTGACTAAAAATGAGATTGTTTGCAGTTTGAATGAAGAAGAGCGTGAGTTTTTAAAAGAGTATAATGAAAATAGAGTAATAATTCCGAAAAACTTGAAAGATGTGAGTGAGATTAGGACAAAGATTGAGGCTGCAGAGACATTTAGGAATATATCTGTGCATCCGAGACTGAGAATCGAGCTTGAGAGAAAAGGAGTGTTGTGTATGGTGCATGAGAAGTCTCAGGTTATTAGTTCAGTGGAATTTGTTGAAGAGAGTGTGTGTGAAAGGAGTTATGTTGTTGATGAAGAGTTTTCGATTGGTGAATACGCAATATTTAGAGGAATTTATAATTTTGTGGTAGGACTGTTTATGTTAATCTGCTCTGTAATTAGGTAGAGAGTTGCTATCTTGCTTTGGCATTCCCTTTGGTTTACCATGTGAATAAAATTAATGATGCTGTTGGTTTGAAGCATAGAGTTGGACAAATTATATTGGATGTATCAAAAGCTATTATTCTATCTATTGGTGTGGCATTGAAGTATGTGAAAATTAGAAAATGATCAACACTGGTGGATTGCCTTGCTTATAATGCATAGTCTTCGAAGAAAGACAATCTGATCGAACTAGAGGATATCAAAGCACAAATTTGCGATCTAAATGTTGAAAGAATCAAGATGCAAAACACTTAAAGTAATCCATACTGTATTATGAATGTAAAAATTGGATTTTTGGTGATGATTTTAATTATGAGAGAGAGATTTTGTTCGAGCTATTTTCTGATTAAAATCATATTAACATGAATCGATTGCAATTGAAGGAGGAACTCTAAAAGCATCTCTCACCTTCCCTCGTTGGGACACAGACTCTCTCTGCACACGGAGGCGGCTGAACACGAGGCGCTTTTCAAGGACATCGACCCACATCTCGCCGCACCCGCTTCGCGGGTGCCGCATCGTTTGGGACTGCGTGGGGCACTATCAGCAGAAGAACAGGAGCGGTAAGGCGGCTTTTGGGTGTGTGGCTTCGGCGGGGCTGGGAGCGTGCAGCGACTCCAACAACCAGGAGTCCCTGCGAGACCAATCACCAGCATCCGGTCCGCTCTCCCTGCTGGCCCGCCCCCCGCCCACCACGCCCCCTATATCAGAACCTTAGATTCCCGCAGCACGGAACGCAGCTCGGGGCGAAGACCGGGCTAAGAGCGGGCCGTTTGAGGCCGTTCGAGGTCTAAGAGGTCTGGGCTGGGCCATTCCCCTTGGTTGGACTGTTGATTATCACGATAAATTCCACTTGTGTCACATCATTTTGTTAACTATCCATTATGTGTACACGGGGTAGTCGCAGCAAAACTGCTAAGGGCCTTAATAAACCCAATGGGACCCTAGATGATTTCCTCACAAAGACCAACTTGGCCATTGATGTGGAAATCAGTAAAATGCAACATAGGGTTTCCTTAGAATTAGAAGCTGCGCGAAAACTCTCCCTCAACTTAGCTTCCTCCAAGAAATCATCTTTAGGTAACCTTGACCTAGCTCTAACCCCTGAGCGTACGTCAGGTCCCCGCCCCTTGCTAACATCGGCAGACATCCATCATCCCCCAACCACATTCCTACCCGAGCCTACTCTGAAATCAACACTGCCACCTCTTAAGCCCTCGGAGGCGCTGGTACCGCCTACCCCTGTGGCCGGTATAAGCTTCCCCTCCAAAATTGTATTGCCCAACACCACAGTAAATGCCAAAAAAGTTGCCCCACAAAAGAAGAAATGCCTCGCTAGATCTACTTATGCTCGCAAAAAAGCAAAAATTGCGAGATCTCAGTTTTTCAACAGTAGACGACCTTTGGGCACATTCGGGGCAGGGGAAGAAATAGCCAAAATTAACACCGCTTCACCGGGCAATGATACCGCCTATGACTTAAGCTGTGTTGTGCTTGATCCCCCGGCGGTAACTCTCCCAGTAAAGAGCAAGGAAGGGTCAATAGAGGGTGGGTTGAGTGTGGTGGAGGGGGATAGGAGGGGGGACGAGGAATTCCTTAAAACTGTCTGGGACACACTAAAACAGTTACTTACCCCCCTGGAACTTAGACTTTCCTGAATGGAAAACCACCTGTTAGAAATGGATAGGACTATAGTTACATTGGCTAGCTTTAGTCTTAAACAAATGGAAGCTAGGTTTTCCCAGGATGAGGGTTTTACCCCTCAGGCACAGGTACAGGAGTCAGAACCCCCGGCCCCCACACCCCCAAGACCTAAACCTATACCTAAACCCCGTACCAAAGTCGGTGATACCGCTGCTATCATTTCAAAACCTATTACCCCCAGCGCTTGTCCCTCCCAGAATATAGCACCATCTAAACCCAAGCCACAAGCTTGTCCCCCCCAGAATGTAGCACCATCTAAACCCAGGCCACAAGCTGTCGTACACCAGTCTAATCAATTGGCAAATAAGAAATTACCATCTTATGAATCTAGCCGTCCAAACTTTCGTGGTGGGTATATTGACCTACCACCGGAGGCTAGTCCTTATGTCATAGTACTAGCTGGTGTACCTGCTCTCGACCCCCAAACCAAAGAGAATCACTGGTCCTTAAAAAACAAGGTCATACATTGGCTTAACACAAATAGACAGCTCCCCAATCACCAAAGAAGTCGGGTACTAATGGTGCGTAGAGTACCATGGGTTGGGCCCACGCGCAAATCCATTGTGGGAGATTGTATAGTGGTGTCATTTGCAGACCCCCATACAGCACAGCATCTTTGTTCATGGGCCCCTCGTGAAGAAGACCCCTCTGTTGTTGTTAGACCCCTCACCTTTTTCTATCCTCCTCGACAACAGTTTGAAATGGAGGGGTCTTGGTCAACAGTCCAAAAATCTAGACAGAGGGGACGTAGGAATGGTTGGCAAAACCAAAATAACTGGTGGCAAGGGGTTCCTACTACTAATATGTTTGGTTGTCTGGATGAGGTTGACTGACTCGGGGGGATTGATGCCTCTATACACTCAGTGGAACAAATTTTGACTGCTCCGAACACCCTGCCAGTATCCTGTATGGATTGTTCTATACCGCAATTAGGTCCAACTTCGACTGAGTCGGGGGCTCTGGGACAATTAGAGCCTAGTGTCCTCAGTAGCCCGGTTGACGCAATCAAGGTGGCCTCATGGAATATAGCAGGATTGAGGGGTCGCCTGGATAACGACGATCGGGTAGACTTCATTATTACACATGACATCGTCGTTTTCCAGGAAACTTGGTCAATCGATCCCTTATTTAGGGTAGGCTTCCTAAATTATTATAAACCAGCCACACAGGGCCCCAGGGGTAGGGCTTCGGGAGGTCTTACTATATGGATTAGAAACTCCCTGGGCTTCAGCGTTAAGGAAATCCTGGTGGAGAATGCTGACCTCCTTTGTATTTCCCTGAGTAAGGACAATTGTAAGGATATTGTTTTAATTAACATCTATGCCCAAGGTTGTCAGGGTGGGAGGAAGCAACCGATTCTTAATGACCTGGAACATCTCCTGAATGAGTTTAAAAGTGATCATCTTGTCTTAGTGGCTGGTGATCTGAACTGCTCATTCGAGCCCATCCTGAGTCTAGCCGAGGATGTGGGGATTGATGAAGACACCGCCTGGAATATCCCCCCGCTAGCTATAACTAAGAGTGTTAGGGGAA
Source organism: Lissotriton vulgaris (assembly GCF_964263255.1). NCBI lineage: Eukaryota > Metazoa > Chordata > Amphibia > Caudata > Salamandridae > Lissotriton > Lissotriton vulgaris. The sequence continues at coordinate 1,429,078,745 of NC_141696.1, read as the reverse complement.
CGGAGGCTGCTCTCCACTGGCTGGGGCTCTGCTTGGAATGGGGGCTTCGGGCAGTGAATGGCCGTAGTCCGTCTGACAAGGCGGGGAAACCAACCTTCAACAATGGGATTAGTGCAAGTCGTATTGACTATATATTGGTCAATATAGAATCCTGGTCACACGTAATTGATATGCTAATAGAGACCAGGCCAGAGAGTAATCATAACCCTCTCTCCCTGGGGCTCAGGGTTCCTGGATTAGGTGTCCCCCAAACAGAAACAGCTTGTATAACATCAGACCTAGTCCTGTGTGACAACAGAAGATGGGTCAAATGGTCAAGGGTCATAGCTGACTCAGAGCTTATCTGTCAAATTGAGGAGCTGGTCCTAGACACAAGAAATAGGATGACTGCACTATCTCCTAATGGCGGGGTAGAGTCCATTACTGTTGATCTCCACGAGAAATGTTTTGCGGCTCTCAAAAAACTTCTCACTAGGCCATCTAAAAATCAGAAAGTCAACCCACACAAAAGATGGTATAATAAAAACTGCAGAGAAGCCCACAGCAAACTAATAGCAGCTGTTAAAACCAGAATAACCCCTGATATCAGGAAAGCTAGACAGTTTTATAAACACACCCTTTGGGAAGCTAAGAGGGACTGGGACGATTCGTACTGGCTAGATCTTCTCAAAGCCTGTGAGTCGTCTAACCAAGTAAAATTCTGGGAGATAGTTAGGAAGGGTAGGGATTCGGATTCCCAAACCCCTGTAAATCATGTCTCCGCTACGGATTGGGTGGAATTTTTTTCCGCCCAATTTAAAGATACAAACATTGAACAGGAGCTGGCAACCGAGCCCATAGTGGGGATAATACCAATATCGCATGGGGATAGGCTTACTTTCTGCACCTCAGACACTGTTCACGCCCTAGGTTCTATTCAGTCTGGTAAAGCCCCAGGTTTAGACGCCATCCCAGCGGACCTTTTTAAATTGAACCTTGATCTGTGGGTTCCATATATTACAACTCTAGCAAACTCTATCGCAGCAGGGGCAAGGGTACCACAATCCTGGAAAGGTGCTGAGATACTTCCAGTTTATAAGAAAGGGGATCGATCATCACCGAAAAACTATCGCCCCACTAGCCTGATCGACACTATCCAAAAAGTTGTATCAAGAATGGCCCCAAGAATGGCCCTGGCAAGAATACAGGGGTGGATCGAGCAGAATAACATACTCTCCCCCATGCAGGCAGGGTTTAGATCAGGCACCAGCACCCTAGATCAGGTGTTCCGACTCACCATGCTGTATTGGAAGGTGGTATTCTTGGGCGGTGGGGTCATCTATGCCGCCTTTGTAGATCTTAGGTCGGCTTTCGACTTAGTCCCTAGGGCAAAACTATGGGAAGCCCTCAGACTCATGGGTCTCCCACCTGAACTTTTAAAGCTAGTCAGGCGTTTACATGAGGATAATTTTGCCCAGGTAAGATGGGGGAAGCAGGGCCAGGTGACCAACAGCTTCCCAGTACAACGAGGGGTGCGCCAAGGCTGCGTGTTGGCCCCTACCCTGTTTCTCCTGTTTATCAATCAGGTGGTTGCATTCTTTAGTGATATGCAAACTGACGCACCTACCCTGGGGGGTTCAAAATATCCCATGTTAATATTCGCCGACGACACCCTGCTCCTTTCTAAAACCCGGAGCGGGTTACAGGTAGCCCTGAATAGATTTGCCGAGTTTTGTATAAACAATGACCTACAGATCAATGTTGACAAAACCAAATTCATGGTTTTTAATAAAAACAAACCAATTAAAAGTTTGGTTACATTAAATGGTGCCCCAATTGAACAGGTCAAGGTCATGACATATTTGGGCCTGACTCTTGATCACCAACTTACCTGGAACCCCCAGTTAGAGGTTTTAATACTTAAATTTGTTCGCCTTACAGGATGCTTATTGCAGGAACAAAAAAAAACCTTGACCAAACGCATTATACCAGCGGTAAAAATTTATGAGGCCAAGGCTAATGCTGCTACCCTGTATGGAGCGGACATATGGGGTTATAAAGACTTGTCGGCACTAACCACAGCACAGAACAGGTTTTTGCGGAACCTGGTGGGGCTTCCACAATCATCACCAATAAAACCATTGCTTTTAGATCTAGGCTGTAGACCTCTGAATGAGATGGCGCAGTATCGTCTCGTAGCACTCTGGCGTCGCCTTTGGACGACCCCAGAGCTTAGTCTTTTCGCTCATGAATTAGGCGAGGTCAAATCATTGTGGGGTGCTCACAAAATCCCATGGTTCCGGGAAGTAAAACAAATTTTGTATTCAATGGGCCTCCCCGAATTATGGTTACATCCTGAATGCTCTAGGTTCCCATCCAAACAAGAATTTAAAGATCAGTTCTGGGCTGCAAAGAAATCTGCACTGGTCTCTCTCTCGTCAGACAACAGCTTAACGGGACTTTTTTTAACACATAAGGTAACACCGTCCCTTGAGCCCTATTGGGACTTGATCTGCAAAACCCTAGACCGTAAGCTGTATCATCAGTTTCGGGTGGGCACTTTGCCAACCAACTCCTTTACTGCAAAGTGGGCGAAGAAAGCAAGTAATAAATGCTTTTCTTGTCCTGACCAGGTAGAAAGTATTGGCCATCTGTTTTTCGCATGCCCAGCATATCGATCGCCTCGACTGAAATGGTTGAAACCTATTTGCAAAACCTTGAATTGTGGGGGGAATCGTGAAGCCCTGTTGAAATTACGTGATATACGTACTGAAACATCTGTGATCTTTGTAGCCAAATTTTTGGGGTGGGTGTGGCTGATTCGTGCAAAGAAATCGAAAACCCTTTTAGATTAACTATTATGAAATGATTGTATGTCGATTGAGGCACACTCTTTTTTTTACATTTTGGGGGCTTATTTGAAGATGTTTTTAATGTTATTTTATGTATGCTGTCTTTTATGAATTTTATTCGAAATAAAGACATAATGAACTGAACTGAACTGATTGCAATTGAAACAAAAACTCTGAGATGTGTAGAAGGCCTCAACCAGCCCTCGACTTTACCTTGGCTGCTGCTAATCAATCAATCAATCAATCAATCAATCAATCAGGAGTTTGTTAAAGCGCAACTACTCACCCGTAAGGGTCTCAAGTAGCTAGGGGTGGGGGGGGGTGCAGGTTCCATTCCATCAAGGAGGGGGTCTGTCGAAGAGCCAGGTTTTGAGGTTTCTTGCGAAGATGGGGAGCGATGTTGTCTGTCTGAGGTGGAGCAGAAGGGCGTTCCATGCTTTGGCCGCGAGGAAGGAGAAGGAGCCGCCTCCCGATCTGGTCTTTCTGGTGCGGAGGACCTCGGCGTAGGAGAGCTGGGCTGATCATAGGGTCCTTTGGGGTGCGTGGAATTTGAGCCGGCTGTTCAGGTATCAGTTGTGTTTATATTTTTCTCATTTTGACACCGCATGCAGCAAAATGTACACTGTCTGTTGTGTAATAATATGCTTTTTGTGAACAAGTCAAGATGGAAAACTTTGCTACTTCCTGCTTGAACGCTGCAGAGAGAACATTCATGAGTCTTTCCATTATTTATTGCAAGACATTTGTTTTGCCACCTCCAATTACATTAGGCCAGAAAGAGTTTAGTAGATGTATATCAGGAGATAGTGTTAACATAGTGGGTCTATATAAAATTTTGTAATATGATACTCTGATTTTTCAATGAAAACATACATTTGCTCATCTGATACAGACTGTGCAGTTCTTCTTTACAATCAATTGTGAATTCATTATAAAAGGTCCCTAATTATAGGGGCGAGCCAGATCTTTTTGGGTCTTTACTACGGATACTGGATAATGTGCCGATTCTTCTACATGCAGACAGGCAATGCGTCAAAGTTGATGTTGCAAGTATATAGGCCCACTTTTAGTGATCAAGGCACAGGAGCAGGTGTAGAGACTTTGATATCCCGAAGTCTCAAGCAACAGGAGGCAAGCCAAAAAAACCTTGGGGCACACTTGTAGTGAAGGCAGAGTCCAGCGCTCCTTTAGCAAAATCGGAGACCAGCAGGACCAGGTAAACAAACAGAAAAGCAGGTCTCTAGATCAGCAGACAAGTTCAGTTCTTTAAGCAGCACAGCAGTTTTTCTGGCTGAGCTCCCGTAGCAACTCCAGTATTGTCTGAATTTAAGAGCTCAGAGACCCAGTACTAATACCCAAAAGTGTCTTTGAAGTGGGGGTGACTTTAAAGAGTGGTCTTGGAGTGCACAAGTATCATTTCAATCCAGCCCTGTGTAACAGGCTATCTGGGGTGAGCGGGGGGTAAATCAGCCCTTTGTCTGGGGACAGGACACTACCTATTCAGTGCAGTGTTAGCTCCACCCTTACAACATGCCCGGCAGGGCCATCAGAACGCAGATGTATGTAGATGGGTACTTAGACACACCTAGCCTTACTGTGTCTCTGATTGCACAAAGTGTAGCAGTCACTCGTTCTAGATGTGTATTGGACGCAGGCTGAAGGCCCACAGAGCAGTCAGTCCAGAGAAAAGTCCAGTTTCTAAAAAGTGGCATTTCAAAAACAGTAGTATTGAATCCAACTTCACCAGTAAGGAAGCTTCATCATTACCATTCCAAAGATATAAAACATGAACTGGCTACTCCTCACTGGTCAGGCATTACAGCTTAAAAGTGTATGAAGGAATCCCCCAGTGTTAACCTATGAAAGGGGTAAGCTTCGCAGTAGTGAAACACAAATGTACCTGTTTGTCACTACCAGGACATACAAAACATAAACGTATATGTCCTACCTGTTACTTACACAGCACTCTGCCCTGAGGGCTACCTCGGGCCTACCTTAGGGGTGGCTTTTGTGTAAGAAAAGGGGTGTTCAATACTTGGCAAGTAGTTTTAAATGCCAAGTTGAAGTGGCAGTAAACTATATACACAGGCACTCCAGTGGTAGGCCTGAGAGGTTTGACAGGCGACTTCTGTGGGTGGCACAATCAGTGCTGCAAGCTCACTAGTAGTATTTAACTAACAGGTGCTGGGTATATGGATTACCACGTTACGAGGGACCTACTGATACATTAAATATGCCAATTATGTATACACCAATTACACATATGTTTAAGGAAAAAACACATGCACTTTAGCACTGGTCAGCAGAGGTAAAGTGCTCAAAGTCCTAAGCCCAACACAAAGATTCTGCAAAACGTGATGTCAAAATGTTTGGGGGAAGAACACAGCAAGAATGACAAGTCTAACAGGAGTTTTAAATGTTATCCTTAGAGACATATATCTTCTTCTATTCTTGAGGTCAACACCGACCCTGTAATCTAGACACCACTATCATGCAGATTGCCTAAGTGATAGCACCAGTGTATCCACACAATGCTATGTCTTTTGACCATGCCTTGTGCCCGAAGCCTGGCGGGCCATTCTCCGGTGACCCCCAGCTTCCCCAGGCAACTCCAATTGTGGCCTTCCTATTCCCCACCAAGGTTTTGTCCTAATGCTGTCATACTCTCCATCATGCACACATAGGGAAAGCACCACTTCATCTATTCCTTCCCCCACAGACAATCCTATTGCCACCACCTTCTGGCCTGAGCAAGTCATGGTGCTGCTTGTTGCCTTACCAACTTCTTGGCAAACATCACTAACACTTGTAGCCCATTTAAGCAAGATGCAGACTGTAGGAAGGAAATTGTGATTGAGAAATGATGGAATGCCACAAACTGGAAAGTTAAGGAAGACAGTGCTCCAGCTCTTGACTTAAAAGTATGGATTTTCTCAAGCCTAGCTTTCCTTCGATTGCCTGTTTCCTGAAGGTGCCACATTTAGGTTTCCTGGAAAGGAGGATAGTACAGGTTTTTTTCAAGACCTGCAAGCAAAATCCTGTCTACTGGCACTCAGCGTGTCGGCAGCTTTGTGACTCAGACCATGAACGCATTATCAATCACTACCAAGACTCACAAGTGCCCAATGTGACTTTTTTGGAGGACATAGACAAATGCATTAGGGATTTAGTATGGCACATCCCTTTATGGTATGTCCCAAGGGAGGTGAGAAGCCTATGCAAGAGTTTTGTTTCTTTTAGGATTTTTAGGCAATGGGAATGTAGTGACTATTGGGTGTACTGGCACCGCCTATGAAAGAAGGAGTGGGACAAGGAAGAGGATAAGGAAGAATTGGGTTTCTCAGTTTTGTTTCCACTACGCTATGAACGAGTAACAATACAATATTTCGTTTCATTGATTCAACAAATGCTTTGTATTTAAAAAAAAGTATATTTGTCACACCGGCTATGCACAGCTAAATTTGTACTAATTTTGTGCTAAATTTGTACTAATTTTGTACTCAATTTGTACTACATTTGTATTAAATTAAACTGAGCAAAGCTAAATTTGCATTCAACTAGACAAGTAAATACACTGCAATAACAAGTTTTGTTGTCCAGCAAAGACATTGCTCATTGCTTGTGACATCTCCGAGCCACTTGGTCTTCGTACCCAGGCAGTCAATCAGTCAGTATCAACTTTATTCAATGTTTTCAAAAGTTCATAAAAGTACATTCAATACATCAAAACTACCATAAAAAGAGTAAACACTTTCGAATGCCACATACGTACAACGATACACTAACACAGACATAATAAAATCCAGTACAAGAGATGTTTGGCAAAAACTCATTTTATAACAATCGAATATTCTCATAAAAATAATCAACACCACTGACATATTGCAGATAGAAAGAGGGCCACAAAGTAACACAGCCTAGGCAACTGTGAAAGTTATAAGAACAGGAATGCTGGTCTCTCTTATAAAAACTTAAAAGTCTGGAGTAGTGGACGGATAAACTGATAATGTAAATTATTGAGTCTGGGACAAATCATGAGGATATGTAAAGTATCGGGGTTGGAAATATTGTCACAGGTACACACTTGTAACTCCAATACTCCAGTCCAGCTCCCCTTAGAAAGCAACAGCTGATGAAACACATTTTTTTTTATTGAGTCATCAGATAATGTAATCATACAAAGAAATGAAAATATACATTAATCAGTATAACGGTTTCTAAGCTGCTTGACTTCTATCTAGCATTTAGAAAGCAAGAAAATAAACCATTCGGGTCTGTGAACGACAGACCCTAACATGCGTAACATCCGTGTCCTATACCACAAAGCAAAACATTGGTCAAGCCCACCAAGCCCCTACATATATGTCATATCTGGTGTATTTACATTACTGTCCTGGGATATATCTCTACATGGTTTCAACTTCTGCAGGTTGTGGGGAAGGCGGTTCCAATAGGAGACCCCTTAAATCCGCCCATCGTTTCCATATCTTAAAGTGCTTCTCGGGGGATGTATGACGTTACAACGCATGCTTTTACCACGCATGCTGTTACAACGCCAGTTTTACAATGCAAACCTTTACAACGCATAGTGCTTTGGGGTGCTGGATAGTGAATAGTTTAATTTACTATTCCAACTCCAGTCCCCGTGGACACTAGGGAAGGTGTTGGATAGTAAATTAAATCTATTCCCTATCTTCGAGCGCCCCCCAGCACAACGCGTTGTAATGGTTTTCGTTGTATAACTTGCGTTGTAATAGCACTGCGTTGTAAAAGTTTTGTTGTAAAGGATGTTTCCCATCTGCGGGCACCCCGTGCTTTAAAAATAAACTGTTCCTGCCCCATACACCAGTCGAGGCCTGCCCTCCAAGTGCCCAATTTAGGTGGAGCCGGTACTTTTTCTTACCTTGCTAGAGTGAACCCCAAGAACAATAAATGCCTTTTGTAGATATTAACCCCAGTCTCGTCCGTGATGTGCAGAAGAACAAGTTTAGGAGTCCTAAACTAGTACTTCTGATAAGCAACGAGTAACCCCCCTCCAGAACCTGCCCAGTGTGGCACAACCCCAAGTTGCATGTAGAAGTGTACCTGCCTTGCTGCCGCATCGCAGGCTCATAGGGGAATCTATCAGCCCTGCCCTCCAAAGTCGGTATCTGGTAAAGTAGGCGTGATGTAGATACTTCAATTGGATAAGTCCGAGACAGGATGCAATTGTAGCACATCTCCGGGATTCCAGGGCCTCTGTCCAATCATCACTATCTAGGGGACCCAATTCTGTCTGCCATTTCTCCCGAAGTAAATCTAAAGTCATGGAAAGGTTTGTCACTACTGTTTGGTAGATCTTTGTGGTTTTATGATCTCCTAAATCTCCCATAAAAAACTTCCCCTCAACAGGATTACATTCCGGAAGGGATTCTAGGTGTGTGATATATGTGGATAGGGCATGTCTCAATTGCAAGTATTTATACAATTGTGTCTGTGGCATGGCATATTCATGTCTGAGCTCCTGAAAGGATCTCATCGTGGTGCCATGCATGACATTTCCCAGCATGGATATAGCTATAGCGTCCCATTGTTTGAACCCTACTAGTGCGGACACTTGCAGCATAAGCCCTCTCTGCCAAAGGAGAGTCTCCCTTGTCAGCTGCCTCCACCGCACCATCTTGCGTAGTGAGACTGTCCACACTCCGAAACCACACGTGTAGCAGGTAGTAACTTCAGCAACTCTTTCGGCATGTCTAGTAGTTTGTGTGGCAATACATCCCCCATAAGCCATCTCTCTACCCGATAGGCCAAGTCATTGCAAATCCCATACCACCAGTCATTCAAAACCAAGAGGTGGGTTGCAGCATGATATGATTGAATATCAGGAGTCGCTATAACTCCACAATAGGTTGATTGAAAGCACGTTTTAAGTGGTACTCTAGCAGCCTGACCATACCACACAAAGCGGCTGAAACTGGAGTTAAACTGCTGGAAACCAGAGATTGCTATCTGAAAAGGGTGGTTCTGCAGTTGGTAGAGAAGGCGAGGGAGAGACACCATTTTGAATATTGCTGACCTATCCAGTATGGAAAGGGGCGTCGCTTCGAACCCATGAGGCTAACGGTTCCATAGCTAATGCAAATAAATACGGGGAGAGGGGGCACCACTGCCGGTTGCCACGTCCTATAGAGAAGGGGTCTGATATCGCACCGGCCACTTTAACTGAGGCCGAGTGGTCAGTATATAACAGTCTTATATAGGACATGAGTCGTGGGTCTATGTTTAAGTGAGGTAAAAGAGCAAACAAGTAGGTCCAACACTGTGAGTCAAATGCTCTATCGATTGAGATTGGAACGATTTAAAAAACTCACACGGGAAGCCGTTCGGACCCGGTGCTTTACCGGAGCGCAAATCGACCATAGCTGCACTCAGCTCCTCAATTGTCAGCGGGGCATCAAGATCCGCCCGCGCCACATCTGAAATGGCCTTGCGGGGTAAGTTGTCAAGATGTACAGGGGCTCCGGTAGGGCGTCATTTGGGGCATAAAGCTCTGCTAATAAGCCGCAAAGCTAGAAGCAATTTGAGTAGGATCTGTGAGTGTTCGACTGTCATTATCGAGAATACCCGGTATGCTTACCGGACGGAGGGCTCGCTGGCACAAGCGGTGTAGAAGGGAACTTGATTTATCATCCCATTGATACATTCTACTGTGGGAAGCCAGCCAAGCCTGTTTGGCCTCATCGCGCAACATGTGAGAATAGGTTTGTTGCAAAAGAAGCAGTTGGTGACGAGTCTGCCTGACTTCCACACCCCCTACAACTCTTCACCAATACCAGCAGCGGGGCCTCGGTCCAAAGCAGTGCCTCCCAGAGTTTATTCCGTTCAGTGGCACAATACGCAATATTCGCCCCCCCTAATGGTGGGCTTCATGGCATCCCAGATAGTGACTGCAGAATTCACCCCGCCCAGATTATTGACAAAATAATCCATGAGTGTCTTACACATGTGTGATTTATACTACAAATCTTGAAGATGCCAAGGTGACAGGCGTCACCTAAAGGGGGGACGAGCCACCGATAGGCGCAGAGTCAGGGCCACTGGAGAGTGATCCAATAAGCCCCCAGACAATATATCTGTTGTAACGATTCAAGAATAGTATGTATTTGGTATAAATATATCATCTAGCCTGGAGAAAGAGTTGTGGACTGCCGAATAATATGTATAGCCTTATGTAGTTGGGTGTAGGTGTCTCCATGTGTCTATCCATCCCATGTCTCCCACCAGTGTCTGCAGAAATGTATCCCTCAGTGTTTCTGGTGTAGTGCAGGAGTGTGGCTCAATGGTTAGAGCGGCAGACCCTGATGCAGAGTTCTGGCCCGGGACCAGGGTTCAATTCCCGCCTCGGCGGGTCTTGGGCTCAATTTCCTCGGACCTGACAATTCTCGCCTCGGTGCCTATTCTTATCATGGGCCCCACGATGCAACTCTGGGCAATAGCTTGCTTAACTCCCACACCGGCCCCACCAGCGCTAGGATGCCTGGCTTCACCCTGGGGGTGCCCAGGAGTAGACACTTCACAGAGAAAGGCAGGAAGGGTTCCACAGCGGCATAAGTAATAGCGCCAGGAAACCGCTTGGTGACAGTGCGCTCTACAAATACCTTGATATTTACATTTACATTTGGTGCATGGCCTCCATCTTTCCTGCATCACATTCACTACGTCGTTCCAGTCCCCACCCATTATAGAGAGGCCCACAGGCATCTACAGCAGCGTTTGTCAGGTGCTCTACTGTCGCAGGGTTTCCGTTCTCTCACAGAACTGTGCTCAGAGACCTAGAACCTGGGTGAGTCAGGGTGACCCACAACTCACCTATGTTTCAGAAATCCCCTTACCAGGCTAGCTACAGTATCTCATCGGCAGTAAATACTTCCCAATGTCTTAGACAATCCAGAACATGAACTTAGAATACCTCAGGTATCGTGGAACACATGAACACTCTTTCGTTATATTATCATTCCAAACCGAAACTGGGAGGCAATGAGAACACGTGCAAGTTTGAAATGTTTATTTTTTCAATGCAACATTCTCAAACGCAGTATCTCGTATAATACCAACATACATATTATAAAAATCAGAGTCAGCAGCATAGTCACTAATCCATAATAAGCAAACTGTGATAACATATTATGATGCAAAATCTATAGAATTCTGTATCACCTATATTTCGCGCACCCTAATTAGCATATTATATTATATCTAAGAAGGTCTCATTTGGGCTTTAGCTGGGCGAACCCATACCTCAAATTCTCAGTAGTAGGAGATCACATCAACAGCTACCAGCTCTCAGCATGTCCAGCATCAAGTGTGTTTAGAATTTCCTGTAACTGTATCTTGAACTCACGTAAAGCCCAAAGTTGGCACAAACATTATTTGTGTTATGACTAACGTAGTGCGAGGATCAGGCCTACAATAACCTTGTGTTAGAGTTTGCAGCTCTCAGTGTGCAGACAGTTGTTCCAAATGTTCCAGGCACGACTGATATCAGTGTAATAATATATTATTCTGAAGTAAATCAAATCTTTCTTCTAGGTTAAAAGCTGAAATAACAATTAGGTGTCGTGTGCAAACCGAAGCAGAAAGAAAAGATGGCGTTTAAACTTTTAACAAGCACATGCTAACTTAACACAACCTATGGAAACGTAATAACCATATGACACCCCCCCAATGGTCCGAGGACGGTCAAAAGACAAATATATAAGCCAATACTCTATGAGAGGCAAGACTTGAAAGCAGAGTTCAATGATATTTAGCCAAGCTAAATGTATGTAATGTATGTAAAATTTAAAAAATACAAAAACTATGTATGAATGCCTATAGTGGCCACACAAAATATAAAAAGTCGAACTTGAGGCCTAAAAATAATAAACAGGCCTTGAACATATGAAAAAATCGAATGTTCGTATTGAAAGTGGCACCATTCAGAATTACTAAAAAGTCACGTGCCATATAGATGGAAGTATTCAAAGTCATCCCTCGTTGAATGAATATGCAAAATATGTAGCAACAGCTTCCAACATGAAATCACTGTCATCATCCGAAAACAGTTCAGCCATCCAATTAAGCAATGGGAAAGAACATACGTGCTCCTCCAGTACCGAATCCTCTAGCATCATCAGAGGACAACTCAGCGGGTTCTCGAGAACGCTTTGTGCCAGAAAGTCATGCGCTGCTGCGAAGATGTCCCACTGACCCATTAGTCCATGCATCGCTGCCATAGCCATAACCCTTTCGCCAGAACAGACCAACTCATGAGCCACTACGGGGGACATCAGCTGATCAAAATTGACGTCAGGAGAAGTCGGTAAACAGAGACACAAATCAATGGCCCAGTCGAAATCACAGCTTAGGCAATGAAACACAGGCTGGACACAGGTGAAATAGGAAAATCTGAAAGATAATCCAAAAGCCGTGCTTAAAGTCGCAAGCGGCAAGGATCCATAATAATCAAGCATCCGGTTGCGTAACTGCATCAGTAGGTGCTGTGCGTTTCCTAGCGCAGGATGGACATCCATGTTTCATGAAATAAAATATCACCAGAACGCCTGCAGCCAAAGCCAGCAAAACAGGAAATCCGCCAAACAGACTAGCGAATATAGAATGGAAGAACGCAGGGATTATACCAAATACTTTTTCAAATGTAGTCACAAGACCACTGCTAACCATTTTAAAAAAATGAGCGAGGTTGGATGTGGAGGAGGCATTAAAGATCTGATGAACCAGCTCGCAAAAATGAAACGGCAAATCAGTACTTAAAAGAGCTTGTACTTCTGTGCGTGTGTTTGCTATGTGAAGGACATAAGTTTCACGGGCAGAGCTCAGGGCCACCTGTTTTTGAGACAAAAGGGCTCTTATACGGCCTAAACCATTGAATTCAGCTCTCAAGGTTGGTATTCTCGGCCAAATTAAAACTTCTGCATTCCCATGCGTGGGTGGATACAACACATTCTTGCAGCAAACGACCCTTTCAGACACGGTAACCACATATCCTATTCCAGGCTCTAGCCCACAACAAAACTCGTTATTTAAAAGTAAATAACTACCGTTGGACAACAACGTGAACGTGGGAACTATTGCAGGAACTGGGGTCCCTTTCAAAACACAGGCCAAATTAGGTTTGTCCTGATTACAAGAACCATGCAACTGGATGTGTCTGCAAATAAGTGAGCGGTCAGGGGACTGTGTACATTCTTCACCATTCAGATTCACTTCATTCCCATCCTTAAGACATCTGTAAGTGTATGGTAAAGACCATGTCTCATGGAGGAAAGCACTGCCTAATGGTTCATATCTCCCAATGGCAATATATTTCATACAATTTGTAAATTTATACAAAGCAAAAGGTAACGTTATAACACCATGAATAAGCCATGTTGCTGCAGTTACTTCAGCCACCGAAAACGGCAGGGATTCTAATTTTTCAATATGTAACATAGAAAATGTAGCATCTCTCATTGACAACATGCGCTGTTTTTCAGTCAAATTAAAAGGGGCAAATAATGATGAGATGTTTAAAAAAGTCCATGGCACTCGACCAGACTTAAGAGTCTGTAGTGTCCATGCAAACTGCATCCCAGAACGCAATTGATTTTGACCATGATACAACACGGACACTTCATCATGTACTATGTCGACAACAGAAGACACAATATTATTTAAAGTGTAAATTCGGGAAGAAAGCGTGTTAATGCTGTTATCAACCACCGCAAGCACTTTTTCCAAATTAGCTTGATCAATAGCCCTTAGGCGTTTAGCAGCCTCAACCTGGTTAACTTTCCAAATTTCATTGTAAATTGCATACAGGAATCGCTTAGATCTACCTTTAGCAGGGCCTTTTATAAAATCGTTTAAATCCACATTATCATGTAATTGAGACAAATGTAGTTTAACTGCAGCTAAAGTAGAATGTTGTAACCAATTTTGACACAGCTTACCCACAGAATAAGTCGTGACAGAATAGTCTCCCTCAAAACGTGGATCGGGCCTGAGTTTTGTGAATCCCTCAGCCAAACCCATAAAACGGCGCTGGCAAGAATCAGCACTTTTTTGCCATACCAGCCAACCCTTGGAATCCAAACTGGAAATGTCAAAGGATGAATTGTGTAAAAGAGTTTGCAACTCTTGAATGGAGGAATCAGTGAAATTACCCCAACCAGTATATTCATTTAAATCTGGGATGGTTGGTGTATTTAATTTTTTAGAAGTAGCCAATCCAAAGCATGTTGTCTGGAAAATGGTAGAATTTAAAAACAACATGTGATTCGGGATGAGACATGCACGGTGCAAAGCCTCAGTGCCTTGTACCTGCCAATCTTTGGTACCCCAAACCGATTTAAGGTCAATTGTTCCTTTCCAGAACTCGTAGCCATCTACAGCCAACCTGTCTAAAAAGGACTTCGAATACAGCAATTTTGTATCGGTAAGTCTAACTTTGGAAATGGGCTTTTGTGTCATTTTAAAATAAAATGACTTGGGACTAGACTGATCAAAGTCTGTAAAATATGTATATTTTTTCAGAAATGTATTGGAACTGCTACTGAATGGAGCAGGGCAATGTTCCCATTGTGTATAATTCACAGCAACCCTCCTGGAATTTGTCTTATGTAAAAAATGATTACCATAGTGTTGAAAACAAAACAAATCACCATAATTAATAGAATCAGTATACAGATCCTCAGCATCGAAGGCAGCATAATACTTTAAATCAGAGAATAATGCTTCTACGGCCTGAATATCCCAATCATCAGAACGTACATTTTGTTTAATCACATCTCCCATGTTTACTCTAAGCACATTTGGAACATTAATCACTTCAGTAGGCCCATGTATCTGAAACCTAACCGCATCCCACACAATCCCGTCAAGGACAGGCCATGCTGTAATGTTAACTGCTTTTAAGTTTCGTTTCTGTCTGAGCGCAGAATGTGAAGAGGAGAGAGGGTTCAATGTTCCATTAAGGTACCGAATTCCTGTTCTTTCTTTAACGTAGTGACCATCGATCAGGCGGAAAAAATAAAACACAAAACCAATTGACATAAAAAGATAGAATGAAAATAGGATCAACCAAATGTATGTCCAAGGCGGAATTAAAAAATGTTTTTTGAACAACGTGGCATATCTTGCAATGTTTGTGGGTTTCTTTGATGTTTCCGAAACAGAGTCAAAAGAGAATCTGGACTGGCCTGCCAAACGGGTCTGCAAATCAGGCATCGATAAATCAGCAGGATAAGTGTAGGTTAGCTCATCAATGTTAGTATCAGGAATAGTATTTAATAAAGGTCTGGATATGGCAGGCATCTCGAGGGACACCTCCTGTTCTGCACCAGATGTAATAGCCAGCACAGAGTGCCTCACCATGGAAGGACAGGATACAGCCGGTGTCATGCTATGAAGAATCGGCCACCCTGTGTGTCTTGACATTGTCAATAGAAATAAATCTGTGTTCCTTACGACCTGGAAGTGGTGGTAAAATGACTGTTCTTGTGCCCTTCACTCCAAGTACTCGGACTGGTGCTCGATATGAGGGACCAAACTCTTTTTTGTTATCGATCTTCTCTCGAACCAGTTCTCCAACTTGGGGTAGCCAGCCAACTACCGGGATCTGCAACGCATCATCCGATGTGGAGGGCAAATGTTCCTTTGCAAGACTGTCTCTGGTCTTTTGTAGATTCTGTAAAACATTGCAATGTTCATCTACGTCAAAGGCCCCGGCCTGGGCCTTGTAGTCCGGCCCATCAAGGTCAGGTACATACATCTTGATACCAAAGAGCATTTCGTATGGGGTCCGCCCACCCAGAGACCTTCTAGGGAGATTATTAAGCGCACGCTGCACGCCTATGAGGTGGGCTAGCCAGTTTCTACCAGTGCCTATAACTCGGGCTGTCAAAGATTGCTTTAAGTCGCGGTTCATTCGTTCTACTACACTATTACCCTCGGGTCTGTAGGGGCTTGAAAACTTGACTTGGACTCCCAACGAAACCATAGCAGCCTTGTATGCCTTAGAGGCAAAAGCCGGTCCTTGGTCCGAATGGAAAGTACCACAGGCAAAAATTCCCACAAAGACACGCAAATCCTTAATGACAGTCCGCGAATCAGCGCTTCGATGCGGCCATACCCATACAAAGCGTGTGCATGAATCAACTGCTACTAAGATGTATTTGAACGCAGTATCAGAAGAAAAAGGACCGCAGTGATCCAAATAAACGCAACCAAGTGGTTTATTAGAGATGTACAACTGTGTCTGAGGCGGACGCGTAGCAGTAGAAGGCTTAATCTGCTGGCAAATGTCACATTGAAGAACATATTCACGCGTCTGTTTGTACAGACCCCGCCACCAGAATCTCTGTTGTAGCTGAGTTACAGTGGCCGAGACGCCCGCATGCGCAGACGCCACACCTTCATGTGCCGCTGTAATCAAAGCTGCTCTGCGATCCGAGTTGGGAACTAGACGTTCGCCAACTTCAGGGATTTTCACATAAGGAACCTTATCGGGACTTAAGTGGTATGTGTATTTAGAAGGGAATCCCGCAGGATATTTACTTCCCTTCTCCGTTGCAGCTACAGCTGCCAAGATGTCATCATCGATTTTGCTTTTGGACCTCGTGACTGCCGCAACCAAGTATTTTGATACCGCTGACTTCGCTGCTTCATCAGCAAGCGAGTTGCCAACAGCGTGGACCTCCACGCGCTGATGACCGAGAGTATGAATCACAAACACGAGTGGCAGTTTCTCTTTAAGTTCCGCCACTCGGACCCAGATAGTTTTATGTTTTATTGTGCTACCTTTGGAATCACGAAAATCATTCTGAATCCAAAAGAACAAGTTTTCATTGTAAGACTGGACACAGTAGTAAGAATCGCTTACGATTAAAGTCGTCACACTTGGATCTGCGTACTCCAATGCAAGCATCAGAGCACGAAGCTCTGCCAATTGTGCGGTGCAGTCTCCAAGCGTCTGCGTGTGCACGACACTGGACTTGAACTCATCGTTCACCATGGCACCGACCACATTGGCGCAAGCGGAAACGTAGGCATGTTTAGAGCCATGCGCAACCTGCGCCGAACCATCAGTGTAAATGATGCAATGGAAATCCTCCAACGGCCGCATCGCTAAAGGAGCAGGATGAACAAATTCATACTGTAAATACTCCTGCGACCGTAAAGTGGCGTCAAAAATAAACGTGACATCCTGGGATGCCAAGGATGCAGCCCATTGAATCCACCGAGGGTGCAAAGCTTTGGAATTAGGAACACTGGCTTTCGTAACCGCCTCTAAGGCAGGGCACGGGGTAACAACCAACATGCGCTTTCCCTGTGACAGGGCACGTTCCTTAAGAATTGCCATCTGCACAGCCGTTAAAACTTTCTCCACAGTGGAAAAACGCAATTCAGCCGAAGTGTACAAGTGTGACTTGTAAGCAATAGGTACTGTATCTCCTTCATTAAAAGTCAGGTACGTGAAACCCACCGCCCCAGGGATAATTCTTATCACCAGGTTGGTCTGGTTATCACGAGTCTGTAAGTATTCAGAAGCGAGCAAATCAGCCTGCAAAGACTGCAGAATTGCTGAATGCTCTGGCAGCCAGCATGATTTGGAAAAAGATGGTTGTATCAAAGCATACAAAGGCTTGATACGCTGGGCATATTCCGGAATGTAAGTCCTCCCGAAATTCAGAAAAACCAGAAGAGATTGTAATTTTTTCAGTGTTGTCGGAGAGCACAACTGTGCACATTTCTCCAGGAAATGGGGTGCTAAACCCTTCCCTTCATGGTTAAGCTCGTAACCCAGAAACAACACTGTGTACTCTGCAATGTGAGACTTTGCAAAGTTAAACTTGTAACCTACGTCAGCAAAGTTACAAATTATGCTATTTACTCGACACAGATGCTCCCAAAGATCGTCGTCTGTGAGATAAATGTCATCCACATACGAACAAGCAACTGGGTCGAAGCTCTCTAAAAGAGAGACTATGCGCGCGGAAAAAACTCCCGGACTGTTCTTGTAGCCCATTGGGAGTCGTTTAAACATTTTTTGCACTCCGCCGCACGTAAAACTGGTCCATTGGGAACTTAGACCATCTAATCTATGTGCATAAAAACCATTGGAAATGTCAAGCGTGGTTTTGAACCGTTTACGCTCAAGACTATTCACTAACGCAGAGCCGTGCGTATTCTGTACTGCACAGTTACGGCAATGCGAGTTCAAATGCCTATAATCCAAAACCAAACGATATGACCCATCCGGTTTGTTTACAGTAAAAAGGGGGTTGTTCATCGGTGACACACACGTTTCAATTACACCTTGATATTCCAATTGTTCAAGGATAGCTGCGACTGAAGCTTTCGCTTCACGCCGTATGGGATATTGGGGTTGAGGCTGTGGCTGAGACCGTAAAGGAATCTCATGGCTAGGTGACAATTTATCCCAGCCACACTGATTGCGGTACACAGCCGGCGCAAGCGCCAGAGCCCACTCTTCAGCAAAATGCAGCGCCTCCACCCTCGGCACAGTGAGCGCGAAGCTGGGCAGGATTACCTCCTCCCCTCGCGGAGCTGCGAGAACAAAAGGTGGGGGCCAGTCAGCCTCCGAAAGCAAAATGTCATACGTAGACGAGAGATTTTCCCAAAATACCCCTTTTACAGTTCGCTGCATGTCACCTTCAATTAACAGGACAATTTCAAAAAGTCTCTCAGGGGGAGCAACATGCGTATCTGCAGTTTCAATCACAACAAATGTTTCAGTCGCTGTCACCTTCAACAGTGGACGGAGGGCCTCTCTCACTATGGTAATCTCTGCAGCGCTGTCCAGCAAGGTCAGAGCCCACGTCAGATTCCGAAGCCGCGTTCTCACTATCTGGGGCATAACGATGCGCGGTCAGGGCAGCGACTTTCTTCGTAGTAAACTGAGGTCTCTTGGGCGTAGAGCCTTCCTGCTGATCTCCACTGGAACGCGGGCGGGGCTGACCACGTCCTTGCTGGCCACCCCGGCCCCTGCCGCCCCCTCCACCACCGGTTGACGGAGCCGATGAGTCCTGAAAGGAACGAGGAGAGCGTTGTTCAGAAGCCTGAAACCTCTCAGGCGATTTAATCATCGCGCGGTCGCGCAAATCATAAACTCGATCCGACTGCGCAGGCAATGGAGACGCAGGAGTAGAAACCTGTGTTTGTTGTTGTTGTTGCTTACCCTGATTCTGTTTTTTAGGCCAATTTTGTTTCTTGGACTTTTGTTGACCACCAGTTTCCGATGTCTGACTCTGGGGCTGTTTCTTTTCCTTTTCAGAAAAAGTCTTAACCCCCTTTGCATTGCGGCCCACCATCGCGTAAGCTTGCACAATAATCTTTGCTAACTGTCGGGGTCGATCGGGCTCGGGAACCAACGCTAACGCTTTAGCAACTTGAAAGTTCACTGCATCACCCTTGACATTCGCAAGGATCACACCGCAAACCACTTCAAAGGAGCCACACAGGCGCATGCCCAATTCAACAGCCGCCTCCGGTCCATGTTCATCCTGAACACGTTTAAGGACCCCCCCCTAGGTTGGTCACAGACGGGGAGCCATAGCACCTCGAATAGACCGCCGCAAAAGTTTTTCCCCAGGTTTCACAGTCAGCAAGGTCAGGAGCCAGATCCTTCGGTAAACTCAGTGTAAGAATCCGATGCTTATCACCCGGACTCGTATTAGGAAACACAGCCTCCAGCTGGCCGAATTTCTCAGCAAGCCAGAACGGAAAATCGTCCTTTTCTAAGGGCTTTTTTACCCATCACGGAATTAACCATGACCGGGTTGATTTTCAGACCAGCATGTTCTGCTCGAAGCTGTGCGCCCCTAGGGGCTGCTTCCTGAACATTACGGCCAATGTAATGAACAAGCGCTCTAATTACTCCCACCGCGACTTCATGAAGCCGCCGCAGATCAGCCACGTTACAAGTGGCACGTTGAGGGTGAGGAGTAAAACCACCCAAAGCAGGCCAAGCAGTGCCCGGAATGGACAAAGGACCTAACCTCGGAGCGGTTAAAGCGTGCGGTAGGGCGCCACCAAACCAAACTTCATGCTGCCAAGCGTCTATAGGAACCTCCAGTGCTCTGTACGGACCGTACGCAGCCGGTACTACCGTAGCTGTGTATGTGTGGAACACACCACTATTAGCGTCCACTGCTGGAAATGTCACCCACGAATAAAACAGTTCGTACGGGTAAGCATGTTCCGCGCTCACCACCAGAACCACAGCCAAGCCATCTAAAGGGACATCATATATCCGCAAATGGTCACGCACCGCAATGCGACTATGCTGCGGGATGTCCACAGGCTGAGCCATGTTAGCACAGGAATTAGAAAAAACAAAGTATACTTTGTAGCACAACTGGGTAGTAATTCAAGGAAACCGTTTTAGATAGATTCAA
Source organism: Lissotriton vulgaris (assembly GCF_964263255.1). Lineage (NCBI taxonomy): Eukaryota > Metazoa > Chordata > Amphibia > Caudata > Salamandridae > Lissotriton > Lissotriton vulgaris. The sequence continues at coordinate 1,429,058,473 of NC_141696.1, read as the reverse complement.
GCTTGAAAACAACCTATTTCAAAAATAGGTAGGTTTTTCCGACACTGCCGTTTTCCGGAAACGGGAATGTAGGCGTTAAGGTTTGAATGATATACTACTCGAGTGTCATGTTATAGGGCCAACCAACGTATGGGCGCCATGTCGCAGGGTTTCCGTTCTCTCACAGAACTGTGCTCAGAGACCTAGAACCTGGGTGAGTCAGGGTGACCCACAACTCACCTATGTTTCAGAAATCCCCTTACCAGGCTAGCTACAGTATCTCATCGGCAGTAAATACTTCCCGATGTCTTAGACAATCCAGAACATGAACTTAGAATACCTCAGGTATCGTGGAACACATGAACACTCTTTCGTTATATTATCATTCCAAACCGAAACTGGGAGGCAATGAGAACACGTGCAAGTTTGAAATGTTTATTTTTTCAATGCAACATTCTCAAACGCAGTATCTTGTATAATACCAACATACATATTATAAAAATCAGAGTCAGCAGCATAGTCACTAATCCATAATAAGCAAACTGTGATAACATATTATGATGCAAAATCTATAGAATTCTGTATCACCTATATTTCGCGCACCCTAATTAGCATATTATATTATATCTAAGAAGGTCTCATTTGGGCTTTAGCTGGGCGAACCCATACCTCAAATTCTCAGTAGTAGGAGATCACATCAACAGCTACCAGCTCTCAGCATGTCCAGCATCAAGTGTGTTTAGAATTTCCTGTAACTGTATCTTGAACTCACGTAAAGCCCAAAGTTGGCACAAACATTATTTGTGTTATGACTAACGTAGTGCGAGGATCAGGCCTACAATAACCTTGTGTTAGAGTTTGCAGCTCTCAGTGTGCAGACAGTTGTTCTAAATGTTCCAGGCACGACTGATATCAGTGTAATAATATATTATTCTGAAGTAAATCAAATCTTTCTTCTAGGTTAAAAGCTGAAATAACAATTAGGTGTCGTGTGCAAACCGAAGCAGAAAGAAAAGATAGCGTTTAAACTTTTAACAAGCACATGCTAACTTAACACAACCTATGGAAACGTAATAACCATATGACACTACAAACTAGTCAGAGAGGGGGGGTTCACAAATACTGCCCAGTGTAACGGCCTCTCAATGTAGTGAGCCCGTCACAATAATGTACCTACCATGGGGGTCAGACAACATTTTGGCATGTATACAGGGGACCTGGCGGTGAATGAGGACTGCCACCCGACGAGATCCTCGGGTAAACCTCGCAAAAAAGATTTGAATATAGCCAAAGCGAGCAAGACATAGCATCTTGGTACCTATAAGATGGGTCTCCTGCTGTAAAAGGACATCAGCTGCAGCAGGTTTGGCATGTAGAAGGACCTCACCTCATTTGATCTTATCTAGTGCCCACGTATGTTCCAAATGACTACGTGTAGCCTACCAGTAGGGTCCATCACAGGGCAGGGTATCTAAGAGAAGAATGGAAATTCGACCTGTCACAGGGCACATAGACCATAAATATAAGCGAATAGGAAACATCATTTTCAAAAACATTTAACAAACCCAACCCCTCCCCCACCCACCCCACCCAATACCTCAAAACAGTTAAAGCATCTGTTGTGGTAGGTGTTGCACCTCTGCCCCAACGGGAGCAGGGCACAACCACACACCAAGGGTTCCCCAAGAAACTGTCCCCTAACATAGAAAAAGTTCTCAGATACTGAGAAAAGAGTTATGGGGGAGAGGCCTAACATAGGCTTGTGGAAAATGTAATCAGCTTAGAAAATGTTGCGGTTAGAGTTCTCAAATCCCTGGTCATGTTGGTGAAGGGTCTCGCCAAGTATCCGCTATCCGGGAGGTGGAGGCACTCCACGGCTGAGAACCGCATCTCGAGCATGATCTACGAGCGGGCTTCAACCTTGGGCTTGGTCACGTGTCGTGTGGCTTCCCCAGATGATGATTCAGAATCGAACCGTGGTGGGGTATGCGGCCTGGGTCTCTGTCTCTCATCTGCCCAGGCAAAGACCTCTTCTGGAGTGTCAAAAAAATGAGTATGTGATTTGTAAACGACTCGCAATCGGGTTGGGAAGAGCAATGCATATTAGATTTTGAAGTCACGTAGCAGGGCCTTAGCAGCCATGAAACTGGCGACTTTATTGTACCAGTCACGTATAGTCTGGAAAAATTAAGATGTGATGGGATTCTAATTGAAGTTTGCCAGCCAGCCTGGCCTGTGCAAGGATGGCGTTGCAGTCATGGAAGTTCAGGAGTCTGGCAATCTCAGGTTTCAGCAGATCACTGAAAGACTATTGATGACTCAAATATAGACTTACCAAAATATCGAGTAAAAAAAATAGAATGCAAAAATATCGAATCCCTATCTCCAAACAGGTAAGTACAAAAATATTGAATCAAAAATATCATTGTAAAAAATATAGTTAGTCAAAATATCGAATTTTTTAAATGTCTTAAAAGTAATTGAAAATTAATGAAATAATAAATATAACTAACTTAAACATACTTAAAATACTTAAATAACCTTAAAATTAATAAATAATTAATGTAACTTAAAAAAAAAAAAAAGAATTTAATACATATATATATCTAAACATAATATTAATAGAAAATATACAATATTTTTACTGTAGGGTAGCGGGAGGGTTAAATTTACTATTACCACTCTAGTGAGTGCAACAGTATAGAAAACATTGGATAGCGTAGCAGTAAAAATTACTATTCCCACTTCAGTGAGTGCAACAGTAGGGAAAGCGTTGGATAGCGGGAGGGTAAAAATTACTATTTCCACTCCAGAGAGTGCAACAGTAGGGAAAGCGTTGGATAGCGTAGGGGTAAAAATTACTATTCCCACTCCAGTGAGTGCAACAGTAGGGAAAGCGTTGGATTGCGTAGGCATACAATTTACTATTCCCACTCCAGTGAGTGCAACAGTAGGGAAAGCGTTGGATTGCGTAGGCATACAATTTACTTTTCCCACTCCAGAGAGTGCAACAGTAGGGAATAAACAGTTGGATAGCGTAAGCGTAAGCATAAAATTTACTATTCCCACTCCAGTGAGTGCAACAGTAGGGAAAGCATTGGATAGCGGGAGGGTAAAAACTTACTATTCCCACTCCAGAGAGTGCAACAGTAGGGAAAGCGTTGGATAGCGTAGAGGTAAAAATTACTATTCCCACTCCAGTGAGTGCAACAGTAGGGAATGCGTTGGATAGCGTAGGCATACAATTTACTATTCCCACTCCAGTGAGTGCAACAGTAGGGAAAGCATTGGATAGCAGGAGGGTAAAAATTACTATTCCCACTCCAGAGAGTGCAACAGTAGGGAAAGCGTTGGATAGCGTAGGGTACAAATTACTATTCCCACTCCAGAGAGTGCAACGTTAGGGAAAACGTTGGATAGCGTAGGCATACAATTTACTATTCCCACTCAAGTGAGTGCAACAGTAGGGAAAGCGTTGGATAGCTGGAGGGTAAAAATCACTATTCCCACTCCAGAGAGTGCAACAGTAGGGAAAGCGTTGGATAGCAAGTGGTAAAAATTACTATTCCCACTCCAGAGAGTGCAACAGTAGGGAAAGCGTTGAATAGCGTAGGCATAAAACTTACTATTCCCACTCCAGTGAGTGCAACAGTAGGGAAAGCATTGGATAGAGGGAGGGTAAAAATTACTATTCCCACTCCAGCGAGTGCAACAGTAGGGAGAGCGTTGGATAGTGTAGAGGTAAAAATGACTATTCCCACTCCAGTGAGTGCAACAGTAGGGAAAGCATTATATAGCGGGAGGGTAAAAATTACTATTCCCACTCCAGAGAGTGCAACAGTAGGGAAAGCGTTGGATAGCGTAGAGGTAAAAATGACTATTCCCACTCCAGTGAGTGCAACAGTAGGGAAAGCAGTGGATAGCAAGGGGTAAAAATTACTATTCCCACTCCAGAGAGTGCAACAGTAGGGAAAGCGTTGGATAGCGTAGGGGTAAAAATTACTATTCCCACTCCAATGAGTGCAACTGTAGGGAAAGCATTGGATAGCGGGAGGGTAAAAATTACTATTCCCACTCCAGAGCGCACAACAGTAGGGAAAGCGTTGGATACGTTAGTAGTAAAAATTACTATTCCCACTCCACAGAGTGCAACAGTAGGGAAAGAGTTGGATAGCGTAGCAGTAAAAATTACTATTCCCACTCCAGTGAGTGCAACAGTAGGGAAAGCGTTGGATAGCATAGGAGTAAAAATACTATTCCCACTCCAGTGAGTGCAACAGTAGGTAAAGCGTTGGATAGCGTGAGGGTAAAATTAATATTTCCCACTCCAGAGGGTGCAACAGTAGGGAAAACGTTGGATAGCATAGGAGTAATAAAAATGACTATTCCCACTCCAGAGAGTGCAACAGTAGGGAAAGTGTTGGATTGCGTAGGGGTAAAAATTACTATTCCCACTCCAGAGAGTGCAACAGTAGGGAAAGTAAATACTTCATATATGATTAAAAATTAATTAAATATTAATACCAATTACAAATTAATTAAAAGTAATTAACAATTGTATATAATATAATAATTCACCAATTAAAAATACAAATACAAATTAATTAATAAAAATTATTACCTATTATTGCAAATTATTTACCAATTAACAATTAATTAATTAACAATTAAAAATAATTAAAAATTACAACAAAAAAAGAAATAAATACATTAAAATATTTAATTAATCACAATTAAATTTCTTCCCACCCTATCGCCCTATAAACATCACAAACCACAACAGAAAATAAATTAATTAAATTAACATAATTATCAATTAATCAATTAAATCAAATTAATTACCAATTATATTTTAATTAATTACCAATTACAAATTTAAATGACAAATAATTCAAAATAAATACCAAAAAATAAATTACAAAATTTAATTATTTATAAATAAATTACGTCCCACCCTATTCCCCTATAAACCCACAATCCGCTACAGAAAATAAATTAATAAAATTAACATAATTATCAATTATTCAATTAATTAAAATGTATTACCAATTATATTTTAATTAATTACCAATTAACAATTAATTAACAATTAATTCAAAATAAATACCAATAAATAAATTAACATATGTAATTAATTATAATTAAATTACTTCCCACCCTATTCCCCTATAAACCCACAACCCGCTACAGAATTATGTTACGCAAAAATTAAATACCATAAAATGAATTAATTAAAATACATTATAAAATAAATGGACACTTTTCACACATATACTAACCTAAAAAATCACTTTAAAAAATTGGATATTATTAAAAAATTGATATTAACTCACTTACCTCAAATTCGATATTTTAGTTGTCTGTATTCTGTCCATTCTATATTTTTGTTGTCTATATTCTGTCTATTCGATATTTTGTCCATTCTATATTTTGAATTCGATATTACTGCTATTCTATTCGATATTTTTGTATTCTATATTCTGTCCATTCGATATTGTGTCCATTCTATATTTTTAATCCGATATTAATGCAAATCAATATTAAAAACTCGATATTTTGAGTGTATACCGGTTGCAGCTGGGCCTCTGGTGGGGGCAGACGGGCAGAAGGGCTCTGTGAGCACATTCAATAATAAAGAACTGCGATAAAGCCGTCTGAGGGATCCAACTCGCTATCCATTTTGCGAGTAATTGGTCCATATTATTGCCTTTGCATCCCACCGCAAAACCTAAAAACCGGTTATTTCTCCGTGCTCTATCTTCGGCGTCCTCCGCCCTGATCGCCAGCCCCTTTGTAATGGATTCCAGAGAGGTCATCCACGTTTGAAGGGACGCAACTGTATCTTCCACGGTTGAGACGCGAGTTTCAGCCTCTGTGATCCTATCCATCTCTTTACAAAGATCCTGACGAATGAGAGCAACATCAGAACCCACTTCTCCGATCTTGGCCTCCAACGCCTCACGAGACTGGGTTATCGCAGCAATCAATGCAGCATTACCTGGGCATGGCAGGGCTGTGGTTCGATGACTCCAGTGCTTGTGCCCCAGGCCCTGCATAGCAATCCTGGGTGCTCTGCTTCAGTAGCTTTTCCCGAGTGATATTCAATGGTTGTGATTGAGCAATGACTAAGTGAGGAAGGATATGGCGCCACCAGGTATATTTGTCTGCTTTCACTGCGCCCACGGTGGGCAAGTGTAGGGAGCCCAAGCCTCAGTTGGTTTCAAAATCGCAGGAAGACAGGTGCTAAGGCACCCTGTACACAGGCCGCACCAGGCCTAGCTCGGCCGCTTCCGCGTACAGGTGCCCCGCGCCCCCCTCGTGGGTGTCACTAATCCACCGTATCTTCACGGAATCACTATAGCAAGTGGCCACTGCTGGGTCCCATGTACCTCGGCCAGTAGGGTGGAAAAGGGCGCAGCCTGATCCTCTCACTTGCAACATACGTCAGAAGGCGAATCCCTGCAGGCCATAGAATGTGATCGTCACAGCGCCGAATCCAATGAGGAACTGTAACTGGGCAACCAGGCACTTTCCTTTCACGATCCCTTTTTGAGGGGGGAGGGGCTACGATATAGGAGGGGAGCTCCACCAGGGGCACGGATCAGCCCCTCCGCTGCAACACCCCACTGCACACAAGGTGATGTCCGTCTATTTGCAAAAGGAGGGGGTCCCAAGAATATTTTCAGGGGGGAAGCCCCTGCAGTCCAGCCACAATTCCAAGCAGGCCCCCACCACACCCCCACTTGCACCAGATGGTTATGGGGGAGCGTGTTGCTCTAACCGCTACAGCGACTGATGGGGGCAAACGCCACTGGTCTTGACCTCTCCATAGCAACATCCACGGATCGGCAACCACCCCCGTCCGGAGCGCATCTACGGAGGTCCTGAGTTTTCTTGCGGTATGGGATTTGACTGGTATCTCGTGACGGCGTCCAAGCTGAGAGGACCCAGCGGTGGCATCATCTGGGTCCCCACAATGAGGTGTTGCTGCTGTGGGCTGCGGTCTCCAGAACACTCGGCCACCCTCAAGATGGCTGTCAGCCCAGTGGAGTCTGCAGGGCCTGCATCTGGCCACGTCCGGTCTGAAAATTGCATGACCCGAGGATACTGTAGCGTGGGCAGCAGCTGCACCAGGGTCCGCCCGCGGCATCTGGGAGCACCACTCAGCGCAACCAGGCCCACAGAGACAGCGGCAGAGCGCCAGTGTGTGGCGTCCCTGAGCTAGCTCCATCCCACGCTGGTGTGTTGGCAGCGCAGCAGTGGTCAGCCACGCAGCGTGAGTCCGGTCACAGCTTCACCAGCCGTAATCGTCACAGAGCAATCCACCAGCAGCTCCACGGATCGTCCGATATGGAGGAAGGCGGTTGGGGGTAAAATATAGCAGCTGATGATCAGGATATATGAAAGATTTCAAGCGGGCCCACGGAGCCCGGCTAAGGTGTGTCCGCCATGTTGGAGCTCTTGGCCACGCCCCCTGGTGCAACAAATTTAAGCTTAAGTAGGTTACCAACCTGCGGTGATAGCCCAGATTCAAGTAAAGTTCCATACCAATAACCAATTTGATAAAGACAGATTGGCGCATTGTATGCTTGCTCAGAGTGGAGGCCTCTCGCTCTGCTGACTCTCTGGAGAGGAAGGCCTGCTTCACCCAAACAATATCCCTTTCGCTATTCGCCCTGGAGCCGGAAAAAGTTTGTACAACCCACTGTGGCAAAATTGCTTGTTATATATGTAAACCAGGGGATACGGGACATGTTGCCCAGTTTTAAACTTGCAGATACTATGGGCCATATTATCAAGCCTGGGCGATAAAATTATCACCACTTTTTCGGCAGGAAACTGCCGCTAAAGTGGCGATAATGGGCTTGATAATATGCTCTATGGAATTCCAATCGAAGCTCATGTTAGATGTGACATATGGCCATGTCTGAGCTGGGGTGGCAGAGTGGGCTAAAGAACGGTGATGGATTAAACCCAGATCTCTTGACTGGGTGTGAGTGTTTGATTGGTTCAGATGCTCCGTCCATCACCACCCCCTTTTGTACCGCTTTGTTCGTCTTATGTTGGCAGGGTATGCTCAGACGTGAGTCCCTTGCTCAACTTGCCACTGGATTCAAGCAAGCCGGGCTGAAGATGGCTGAAATGCCAGAAACCGGTCCTCGGAAGCTTGTTTCCGGTCCAGTGAAGGCATGGCTTGGCAGTTCGGGCTGGACTGTTCCCATGAGGCACAGGGTCAGACTGATTTGCATATGGCCATGTCTGAACTGGGGTGGCAGAGTGGGCTAAAGAACGGTGATGGATTAAACCCAGATCTCTTGACGGGGTGTGAGTGTTTGATTTGTTCAGATGCTCCGTCCATCACCACCCCCTTTGGTAACTGATCCGCAGCACTGCCAATGGCAGTGCCCACAGTAAATGCAGCATTTGTGCACGGTACAGTTCCACATGACAGGGGTTGTGCATGTGTCCGGGATGTTCGGCCATTGCGTTAGTGGCTCTTGTTGAAGCGGCACTATTCTGACCTGCACCAGTTCTGTGGATGAAATGCCACATCTCGGATCAATGAGTTGTTTTAGTGTGCATTGGTTGTTCGCCTGGGATGTTGTGGGAGTAAGTGTGAAGGTAACCTCGAGCAAGGACTCCTGTGTGTGGGGTGTGTTTACGATGGTCTCTCATGGGGCAGTGCATAGTGTGGGAGTCGGCATCAGCGGCTATAGTATCTGTCAGGGGTTGCCGGGCACATCCAATTCTGAGGCTGGAGGTGCAGATGTGCTTCCGCCTTACAGTTCAGACAAAGGAGCTTTGATCCCTAGTGTAAGTTTGTAATCTGCTTGCATTCATGAAATGTGAAGTGGCTTGTCGGGGGTGGGGTGGGATGAGTGCGACTTTGGGATTCATTTTTGACATGTGTTACATTGCCTCACAGCTGCTCCTCCCTTCCCTGAACCCATGTACTTATGTGCGCAGCACAATTGCATCACTCCTACGACACAGTATTGTCATGCCTGTCTGTGCATGTCCACATGCCTGACTACGACACTGTGATGTTGGTCATTGAAGGTGGTGGGCCACATGAGTGTAGGCCTATGGTAAGGATAGGGCGGACACAGATGTAGAGTACATGCCTGGTTGAAGTGGTGCTGCTAATGTGGCTAGGAATTTGGCTCATGATGGGGCAATACAGATACACACAACACTTGACATGTATGATCCTGGACTCCAAGCGGTCTTGCGCTCCTTCATTACTCTGTTTGTGCGAACCCGCCCTCCGGGTACATGCCACATTGCAACATTGTCGCTTACAGAGGGGGACGACTTAGCTACATGTCCAAGCTCTTACCCACTGCCTGAGGTGACACGGTTGCTTCTGCTGTCCACAGCACAATGTAATGTGGCAGGGCCCGGGGACACACTTGGATAGATAGTGGAACTGGCTACAGACACATGCCCTGCCCCTTTTTACCACCAGGATCACATATCCAGTGACGCCTGTCCTGGATGGTTGTGGGGTGAGTGTGAACCAGCCCTCAAGGAGTGGTTGGTGCTGGCAACAACTTGAACAGTGATCACTATTAAAGAGGAAACAGAAAACACCAACATAACACAAACAACTACAAAGCATCATGGAGGTAGCCAGAGCAAGTACAGAGGTCACCCAATATTCAATCGGAAGGGGCCATGACTTGTGGTGCACTGAGGTAGGGGCACCAGAGCTGAGCGTGCTCATGTGAAGAAATTGTCAATGATTGTGTCCCTTCGGGATATTTCTGCTGCAGCTGCAGTGGGGTGTGTTACACCTGCCTCATCTTCATCATCATTGTCCCAGGTTCCACACTGTCTGAGGTGACATTGTTGCGTCCGTAGTCCACAGTACGTAACTCAATCATAAAGGGTCCACAAATTGTGGTGCACAGAGTTAGTGGCACCTGTGGCTCTCAGCGGGTGTGCAGCCTGCGATGATGCATCATCCGTGAAGGTCAGGAATGGATTTGATGTGTGTGAACCCTGCTGACCGCAGTGTAGGCCGGAGGCAGTGGTCAGCAGGGGTCCACAGCCACGAGGCGTTGACTTGTGCCGCACAGAGTTAGTGGCACCTGAAGCGCTCAGGGGGGTGCGCAGCCAGCGATGATGTGTGATCCGAGAGGGCGGCACTGGTAGCAATGTTTGTTGCCTACTGGACTGCATCATCTGTAATAATGACTCGATCTGAATTGTGAGCCCTGCTGACTGCAGTGTAGGTCGAAGGCAGTAGTCAGCAAAGACATAACTCCACTGTGCTGTGCCGCTGGGGGCCTGTGTTGCGGATGCCAGCGATCTGCTGAGGAGGCCACCCGTCACGGTGGCGGCCTCGTGGCAGGTTTGAGGGGCGCTGCCCTGGCAGACGCGTTGGCCATCCTGGGTGTGAAGCACGCCCAGAGACCCGGCCTATTTATTCACACTCCTATGCTGGACTGGCGTACCCTGGACCAGCCCACTCCACTGACGCTTACAGGGGGCGACGACACACCTACATGACCGAGGTCTTCCCCACTGCCTGAGGTAACATGGTTGCGTCCACTGTCCACAACACCAGGAGTATATGTCCACATGGACAGGTCTGTGCTCTGCATACTGAGGTCTGTCCAGCACATCACCACCACACTTGGCATTGTGTGCATTCTTATTCATGGGTGACTTGCCTTCTTCACACATACTTGGTTCCCACCTCTCCCAACATTCTGCTATTGTGTGACTGAGGGGCCATGCCGTTTCCGGAACGTCGGCTGTCCTGTTCTGCGCTGCCTCGTTGGTAGTCGGGTGGGGGATCCGGGCAGGGGAGCCTGGGGGTGGTAGCGGTGGGTGTTGTGACCCTCTTGGGTCTCCGAGCTGTATGATCAGTAGCTCCATGACATGTTTTTGTCTTCAGATGTGGCTCTGGGCTGGGCTCCCTTTAATACTGCAGCTACTCGTCCTGCTTTACACCAGTGAAAGGTAGCTGTTGAATCCCTGCTGCTAAAGTGCCTTATCGCCTGTTTTTGGATCGCATCGCAGGTCTGGCTTGTTGTTGGGAATATTGCAAAGTGGTGTTTTCGTGTGGGAACGCCTACTCTGCATATCATTAGCGGTAGTTGTTGCTCTCATCCGTGGCGATGTTTTTTGCGGAAGCCATCGCTGGAAAACTGGCGATATCGTCAGTTTACACCAGCTTGAGAATGGGGCGATAATTCTTTAGCTACTTTTTCTGCGCTAAAGTGCCTATAACTTGGCAATAAGTCCTTGAGAATGTGCCCCGGAGTGCGATGTCAGGACAACAAAAGTGCTGGCAGTTCTGCACCTCCACGAGTGATGTAATGTGGGACTTCGCGTTCCTGCCACCCACCAAACAGCAAAAGCGCCAAGCAGGTCCTTCGGATACATTATTTATTTATTATTTCATTAGAATATCTCAACGGCAATACATTAACCTTTGTGTTTCACATATTTATATGTACATACTCAATAAAAGTGTCTGTCAGGGTACACATTTAAATATGTACCTCATAATGTAAGGACTGTGAGGAGTGAGACATAGTAGTAATGTCCATACATTACTTATGCACTAAGATGCTTCTTTAGAAAATACATCTGCTACCTGGGACAGTCTGGGTAGAGAGAGTTACTTTCCACAGGACCAACTCTACCTAGGAACACTTTCCAGCTGCATTTCTGCCTTTCCTGCCTAACCAGTTTCTAGGGTTTAGGGGTGAACGTGGTGTTAGCACAAGACAAGTAGAGATTTCAAGAGTCAAAGTTTTAAAAGTAAGCCCTGATGACTCAAGATAAATTACTAGAAAGTTCAAACAAAGTTATTTTTATCTTTCTTTGAAATTTAGACCTTTAACTTTCGGCACATTTCTAATCATAAAGGTACACAGGTGAAGCAATGACTCGAAAATCCCTCCCTACCCACATATTATTGAACAAACACCACAGAGGGGATAAATAAACTCTTTTGGGAGATTGTTATCAGAGTCCCATATATCTGCTGCAGAGCAGGAGTGAGGGCCTCACAATGGAGCTCCTGCGGCTCGCCTTCCTGGGCCTTGCCTTGGTAACTGCAGGCCTCAGCAGCAGCATAGCAGCTCAGGCACCAGGTATGTATATATATAGGTTCTATAGGAGCCCATGTAACTGAAGGCATAGCTGATAGTTTAAGAATAAACATATTTTATTGAATGAATTGATTTCTCAGGTATTGCATGAATCTGAAATCCATTTCTGAAAGAATTAAGTGAAAGGTGGTAACTCATGATGTTTTTTCCTTGTACATATCAAACAAATGGACTTTTTAGTTTTATGAATTCCTAGGCATCATTGTTTTTACACGTTTTGCTGGTACTAAAGATGACAAAAAAAATTAAAATATTTTTTGTGAAGAATAAACACGTTTTGGGAATAATTTTATTATTATTATAGTTTTTTTGAATTTCAAATATAACTCCGAATACGTTAGCTGGTGTTACAGTCGTGTGGTAAAACCTGGAGAACTGGTAATCTTACAGCGAAGTAGATCCTAGAAAAAGGGCGTTAGTGCCTCAGCTTCCGTCACAGGTCACGGTGAGGTCACCAGCATGTTCCCGAACATGGCGGAGGTCACCTGTCAGCAAGGAATCCTGATATTGTTAGATGTCCTTCACAGAAGGACATCTAACATGAGCTTCGATTGGAATTCCATAGAGCATATTATCAAGCCCATTATCGCCACTTTAGCGGCAGTTTCCTGCCGATAAAGCGGCAATAATTTTATCGCCAAGGCTTGATAATATGGCCCATAGTTCGGGTCAAAATGTGGTGAAGCACAAAATGGTTATGCAGACACAAGGTGAGTCCATGGTCATATAAATACTGAGGAACTTGCAAAGATTGACTCGTAGGATTGAGATACACATTTTCTCTGGAGGATGTACTGGGCATTTTCAAAGACTGCAACTAAAACTGAGAGGTGGATTACACTATACACCGACTGACAGTGTTGGAGGAAGGGATAATTCAAGAGAAAGACACAGCAGAATTCTATGAATCATGCAAGGAGAATTGCCTCCATCTCAAACCATGAGAATAAGGTGTACTTTTTAGAGAATTCAGCAGTAATGTTCATCTAATAATCTTCAGGCCTTGATCATATATCGGCAAAGAGGACTTGTCAGGTGTAGTGCTGACATTTTTACACTCTGTTCTTGGGCTCAGATTCGACCCCGATTGTGGAGATAACAAGCACTAAACAGAGGGAAGGGATAGCAAGAGTAGTTGACAAAACAACACACTCCTCAACTCTCCGGAAGTACACTTGTCAACTCTCCGGAAGTACACTTGTTTCCATACTTGAGCAGAGACAAAAACAGTGAGGAGTGAAGAACTGCAGCAGTTTAAATAAGCTTACTGCAGAGGGCCTTGAAGCATTGCTGTTGTTTCTTGCATGGTTGGAGCTAAAGCATGCTGAGTTCTGCTTCACACAAGTGCAGGCCCCACAAGACTATCTCTGGTCTTGAGATGGTGGTGCCAGTGCTGAAGCTAGAGTCTCATGACTGTGTCTCCTTCAATACTGATTAAATGTGGATTCTATATGATGTTGATCTTCCTCTCTGCAGGTGATGGGGAATTTCTTTCATAACTGAGTTTTACTCTAGTGGGCAATACTGAAGAAAAAACCTCGGAGGACTTCAAATGAATATAGGGTTGTTTAGGAATTTGGAATTGTTTCTTCTACCCCTTCTCCCCTATTTAGACCACGGTTCTCAACTATGGCTCCAGTTATTAGTTTTGGAGTATAATGCTAGAGATTTGCATTCAAATAGTTTATATTTCCTATTTCTGTGCACATGGGAGGTGCCAATTTTGGTATTTTTCCGAGTTTTCATGCTAACTTGTGCTTAGTGTTGTATGCTCAATAATAGATGGTGAAAACTACAAGCACCTTCGTGAGACAGAAACTGTGTGACAGTGCCCTACATGAAAAGCAGGGTATGCAATAAGCAAATAGTTTAGCAGGTTTAGCTTAGGAACATAGCAGCTTAGTTCATCTCTTAAATACTGTTAAACTGCAATGAAAGTAGAAAGCTGAAAAAGACAGAGAATGGAGAACTCCCGCTTGGATGAACTTGCATATTCGGAGTGAAGGATTGTAGAGCAGATTCGAAGCTTTAGCCTGGCTCTCCTGAATGTGGAAGCTACTTCAAGTGCTAAGGGAGCTAGCTTCTTGCTGAGCCCAAAAGCCGACGAGGGGTATAATTCCTGCTGCCTTCATTCCTGTAAGATTCTGAGAAAAGAGACAGATAGGTCGACTTGGAAAAAAACAGTGGTAATTCGACAATTGACTATGATTTCGACTGGAAGTGGTGAGAAGCCTTTTCATCAATTGCAAGCAGGACCTTGTGTATCCGAACACTTCCCAGAAATATTCATTCGGAGGCCTAGCGAAGAAGTTACAAAAATCACCAGGAGTTGTGGGACGTATTGCAACTGGGAACTGGGAACTGGTTTTTAAAGATCACGCCCTGTAAAACTATGCCTTTTTCATAAGAAGTTTAAAATAAATAACATTTATTCCTACTACTTTTGAAGAACACAAACATGTCTAAAACTATTTTAATTGAAACAGATTTTTCATGGGCATTGCTCTTTCTCAGAGCCACAAATAAATGCAGTGCTGCCCACTACTGCCCAAGTATGAGACTCAGAGCCTGATGTATATCTTGGTGGGAAGGGAACTCCATTGTGGTGGGGGCTGTGTTCCCTCACCACCCACATAGTGGTTCGATTGACCAATCTATCTGTGGGCAGACCTGTAGTTTGGCAACGGCGGAGCCTACTCTGTCTCTGCCAAGGGGAAACTTCTCCGATGGCCCTGCCGAGTATGGGCCATCGGAGAAATGGCTACGGGTCTGCCCGCCTAATGTAGAAGGAAATGTAGGGGCATATTATCACCGGCAGAAAACTGTCGCGAAAACGGCGATAATTGGCTTGATAATATGCTCCATGGAATTCCTATTGAAGCCCAAGTTAGATGTCCTTCACATCTAACATGGGCTTCAATTGGAATTCCATAGAGCATATTATCAAGCCCATTATCGCCGTTTTAGCTGCAGTTTTCTGACGCTAAAGCGGCGATAATTTTATCGCCTGTCTTGATAATATGCCCTGCAATCTTTATTTTACTGTGTTTCACTGCCAGGGAAACCCGGCGGTGAGGGACAGTAAAACTCTAATAATACTCTCCCTGCAATGTGAAAATATTGCCAAGGTGGGGGGGAGGGGCATTACAATGTTTCTTTACAAAAAGAAAAACCTAGTTTTGGGATTTTCTTTTTGTAAAGATAAAAAGAATACTCTGTGCTAGAGGGCTGAGTCCTGCTGATGCAGCCCAGCAGCACAGAGTATAATGCATCGACTGGAACCAGCATGACAACAGTTCCTGGCAAAGTTTTGGCTTTCATTTATAAATTAGACGTATGTCCCCTCCGACATGTGGATGGCGTAATTTACGCCATCCACATGGCGAAACTTCTACCCTGATATAAATCAGGGTCTTAGTCAGAACACTGCTTTTAATGTTACTACTAAATATTGCCTTTTTATTTAAAAAGCATTTCAGTCTTTTTTTTTTTAACCATTCCAAACCTCTGCACTATATTTATTTCATTTTTATGCCATTAGATTATTAATTCAGTTCTTTTAAACAAAGTTGGTCTAAGAATGTTATACTTTCAATGCATCATTGTAATGATGTTATTTTTCATATATCACATACAGTATTCTCTGATTAAACTATTGATGCTTCTTCCAGGCCACCATGGATGAGCTTGGATGTTTTAACAGAAAACTACACGATTTTGGAAATAGATTGTTTGGACTTCTTATGAGCTAAGACATAACTCACACCAAGAATGCAGCCTCTTTTATAGATAGTTTAAGAATCCAATTTCCTATAGATCCCGGAGGCTTACGTACAAGCCCCTATCGCCACCGGTGCAGCACTTTTATTGACACTCCGGTGCATATCACCCTTTCCCATATTTTCAAGGTGGCATTAAGCCACTTAACATGCCTTAATGCCACCTTGTAAATATGCCCCTTTGCGCCAAAGTACTCTGCAGCACAGGGACGGGCAATGGGTGTTACTGTGAGCTTTCCACCGCAACACCCATTGTTTTTTGATGCTGCCCAGATGTACAAGGCAGAGGCAGCGCCCCCAATAGCGCCATTCTAACGCCATCGACTATCAGTGAGTTAAAATGGCTCATTTGTTGCTCTTTCCATGTGTGATGCGTTCTGCAGCAAACATGGAAAGAGCAAATCTTCATGATTGATTGTTTATGTGCAGAGAGGTGTACCTTCCTGCACATAAACAATCAACCCAACCCTTGCAACATGGTAGCAGGGAGCCTGCACTGGTGCTGGGCAGCTTTTTTTGTGCCAGCGCTAGGCGAAACACAGAGGTGCATTATATTCTTGTGGACACGGTGCATCTTGAATTTTAAAAACATCAGCGCGTGGCGCTGCTGAATTTGGCGCAGATCCCCGCTCTGATTATATTTGTAAATATGCCCCACGGTTTCCGATAGATAAAATAAATATCTCGCCAACAGCATTGATGCTATGACAAGCCTTTGTTCAACATTAGTCAGATAGATCCTATGTTTCCCCTATTTTTAGATCTTGAATCTCCACCAATTGGATAGTCCGCAGGTGGAAAAACTATCAGTTAACACTGAGGCTTTTAGAGCCTTTTATACGTTTTTATCTACATATTTTCTTCACAGAACTAAATAATTAAATAGATGAGGAGCATGACTTGCTTCATCACCTTAAGCTCATCTCCTGTTCCTAGAGCTTTGGGTTCATGGTCAGCCCCTTCTGCTGTGAGGTTCTGTGGGCCATCTGGTGCTAGAATTCAGGTGGTACAGTGACGACATCCTTAACATCGTCTGATCCTTTGCTGTGCATCGAGCGAATACTGGGGGAACCTGCATGTGTTCAGAATCAGTTGAGAACATGTGAGCTGATTCAGTGTAACTCAATATTTTTTTTTACTTCTATTTTATTTTGTGATAAACAGATGAAGCCAGGTGCTATGTCCATCCAAGAGCACGGATAAATTGTGGTCCTCCAGGAATCACCGCAGAGGAATGCAAGAGTAATGGATGCTGTTTTGATTCAAGCATTTCCAATGCAATCTGGTGCTTTAAACCATCTGCTCCTCAGACTCCAGCTCCTCCAGCTCCACCGTCTAAAGCACCAGCACCACCAGCACCACCACCTCCACCACCTCCTCCACCTCCTCCCCCACCACCTCCACCACCACCTGGTCCCCCTCAACCTGGGCCCCCTCCACCTGGTCCTCCTCCTCCGCCTCCAGATTTCGGTCCTGGCCCTCCTCCTGGTTTTCCACCTGGCCCTCCTCCCGGTTTTCGTCCTGGCCCTCCTCCCGGTTTCCGTCCTGGCCCTCCTCCTGGTTTCCGTCCTGGCCCTCCTCCTGGTTTTCGTCCTGGCCCTCCACCAGGTTTTCCTCCTGGGCCTCCCCCTCCCGGTTATGATCCATCTGGTCCAGGTGCTCCTCCTCCAGGACCTCCTCCACGTGGCCCGGGTCATCAACAACCAGACGAAGGTAAAGTTTTGACCACATTTTGGACATTTTGGATCATTAGGATTGATCTTTAGGGTAATGTGTACCACTGAATCCTGTCCTGTCCTTGCACATTTATTACCCATATTCTATTTAAAAAACTTTAGTGATTGATGACATTTTGTTGATTGACTCCTGATAAGCTAACTTAAAGTAGTGTAATAACTTGCAAGTAGGGATAGATCTGTGCCGCTTTACTTGTAGGCAGATGCACAGGGCACAGGCTGCAAAGAGGGGCTTCTCTGGACTACAAACAGCAACTATTCTCAATATCCATGGAAAGGCAGGGACCAGATAGTCACTTCCCCTAGGGTGACATACACGCTTACATCTTCCTCCTAAAAACTAGTGTAAAGTGTAATAATGTACACTTCTATTTATTATCACAGCTATGACAAATGTGAAGTGCAAATTGCAATGATAAATGGTATGAAAAGTGTGCTTTAAGCAAGTGCATTTCCTTTTGAAAGCAATTGATGGAAGCCTTTATATATTTACTGAGGATGTATGATGATACACCGCGTTCGATTACAGCACGGTATGTCACATCGCGGTCTTGACAGCGCAAGTCGTTACATCGACTTGCGCTGGAGGGCACTGGACTTAGGGATAGTGTGAATTACTATTCCAACTCCAGTCTAGGTACAGCAGGGAAGGTGTTGGAATAGTAAATTACACTATTCTTTAGTCTAAAGCGCCCTCAAGTGCAAGTCGATGTAACGACTTGCGTAGTAAAGCCGCAATATAACATACCGCGTTGTAATGAATGCGTGGCAAAGGATGTTTCCCATTCACGGAACTGTCAGCAAACCCAGTAAGAGCAGAGTTTATTGCAAAACTATTTTGTTACTCCAATCATCAATGCATTTAATCCTAAACACTTAATTTATTTCTCATCAAATCGTGATTGTTTTTAGGGTCCCACTCCCTATCAGTGAAGCACAGGTCCAAAGGCTATGGAAAAACGCACACAACTGTTTTCTGCACTGGTGTAAGCCCATGCACACATAAACAGTATAAAGTATACTTCAGAAGTTACACATAAAGGAAAAAATAAGAATACAAACATGATACAGACCCCCAAAAAACACTGTGAGTACCCCTTTCCTTGCCATGTGAGTTGCCAATCCCAACACTTTCAACTTCCACAAGTCCATGCATGAGTAGCACTTCCCATCCAGTTTTTAACTTTACATTCTGGGACTTCTAGTCCAGATTTTATAAAGGAATAATTGAACTATAAGTCCCAGAATTCAAGTTAAAACCTGAACTGGAAGAGCTACTCACACATGGAACAGGGAAACTTGAGAGTTCTGTGATTCTGGACCTTATATGCTACAATTGTATTTGCATTTTTAATGTACTAACTACCCCTGGTGAGGCACTGAAGTGCTTTATGTCAAGCAGCATGCTTTTCCAGAAACCAAGGTTACTGGTAAGTACAGTGTTATTGTTTTTTTGGGGGTATTAGGAGAAGTCTTTTGTGTTCATGCAAACCATTCCATACTTGAGTTTCCTTGTGGTAGATTAAAGTAATAGGAATTAGTTGTGAAAATTTTTGAGGAAAGGGGGATATGTGAGTTCATGCTGATGTTTGGTGCGGTTCATAGTTGAGCTAGCGGATAACAGGTAGTGTTCTAAAAATGGGGAAGTTTGATCTTTGAAATTAGTTATGGCCAATTTTCAGAACTACATTAATAGAGATAAGGGCACACACGCATGTGACTTCGAGAAGGTTGTGCTAAAGAGAAGAGGCATAAATCCTGTACCAATTTAGAACAATGGATTCCAGTTAATAAAATGTTTGGGGCCAAAATGACACCAATCCAATCAGTAGAACCGGAGAGAAGCAATTTCAAAGTTTAAGTAAAAATAGTGCCTAGAAGCACAAAGTGCCAACTGTGGTTAACTGATCAGGCCGGACCAGGACAAAGTCACAAGTTCATGCCAACTGTGATGGAGCACAAGCCATATTCAGGGACCAAATTACACCCTCTGATAAAGTACCTTAAATCCTGGCTGAGGAGCATTGCGAGATCCTGCATCGAGGATACGTCGCACAACAACGGTTTTGAGGAGCTGCAAGGTTACGATGCAGAGTCCTGCATCATCGCCATCGAGGATGCCACTGACGAGGGGCTTGCAATTTGAAGTCCTGTAACGAGAATGAGTAGCACACCAGGGTTCCGAAGAAGCTGCAGGGCTGCCAGGCAGAGTTCTGTGCCACTGTCGAGGATGCCATCGATGAGGGGCTTGTGATGCGAAAGCCCTGCATCGAGGATGCGTTGCACAATAGCAATTCCAAGGAAGTTGAGGACTGAGGTGCTAGGTTTGGCATCAGGAAAGGGTCTCTCTGCAAGCAGACTGAAGCAGAGTTGCATGGACTTGCATTGCTCTACATTGGTTCCATCCACAGAAACACTGCTAGGCTTGCAGAGCACCTTCAGGCTCCTTTTCAAGGGTCCAGGATGGGGGTGGCACCACTTTGGGGGTAGAACTCACAGTAGATAGAGTCCAATTAAAGGTGTTTGGAGGCTTTGCTGTCTGGGATTGATCAGGAGTCCAGCCAGCTAGCCCTTGGAGTCACTTAGGCGGTCCTGGATTCAAGATGCAGGTCTAGTCCTTTCACTTAGGCAGCAGTGCAGGAGGATAATAGTCCGACAGAGTAGCAGTCCTTCTTGCAGAGCATCACAGCAGTCCAAAATCTTCCACAGGCCCAGAGTTGTATAGAAGAGTTGGGCCTGAGGGTCCACTATATATACCGGGTGCCCAATTTGAAGTAGGATTTGGTCAGAAGGTTTTAAGCCCAGAGGTGTTTGCACTATCCAGCCTCCCTGCCATGGCCCAAGCTTTTTTTGGTCACAAAGGGCTAGTGTCAAACCCTCTGTGACTGTGGTAAGGCAGGGCTTTGTTATGTGCAAGTGTGATAGGTGACAGCTTCACCCCCATCAAGTCAGAGAAGTCCCATCCTGCCAACACCTATTCCCTCTTTGTCTCACTGTCTGGGAAAATCTACTCATACAAACTGCCAGCTACACCTAGTTATTTGACCCAGGATGCAGGCTGCAGGCATCAAATTGTTAACAATAAAATGCCAGCTTTCTAAAAGTGGCATTTTCAGAATTGTGACTTAAAATCTGACTGCACTATTAAGTAGGGTTTTAAATTACAATTCTTTAAACACCACATTCTATATTCCTACTTATCTTCTCCCCATTGAAAATTGTTATTTAATGTAATACGTTTTTCACTACAAGCACATGTTAAAAGTATACGTCACCTATTTTAATACACTGCACCCTGCCCTATGGGCTGCTTATGGCTTACTCAAGGGGTGAGGGGAAGATTTAGGCCAGGAAAAACGTTTTTTTTTTCCAGGTCAAAATGGCAGTTTAAACTGCATACACAGGCTGCAATGGCAGGCCCAAGACATGTTTAAAGGTCTACTGAAATGGGTGGCGCAAGCAGTGCTTCAGGCCCACTAGTAGCATTTAATTTACCAGCCTTGGGCACAGGTAGTACCACTTTACTAGGGATTTACAAGCAAATTAAATGTGCCAATGTTTTCGGGGGTGAGCACATGCACTTAAGTGCTGGTTAGCAGTGGTAAAGGGCAATGAGTCCCAAAGCCAACAAAAATGATATCGGCAAAAATGGAGGAGTAGACAAACGTTTGGAAGACCACTCTAAGGCAAGCAGTTCTAATACTGCTTCAGTCGGGTTTCACCCCCTCAAATATTAGCCCAACATCCCACAATAATCCAATATTATTTAGGGAAACATGAATGTTCAGAAACACTTGTTGAAGTCTGACACGACAAGGGGAATGCACTTGACCAAATCTTTATAAATGGAGCTAAAATAACAATCTGCTAGACATGCAATAGATTTTTAAAGGGACATTGGCCCTCATTTATGAAAAGTGACGCATCGCTGCGTGAAAACAGCGATGGATCACTTTTCACTGCGCCCTCTTTGCGACACCAATGATGCGTCATATTTACAGTATGACGCATCATTGCGCAAGGAGTTACAGATACGTCAGTATTTCTGACGTATCTGTATGGCGCAAAAGTGACGCATTGCTGGAGTGTGTCAGAAAAGTGACGCAACTCCAGCAATGTATCCTTTCACATGGGGCAAGCCCCATCTGAAAGGGCCTGCGTTAGTCTTACGCCTGCTGTGAGGCAGGCGTAAGAAATTGACGCATTTGTGTCCTAGAAGTGGCGCAGTGAAATCTCATAGATTTCACTGCGTCACTTCTACCACCCTTTCTTGCGCCAATACGCCCCCCTTTCATACATTATACCTGACGCAGGTATAATGTGGCGCAGGGGACTACAAAGTGACGCATCTACCTAGATGAGTCACTTTATAAATATGGCACAACAAGGCACATTTTTTACGCCACTGGTGCATCACAAAAAGTGACGCACCAGCGGCGTAAAAGTGACGCACGGCCTCATAAATGAGGCCAAATATCTTTACTTAAGTTACTAGCAGAAATGTTGGAAGGTAAAGACATCACCTATTCAGACCCTCCAGGATTTCGCGATTTGCAAAAAAATCGCGAAATCTGCAGTTTTGTAAAAATGCCGCGATTTTTACAAAACTGCCCACGAAATTTGGAATATGTGATCCAGATACATGGCGCTGATATTTTAAAGGTGAGGAAATATTTTGTTTGTTAATCCGTAGATCTTCTTTTCATATTAGAGTGTTTCCTTAGTAAAAATACATTTGCATCGCTATCAATCTTCTATAGAAATGTTAAATGAGTCATCTTTTTTTCCACCGAGCCCTCGAACAAGGTAAAATTACACAGTAACTGAAATCAGTTAGCACAAACGTATTTAGAAGTTAATATAGTACCCCTATCAGCCTTTAACAATGCAATCTTGCTGTAATTATCAAAGTAAATAAAAGGTGTTGTTATTGCCTACATAACTGGCACTCATTTTGAAAACATGAGCAGGATGAAAAGTTGGGTTATCCTCAATGAGATTTGAATCTTTGAACTTGACACTGCCTACAGATTTCTAGGGTCGGATTGCGATAAAAATTGGTCCTGGTATGCAAAGATGTGGCCCTGGCTTCGCACCTGCCAAGGGTAGCACCATTCATCTCTAGACACGTCCCTGCCCCATATTCTACACAATGTGAACTGTATTTAAAGACCACTTCAAATACATTAGGTAATGTCATGAGTCCATCCTAAAGCTGCAAGCCTATTTCAAAGTGGAATACTCTTCCAAAAGAGTTTCCATTGATTTCAGGCTGAAAATGAATGAGAATGAGTAAAATAAAGTGCCGCAAAATGCTGCTAAATTTCCACATTTGTGCCGCTAACTTTCCATATTTGTGCCGCTAAATTCCCTAATTTATGCCGCAATATCCTGGGGGGTCTGCCTATTACATTATAACACTCTGCAGCCCACTTATAATAGATACCTAGTAGATAAATTCACCTGTTGCTTCTGTTCGCACTAGGATGAAGAAGAGTCATAAGCAGACATTAACAGTCCTTGAGACTGTTGCCTAAAGAGACAGGCTTCTTGGCTTCTTCTTATGAAGTTTAGGAGGACAAGCTTCCTCGGTTGACAAGGACGTTCCAGATTGTGCGGACCAGAGTAGAGATGGAACAGCCATCAAATACGTATTTTTGAAAAAGGGGATCTTCAAGCTCAAGCAATAAGAGGTGTGGGCAGTCCAGTGCCCTAGTGCAATAAATAAGCTCTGGGGATGAATGCCATGCTGCCTACCTGAAATGGCTGCCTGCAACGCTACTGTGAAACACACAAGGTGATGGACGGAATGTTCCACATTAGCAAAACATTCACCCCAGTCACAGATCTGGGTTTAATCCATTGCTATTTTGCTCACTACGCCACCCCAGTTCAGACATGGCCATATGCAAATCAGTTTTGACCCTGTGCCTCATGGGAACAGTCCAGCCCAAACTGCCAAGCCACGTCTTCCCTGGACCGGAATAAAGCATCATAGGACTGGTTTCTGGCTATCAGCCATCATCAGCCAGAATAGCCTGACTCCAGTGGCGTTGTGAGAACGGGACCCACGTCTGGGCAAACCCTTCCCACATACGGCGAACTGCAAAACACACAAGTTGATGGACGGAATTTTGCACATTGGCAAAACATTCATCCCCTGTCACAGATCTGGTTTTAATCCATCGTTATTTTACTCACCGCGCCACCCCAGTTTAGACATAGCCATATGCAAATCAGTCTTGACCCTGTGCCTCATGGGAACAGTCTAGCCCGAACTGCCCTTGCTCACTCTGCCACTGGATTCAAGATAGCCTGGCTGATGAGGGTTATGAACCCGAAACTGGTCCCAGGATGCTTGTTTCCGGTCCAGGTAAGACATGGCTTGGCAGTTCGGGCTGGACTGTTCCCATGAGGTACAGGGTCAGACTGATTTGCATATGGCCATGTCTGAACTGGGGTGATTGAGTGAGCTAAAGAATGATGATGGATAAAACCCAGATCAGTTGACTGGGGGCGAATGTTTGATTGGCTCAAATGCTCCGTCCATCATCCTATTTGGTATCGCTTTGCAACGCTACTGTGGCAGGGATGTCACAACCCTCGAGTTAGGGAAGAGTGGGTGAGTCCCGTGGGCAGGATGGGATCAGAGGCAGGGGTTGGAGGATGCTACAGTGACGGGTGATAGTGACTGTGACTGGGACACAAGATATCGAGTTAAACCACTGGCTCTGCTTGGAGTTGTAGGCTGCCTGGCGAGGGGAAAGTTGCTGGTAACTGGGTGCCCGCAAAGGCGGACACATGTACAAGGCAGATTCATATGACTCTACAGTGGTGGTACCAAAACGAACTAACTGAGGACCAGAGACAAGAGGTAGGAATTTGAGCACCAACTAAAGAATTAACTGTGAACCAATGTGCAGCTAATCTGTGGTATGCCATTAAGGTGCGACATACAGAAGAGTCCCTTTACGTCAACAATATGTTTTCTAATCGCTGCTGCCTACGAGGAACCTGCTTATCAGAGATAGAACTTCCAGGAGGCCTACCCAAAATTAGATCCTACCAGGCACAGCTGGAATGTGGCTCCCGGAGAGGAATCTCAGTGATCTACTATGGTACTCAGAGTTCAGGACCATAATAATTGAACGCAAGTGTAAGTTGATACTATGAAGACTAAATTGGAGAAGTCGCAACGCAGCCACCATTCATGGTTGGTCAATCAAAGACACAATTAAAGCGGCGCGTTAGGCAGTGATTCATGATCACAGCTAAAAAGGGGGCGGCATCTGCGCTTGTGGAGGAGGAGCTACTACAGTGCAAGAAAGAGCTGCTGAGCAAACTGTGCAGCGTATGCACTGAACAAACGGACAAATTGGAAATGAAGACAGGGATTAGTGACATAGCGAAGGATGTCCAGGCAATGGGCGAAAGAGTGCATGCAAAGGAAGATGCCATTGCGTCAGTATTGGAGGATACTGCATCAACCTTGGCATTCATATCTGAAGAAGTATAGGGAACAAGCATTGGCAAAGCCAATAGACCACGCCTTTTGTCCCCATTGACCTCGCCAGCGGTTTTAGCAATGCTGTACAGCATCCTCTGCATTTGTGCCTTGTATTATTAAAAATATAACATTTGTGTTTTTTCTGGCCTTTTGAGATCTTTCTGTTATTTCTTTAAAGTTAACGATTCCCATGGTACATATAAACAATATATAAACAATACACTACTCTTTTGTTTCTAACAAAAATGATAACTGACACAAATTTACACAAAGTGTGCAGCTGTCAACCTAGGAAGAGACAGAAATGAGCACAAAGCGGATCAATTTTGCACCTAAACAGACACTGTGGAGAAGTGTGGCTCAATGGTTAGAGCGGCAGACCCTGACGCAGAGGTCTAGCCTGGGACCAGGGTTCAATTCCCCGCCTCGGCGGGTCGTGGGCTCAAAATTCCACAGACCTGATAATTCTCGCCTCGGTGCCTATTCTAATCATAGAGTCCCACTCTGCAACTCTGGGCAACAGCTTGCTTAATCTTCACAACGGCCCCCGCAACGCAAAGGATGCCTGGCCTCCACCTTGGGGGCGCCCAGGAGTGGACGCCTCACAGGGAAAGCCAGGACGGGTTCCACAGCGGTATTCGTACAAGCGCCTTAAGACCCTTGTGGGTGAGTAGTGCGCTATACAAGTATCAATTTACATTACAGTGATTCATTATTTCTCCTGTTTAATACTCCTTTAAAATGTGTTAATAATTGTTACTTGCCATTTTTAACAGTAAGCATGCATGGGCGTGCCTGTAAAATAAAGTGCACATCTCCCTTTCCCAAGAAAGCAATGTAGCCACTCATCATATGCTGTTAACCCAACTTGCTTTTCGTAAACCAAAGCAGCACGAGTACAGCCCTACAGGCGCCCTTGAGCCTACCACATTAATGAAACTTTAGGAAACAATTGAATTGCTGTCTTCTTTCTGCAAGACACGTCAGCGTTTTGCTCTTTATGAAATTGCAGCAGACCTGCCCACAGAGGGCTGCTGTGAAGACTCAAACGTGAAGGAATGGTATATATGCTTATATTCCTACAGCTTAACTCCACATGTAATGCAAGATGAATAACGAAGCAGACTCTACCATGTGTATACGTCTAGTAGATTTGCCATGAATACCGTAATGTGCATTAAAATCAATGCATATCATGCCTTTTCACACTCTTTTGTATTTTTTGTAAGCGCCCAAGATCACCCAGCGACAGCTAGATTATCCGATGCTAAAATTACCTAATAAAGGTTTACAGAGGCACCCCTAGCATATTTTTTTCACCCCCTTCCCTATAGTCATATGTAGCCCCCATTTTATAGCCACTTCTCTTTGTCTCTCCCTCATTTGCTACTAAAACACTAAAACGTATACTACCTGTGCAGATCTGCAGTCGGAGCAGAAAAAGATTGGGGAGGCAGGTATATCTGCAGCATGTACGTTTGTGAATAGATTTTTGTAGTACATTAGTTGTACTATTGTGGAACTGCTCAATCTACTACAAACTTCAGTTAGTGACTAGGCCCCATGTCTATAATTCTTCCTTTGCTAAATGGTTTTGTGTCACTGCAATGAAAATAGTTTCAAAGACCTCTTGTTGATAAATGGTGACTGTTCCTGGTCATTTTCACTCATCATCTTTTGTTGACTATCATATGGTGGTATCAAATTCTTCTTAATTAAATCACATATAATATCATAGGGCCCGATTCACAGAATGAATTTAAGACTCAATCCTAAACTTACTACTATTTTGGCATTCACAGAATGAATTTACTACTTTTGGTATTCACAGAAGTTAGGATTTTGTCTTAAGTTTGTCTTAAGACAAACTTAAGACAAACTTAAGACACACTTAAGACAGACTTAGGACAAAATCCTAACTTCTGTGAATACCAAAAGTAGTAAGTTCATTCTGTGAATGCCAAAAGTAGTAAGTGCATTCTGTGAATACCAAAATAGTAGTAAGTTTAGGCTTGAGTCTTAAGTTCATTCTGTGAATCGGGCCCAATGTATATGCCAGATTCACAAAGTCACTTTTGGCACCATAGCTGAAAATGACTTAATTTACACCTACTAAAAATACATAGAAGGAGTCCCGAAAGGTAGAAATGATTTTACTACTGTGAGTTTCTCTGCCATAATGGGGAAACATCTGTAGTGGCAAACGCCTAAAAAAACACGGGGAGTGGGTGGGCTTATTCTCCTAGAAAGTTTGTGAACACACACAAACTTGCTAGTTTGTTGGCAATTTACAAACATCAATTTGACCCTTCAATTCCCTGGAAATTGTTGAAATTTTACCCCAGCAAAGGGATGGAATAACTCCTTAAAGGGCAAGAATGGGCACAGGTCATTTTTAAACCTTGAGGTGTGGTTTGGGGAAAGGGTATTTCCAAGGGGAAAAATATTTTTTTCCGTGGAGAACAACAAGCAAAGATTTGAAATTGTACATTGGGCTGCATTTCCTTGTGAGTAGCCACAGTCAGTGCTTTACATGGGCAGGTACTGCCGAGTAGTGAATACCTGCACTTCTTTAATATAAAAAGGAAACTAACTGTACTTCTCAGCACGGCCACAATACATTTAATAAGACAGTACTGGCACTTCTTAGGAGCAAACAGGTACCCTAAAGAGTGAGTACCTGCACTTCTATATTTCAATTTGAAGCACTGGTCGCAGTGCGTAATTGTACAATTGTGCAGTAGAGAATGGAAGCCTGGCCAAAACAATTGTATAGTTCTAGTCACATAACTTCATTTACCTGTGCTTTAAGACTTAAATATGTGTTTTGTGCGATATAAAAACATTAGCAAATGGTGAAGTATTGTCTCACTTAACACTCCTCACTTCTGTAATGTGTTCTCATATGCACCACACACAGTACTATGTACAGTTATGCAGCCTGGTAACTGTGTAAAGTGTCTCACTTCTTCTGAGAGCTAATTCTGTGCTACATCAAACACCTAAAATAAATGTTCTACTAGTTGTGACCGCTAAATGAGCAACCACAGTCTTAGGATGGACCTAATCTCAGTGCTGATATTTTGTTATTTTTTTCAGAATGTTTTTAGAGAAACACCTTCACCGGCGTGGTACTCTTCGGCCTCAGACAAACCAATCACCGAGATGTACCCTATAGGCACAGACATCAAGCGCTGCAGACTCACTGCCACGTGGACTCGTTTGTGGTGCTGAAGAGATTCTCGAGCTTAGCGTTGACCATTGGCTGGCTTGCTATCAGCCGCATGCTGCACCATATCTTCTGTAACCTAATAGTCAATCAGCGTTTTGCTTGGCAACAATCACACTTGCGTCATTTAAAAGCAATTGGTAACACCAAATGGACATCAGCTAAGGAGACTGAGAAGTAGCAGCTCCTACCTTTGGTTAACCTTTAGTTAATCCTGCTAATGCTAGCTTCATTCTTAGAAGTCATGAAACCACCGACAGGAACAGAATTCGATCAAGGCATGTAGAGTCTTCTTTACTTCTGCATTGCATCTTCATAACTCTTCCTGTAGCCCCTCACCAGAAGATATTAGGGACTTCTGGAGCTAATGGTGGAAGAAGTCATCAACCTTGTGGTGTCCTGTGGAGTCAGAGTGCACATTATGTTAGTTCCGTGTTGATGAATCAATGTCCATGAATGAACACCAAGTCAACATTTGTGCATTATTTCATTTTAATGTTCAGATCAATCTGCCATCTGTGTTCTTTCAATGCTTGTTTTGTTACCTGTGTTCAAATTGCACTTTGATTGTAGCCATCAGCATAAGACAATTACAACATACATTGCTAAGTCTTATCTTCGTTTCTGTGTCTTCGTGATTTAATGGGTATGATAGTGCGTACTTTTCTTCCTTCAATAGAAACTCATATTTAATGAAAATTCTGATTATGAATCTGCTTTGTGAGGCAATTTTCTACTGAAACTCTTACTTGATGAACCTATTTACACCTTTTAACTAATTAAGTATTATATCACAACTACGAAGAATATCTTATAAATAACTGACAAACATTACCATCAAACCAATAATTCGTCATGGTTCAGGTGTTGATTTAGGTACACTCTTCCCCAAAAAGTTTATGATCCACAACATGAATAATAGTACATGAGGGAGTGGTTCAGTCATTCCTCAGGTATCCATCTTGGTACAATCGGGAAAGTGATGGTAGTCGCAAGTTAGGGAAGAAAGAAGCTTTATTCGAGAGTTATGGGCAAGGCCAGTTCAATTATGTGGAAATGGAGGACCAAATTATGTGGCAGGCTTGACCTTCAATGTAGATGTCTATAAGGACTCAACCTCAACCAGGAAAGATACACAAAAGCGCTTTGCAAGAGATGGCTAGGGAATTTAAGAAGCTAAATACTCATATGTGAATAACAATATAGAACAATGGAACATAAAATAACAGAAATGATGAACATGAATGCAACATATATTTCCCATAAAGGAAAATAATGTTATGGAAACACGAATATGTAAGAAATATAAGTTATAAATATATTACTTCAACAATCTCCAAAAAGGTTTCCTGACTCCAACACTGTTTTTGACCCTGGCCCTAGTAGAATCATACTCCCATGTTTCATAGAGAGAGAATACCTATAATTCATATGTGGTATGTCTTGTTATTGAGAGCCTCCCTTCCATTTTATGAGCATGAAGGTCACTATCTGTATCATCATTCCCAATGCTATTTCTATTCACTACGCAGACCATGTTGACATGCAACAAAGATTCGTTCAAAGCATTTGCTCACCAATTTCACACTTTCTTCCATCTGGGAGTGCATTTAACTTTCCATCACTAATATCAATTGACTTTAACAACTTTGATAGGTTTACCACATTGGGAGGTTCCTTTACTGGATCCTCAGGCAATCAATCTCTCAACGATTCCTATAAGAAACTTTAGGCACAGAAACCTTTTTCTTCTCCTCCTATTACTTCTTGAATATCATCTGTTTGGATGACATTCAATCTGCTACCACCACGTTTGCTTTCCGTGTTTCATTTTGTACAAAAGGTCAATCCAAATACATCATCAATTGCAAAGAGCTGCTCTTTGCAATTGATGATGTATTTGGATTGACCTTTTGGAATCACTGACATTTACTTTGAAATAAAAGATATTGGATGCCTTTACTGTTGGATCATTTGTACAAGAAGAATTTGGAAGAATCCACCTTCTAGACAACGATAAGGATTGACTGGCAAAAGCACGATACTGTTGTTGAGACATACGAATTGCGATAAACATAGTCTTTGCTTGGCTGTACCTTATGTTAAGTGATTTTGTGCTTCTTAGAATATTATTATTTCCAACTTTACTGTTTACTTTTGAAAGTGCTCAGGGAGGAATCGTTTGTTTATTAGTGAATACCCACTTTTGTGGGTGCCTTTGGGTTGTCTGGTAGCCGACCCTTTTCCACCCTTTTGAGGCACTATAAGTACATGCGACATAGCTTCTATACCCTACCTGACTGTAGTGCGCCCTGTCTAGACCTGGTTGCCAGGATTTTTTGTTTTATTATAATATTGTATGAATTCTTTCCTCTGATTGAAACCAGTTTAACACCATTATCTGTTGCAATTGTTTGAGCAAATCGTAAAAAAACTTCTAACGTGATTGGTGTGGAATTCCTTTGAACAAACTTAACTTCTGGTCGTGTTGATTGCTAATCATTTATGACCAAAGACAAAGAAGAACTCTTAGGTGAGATTGATAAAGGACCTGAATTGTCAAAAGCAACTTTCTGCTAATCATACTGTGGCCAGTTTACATGTAACTTTGGAACAATCTTATCTTTAAACAGCTTGTCTCTACAAGCACACAGTGTACAATAACTTACCCATTTGTAAGTAAACTCAGCAACACAAAGTGCTTCTGATCCTTGGGCGAAGGCATATAGCTCATTACTCATCCATCAGATAGCAGGCCAGCCCTCAAGGAGGTCATTGACATATTACAAAATATCTTCATTACATTCATCTTCAAGCCACCTTTTTTGCTGGTGTATTTTCATCCATAAAGCTGGTAACTATATCCTGTTTTTTATCATTAGCAGTATTAAGGCTGGCATCATCATACAGAGGGCTTGAGAGACAATAAGCAGAATTTGTTTCTCTTACAGGTTCATAACTCATCTTCAGCTAATCTTGCAACCTTGAACTCAATCTGACAATACGAAGTTGAGGACAAACCACCTCCCCAGACAAAGAATCGACACTAAGGGGCCCATTACGATGTCGGGCGGATTGCCTCTGCCAGGCTGGCGGTAGCCACCGCCGGCCTGGCGGAGGCAATCTGCCCGACACCGTTTCTCAAATTCCCCCCGCCATATTAGTATGGCGGGTGGACTGCGGCGGACGGAAAGACCGTCCGCCGCTTTTCCGCCCCGGTCACCTTGCGGCCGGGGCGGAAAAGGAATAATATGGTGGCGGTGTCTAACAGACACCGCCAGTCATATTACGATGGGGGGAAACAGATGCCTGCCACCATGGAAAGGCATGCAGTCTTCACTTTGGGGGCCCCCTGCGGGCCCCCAAAGTGAAGGAGGGGTGGGGGGTGCCCACGGGGGGTACCTGTGGTACCCCCCTTATTTGTATATGCAATGTAGTAGGCACCGCGCGGTGCCTGCCGCATCGTGTATGCAAATGCATGCAAGCATCCATAGCATTGTGGCGGGCGGTGCAGAGTGCACCGCCTGCCACAATGTTATGAATGAAGGATGCGGCCGCCACTGTGGCGGCCGCATCCTAATGCCACCCACGGGACCCGCGCCCTAATGGTGGGCGGTCCCAATCCACACTAGGATGACGGGCGGACAAAGTCCGCCCGTCATCCTAATGGACCACTAAGGGTTTATAATTTATCCAGTTTACACTTTTTCAAATCTAATTTTCCCAATAGATATTCACACCCTTTTTGTAAAAAATATGCATGCATTCCAGAGTTTTGGTAACATTTTCATAAACTTACTGTAATACATTCATAAACATGCAAACAAGAGAAATGTCTACAGAGGGGTGACTCTACTAATGACAATTTATGTATATAATGTGTATTTCTGATAATGCGTGTCCATTATACTCCACCTAATACAAAGAGCACCTTTCCACTCTGACTGTGAGCCTTTTTCTTCGTAGCCTTGTGCTAACTTCACTCGAAGTTTTGAAGTGTGACTCTTCGTGTTGAAAATAAACCAAAATGTCACCCTGAAACATTTGCCATGTTAGCCTATGCCCTTGCAATATGGCACAGTGCCCACTGAAAACGGGTTCTGAGGAAGCAAGTCCTAAGAACAAGTTTTTATTTGAAATAACCCATTAGGCGCAATGAAAGTTCAAGTACCCTGAAATTTGTAAGCAATTCAATCTGATGATAAGTAGCTCCTTTGCAACCGACAGTCGAAAGCACAGATGCCCCCTTCAACAAAGCTAATCACCCCGATAACATTATGCAAACAAGGTGAATGTACAACCCATGTTAGAATACAATGCTTGTAAACAAGCTGTTCTTCTCCCTTATATGCCAAAACAGCAGGCGAAAAACCACGTAGTAGATTCCACCTTTTTGATAGCATCCTTCTTCATCATTTTATCAAACCATGTAAGCCAGTCTTTCTAGACATAGATTGGCAAGCCTCGTTGTGCTTGTTTGATAGGCTGTTTTCCTTTCTTTAAATTCATACTGAGCGAAAAATCCTCTGATTATCCCAGACATTCAAAAAGTAGCTAAACAAAATTTGCTCAAAAACTGGTTTCAAAACCATTGCATTTTAGGGGGGTGTCCCACTGTAGTGATCCAGCGCTCCTAAAGAAAAACTGTCTCATAAACGCTACCCAACGCCTCAATACTCACCATTATTTATAAACACTTCAACAGGCCCATAACACCAATGAGACAATTATTGAGCAACTGAATCAAGTGACCTAATTAATCAGAACTATTCACAAACTATTTACATATTTATATACAACTGCAGTTTATCTATTCTTACCATGGTTTTATCATTAAATTAATGCACTAAGGCAAATGGATCAACTGATGGTAACTAGACCATGAACAAACAAGACCAGCTTGTTGTTTCAAAATCTATTTTATTAACTTTATTTTTCAAAGAAAGAGCATTTATTAAGAATCTTTATTTTATTAGCCAAATTAAGCAGCATAATTAATTAGACTGACAGTTCCAAAGCAAATTCAGAAAGCATGAATATTAGCAGAATTTAACAGTTTCCATTCCCTACTTTCTATTTCCCTGCCTAAATCTCGCATCACCTAAAAAGTCATTAAAATCTCCTGTCCTTACATGCCCCAAAGAGTCCAACAGCACGTCACACTCATCAGGAATCGGAAAGGGAGAAGAACGCCCTCCTGCCCATGAGGCCAGATTTTATACCTTTCTAACTAGCTAATCTTCTCAAAATTGTACACTTTTCTTTGCCACCCAGAGTTCCCATTGGCTGATTTACGACAGACCATATGATATCATCACCGTATCCAAACCAAGTCTGAGCTATTTCTTTAGCTCTATTGTCCTTTGCTTTCGTGTCATTTGGCTTCCTCGAAAATATTACAATACATTCGAGTTACAGTTCATGACTTCCTTGTCTTGCCGCTTCCTGTCCTTGAATCTTTCTTTCCAAGAGCACGTTTAGCACAACTTATTAAATTGCATTTTCTGACCAAACGTTCGTCGTGGTAAAAGTTTCCACCACTGTGCAAGGCTCTTCTGTGGACAAGCTTTTGAAACTGCATCTCTGGCAACCATTTTAACAAGCCTCAGGCCCCATACGGAAACTATTATTCAAAGAAACACAAGAAAATAATTAATTAAAGAATTGAGACCCACACTGTTACCCTCCCCCTTTACTAATTAACTGTGCTAATTATGTTACCTAGCGAGCACAAAAAGGCAGCATTATAATTACCAATCCTTTTCGAAAACTGGAACTCTTTGAACTTTTATCACAAAAGACATAACAACAAGCACACATAAAATAAGCACATGCTATCATTTAAAACAGCCACATTTAATACTGACAAAGACGATAGACAATGTTAGTTTATTATTTTTCATTCGCATTTGCAACATAAAGCATATTAATCCCGCGTGTAATCCCATAATGAATGCCCTTTTAACTAAATTGGTTAATAATTTCACCACAAACTTTGTTAATAAATATTATTTGTTACAGGAAATTAACTTCACAGGTTAGAACAACATTTTGCTCTTCACCCTGCTCCATCAACTCCCTCATCTGGGGATTTTAAAATCACCAAACAATACCCAAAAATGTATAATTTTTATATTTCAGAACATGTTTTGATCTTTCTCAAGATTAGTATTTCTATACTCTAGAACAGGGGTACTCATAGTACGGCCCGCGGGCCGCTGGCGGCCCCCCTGGCCTTAATTGGCGGCCCGCGAACCCTGTGCATGTCCTTCATTGATAAAGTTGAACATTAAACAAAGATGATGGCCGCCGGCGCATACGTTGTGAATACGTATTCACAACGTTTGCTCCTGCGGCCATCTTCTTTGCTTTTGTTTGCCTTTGATTGGACTGCGCCCCTGTGACGTCAGCCCTGGCACCCGGCGCAAAGCACAGGCCCTTTAAAAGTCAGCTGTAACTAGCGCTGTTACAGCTGACTTTTAAAGGACCTGTTAAGGAGCTTCCTGTGTCCATGGTGACGTCGACGGCCCTCTCTGCAGCTGCCCCGGAGAATCTTCATCGCATTGGAGCAGCCGGGGAGAATATTCACTTTCGTCGTGTTCCTTGCAGCAGCCCGGGAGAATCTTCACTGAAGTCCTCGCTGCCCCCAGCCACTGAGATCTTCACTACCGCCGTAAAGTCTTCTGCCTCGATAGGCAAGTTAACTATGGTCATATTGTGTTAGGGGTGGGGCTCGGGTGAGGGCACCTCAAGATGCGAGGCCCGTGCATGAAGGAGTGTGTGTGCGGGGGGGGGGCGGCGGGGGCTGGACTCCTCAGCTTTCTTTATTTATGCATTGTTCTCTCGCGCTGAATTGACCCGAAGGTGTCAGATGCCTCACAATACGAACAGAGCTGGTACATGAGAACAATTACGTGTGAACAAATTACAAAAGCAAACGTTACATTGCATGAGCCAAAAGTGACAATCGTGAGTAAACATAATACAAGAGGTAGGAAACGGTGCAATATAGGAGGAAAAAGTGACATGTGTGAAGGTTACAAAAGCGTACAAAGTACACGTCACGGTATAATACTGCAATAAATGGAGGACTTTCAAACACAATAACAAAGAACAAACGTTACTTTGGCAATGGTGGCACTTGTGCAAGTATGGAAAGCAAGCAAAATGTGAGAGGTAGCAAACAGTGTGTTACAACAGAAAAGTGACATGTGCATGTTAGAGGGGCTCTGGGGGGAGACGTGCATTTTGGAAGCATCCTTTGTCCTGTGGCCTGCAGGATAGCTACTGGGGGTGTGCGTGGGCTACACCTGAGCTCGGGGGACTGAAAGCAAACATGCTTAATTTGTGCCGGCACAGCAATGAAGCACGCTGAACAGGGGTCCGAGAATCAAATAGAAAGTGAGTGGGAGACAAGGAGGGAGAGAAAGAGATAAGGGAGAGGCGATGGAAAGGGAGGGGAGGTGACTGGGGAGGGATGGAAAGAAAGGTGAGTAAACGGAATGGAAGTGAAGATGGGGCAGTGAAATGTAGTTGGGGCAGTGAAATGAAGATGGGGCAGGGACGTGAAGATGAGGCAGGAAAATGAAGATGAGGCATTCCGACAGCCCACGATGTCCCAGACATACTGCCATGATGTGCTCCTCTGACACCTGCCCTACCCAAAATTATTTTAATTAAAATGCCCTGTGTAAAAGAAAAATATGTTTCCTTTTTTTTTAAAGATTTGCATTTCAAATAATACTAGCCAAAAACTGAAAACCTATTTCAGGGTTTCTGATGGTAAGTTTTTCTTTTGTCAAATTGTGTTTAATTAAAAAAATAGAGGTGCAGTAGCATTTGCTTCATTCTAGGGGAGGAATAATACGGAGTGGATCACAATAAGGAACTGTAAAAGGGGATTGTTTTATTGTCAAGTTAAGTGCTAAACCAGATCAACACAGGAACTCACATATGAGCAATGGGAGTGGAGTCACAGACATTACTTGCAGTAATATTAGTGAGCTACTGCTGTATTACAATATTGAAAACAGTTACTAGCCATGATGATAAAATGTAAACACATTGAGAATTTAGGCGAGTGCACCTGTGCACTTTCAGTGACTGGGCCAAAGACGGCATCAAGCTCTCAATTCATTGCAATCTTGCCAAGGCTAGACCTTTTGGCTTTGCTAATGCTTGCTTCCATGTACGTACTTTCAGCTAGCTGGAGATATTTAGGAAGCTGCATTGTTGAATTATATAACGTAATAAGCTGTAACTGGGCAATGAAATGCCAAACAATTACTAACAATTGGGATGTTTTGCTCTTTCTGGCCACACCTGACTCCTAATAAAAAATACTATAAACATGTGCTGCATGTAGTTAAATCTGCTTTGGAAATACAGCACTGTCTAGTAATGTTTTGAAACGGCAATGGTCTTTTTTTACCCCCTTTAGCCCTGCCCCCAAATGACTCCGCCCCAAATGACCCCGCCCCCACCGATGCGGCCCTCTGCCACAAACCACACTGTAAATTCGGCCCCCGTGAGAAAGTTTGTGAGTACCCATGCTCTAGAATCAGCTGTTTTCTGCAACTATCATATTGTACTCTACGAAACTCTTCTAATTCTATTTCTTTTTCTTTCTCCTCCCTTAGCTTATAAATTCTTTTCTTCTCCAAGACATGCTGTCTTCTCTTGTGTAACATACAACTTATTTTTAACAAAAGTATCACTAAAGCTATTATTATCAAGGGGAAAACTATTTTACCTATAATTGAACTACCAATTTCTTGAAACCAGTTTCTAATTGCTAAAAATCTTTTGCTCAATCGTTCTGAAAAACTCTCATCTTCTATGGGCTCTACTTCTTGATGTAATTCAGTGATGTTTCTTATATACATTTCTATATTCTTGCTTTTATCAGGAATGTACGTGCAGCAGTGTTGGACATGTAATATTCTGCAAACCCCTCCCTCTTTAGCTAGCAGGATGTCTAATGCAAGACGGTCCTGCAATACCATGGTTCTCATGGCGATAAGTTCAGTATTCACTAATTGAAAGCCACTTGCAGTGTCAGTTGATAATCTGTCAACAATTGTGGACATTTTTCTAACTTTTCCTGCGTTCAGGGTAATTCCCACCATAGGTATCAATGCACCAAATATATCTCCCAAGATTTCTGAAAAACTTTCTCTTCTATATCTATTTACACGCTTGCTAATTTCAAATGAACCATCAGCATTTCTATCCACATGAAAATTTTTAGGAAAAACGAAACCTACATAACATGTCCCGTACCAGTGGTCAGGGAGACTGTAACAAGCTTTATTCCCACAAACAAAATAAATTCCAGGGAAAATTGGATCTTTGCCCCCTTTGAATCCTCAACCCCTTATAATACGGTAAGTATCTTCACATTGACTTGCACCTACAAAGTAGTTATCATAAAGTGTATTATCTCTTCTAATACAGAATTTTCCACTAACAAGTTTATCTATGTATATTGCAACATTTACATTTCTACCATTGAGCTTCTCATCTTCAGCTTGCCAAAATTTTGATTTAGTCTGTTTTGACATCTCATTTCTTTTATAAATTGCCCTTCTCTCTTCCACCATGCTCAGAAAGGACTTTTCCGCTGCTCTCAATTTGCATGTTAAATTGTTTCCAAAGCCGTACTCATATGTGAGTTAATTAGTCACTAAGAAAAATTTCCTCATCTGTTTAGCAGGTCTCACCTTATTCAAATTATTTACAACTTTTAAATTAGCAAAGATTTCATCATAGTCTGAATAATAGAATTCCAAACGACCAGTTTGGTAAAATAAACTAGCTATTACACTACAGGTTACACGATAAGTAAGAGGAAGCATGTTATAAGTAATGCCCTTAGAAACTAAAACAGGCAATTTCACACAGACATAACAGTCTTTTGCGTCCATCACCTTTACATATTCAGATAAAAGTCTAGAAAAAGTATTACTAGAAAAATCTCCAATAGATCTATCTTGATGAATCTCTGGTTTATGATCAATAAATCTATTTGTATCAGTTTTCTCAGATTTAACCACAACTTTACTTGTCATGTTAGTTTTATACATTTCTTTATCTACACCTAAAGGAAAAATGGCAGCTAAAATTAACCAAACTAAAATAATCAAAACCACACATATTGAAGCATTTTACAACATCTTTTATGAATTGAACATCTCAAATTTTTACTAGTATAAGAATAAGCCATCTCTACTTCAAAATAAGAGCTTAACAGCTAAAAATGAAAAGAAAAATTGAAAATTACTAATATATACAAAATTACTAATATATACTCCCCACTTTTTATATATATATATATATTTTTTTTTTAACAGGTAGTCTTATTTTCTAACAGCTTTTCTTCGACCTTATGTCATACATCAAATGTGTTTTTCAGCTAACATAATTTCTTCGTCCTTGTGTCTCCTAACACAGTTTCTTCAACCTTGTGTCATTTAATCAATCAGTTCAATCATTATCACTTTCAACTTCAAACATTTCTTTTGAACTATTAACTTCTACTATTTGTGGCATTATTATGTAGGCCCACTCCGGTGACTTATATTTCTGGTTTGGTTTAATTGTTCTCTTTGCTCTACTGCTGATCAATTCTATTTTATTTTCTGCCTGATTTTTCTTACTCAAGTCTTCCTCTTTTTGACTTGTGATCTCATTCACCTGATCCTTTGCTTTATTCACTAATTTAAATTTAATACTTCCAATTTCTTTTGGCCAATTATCTCCTTTTCTTGATATTTTCTTTTTTGGCTGTGTTAAATTACATTCCACTCTCCAAGCTCTTTTTCTTGTTTTGTTCAGATTCAATTCATCAATTCAAAAAGTGCTTTATTTGAGTATTACTCATAAAAGCAGACAAACAAACATATAATTAAAAAATCAATTAAATTACATAGTCAATCAAACAAGCACATGCACGTTTTAACAATTTAAAAAACAATGACACATCATATGTACAGGTGCAAAGATCATTACCGTCGGCAAAAAGAGACCAGAGGGGTGATGTTCATAATAACAATGTAAATATCCCCAGAAAATCGTACATTAAAAAGAATTCATTACATTAAAAATCAATGTTCAAGCCAATGACACGTTGCATAAACAGAGAATAGACAAATGTCTAGCATTCTCTGGTCAGCTAAAAAACTTACAGAGAATAAATATTAGTTTAGCAGTCTCTGGCTATTTACTAAGCAATTACAGAGAATAGACAAATGTCTAGCAGTCTCTGATCAACTTGGTGGCAGTATTTAACTTGCCAGCAGTCTCTTCCTTAAAACCCATGCCCATCCCAGGTACTTTGCAATTGCAATATTGATCCATTCTTCAGTAGCAGATTTTACTATACGCAGTGCCACCATACTACTTTTTGCACCTAAATTCCTACACATAGGAGCCAACCAGGCTTGCCTTGGGGCAGAATATACTGGGCAACAAAACAGGAAATGACCTAAGGTTTCTTCTCCTACCCCACAGGCTGGACATAGCACTGCACCCCCTGATTTCCATTTAGCTGTTAGGTTACAGAGGGGGAGCGAACCTACCCTCATTTGAAATAACAATTTCCTGTCCAGGGGGTTCATTATGTAGTCCCAATACTTTTCATAAATGGGGAACATTTTAGCTTCTAGGTAGCCAGTGGTCATAGTCCCACTGTTGGTGTTAAGTAAGCTACTATTAGCTACGTGTTCACAAAATTCATCTTCACTGTCATCTGTTTCATTTATTTTCAGCTGATTCATCAATGATCAGTTTTTCTGTGTCAGATTCTTCATCAAATTCTGGTACTTCTTTACTCGGCAGCTTCACTTTGTTAGGAACAGCATCCTTATAGCTGGTACTTGGAACTTCTTCCTCTTCTTCTTGGATTACTTCCAATTCACCAGTTTCAGAATTTTCGTTCCTTCTTCCAAAGTTTCCAATCTGCTTTTCAATACTCTTCTGATCTTGATCTTGACTCACTTCTTGATCTGTATCTGATTCTGCTCCTTGATCTAACAGATCTTTGTCATTTTCTTCTTCTGAGTCTTGTATCACAATTTCATCATTTTCTTCAGTCAATGCTTCATTCGCATTTGAATATTCCAGATGTCGACTTTCTTGTCGATCTTCAGAATCTGGAATTCTTTCAGGCTCTACTTCTGAATCTGAATCAGCTGTTGCATCACCTTCGTCAGGATTCTCAGGTTCTGGCACACGTATGGTGTGACTCGCGTGAATCCACCTTTTCAATCCCTTGCACTTAACTGCATTTGTTGTGACCAAAATCACCTGTCTTGCTTTTTGCCACCTTGGTACTAGACAGTTTCTTCTTCGATGCACTTTTGTTCTCACCCAGTCTCCTGGTAACAGATCATGAGCTTGTTCTTTTTCTTTTGTGAGCACTTCAATTCCTACATGATGGAACACAGAGGTCACCACGTCAGATAGGTTTTTACAGTAATCCATAATGATACTATCATTTATGGGTAACAACTTATCAACTGGTACAAATGCTTGCCTCATGACCCTGCCCATTGATATTTCATGAGGGCTCAAACCTGTTTTCTTATCTGGAATGCTTCTCAGAGCCATCAAAACAAGTAAACCATCCTCTGCTACCAAGTAATTGATCCAGCGCTCCTAAAGAAAAACTGTCTCATAAACGCTACCTAACGCCTCAATACTCAGCATTATTTATAAACACTTCAACAGGCCCATAACACCAATGAGACAATTATTGAGCAACTGAATCAAGTGACCTAATTAATCAGAACTATTCACAAACTATTTACATATTTATATACAACTGCAGTTTATCTATTCTTACCATGGTTTTATCATTAAATTAAGTCACTAAGGCGAATGGATCAACTGATGGTAACTAGACCATGAATAAACAAGACCAGCTTGTTGTTTCAAAATCTATTTTATTAACTTTATTTTTCAAAGAAAGAGCATTTATTAAGAATCTTTATTTTATTAGCCAAATTAAGCAGCATAATTAATTAGACTGACAGTTTCAAAGCAAATTCAGAAAGCATGAATATTAGCAGAATTTAACAGTTTCCATTCCCTACTTTCTATTTCCCTGCCTAAATCTTGCATCACCTAAAAAGTCATTAAAATCTCCTGTCCTTCATGCACCAAAGAGTCCAACAGCACGTCACACTCATCAGGAATCGGAAAGCGAGAAGAACGCCCTCCTGCCCATGAGGCCAGGTTTTATACCTTTCTAACTAGCTAATCTTCTCAAAATTGTACACTTTTTTTTGCCATCCAGAGTTCCCATTGGCTGATTTACGACAGACCATATGATATCATCACCGTCTCCAAACCAAGTCCGAGCTATTTCTTTAGCTCTATTGTCCTTTGCTTTCGTGTCATTTGGCTTCCTCGAAAATGTTACAATACATTCGAGTTACAGTTCATGACTTCCTTGTCTTGGCTGTCTTGCCGCTTCCTGTCCTTGAATCTTTCTTTCCAAGAGCACGTTTAGCACAACTTATTAAATTGCATTTTCTGACCAAACTTTGGACGTGGTAAAAGTTTCCACCACTGTGCAAGGCTCTTCTGTGGACAGGCTTTTGAAACTGCATCTCTGGCAACCATTTTAACAGGCCTCAGGCCCCATACAGAAACTATTATTCAAAGAAACACAAGAAAATAATTAAGTAAAGAAGTGAGACTCACACTGTTACCCTCCCCCTTTATAATTAACTGTGTTAATTATGTTACCTAGAGAGCACAAAAAGGCAGCATTATAATTAGCAATCCTTTTCGAAAACTGGAACTCTCTGAGCTTTTATCACAAAAGAGGTAACAACAAGCACACATAAAATAAGCACATGCTATCATTTAAAACAGCTGCATTTAATACTGACAAAGATGATAGACAATGTTAGTTTATTATTTTTCATTCGCATTTGCAACATAAAGCATATTAATCCCGCGTGTAATCCCATAATGAATGCAACTTTAAACTAAATTGGTTAATAATTTCACCACAAACTTTGTTAATAAATATTATTTGTTATAGGAAATTAACTTCACAGTTTAGAACAAAATTTTGCTCTTAACGCTGCTCCATCAGTAGCATTATGAAAACAAAAAAATACCAAATATTGAAAGTGCCACTACATATTGTCTCTTAAATTCAGTGGTGTGGATAGACCATTTACCGATCGTGGCAGTACGTGCCTCTGCAGCCCTGCGACGGCCACAGGTAGGAGCAGCGGGGGAACGTGCTGATGATCCCTGCGTTTGCCGCCCCTCACCGGCCGCAGGTAAGAGAGAGGGGGTCCGTCACCCCCAAAACCTGTGCCGCCCGGGGCACACCACCAACCTCACCCTGCCCTTTTGCTATGCCACTGCTTAAATTCTATAGTAGTACATGGGAGTTTTTAACATTACTAGGAGAAAGAAAGTTATTGATTTCTGCTTGTCACTTTTAGCTTCTGTTTATGCTTATGATAATTTTCTCTTGCTAGAGGCTAGATTCGAGCAGAAAATGTCTTGCAGGAACTGTAAAAACTGGATGTGTGCTGGAGCATTATGCTCTGCAAAAGGAGACCTTCCAATGTTCACTGTATGACTCTCGGAACTGTATCATCAGTACACTGACCAGGTAACTCCAGTGCCTTTTCTATGTGATGGCATACCTTGCACATGATTTTAATGCAGATTACTGCCCACACTGTACCCCTGTAGAAGCATAACTTCCTCCAGAATTACAAATATTATCCATGAAAGGAATTAAGCAATTTCATATGCCCCTGGTTACAATATATCAAGTAGAAGAGTGTGCAATTCATACAACCCATTAAAATTGAATTGTCCAAATATAACTTCTGTACCTACGTGCACAGTCTAGACAGTGTAATATGTGTCAGATATTATATGAGCATCACCTATATAAACAAATATGACAAAATCCAATGCTCTTTTCCTCTTTGTGTGTACAGCAAAGTTGTAGTTGGCAATTCATTTTATGCGTTCATCACAAGTAACTAAATTCAATATGAGGTATAACAGAGAACAGAATATTACACAGAAGTAAAATAGACTAAAGGTGATGAATGTATCTCCCTAGACCTTCAGGCCCCTTAATCCTTTGAGCCTCAGAGAATAATAATAATAATATTAATAAAATAGTACTTTTATAAAGCGCAACAGCTACCTCAGACAGAGATGTCCCCGCGGTATCGCAGGCAAGCAGTAAAGATAGAAACTCGAGAGTCTGACTCTGGTTGAATAGCCAGGTCTTCGGGGCTTTCCTGAACTCAAATTCTGATTGCATTAACCAAAGTTTAACTGGAAGAGAGTTCCATAGTCTGCTCATAACCACAGTGAAGGATCTATCCCTGATGCGTGCCTTAGCATATTGAGGCACGCAGAGCAAATTCTAGGAGTTCGATCTTAGCAAGCGTTTTTTAAGGTAGGGGCAGATATGTTTCCTAATGTAGCTCGGACAGTTGCCTCTCAGAGACCTAAAAGCTACCATCAGTGATTTGAATTCAATTCGT
The DNA here is from genome assembly GCF_964263255.1 of Lissotriton vulgaris. NCBI lineage: Eukaryota > Metazoa > Chordata > Amphibia > Caudata > Salamandridae > Lissotriton > Lissotriton vulgaris. Next base: position 1,429,014,573 of record NC_141696.1, on the reverse strand, counting down.
TTGGCTCCCAGTAGCCAGTGAAGCTGTTTGATTTGCATAGAGATGTGATGTCTAAAAAGTACTCTTCTGATCAATCTCACAGCCGCATTTTGCACCACCTGCAATCTCTTCAGATGTGCGGGCAGCCCCAAGTAGAGACTATTTGCATAATCCAGCCTCAATGTCACTAATGCGTGAACAATGGATCTGCAACTTCTCATCAGCAATATGTGTAGGAATTTTCTCAGGCTTCTCAGTATACCGAAACAAGAGGATGCCATGTGAAGTATTTGAGTTAAGAACATCAGGTCAGATTCCCATTTTACGCCCTGGTTTTTTTCTGTGGTTGAGGGGCAGGGGGGGAAGTCTCATTCGTCCAGCCACCACAGTTCGTCTGATTGGAGGGGGAAATGCCTTGCCAAAAAACAGAACCTAAATTTTTTCTGCATTTAGTTTTAATTTGTTGTTCATTTGATTTGATTTGATTTTTGAATGTGTAGAGTGCAGCAGTTACCCGAGGGCGTCAAGAAGCTAGACTACCGTCCAGAAACAGAGTCCCTAAGAGAGGGTGATAGCAGGGTGGCTGCATGCAAATTAGACAAGTTTTTAGGGCATTTCTAAAAGGGAGGGGCTGGGAATTGCCTTCTATTTTTTTTGGCAGGGTATTCCAGAGCTTACTGGTGGCCATAGAGAAGGCTCTGTCGCCCCATCTCTTCCTTACTGTTCTGTGTACGTGGAGATGTAGATTAGAAGATTTGCGAAGGGATCTGCCAGGGAGTACCAAGAGAACATGGATTTTAGCCTCGTAGGGTAGGGGAGATAGAGAGCCTTATGGACCATACATAAAGATTTGTTGCTGATGTGCTTGTTAATAGTAAGCCAGTGTAGGGTTTTCAGTCCCTTTGCCACAGAATGTCGTTTGGGAATGTCCAGAACCAGTCTAGCAGGGGCATTCTGTACTAGCTGAAGTTTGTGCTGTACTTTATTGTTCGAGTGTAGGTAGAGTGAATTGCAAAAATCTAACATCTGGACATTACCAGGGCGAGGTTGAGCTGCTTGCGTGCAGGGAGCGCGATAAAGGGAAAAAAAATCAACATCCTTAAGATCCAGGTGCAGGTGGAGACAGTAGGGTTAGTTTAAGGTTTGAAATGAAGGTCAAGGTCCATCTGAACTCCCAGGTTCTTGGCCTTGTTTCCCAGAGAAGGACACATTCCTAAAGAATGAGGCCAGCAACTGTTGTTCCAGCTTGTTACCCCTGGGCCAAAGACCATCACCTCCGTCTTGTCCCCATTCAATTTTAAGAAGTTGGTAGACATCCATTCTGCCACCTTATATACATCATCAAATATTCTCAGCCATCGATCCTGAATTCTTAGGAATTGTCACCATGATCTGTGTGTCATCAGTGTATGACACTACCTCCATTCTGCAGGAGAGAATGTTGTTAGCTAGGGGTGCCACATGAATATTAAAAAGAGTGGGGCTTAGAGCGGAGCCCTGAGGAACTCCACACGGCAGGGAGAAAGCTTCAGAATAGAAGTGCTGAAGCTTCATCTTTTGAGATTGTTCACCTAGAAAAGAGGACAGAAGGGCTAAGGCTTGATGTTTGATACCCAGTGCTTGGAGTCTGTCCGACTGCAGCAGGGTAGGAGAGATGGTATTGAATGCTTCCGACAGATCCAGAAGTATAAGCAGCAGTCCCTGTCCTTCATCCACTCGGCATCTAATATTGTCCTTGGCTGAGATTAATGCTGTTTCTGCCCCATGATATTTCCTAAAGTCAAACTGGGAGTCGTTGAACCAGTGTTGTTGTTCAGCAGTCTCCATCAGCTGAATATTAAGATGCATTGCCGGAACCTTAGCTCAGCTGGATATGTCCATCAGGTATCCCCTAAATCTGGCAAAGGATTTAGCTGAATGGTCCTTGAAGGAGAATACCAGCTGGGTGTTGTCCACGTATGTACTAGCTTTTATTTCCCATTTGGCAATAAGCAAGAAGAGGGGAGCCAGAAGTACGTTAAAAAGTAAAGGGCTCAGTGCCGAGCCCTGTGGGACCCCACACCGTAAAGATTTGGCTTCTGACTTAAAAGGATGAAGAGTGACCCTTTGCATGCTGACACTCAGATAGGACTTTAGCCAAGCCAGAGCCATCCCTTCTACTCCCACACTTTTAAGCCTGGCAAGTAGAAATAAGTGATCCACCATATCAAAGGCGTAGACAGGTCCAGCAGCACTAAAAAAGCTGAGGCTCCTGTGTCCAACGACATTCTTTTAGACTCTGCCACCTCCAGCAGAGCTATCTCAGTGCTGAAGTCCACTCGAAAACCAGACTGTGTTTTGTGTAAAAAGCCACGTCTGTCAATGAAATTGGTCATTTGACGTTGGACCAATTTTTCCAGCATCTTCGCAGGAGCTGGCAGAAGTGAGATCGTGAGGTAGTTGTTTGGTTCACCCGGATCAGCATTGGCTTCTTCAAGAGAGGCAGGAGCATGGCGTGTTTCCATGTCTGCAGAAAGATGCAAGTGGCAAGTGAGCTGTTCCGTAAGTGGTTTAGGGTGAGATTAATAATGTGGGCCAGTGCTCTCCACAGTTTTGGGGGGCATGGATCTTCTAGGGACCCTGATTTGCAACTCATAATCTCTGCCAAGGATTCCTGTTGAGCGATAGAGGGAAATTTTGAGAGGGAAAGCTCCCCAGCGTGGGTTTCCATAGTTTCAGATTCGGTAGTTTCCATTCTAGTCATGAAAGCATCATAGACCTTCAAGATTTTTTCCTCAAAGAAATACAACAGTTTAGCACACAATTTTTTACTGTTCATGGGGGCGCACCAAAATAGAAGTCCAAGAAGAAATAAGTAGAAAAATGTTCTTTATTTATCTTTCTCCATTTAAAATACACGTCATCAGTAAAATATGTCACGAGTTCAGCCAACGCGTTTCACTCCCTACCAAGGAGTTTCTTCAGGGCGCTGCAAATCTTTTTGGTGTGTTGCGTTCAGGGGTTCCTTCTATAATCACGCTCGTTTTTTAATGCCATTCATATGTTCACTCCGGCATAGTTCTTAAAAATATGCAGTATCTGTCTTCCCTTATCTTTTCACGTTTTCATGGACTTAATGTATCTTGTCCACAAATCGGTTCCGGTAATCCACTGTATTTACCCGTCCCTGGCCGTATTCGTTCAAGGTAGTTGCGGTACTGTATTAGGAGACGTTCGGTTTCAGCGTCTCGGCATGGCTGGTTCCAAACCAGCCATGCCGAGACGCTGAAACCGAACGTCTCCTAATACAGTACCGCAACTACCTTGAACGAATACGACCAGGGACGGGTAAATTCAGTGGATTACCGGAACCGATTTGTGGACAAGATACATTAAGTCCATGAAAACGTGAAAAGATAAGGGAAGACAGATACTGCATATTTCTAAGAACTATGCCGGAGTGAACATATGAATGGCATTAAAAAACGAGTGTGATTATAGAAGGAACCCCTGAACGCAACACACCAAAAAGATTTGCAGCGCCCTGAAGAAACTCCTTGGTAGGGAAAGAAACGCGTTGGCTGAACTCGTGACATATTTTACTGATGGCGTGTATTTTAAATGGACAAAGATAATAAAAGAACATTTTTCTACTTATTTCTTCTTGGACTTCTATTTTGGTGCGCCCCCATGAACAGTAAAAAATTGTTTAATTGATCTGGAGAGCACAGCGACGCCAAACAGCAGCTGGTGTCGGGGTTGGCAGCACAAAGAAAAAATATACTCAAAACATTGATTCATTGGAACTGGAGTTTAGGTGCGGCACTTTAAGGTCCGCTGCTGCTTTTTCGTACAAACATTTACTAGTTTAGCACACAATAACGGCTATGGTGGTATCCTAATTTCAAGTGCTATTGGTTTAGTAAAAGAGCTAACAATCCTAAAAATGTCTTTGCAGGAGTTCTCCCGCTGTGTTAATTTGATTTACGAAGTAGTCTCTTCTAGCAGCCCTCATCAATTTATGAAGTTCTTTTAGAGCTTCCTTGTGGATCAATTTAGCCAAAGGACAATATTCTTTCCTCCAGAGGAGATGGAGAGTTTCTGGGGATCCGCCTAGCCTACCTGGGGCTAAGTTGTCCAAGGCGGCAGAGATCCACCAGGTCAGGTCATTCGAATCAGTGTTAGGGTCAGTGGGGAGTTAAGGTTGACTTTTCAACACTACTGTCCTTAAGGATTCCCGCGTCAGCTATTTCCAGTTCCTTTTAGGCATGTTATTAGTTTTACCACCAAGCTGTGGCATTTCTCTAATACATGAGAAAGGAACTAAGAAGTGATCTGTTCATGCCATTTGCTGTGGGGGCTTAAGGACCAGGGATGGGATATTTGAGAAAAACAGATCCAAGATGTTGCCCACACGGTGGGTAGGGGAGATTACATGCTGAGTGAGATTATCCCCTCATGTGACATCATCAGCTGAGATGCATGAGTACAGTCGGGGTCTCAAATATGTAAATTAAAGTCTCCTAGGACCGTGTAGTTTGCGTAGTGTAGGGACTTCTGCTCAATGAAATTGCAGAGATCTAAAGTTAGGCTGAGAGCGCATCCAGGGGGTCTGTAGAATGTGGTGAATGCAGCCCTCAGTATGAGTGGGAAGCCACAGTTCAGGAGTGGAAATGTGGCAGTGCTCTCCATACTTGATGGGTAATAGCAGCAGAATGCGAGTAAGTGATGAAACAGGAGGGATGAAGGCTCATGTCAGTGGCTAGGCAGGGTTGATCCCGCTCCAGGGACAAAAATCTGCCCAGAGCCGGTAAATGAAAGAAAAGGCATGAACAGGTAAGACAGTCCCACCCAGGAGCTGGGTTTTAAGATTATCTAAAGGAGACAGCAAGAGACAACACAGGATTTTGATGGTAATTCTAGAAGATTGAGATGGGTGGCAGATAGCCCGAGAGGCAGCCCAACACCAAGACGAATCAACGCCTAAAGGTGGGTGCCTGTGCCATGGGCAGGGTTCTTGCTATCATGGGAAAATGTAATGATCCATGGTCTGCTGTCACCTCTTCCCACTTGACGAGAGCAGTAAAGGGATACTTTGAACTGCCAGGTAGTGTCTACATTCAGGAGAGAAAAATGCTGGCAGTGTTGGTGCCATGAGAAGAAAGTGTTTGCATTCCACTTAGAGAAAGGCTTTGCATCTTTGCCGGGCACCCTACGCCAGACTCTGTGTTCAGTCAAGAGATCTGCATGCCCCATGAAGCCACAGGACTCCCACTAGGTTTGTGAGTGGAGGCGACCCAGGTATAAGTTCCTAATGGCCCAGAACATTCTTGCTAGGCAATTCCAATTCACTGTTGCTGCAGCCAGAGCCATGTTGCCACAGTTAAGGAAAACCTGCTAAACTGCTGAGAAATTATTCAACAAAAACTGATCTGGGTATAGAAAGTTCATAGAAAACCATTTATGTTTGTGTATCTAATGATTTATAAAGTCATATTTTTGCACACCTTGTTATACAGCTTGAGGAGCATAAAGTATCCTCATCCCTTGAAAGACTTTGAAAATGTTTCTTTTTGAAAATATACGTTGTATAAATGTATCATCATAGATTCAGAAGGTGATTGCTTTTTCCACAGGTGAACTCTATAATTCCAATGCGTATTTGCTACACTGAAATTTATGAAATCATCATCTTGAATTTACTCAGCGCCTTGAGACCCTCACGAGTGAGTAGCGCACTTTATAAATCCCCTGATTGATTGAATGATTGACTTTGAATAAAAACAATAATCCTATAAGGCAGAAGGTAGTTCTCTGCAGTAAGGCAAGCACAATAGCACTGAACACGTTTAACATACATTTTATATATGCCATTGTGTCTCAGCTCCAGGCAAACTCAAAGTTCTATCAACTTTAGAGTTGGAAACACAGAGATATCATATGTGATAAAAGATATTAGACAGCAAAGAGCTCTTCCGCTTCATAAAAGAACTCTCCAATCCCGACGCCAGCGCCAACAATATCCCACCCACACAAGAACTGTGCGACTCACTGGCCATCTTCTTCCACTGCAAGATCACTGACATCCACGACAGCTTCAACTCCACGACCGCAACAACGATGCACGACCACCACCCCCGCGATCACCAACAGCGCCAACCACCTAACCTCCTGGACCAACACCGACGACGACAAGACATGCAAGATCATGAACTCCATCCACTCAGGATCTCCATCAGACCCATGCCCACACCACGTATTCATCAAAGCAGATGTGGCAATCGCACCCCAACTACGGAAGGTCATCAACATCTCCTTCGAAAAAGTGACATTTCCGGAAAGCTGGAAGCACGCCGAAATCAACACCCTCCTCAAAAAGCCAAAGGCGGACCCCAAGGACCTCAAGAACTTCGGACCCATCTCCCTGCTCCCGTTCCCGGCAAAGGTCATCGAGAAAATCATCAACATTCAACTGACCCGCCACCTCGAAGACAACAACATCCTGGACCCGTCCCAATCCGGATTCAGACGAAACCACAGCACCGAGACAGCCCTCATCGCCGCCACAGACGACATCAGACGCCAACTCGACAATGGCGAAACATCAGCCCTCATCCTCCTGAACCTGTCAGCCGCATTGGACACGGTCTGCCACCGCACCCTAAAGACACGCCTCCAAGAAGCCGGAATCCGAGAGAAGGCCCTTGACTGGACCATGTCCTTCCTCTCCGGCAGAACCCAAAGCGTCCGCCTCCCACCTTTCCGATCAGAAGCCACCGACATCATCTGCGGCATCCCCCAGGGCTCATCCCTCAGCCCGACACTGTCCAACATATACATGGCCCCCCCGCACAAGTGGCCCGCCACCACAACCTCAACATCATCTCCTACGCCGACGACACCCAGTTCATCCTCTCCCTCACCATGGACCCCCACACCGCCAAAACCAACATTCACGAGGGCATGAAGGCCATCGCCGACTGGATGAGGAGCAACCGTCTGAAACTGAACTCAGACAAGACGGAGGTCCTCATCCTCGGACTCACCCCGTCAGCCTGGGACGACTCCTGGTGGCCGACCGCTCTCGGGACAGCACCGACACCAACCGACCACGCACGCAACCTAGGATTCATCCTCGACTCCTCCCTCTCCATGTCCAAGCAAGTCAACGCCGTCTCCTCCTCCTGCTACAACACCCTACGCTTGCTACGCCGGATCTACGAATGGATCCCGACCGAAACAAGAAGAACAGTGACACAGGCCCTAGTCAGCAGCAGACTGGACTACGGCAACGCACTCTACGCAGGAATCCCAGCCGAACACCAACGGCGTCTACAACGCATCCAAAACGCCTCCGTCCGACTGATCGTCAACGCCCCCTGCCGCAGCCACATCACCCCCCTCCTGAGAGACCTGCACTGGCTCCCCATCGACAAGAGGATAACCTTCAAGCTCCTCACCCACGCACACAAAGCACTCCACAATGCCGGACCAGCCTACCTGAACAGCAGACTCAGCATCTACACCCCCATCCGCCAGCTACACTCCGCCAGCCTCACCCTCGCAGATGTCCCCCGCATCCAGCGTACGACCGCTGGCGGCAGATTCTTCTCTTACCTCACCGCCAAAGCCTGGAACACCCTCCCAACCAACCTTCGTCAGACCCAAAACCTACTCGCCTTCAGAAGACTTCTCAAGACCTGGCTCTTCGAGCAGTAGCGGCTCCCTTCCTCCCCCCCCAACCCCTCCTCAGCGCCTTGAGACCCTCACGGGTAGGTAGCGTGCTTTACAAGTACCCTGATTGATTGATTGATTGGAGCAAGGTTGGAATCATCAAAGAGACATGGCGAGAGACATCACAGGAATTATAATTGTTTTATTAATTTGGAAGGTGTGGGCCCTATCATCTTAATAAACCCAATCTGGTAAAGTCAAGCACAGTTCTTAGAGAATATCTGCTCATCCCCTGGTACCCATGACACAGGCAGCAGGCAATCCCTAGAGAAATGTGAGTTATTTTCAAGCACTATAAATAACATAACACAAAAAAAGTACAAACAATTTTATAAAAATAGAGAACCATTTAAAGAGCAAAAAGACATCAAGATCATCATATTTTAATAATGGGAACTAAAGATACGAATTTTACACACTTAATGGCATAAGTGGCTAGAAAAAGGTGTCATTGAAAAACAATAGCTCACAGTTGACAAGGACTTAGGTGTCCACATTGTAGTGGCTTGTTTTCTGGTTAAGGGAGGACATGGCATGGCAGGTTGGGCTGGACAGTTCGTTCCCATGGGGAGCAGGGTCAAGGCTGATTTGCATATGGCTAGGTCCTACCTGGGGTGGCATGGTGAACAAAAAAGACAATGAATTTAACCTAGATCTAAGACTGGGGTGAATGTTTGACAAAGTTCAGAATTCCAGCCATACTCTTTTTGTGTTGCTACAATTGCCCTAAGTGGGAAGGATATGCCCTGGCATGGGTACCATGATTGATATGCCACTTGTTTTAATCTAGCCTCGGTGATGAGGGGTAATACCCCAAAACTGTCCCAGGAGGCTTTAGTTCAGGGAGAACCTGCCCTCATAGTTCGGGCTGGACTGTTCAAATGGGGAGCAAGGTCAAGACTGATTTGGATATGGCTGGGTCCAAACAGGGGTTGCATGGTGAGCACAAAAAATATGGATTTAACCCAGATCAATGACTGGGGTGAATGTTTGACAATGTTCAGCATTCTGTTCATTATCTTTCTGTGTTGCTATAGTCACCCTAAGTGGGAAGAGTATGCCCAGATATGGTTCCCATGCTCGCTGTGCCACTGAATTCAAGCTAGCTTGCCTGGTGAGGGGTGATACCCCAAAACCAGTCCCAGGATGCTTGTTTTCTGGTCAAAGGAGGACAGGGCTGGAAGTTCCGGCTGGACTGTTCCCATGGGGAGCTGGGTCAAGACTGATGTGAATATGGCTGGGTCCAAACTGAGATGGCATGGTGAGCAAGAAACCAATGGATTTAACACAAATCTGTGACTCAAAGTGAATGTTTGAAAATGTTCAGCATTCCGTCCATCATCTTTTTGTGTTGCTAGAGAATATCGAGGACAGAATATTGAGGAACAAAATATTGGAAGGTAAGTGTATATATAGAAGTATAGATTTATTATTCCTAACTCCTCTTCTACGCACCTTTATAATACCAGATGAATACATTTATGTAGAGATAGGTATAGAAAACCTAGACTTACTTACCAGTTGATATTTGTTTCCGATACTTCGTCCTCAATATTCTATCCCTCTAATATTATGGTTTCGATATTCAGGGGGCATACCTATATGGTATGTGATTTTCAATTCAATTCTCTAGTCCTAGCACTTATAGTGTAATAAACACGCCAGTGGCTCTACAGATATAGCAAACAAAGTGTGGGGTAAAGGGCATCTCTGTCTGGCTTCTCTCTCAATCAGCCAGAGTTCTGAGAACATGTGGCCAGGGTAGACTCTAGCCATTGGGGAGTAATATGGCAAACAACTTTCATATAGTCTACTCCTATGCCATTTAACTGAGTACCTGAGTATTTTTTTTAAGTTTAGTAAAGTTTTATTTTGTTTAAGAAGAATAGTACAGCATAATATAACAGTATGGCAAAAAACAGAACCAATATGAGAAAACCATGTGTGAGGAATGGAGATGAAAAATGGTTCAGATAAAATATGAAAAGGAAGAAAATGGATAAAAGAAAGAAAGAGAAAAAAAGAAAAGAAAAAAGAGGGGGAAAGAGAAAGAGGAAGAGAGGATTAGGGAGGGGGATAGGAGGATAAGAAGGTAGAGAAAGGTAGCCAGATAAGGTCAGATTTAATTTTCAAAGAGACAGAAGAAGAAGATGCAATTGCAATTCTGTGCTCATCACATATGAAGTTCCACCATGTATGCACAGACAATTTAGTGTTATCCTTCCAGCAAGACAAAATTACTTTGAAAGCTGTTGCAATGAAAAGATCAAATAATTTAGCATTATACGAGTGTAAGTCCAGAACATCAGATAGAGAACCTAAAAAAGTGTACAACGGTGAAAACGGTTCAGAAAATTGAAAAATACGCATGCAATAATCCAAAACTGAGCTCCAAAAAGTAAGAACAGAGGGGCAATCAAACAAGAGGTGTTTGAGTGTGCCAGGGTGGGAGGAACAGGACCAACAAAGGGGGGAGGAGGAAGGGGAGAATTTAGTTATGCTTACAGGGGTAATAAGAGCTCTATGGTAAAGAAAAAAAAGTGACTGAGCAATACGAGCTGAAATCGAAGTCTTAAACAATTTACACCATAAGCGATCCCATACATCAACAGATAACGAGAAAGATAAATCAGTTTCCCAAACAGTTTCAGTAATTGTTTTAGGTCTAATGCTAACATTCTCTAATAACAGTTTATAAATTAGAGCTGCTTTGGGGATTTGTTGAGGAAACATAGGATATAGAGGAGTGGTAGGAGTAAGGGAAGGAAGGAGATCAAAAGTAGGAAGGGTAGATAGGTGAGATAAAATGGCAGAAGTAATGATGTCATATTCTTTGCGAAAATGTACAGGTAAATCAAACATAGTTTGCATTACATCAAATGAAATAATGGAGGAATCAGAGAAAAATTGGTATACAAACATAATATCCTTTTCTTTCCAATACTTGAAATAAAAAGATTTACCCTTGTACTTAAGGTATTTGTTATACCATACCCTAGAAGAAAGAAAAGTTTGTAAGGGGGACGAGTCTTTCGAGAATACATTGTGCAGTAGAGTATGTGAGTATTTCAGTACAGGGTGTGTAGTCAAGAATGAACAATTTGACATGAAAAGAGATTGTTGGAAAGTGAAATCTTTTAACAAGGACCGTTCTACAGCAATCCATCTGGGCAGAGGGATATCATTGAAATCGAACGCCAATGAGAAGGCTTGTTTTATTAAAAAGGCAGAATGGTACGATTGGAAATCAGGAAAGCGAACCCCACCTTCAGATTTTGGGCGTATAAGTTTATGTAAGGCAATACGAGGTCTTTTATTATTCCACAGAAATTTGGAGCAGATGGAGTTCAGCCGATTGAAATACAATTTAGGGATTTTCACAGGAAGCATGGATACAGTGTATAAAATATGTGGGGAAATCATCATTTTGATGGTGTCTAAACGACCCCACCATGAAAGGAAAAGAGGAGACCATAATTGAAGGAGCGATTGAATTTTTTGAGTAAGGGAGGTAAAGGTCAGTTTGAGTGTTTCACGTAAGGTAGAGGAGAACCAAATACCCAAGTATTTGATCTTGGAGGGACACCATGCAAAATCAGTTGATGCAAACATATATTGGTAACAAGATGAGTTGAGGGGTAGGACCTCCGTTTTAGAGAGATTAAGTTTATAACCAGAAACAGAGGAGTATAAGCGGACTTCTTCTAAAAATGGAGGAAGGGAAGAGACAGGTTTAGCCATGTAAACCAGGACATAATCGGCATATGCTGAGATTTTTGTCTCAATCGATGACTGTTTGAACCCATGAATTAGGGGGTTAGAGCGGATTTTAATGAGGAAGGGTTCAAGGCAAAGAATAAAAAGTAAAGGGGAAAGAGGGCAGCCTTGTCTCGTTCCTCTGGATAAGGGGAAAAATTTTGAGAATTGATTATTAACAAAAACACTGGCACGGGGAGCAGAATAAAGTAGTTTAACTAAGGAAATGAAGTGGGGACCAAACCCAAACCATTGTAATGATTTAAACATGAATTTCCAATTAATTCGGTCAAACGCTTTCTCAGCGTCCAGGGATAAGGCAGCTAGGGGGGCTTTAAATTGTTTACTGTGGGAAATAATATTGGCAAAAACACGGGCATTGTCAGCAGCAAGTCTACCTTTCACAAAGCCAACTTGATCAGTGGTGATTAGTAGAGGAATAAGGGATTCGAGGCGGGACGCTAAAATTTTGGCAAAAATTTTACAATCGTAATTAATTAGGGAGATGGGACGATAGTTTTTACACAGGGAGTGGTCTTTGTCAGGTTTGGGGATTATGATTATCAGGGTATCCAAAAATGAGCCAGAGGCTTTAGCATTTGCAATAAAGGAGTTAAAAAGTTGTAAAAGATGGGGGACAAAAATAGAGTGCATGTTGGCGTAAAATTCAATTGGGAGACCATCTGGACCAGGGGCTTTCGCTTTCTTGAGGGAGGTAATTGCCTTGAGAATTTCCTGAGGGGTAATTTCAGACTCTAGTTGATGAAATTCGGTAGGGAGAGATGGGGGAGGAGGAAGGTCTTTGAAGAAGCGGGAGAGGTCATCATCATCAGGGTGCGTATCATCAGTATACAGGAGTTTATAGTAGTTATGAAATACTTGTGCAATATCTTCATCAGAGGAAACCGTTGTGTTGGTTACTTCATTGAGAATAGAGCCAATTGATTTTCGCTCAGATTTAATTTTGAGATAGTTTGCTAGCATTTTCCCCGCTTTATTCTGACCCCCATGAAATTTAGATTTAACCTTCAAGAGGGTGTTACAAGCTTCAACTGTGGCAATTTGATTGAGTTCAGATTTGGCTTTGATAAGTTGGAGGAGAGCGTCAGGATTCTTGGACGAAAAGTAAGAGTGTTCTAGGGTCTTAATGTTGGAGAGTTGGGCGGTGTATCTGTCTCGGTTGAGTTTCTTTTTCCTAGATACATAAGAAATTGTGAAACCTCGTAAAGCAGCTTTAAAGGCATCCCAATTATTAGAAACTGACGTTTCGTGGGGTAAATTGAGGGAGAAGTATTCAGAGATGAAACCTTTAACTTTAGACATAAATACAGAATCGGAGAGAAGGACAGTGTTAAATTTCCATCGATTGAAAGAGGAGGAGGTTTGGGCCAGGTCAAAAGTGGCATAAACAGGTGCATGATCCGAGAGAAAAATAGAACCAATTTCGGATTTCTGAATCGCAGGGAGAAGGGATTTGCTGACAAGAATATAATCAATCCTGGACCGGGTGTGGTGAACATTAGAGTAGAATGTATATTCGAGTGAGTTCGGATTGCATGTTTTCCACACATCGAAAAGGGGACGTGAAGCAATGGCTGATTGGAAGGATTTATGTGTCTTATCAGGCTGGAATTTGGAGGAAGATAGTCTATCTGAAAAGGGGTCTAACCATTGGTTAAGGTCACCAGCTAAGACAATGTTAGGGCAGTCAATGGAGGAGATGAGGATTTTGACGTCAGTCCAAAATTTAGGGTCTGGTCGGACAGGGCCATAAATATTGAGGAGCACCATAGTTTTGTTTTGTATAGTCACTTTTGACATAACCCAACGACCTTCATCATCCGATTGAGAAGAAAGAATTTGAACATCCAAACCTTTGCGAAATAATATAGCAACACCACCTTTTTTATCAATAGCAGGAGAAAATACAACTTGACCCACCCATGCCCTCTTAAGTTTCAACGATTCGACATCTGTACAATGAGTTTCTTGGAGAAAAGCAATCTGAGCATTTAACTTGGATAAATGGGACAATACCTTTTGACGTTTAACAGGGTTGCCAAGACCACGAACATTCCATGTTACAAAGTTACACATGATGGAAGGCAAGGGAGGAGGGTAACAACTGGGTCCAATACACTGCAGGTAAGGAACTACAAGGAGAGACAATGGAGACAAACATGTTAGAAATTAGAATCAAATACAAAATATGAACAAAGGCAAGACAAATCGGGTAAATATAAAAGAAACAATAGACGAAGAAGCATCACAGTCATGAGGAAAAGCGAAGAGGAACAATGAGAAGTACTGGAGTTAATAATAAGAAAGGAAATAAGAGATACAAAGAAGAGAACGGAACATAAATGAGCAAGGGAAAAACATGAATGGCCTGTGAAAAGAAGAAGAAAAAGAAATGAAAGAAAAAGAAGGAAATAGATAAGAAACAGATCAAGGCAAAGACGCCAGATCTGAGAAAAAAGAGAATACCTAGATAGTAGGAGCATGGAGACGCCAACGCGGGCGCCTACCCTACAGAGCGAGGAAAACGCGGGAATAGAGATAGGATATAATCAACAAGAAGAAAAGTCGTAGCGAATAATGACAAGAAGGAGACCGGGACAAGGCCACAACAGTCGTCAAGACAGAAGATAGGTGAATGCAGAAAATAGAAAAGAGTTATTTTCAGTCATTAGTGTCCATCGTGGAAGTAGAGACGGTTTGGAGATACTCTCGAAGCTTCTGTGGATCATCAAAGGTACGGGAACGACCATTGTGGGTTATTTTGCAGAGACAAGGATGTAGGATTCCATATTGAATGCTCAATTCCCTCATACGTGGACGCAGATTAAGGAACTCCTTGCGACGTGCATTCGTAGCATTCGATAAGTCCTGGGCTATAAAGATGGTGTGGCCCGACCAAATGAGGCGACGTTTTGATCTTGCAGCTTTAAGAACAGTCATCAATTCAGTGAATTCAAGAAAAAGCAGGATAATACCTCTAGGTTTTGTCGGGTTAGACGTTGGACGTCCCAAACGATGAGCACGCTGTATGTTTAGAGGAGTAGATTCTGGTTGGAGTTCCAAAAGTTCGTAGAGGAATTTGCGGATGAAGGACACCATATCGCCCTCCCCAAGGGACTCCGGAACACCATAAATACGGAGGTTATTCCTCCTGTTACGATTTTCAAGGTCCTCTGTGTGAAGTTTCAACTGCTGTATCTCCTTTTAAAGAATAGGAATTTTCGTAGAGACATCCTGGACGTCACTGATGCGTTGTTCTAGTTGCAGGACTTTGTTTTCCATGACGACCCATCTATCTTCTATCTGCTTGAGCTTCTCATTAGTTGCCACCATGAAAGGTTGTAAGCCACGAACCTCTTCTAGAATAGAATCCAGCACGGGGTTCTGAGAGGTGCGAATTGGAGATGGAGGGTCATTCTTAAGGCGTTTTGGTTTGGTTCCGGTGACAGACGATCTCGCATGGCCTGCGTCCTGAGACATGATGCCAACAGAGGGGCAAACTAGGAGGACCGCAGGGAAGGAAGCCACACCGCAATAGTAAAAGTGTTGAGACCCTATATGTAGAGGTATAAGAAGTACTGGAAAGAAGAGGTCATATAAGAGGTAACACGTAGCAATGGAGAAGCAATACCTCAAACCTACATGACGTGCGTCGAGATGCAGCAAAAATCAATTCCATGCGTAGCCAAAAAAAAACCATCCAGGAATATGGCATCAAAGAAACAGCAAAGCGTCCATGAAATATGGGACCCAAGGGAATTATTTGATGTTCCACGAAGGATTAACAGCATAGGAAAGGAAGGTATGGATCATTGCGCAGGGAGCACCACAAAATGGCCGCCGAGAAGTATTGTTAGTAGAATTAGAAGTTCTGAGGAGAACTTTGGCGCCAAAAGTCAAGAAAATGTAATGGTAGCATGATGCGCATGTCTTGGCACATACCTTGTCACAATATGAGCATTTGTTGCAGCAGACGGGCTGTTATGGCGGTAGAGATGCCAGAAAACGGGACGCGAGCGCGGCGGCACAAAATGGCGGCCGCCCGCGTCCCGTAGTAATTGAAGAAGATGCAGCGGTGAAAAGATATGAAAGCGGCAATTACGAGCGCCGCTGCTGCTCGCAACACACGGGGACCATGTTCCGCCGTGTAGGAATGCCGTTTGCCAGGCTCCGTGTGCAGGGAAAATAGCAAGAAAACAGTCGGGATTCCCGCGTCGTCACGGAGCTCACAAAGGCAGCGCCATCACACGCCGGCGCGTAAGCCACGCCCCCAGTACCTGAGTATTTAAGCTCAGTGTAACAAGTGACTTTTCCAATAAAAGGCAGTCCAAGAATTGGAACCCTCAGCTGGGATACAATCATAATATGGAATACACATCTAATATTTAAAAATGTGTTCCTGCCCGAAATAAAATGATTCTGGCCCAGTCAATCAATAATGCAATCAATTGGTCAACACTTTTCTAAGATTATTGACCCCAGAAATGGGCACCAAGTTGATTTCTATGATGCTTTGAGAGACTGCACTTGAGACAACTCTCATTATTTGTGGAAGAGAGCCTTTCTGCTTTGCTTCTACATAGGTTGATGAAGGCAGTGCTTTCGCATGGGCAAAAGAATGGTATTTAAGCGGCATTAGAACATTGGAGCTCCATTGCAGGCAATGGAGTGTTCCCTGCTTCTACGGGCCGGTAAAGGCCCGCAGAGCAACATTCCAATGTTCTACAAAGGCTTCTCGAAGCTCGAGGGGATTTATATCCCCTCGAGCTTCGAGAACCCTTTGTTTAATTTGTTAGAACATTCTGCCCTATAGTGGCAGAATGTTCTAATAGCCTTATAGCCCTTCGTAGCAGGGCTATAACGGCAATTAAAGTCCAGCTGTCTCGTTAAAGTCCCTTGCCTTCAGCTCGGGCCTTTAACGATTCAGCGGGCCTTTAATAGCCGGTATAGCCCGCTACGGCGGGCTATAAGGCTATAATATGTTTATCGGAGAGATTTCATCCACATCTTGTGACCTTTAGGCATTGTTGAGATATTTAAACCCAAAATATTAAAGACAATGTAGTTAAGAGAAACTGGTGCTGTTGTGAACAACGCAAGTGGGAACCAGGGTGACCCATGCAGCAAGTTGAATCTACTTTGGATGATCACACAAATATGGTTGATAATATTGTGCATGCTATCCTTGATCCTAGAAACACACTTGTGACAAAGATAGATGTCGTGGCATTAGTTGTTGACTGTCTGAAAGCAGACCACAGAAAATTAGCAGACAGGGTCAATGAACATGAATCCAAAATAGCAGAAATGCAGCCCTCAGTTAATGACCTACACTTGTAATTTAAGAGCTTGTTAAACATCTACATGAAACTACTGAAAATGCAGAAAGGCGCTAATGGTGCAACAAAATGTGGGTAGTTAGTATTCAGAAAAAACAGATAGTGCACATACGGAACTTTTCCTGGAGGACTGGGTAACAAATAAAGTTTTGAAAGACAGGATTCCCAAATATTTCTTCATTGAACAGACCCTCCAGCTCATCGCGATTTCGCGATTTGCAAAGAAATCGCGAAATCGGCCGATCCGTGCAAATGCAGCGATATTTAAACAAACGCCCGCGAAATCCGCCGTTTCCGTGAGCCGCCATAATCACACAGTGCAGTCAGCACACATGGCAACGGGGAAAGAGCCAGAAGCCAGAATCCAAGGCTGCTCCTGCATGCAAACCCCCATACTGGCACATCGAGCAGCCCGCAGCGGTAAGAGAGCCATGCCCTGTTGCTCCGCTCAAACTCACCTGCTGAGACTATGGTAAGAGGCCTGCCAAGCTCTCTCCTGATGAAAAGGACCGACTCCAGCGTTTCAGCAACTCCTGCAGATTGGGGCGAGAGCGGTGATGATCTCTGCCTGTTATCTTGCTGGTCCGTGAGGAGGTGCGATAAGCGGATGCGCACGCCTGCAAGGAACACTGCACAACTCACAGCAAGAAGGGAGAGCTGTAGAGACCCCAACCGTAGAACATGGCAGTCGCGTAATAGACCATCAGCTGGCCTGAGACGAGCAGTGACTGTAGCACCACCTAGTGGCCCCTTGCCTGCAACGCACCCAGCTCAATATGCCCTCGCCACATTGCCTTCACTCCATTTACTAGAGGAGGGTTGCATTTTGAAGGAAGGCAGCTGATGGGTTGGTGACTGCCTGCCAGCAAGAGTGGCTGTGTATGGCACCACGAGGCATGGTGAACTCCCATCCAGACCGGCTGAAGGGGATAAAGGTAGCCAACACGCATGGACAATAAACCCCAGCCAGCACCGGCACCTGCAAACCCCAAAGAGCTGCCCCGGCCTGAGTGCATGGTGGCATCTGAACAATAGCAAGGGATATTGGACATGTCTTTTCACAACACCAGTCCTGGGGAAAAGTATGTACAGCATAAAAGGCCTATGCAACACTGGACAAAGCACAAGACAGCATGGCTGGCAGTGGCCCTGTGTGAACTGCTCCAAAATAAGTGAGAGAGATAGAGCAAAGCCCTCCGCTCAAGGCTTCACTAGGCTGAGCCCCAGCACCATAATTTGCAACCCTGCACATCGAGTCATCCCCAGAAGAGAGCTAACGGCGCTGCAGCAGGAAGAAAGCTTCCACATGAAGCACCTAGAGCCCCACACTGAGGGCAGAACTCACCAATAAGTCTTCACCCACTGAAGTGCCCACTCAGGAGGAGACTGCTCTCTGCTTTTACCCGGAGCACCAGCACAAGGTGTCCCTCCCCGCACCGGCACTCTCAGTACATGCTTTTCGAGGGAAACAAAGTGTCTACATTGTAATTAAACCAAATATACATAGCTTCATGTTGTTAAATAACTAAAAAAGCTAAGATTTCTGTGTTTGTTGTAGGAAAAATGGCCAAATAAAATGCCGCAAAATTGCCGCTAAATTTCCATATTTGTGCCGCAAAATTTCCATTTTTGTGCCGCTAAATTTGCGAATCCATGCCGCTATATCCTTGGGGGTCTGATTGAAAGAGTGCAGTGCTAAGAAGACCAGTTGCACCTATAATCCCCTCTGAGGGGTGATGGCTCAACTGTTACATTTCAGTGACAGAGATCATGTACTCAAATCTCAAGGCAATGGGTCACTGGGAGTTGGGCAAAAGTAAAGTTTTTATTTTCCCAGATTATACTGAAGCAGTCCAGAGACAAAGGTTCTCTTTTATGGAAGTGAAACCACACCTGAGACAGCTGGATTTTAAATAAGCCTGATTTATCCTGTTGCACTGAGGATGTTGCTGGGAAAGGCATCATATTTTTTCAATAACGCTTAGGAGGTTTGGTCATGGCTTTAATCTGGGGGTTTTCCTGCCTCGAAGAAACTTATGCCTAGATGCATCATTGTAACATTTTGCGATTTCTTAATTGCGAAAATTAAGAAATCGCAATTAAGAAATCGCAAAATGCTATGCATGAAAAAATCGCAATATTTTTTGCGATTCGGTATTTTTCCTTAATTGCGATTCACAATTTGCGAATCGCAATTAAGGAAAACCCTTCCCATTGATTCCTAAGGGCCAAAAGTCCCATAGGAATGAAAGGGAAGGCATTCACATTTTGCGAATTTCAAATTGCGATTCGCAAAATGTGAATGCAATTTCAAAGGTGCAGAGGGGGGTCCAAAGAACCCCTTGATGCATGTGGGCAATAGAGTACAAAACATTCTGGGAAAAGCAACAGAAGGAAGTTCATGGATTGCATATCACTGTGAAAATTGTGACAAACACCGATCAGAGCCACACTGGTTATTCTGCATCACAATCGGCCCCTTTATATTTTACTGGTGGGCTGGTGGGTGGGTTTACAGTAAAGATATAGTGGGAAAAAAGTAGACTGAAAATCAATTGTAGCGCCCCAAAAATTGGTAAGTCTATTGGGAGGAGTGACGTGGGTCATCCTACTGCTAAAATATAGGAGCATGTACACTGAGGGAGGGAAGGCGACAGGCGATTGCTGTAGAGTTTGTAGGATTCAGAAATCGTCAGCATTAAGGCATAGTAAGGTGTTTTAGGGTACTGGGATGGTTGCACAAAAGGGTAGTAAGAGGTTTTTAGGGATAAGGCAATGGTGTAACTAAGAGATAGTTCGCAGTTCTTAGGGTTCAGAAATGGTAGCATGAGGTATTAAGGCTTTTTATTTTTTAGGAAAGAGTAGCATACATTGGCAGTAAGGGTTTTCTTTGGATCCTCAGGAAGGTATCAATAAGGGGAAGTAAGGGGTTTTTAGGTTCAGAGAAGAGTAGCTTTAAATGTTAGTAAACCGTTTTTAGGGTTCAGGAATGGGTAACAATAAGGGGTAGTTCGGGGTTTTTTCAGTTTGGGGATTAGTATCATAAAAGGTTAATAATGGGTTTGAGGGTTCAGGGAAGGAAAGTGTTAAGGAGTATAAGGCTTTTTTAGGGTTTATTAAAGCATAGCAATATGGGGTTCAGGGAAAACTAGTGTTGAGAAATAGTGAGGGACTTTGGGTTCAGGCAAGATTAGTATTGAAGGGTATTAAGGGCTTTTTACTTTTCAGGGTGAGGTAACACTAAGGCGTAAAAAGGGGTTAATTGGATTCAGGGACTAGTAGCATTACTGAGTATGCAGGGGCTTTTAGAATTGACGGATGGGTAGCACTAGGGCGTTTTAAGGTTCAGGGGAGAGTAGCATTAAGGGGTATTTCAGAGCTGTAAGAGATATGGGTTGAGGAATCGTTATGTCACTTAAAATAATATACATTAAACAGTGCATGTGATAAAAATGAAATTGTCATAGAGAATAATGACGGACAGAAAAGGATTGCATCAACAATTTCAACTGGGCATTGTAAAAAAAGACTTTATAAAATATAACTACAGGTCAGGGGCGGTTTTCAGAGCTGGATGGGCAGCCAAGGTCCAACCATGACAGCCCCTACCATTGAGCCCATTCTATTCGAATCCCTAGCAGTGTGGGAATGGTTTGAAACTTTTTGCAGAGCTGAATTCCAACTCGTCATGAAAGCAATGATTTAAATACAATTGACCGAATAATAAGCGGCACCAATAGTCTCCACGAACGGACAAAATATCAAAGGCAGTTTTCCTGCATATATAACTTGTGGCCATATTTTGGGGCACATTTGTCCGCCCGCCATACCAGTGGGAAATGGGACCACCCGCTAAGGGTGCAGCTGTCCAGTACATCCCATTAGGATGCGCCCGCCACACTGGCGGGTGCATCCTGCATTTTTAACATTCAGCACCACCCGCGGCAATGCCAAAAATGCATGTTGTGCTTTTCAATGCACAACGTGACAGGCACCGCGCAGTGCCTGCCACGTTGTACATTGAAATGCAGGGGGGGTACCATAGGTACCCCCGCGGAGTCCATGGGGGCCCGCAACGGGCCCACAAGCTGACTCCGCATGCTTTTCCGTGGCGGCATTGCCACCACGGAAAGGCATTTCCAAGGTCACATAGTAATATGGCTGGCAGTGTCTTTCAGACACCGCCACCATATTAAACCCTTTTCCGCCCGGTCGACATGTCGGGCAGGCGGAAAAGCGGCGGAGGGTCTTTCTGTCCGTTGTGGACCACCCCGCCATTGTAATATGGCGGATGTCCTTTCTGCAAGGATGGTGGGCGAAGAAATGATGTAACGTTCTAGTGAGGTAAAACTGAAATTTTATTGAAGAATTCTAACATCTAGCCGGGCATTGCACCAACCAGTTTCTCTACTGCAACCATCTTTCTTGAAATGTTAATCACAGCATTTCAAGCACTGATACACAAGGCAGATTTCAAGAGGCAGCTAGAATTTTCTAAAATACATATATGCATGTAAGAATATAAAACTGAGCATAAAATATCAAACATAAAGAAAGGTAAAATAATTGAAAAAGTTAATATGAATATGACACATCTCATTCCAGTTTGCTTTCTACATTCAAATATGCTATCTCGATTCTCCCAAAACCGCCTTTACAATTACTTTACAATGTAATATATACTCACTTGCTCCCTAATTCTGCACTATAATCTTCAGCCTGGAGTACCCCGAGGTTAACTTGTGTCTACGACTTCTGGCTGTGTACCATAAGTGGTCCTGCTGTTGCATAACGTTCATCAACATAGAACTTTGTGTTGTGCATTTTTTGACTGACTCCCCAATGAACTTTCAAAGGAGGCTGTCTTAGATCTGGTGCTAGAAACAGCTGCCAGGTGCACTGAAATACAGGAATAATTTAAGCCTGACTCAGCTTGGTGAGGAAGGCAAAATAGGCCTTCATGAGGATGCATCTTAAGAGGATCGATGCTTTGAGGAGAGGTACACATACAGAAGTGTTTTTTTTTAGATACTAAACTTTGGTGGTCGAAGTTGCTCTAGTAGCTTGAATGATTTTTCAGCAGGATGCTGAGGAGACCATACTCTAAGAAGAAGATGCCAGGCACTCAGGTGCAACGATGCTATTTTGTGATGTAGAATGTAGCCCTAGATCTTGAAGAAGGGATATGGGTGCAAACTGAATTGTCTAAATCTACATCTTCTTGTCTCCACATATACTTCTACAAAGGGCAGTTCTTTCCCGCTGGCATTTAGGGACTTAACGAGTGGCTTTGATTGTGTCAACAGGTCTAAATGATTGGACATCTTAGTCTCTCTGGGTCTGTAGGTAGACCTGGCTGCCTTTCAAAGACATCTCCTCTTGGACCTATCAACAGCTGTAATGTTTGGGGACTATGGTGAGTGCACGTCCTCATTTACTGTTAAACGTGGCATGTGTGCTTGCACCAATATTAATCTTGCTGTATATCAATGATCTAGAAAAAGCCATGGGGAAGGTGGGGGTGATGTGCCACAAATTGATAATAAGCCCATGCCTGCACTTTTCCATGCAGAAGATGCAGCCCTTCTGGCCAGGACAGCAAATGGTCTTATGAAGCTGACTTCTAAATTTGAGGTGTTTATGAAAAGGCTTGATCTGTAAACTGATTTTATGAAACTTGTATTATTGTGTGTGGCACTAAGAATAATAAAATCTGCGTCTTACTCACTGATATTTTTACAGCAGCTAGAAGAACACAATACATGCTTTGCAACTGGCACCTTTTTTTAAAGTGCACTTCACAAAACCTATGATGTTTTAACAATGATACCTAAAATGTTTTGTAACTTATTTATGGTTTTATTGGGTCTGAACCTTTTTTTGGTAAAAGAGCCTTATTATGCACAACGACTAAAGGATCCTTCATAAAAATTGTATTTTAATTGTAAACCTTGGGTTTAAACAATTGTGGCTGCAATTTGCCAGGAATTTACGGGCCTGATTCACAGAACTAACTTAAGACAACATCCTAAACTTACTACCATTTTGGTATTCACAGAAGGCACTTACTCATTTTGGTATTCACAGAAGGCACTTACTCATTTTGGTATTCACCTAAGGCACTTACTCATTTCGGTATTCACAGAAGTTAGGAGTCCTGACTTTAGGACTCCTAAATGCCTTCTTTGAATACCGAAAGTCTTAAAATTAGGGGTTTTCTGAATTTAGTAGTAGTAAAGTTAGGACTCCTAACTTTAGGACTCCGAAATTCCTTCTGTGAATACCGAAAGTCTTAAGATTAGGATTTTTCTGAATTTAGTAGTAGTAAAGTTAGGACTCCTAACTTTAGGACTTCTAAATGCCTTCTGTGAATGAACAAAGTCTTAAAATTTGTATTTTTCACAGTTTAGGAGTAGTAAAGTTAGGATTCCTGGGCCCGATTCACAGAATGAACTTAAGACTCAATCCTAAACTTACTACTACTTTGGTTTTCACAGAATGCATTTACTACTTTTGGCATTCACAGAATGAATTTACTACTTTTGGTATTAACAGAAGTTAGGATTTTGTCTTAAGTTTGTCTTAAGACAAACTTATGACAGATTTAAGTTAGGATTTTGTCTTAAGTCTGTCTTAAGTTTGTCTTAAGACAAACTTAAGACAAAATCCTAACTTCTGTTAATACCAAAAGTAGTAAGTTCATTCTGTGAATACCAAAATAGTAGTAAGTTTAGGATTGAGTCTTAAGTTTATTCTGTGAATCGGGCCCCCTAACTTTAGGACTCCTAAACTGAGAAAAATCCTAATTTTAAGACTTTTGGTTTTCACAGAAGGCATTTAGGAGTCCTAAAGTTAGGAGTCCTAACTTCTGTGAATACCGAAATGAGTAAGTGCCTTCTGTGAATACCAAAAATGAGTAAGTGCCTTCTGTGAATACGAAAATGGTAGTAAGTTTAGGATTTTGCTTAAGTTAGTTCTGTGAATCGGGCCCACAGTTTTTATTTTTTTTTATAATGTTTATTTATTATTATAATACTGTATATTTTATGATCTATTTCTATGAGATTGAATGCAGAATTCAACTGATTAATTGAATTGCATCTGTGTTTCTCCTCAACGATCCCAGAGATCTGTAAAGCAAAAGGGCCTGACCCATGCTGGTGTAATGTAAATGTAATGTAATGTAAGTATGCACTTATATAGCGCGGCTGTCACTCCAAGGAGCATCTTGGCGCTTATAGCCCGTAGCCTAGGTGGAAGGCCGGAAAAGTCAGCTCACACATCCATCTCATCTATACTGAACACACTGTGTCTAAACCAGAGTCATACAGACCGTATCTGAAAGGTTGAAAATCCAGGTTTTCAGAGCCTTACGGAAGTTATTCTCAGCAGAGATCAGGCGCAGATTGGGTGGGAGTTTATTCCAAGCTTTTGCGCCCAGTGTTGCGAGGGATTTCCCTCCTCTTGTTGAGAGTCTGAATTTGGGGATCCGTAACAGATTCATGTTGGCTGATCTGAGGGAACGTGTTGGTGCATACTGTTTAAACCAGGGGAGAAAGTATTTGGGTCCTTGTTGGTGAGATGCTCTGAAGGTAATCACTAAGATCTTAAACAGTATACGTTTGTGAATGGGTAGCCAGTGTAGGGCCTTGAGAGCAGCCGAGGCAGATGACCTCCTCGGCCATTTTAAAACCAGGCGGGCAGCAGCATTTTGGACAACCTGTAACCTATGCAGGACAGATCGATTTAGTCCTGCATATAAACTGTTGCAGTAGTCCAAACGAGATGTTACGAGTGCTACTGTCACCGTCTTCCTGGCTGTCAGAGGGAGAAAATCAAAGAACTTTCTGAGTCCTCTGATGATATTAAAACAATGCCCCTGCCTGCTGTTTGAAAGATAGGGCACTATCAAACCTGATCCCTAGGTTCCGGGCCGTAACGATGGTATCAGGAGGGGACTCCACATCCAATGGCCACCATAGGCTAGGGGAAAAGGGGTTTTGGGGGCCGAAGGGTATAATTTCGGTCTTCCCGGTGTTACATTTTAGGTGGTTCTCACGCATCCAAATGAAGGTTGCTGTAAGGCAGTCTTTTAGATTTTCCTCTGCCTTTCCATTTTCCCTGTCTAGTACCAGAATGAGCTGAGTATTGTCAGCGTATGATATGGTACTGATGTTAAAAGACGAAATCAGCTCAATCAAGGGGGTCATGTATAAGTTGAACAGTACCGGGCTCAAACTGGAGCCCTGAAGTACCCCTGTTTGCATGATTTTTTCCTCAGAGCAGTGTTCTCCCAACACCGTGACCTGTCTACGATGGTCAAGGAAGTTCTTCAACCAATCTAACACGGTGCCCACTATCCCCGCTGCTTCCAGACGACTGATCAGTATTGAGTGGGACACCGTATCGAAGGCCAATTGATTAATTGAATTGCATCTGTGTTTCTCCTCAACGATCCCAGAGATCTGTAAAGCAAATGGGCCTGACCCATGCTGGTGTGATTGATATAAGTATACATGGTTCTTTCTTCAGCTTTTGAAGGTCTCCCAGCACTAGAGCAATCCTAAGAAAAGCAGAAGCAAGTCTCTCTGGGCTGGGAATTGAAAGTACTTCCTCCTGAGTGCCAGAATCTTATCACCCGCTTGCAAAGATTAGCAATCAGGAGAGGAGTGTCTAAGCACCAACACCCAGTTCCCATACATGACAATCTGTATTTCGTCTGCTTACAGCATCTGCCTCACTGGTTTGGAGTCCTAGCACATGGCCTATTTGTGAAAATGATTCTGTGCTTTAAGATTCACTGACAAAGATGCTGAGCTTCCTGTGACTCTGCCTGTAAGTCTGTTCCCCCCTGCTTAGTTATGTAATTAATAGAAGTCATATTTTCTGTCATTATTCACATCTAATAATGCATGATTAGTGACAAGAATGTTATCAGGGAATGCCTAACATGGTCATGACTTCCAAAATGTTCATATGAAGTTTCTGTAATTGAGTAATCAAAAAAACACTTGTGGAAAGATCTTACAGGTGAGCTCATGCACCCTTCAGTTGGAATGAGGTGGAATTGTGGCTTCACAGAGAAAAGATCTTGACCGGAACTAATATTTTCCTTGTGCATCCACAATTGCAGGGATTGCTTGATTTTGAAGTTACTAGAATGTGTTCAACCTATAGTCTCGGCACTTGACCCCATCACATTTCCTGTATGAATTAGAATATAAAAATTACAAATGTTGTCCAGACTTTGGTCAAGCAAATGCTTTAGGTGGCAGACACTCCTTCGTAGAATGCGACTCCCAGTGCACTGTAGATTTCATTTTGGCTCTAGATTGACAGAGCAGTTTCTAAAAGACTATTAGTTTACAATATATGTAATACAAGCTTTGGGTCCAACCCCTTCAACCATTGGCTTCTTTGACCAGCCTTTTCAGCCAATCGCTAGGATTTGGTCAATCGCATCCTAGCGCACCCAAGGGGAGTATTTCTCTCTTAACAGGCGCTATTGATTGTTAGGGTGTATGTTTCCGATTACAGTGCAATACTTGCATTGAACTGCATGAGCAACTGTAGGCTTCTGTCTACTTGCCAGCTCCCATATCTTGTTCTTCATTCTCCTTCCTGCCATCCCCTCCTTTTTGTCTCTTGTGCTTCTCCCCCATTCCCATGTATGCTCCAATGTTCCCTCAATACTCTCTCTTGTTCCTCCATCCTGTCTCTCCTTCTTATGCCTGTGTGCTGTTTGTTTTCCCTGCCAGCCTCTCATTATTCCACCTGCCAGCTTTTCCCTCCCAGGACTTTCTCATTACTGCAAGAAAGGGTCCCTGTTGTTGAAAGCTCTCTTGCCTTCGAAAGGTCTTCTTTTTATTCCAATGTCAAAAAGAGGTTTGGTGGAACGAGATCTTTACAGTACTTCTTGTAGTTCTAGCTCATAGAATCTTAAGAAAATGTGTAATGAATAAATCCTCGCAGGTCAACCTTTGCCAACTTTTATTTGATAAAGTAACAAAAACAGGACTGATTTAAAGACAAGGGAGCCTTAAAAAATGCCAGTTATTGTTTAGTCGTCTGACTTTAAAGTGCCTAAACTGCATACAAGCACACATTAAACCCAGATATATTGACTTTTTCATTTGTTGCTTAACATATATTGTTCCTCATAACTTAGACAATAAAGGTTTTACCATTCAAGTTGTGCTGAACCTTCAATAAAAATGTATTCTTGTGAAAGGGGCGTGGCTAGCAGCCGACGATGGCGGCAGCCTAGAGGGAGAGCTCCGTGACTGAGGCGGCTCCCTGGATTAATCCGAGCATTTATCCGTTTTTGAAACTTCCCGGGCGGGAAGGCACAGAAGCCTAGGACCAAGCGGCGACGAACCGTGCAAGCGGGACCTCAATCCGAGGTCGGGAAGTACGGTTCTGGCAGTGCCCAGGAGGGGCCTGTGCGCAGCGTCCAGACCGGGGACCACAGTAAGCGGCAAGCCTGGAGGAAGTGGCCCGTCTCGGGCACAGAACCACCGGAAGTGCCCGGCCACGGAGAGCGGCGGTGATAGACTGACCGGAGCACCCAGCCGCCATCACCGGGCATCAGGAGCCGGAGGGGCCTGGCGTGAGGCGCATTAGAGGTGAGGGCGAAGAGATCACGGACGCCCGGCGTGGGCGAAGGGTGACACACGGAGCGGCGAAATCCAGGCCGGCGACCGCCATCTTGGCCGGCGGCGTCCGCGCTGAAAAACTGTACCGCGCAGCAACTCCCCAAGGGCGCATTGAGCGGCAAAGAGCCCACATACCGCAAAGAACCTCGAGGACACCCCCACCCGGCTTGGGCCCTGAGACCTGACAGACATTCACACGGGGCGCCCGTCCTTTCCCCGGCAGGGTCTGGCTGGCACCGGCACGGGTCCCCCCACTTACATCAGAGGTCCCGAGCAGGGGACCCGACGGCCGTAAAGAGAAGGGGGCACGCGTGGCACTCAAGAAGGGCGGTGACAGTTCCCTCAGGGCGACACCGATCAGCTGCGTACCCCGCACAACAGCCCGAGACCCTGCTGGTAGCCTCTCACCTTCACACAACAGAGATCCGGTCCAGCTAGGCGCCTTTACTGGACACAGTACCTGGAACGCCCCTCAAAGGCTGCACCTCACCCCTACACACTGAATGGACCCCGGGACAGCCCCCTATTAGCTATCCGAGGAGGTCAGTGAGGCACAGCCCCAGTGAAACTTGGAGTGCGGCGACCACACAACACCAAGTCGGCCCAAGAGACGCCGGAATGGCAGGCAAAGGACCTAAAAACGTGGCGGCGCAGTCACGCCTGGACCGGTTCGCGTATGAAAAGCCCGGCTCTCCCTCGCAGGAGGCCAAATCACAATCAAGCAAGACGACCGACGTGCCCAGTGGCAAGAAGGCGACAATTGACGACGTCATGCGAGCCCTCACGCAGGTACAAGCCACGGTGGGGTCGATCTCAGCTGAGATTACGCTCATAAGGGCAGACTTTCATAAAATGACAGAGAAGGTGAACAACATGGAAGTGGTGACCAAATCCTTGGTTGAAGACGTGTCTGAACTGCAAATTAGCATGGAACGCATCTCTAAAGAAAACAAGGAACTGCGCGAAAAGCTCGATGACCAGGAAGGGCGCTCAAGACGGAATAACATCCGTATAATAGGTGTGCCAGAATCGGAAGACACGAGGGCGATGGACCTATACGTAGAGAACCTGATCAAAGAGAC
Source organism: Lissotriton vulgaris (assembly GCF_964263255.1). Taxonomy (NCBI): domain Eukaryota; kingdom Metazoa; phylum Chordata; class Amphibia; order Caudata; family Salamandridae; genus Lissotriton; species Lissotriton vulgaris. Next base: position 1,428,986,028 of record NC_141696.1, on the reverse strand, counting down.
TTTGAAGCCCAAAGGACTCTCGGCCTTTTTCACAGTGGAATGGGCGCACCGGGTACCAGGAGGACGCCATAAGACTGGCGCTAACCCCAGACCAATAATAGCGAGACTCTTCAATTTCAGGGATCGAGATGCCATCCTACAGGCGGCGAGGAACTCACCTCCCATTAAGATCCAAAACGCGACACTGGCATTCTTTCCTGACTACACGGCCGAGGTGGCACGGAGGAGAAGGACCTTCTTTGAAGTCAAAAAAGAACTGAGAGCCAGGGAAATCCCATACTCCATGATCTTCCCGGCCAAGCTTCGGGTCGTGGCTGACAACAGGACTTGGTTTTTCGATTCCCCGGAGGTGGCGCAAGATTGGTTAGAGGGATGGAGACCGACGGGCCTCCCCCGTCGCTCCAACAGACAGAACAAACACCGTAATGCTGGCTCTCGGCAGGGCTCGCAAACCAACGACGAAGACGCTGAGGTGCATTCTCCTTTGGCTGATCATCATGAGGACAGTGCTGACGGGGGGCTGTGAATCACTGCTGTTGACTGGATGAACCGATGAAAACGAAGACTGACAAGGCCGCTTTGGACACTGGGCGGAAGGGCCTCCGCAGCTGAGGAAGGGGGCCGCCGACCACGGAGAAACCTTCACCCCAGCGAGCAAGTACTATGTTATGGGTGGGGATCAAGCACTCTGCTGAGTTGGGGGGGCGGGCAGTTTTGAGTCCGTTGAGCAGGGGGGCAGGGAGGGGGGGTGTTGGGGGAAGGATGGGGTTATGGTTCTTAGTTTCTACACGGGGTCAAGATTGCTACAAAGGGGCGCATGACCACAAAATGCCACCGTCACGATACTGCACGCAGAGTCACTACACGGACCTCCTGGTCCTCCATGCGCACAACTTCTCAGTCCGCATACCCGAACAGGATGGGGGAGGGCACTGATGTAGGGCGGGCGTCCCCATTGAGCCTCATGTCATGGAATGTGAGAGGTCTGGGCGACAAAATCAAACGAGGGCTGGTCCTGCAGAGTATAAAAAGGGCAAATCCCGCCCTGGTCCTACTACAAGAAACACACCTCACAGGCACGGCCACAAGGGCCCTAGACAGGAGGGGCTATAGCATGGTTGCCCACTCTGAGTTCACGAAAGGGTCCCGAGGCACCGGGATACTAATTCACCGCTCGTCCAAGTTTGTAATCCAATCAGTGGCAACGGACACACAGGGCCGCTTCGCAGCGGTGCATGGACAATGGGAGGGAAAACCACTTACCATAGTATCGGTATACATCCCGCCGGCACTGCACACTATAGCCTTCCCGGAACTAGGTAAATTCATATTAGACCTTCCAGAGGGGACTCTTGTGCTGGGCGGGGATTTTAATGCAGTGGCTCATGACTCCCTAGATCGATACCCAATACGTACACAAACACCGGCACACTCCAAATTGCAAGACTTCATAGAAGCGCAAGGCTTAGTGGACATATGGAGGCGGCTCCACCCAGTGGACCGGAACTACACATACTACTCAACAGTTCACGACAGCCTGTCGCGGATTGACTATTTCCTGACGTTGGAAGGGGGACACCTCACTTTCACTGACTCACAGATTAGACCGCGAGGGGTCTCAGACCACTCCCCGCTAACACTGACTCTCTCCAGTCAGGAACGGACCAGTAGGCGGATCTTCCCTATCTACCCGGGATACCTTGGGGTGCCTGATATAGCCAAGGCCTTGAAAAGAAATACGCGATCTTACCTCACCGAAAATGTGGGATCAGTGGCGTCGCCTACGGTCCTGTGGGAGGCCTACAAAACGGTGCTCCGCGGGCAGGCGATCTCAGTGATCGCACAGCACAAGCACACGCAGCGTCAGGAACTGATAGGTCTAGAGGGACATCTTGACAAGGCAACGCAGGACCACGAAGGGAACCCAAATGGAGACACACAACACGCGCTCCGAATAGCCCAGCAACGGCATACCGACTTTCTGCGCCGCAGAGTGAGGGAACATATGTCAGCTACTGCGAGTCGGGTGTACGACATAGGCGACAAAGCAGGGAAACTCCTGGCGTGGTTGGAGAAAGCACGGGGAGGTCAGAGGGCCATACTCCAGTTGAAAGATCCCAATGGCGAGATGCACACCAGTCCGGCAAGGATAGTGGAACTCCTGGCAGACCACTTTCACTCCGTGTACACCCCTGAGTATGAGGTCACACGGGAGATGGCAGAAAGCTCGCTCTTAGGAGTGCAGACCCGCACTCTCACCCCCGACCAACGGGACGAGCTTGACTCCGACCTGACAGCGGAGGAAATACAGATGGCCATAACGGCACTACACCCGGGGAAAGCGCTAGGCCCCAACGGGGTCCCGATAGAGTGGTACAAAATTATGTCCGAAACGCTATCCACACCATTGCTTGATATGTTCCAAGAGTGTCGGGAACAAGGGAGACTGCCTCCTGACCAACGCACGGCCACAATTGTTGCAATACCCAAGCCCGGCAAACCCCCTGAGGACTGCGGTTCGTACCGCCCGATTTCCCTCCTCAACGCTGAGAGTAAAATCCTGGCGAAACTGTTGGCCACCAGGCTCCTGCCTCACCTAACACATCTGATACACCCGGATCAGTCGGGCTTCATGCCGCACCGGAGTACGGCGCTGAACCTGAGACGGCTGCACGGGGTGCTGGCGCGAGCCCCGCGGTTGGGGGAACCAGCGGCGGTACTGTCACTAGATGCCAAAATGGCGTTTGACATGGTGGAGTGGCGCTATCTCTTTGCGGTCCTGGAACATATGGGTATTGGCCCGACGTTCATATCGTGGATCAGACTACTGTATGCCGAACCCGTGGCGCGGGTGACCGCAAATGGCCACATATCGAGAGAGTTTCCGCTGGCACGGGGCACGAGACAAGGGTGCCCACTCTCGCCACTACTGTTCGCCCTAGTGCTGGAACCCCTAGCCACAATTATCAGAACCACCCGGCTGCTGACAGGCATACAATGGGGAGGTGGTTGGGAAGATAGAGTATCCCTATATGCCGATGACATGCTCGTCTACCTCATGGACCTCACGAACAGCATCCCGGTCCTACTGGCACTGTGCGAAACCCACGGTACAGCTTCGGGCTACAAGCTTAACTGGTCCAAGTCCATAATCTTCATGGTGCAGGGCGACCTTCCAGCCTTGCCTGAGGATTGCCAACTGATCGTAGAACGCACCTCCTTTAAATAGCTAGGGATATGGATCACGAGGGATCACTCGACCTTCATGGAACTGAATCTTAAGCCCCAGCTGGACAGGCTGAAGGCGGACGTGCACCACTGGAAGAATCTCCCCTTAACACTATTAGGTAGAGCAGCGCTCTTCAAGATGATGGCGCTGCCTCGCTTCCTCTATGTCCTGGAAAACACCCCAGCGATGGTCCCCGTATCATTTTTCCGCCACGTAGCGGCACAGCTGTCCGGCCTTCTGTGGGGTGACAAACCGGCTAGGGTTGCGCGATTGAAGTTGACCAGGGACTGGTACAGTGGAGGGATAGCCCTCCCCGACCTCGAACTGTACTACTGGGCCGCTCACCTCAAGGTGATCAACCAATGGGTTCACGCGGCACAGGACGACCCGGCATATGAGGCTGACAGAGACCAGCTGGGCACGTCCACCCTTCTGGCCCCACTCTACAACAAAGGAATAGTGAGAAAGCTTGAGGGACCTACCAAACACACAGTAGCCATCTGGCACAAAGCGCAAAGGCGGCTGGCATGGGAGGGAGTGATCACTAACCTCACGCCACTATGGGACACAAAAACACTCGGCAACCTGCGCAGTTCAAAAGGGTTTGATCAGTGGGATACCATCGGGATCTCCGTGGTGGGCGACCTATGGACGAGGGAGGGCGTGCTCTCCTTTGCGACCCTGAGGGAGCAATATAACCTAGAGGTAACCGAAACATACAGATACATACAAATTAGGCACGCACTCTTGTCGGTGTTGGAACCAGGTGTTACGCTGCCGGAATCGGCCCCGTTAGAGGACCGATTGCTTACGGACTACATGGAGTCCAGTGCAACCTCCCTCACTTACCGCAAACTGATGAACAACCTGCCGGATCCCCTTGGAAAGTTGAAGGAGTACTGGGAGGATGAGGTAGGAGACCTAGATGAGGCGGACTGGAACGCAGCCCTGGCATCGCCCAGGGAGGCGGGTATTTCCACCCGATTCAGGCTGGTCCAACTCAAGGTACTACATAGGGTCTACTACACCCGCACCACACTATATAAAATACACAGGGCAGAACACCCATATTGCCTAAGAAAATGTGGGGAGGAGGGTACACTGTTCCACACTATATGGACCTGCCCACTCATACAGGACTACTGGAGGCGTGTCACACGCACGATCAGTCAGGCCCTCCAAAACCCGTTCACGCCTGACCCCAGAATTTGTCTCTTGAACGTATGGGGCCCAACGGATTTGTCATTGCATGCCAAGGGCTGGGTGGTCATTGGTGTAATGATGGCAAAGCGTGATATAGCGAAGAATTGGGGGGCACTAGAGACACCGACACTGGCGCAATGGTGCAGGAATATGGACGTGCTCATGGTGACGGAGAGGGCAGTATATCAACAGAGACGTAATCCACGTAAATGGAACAGGATTTGGTCATCGTGGAATGCATACAGGGGGGACATTTGTGAGCCTTTGCCCGAAGAGGAGGATGGGGACAGCTCAGGGGACGATGAAGATTTGGAGTGATAAGAGGGGGGAAGCGGGAGGCCCAGGTACACTGCATGGGCCCGGGACCTGGGAAACTTAAGGGACGGGAGAATGTTATTGCCAGAGACTGTCTTTAGGATTGCTGAACGCCTGTATGCGGACCATTGTTGCAATAGCCTACAGTTCATGATCATACAATGCAACCCCTGAAGTAGCAAGTTTTAAGTTGGGGGGGGGAAAAATTTAAAAGTTGCTCTATTGATCGTAGGCAGCTGAATGTTGATGCTGCTCTACAGTACGATTAATTGTTAATGTATACCATGTGATTGCAACAACAAAAATAAAACTTTAAAAAAAAAAAAATGTATTCTTGTACACATTGTATGTTGGAAATGGCCATCTTTCTCCCAGATTTTTGCCGCTGAACCTGTTTTTGTTAGCCCGAGGACTCAGCACACTTTTCTCCAGCTAACCAGTGGTAAAGTGCTTGTGCCATACCTTTAAACATGGTAAACATGGCATAATCTTAATTGGGACATTTAATTTACTTATAGGTCCCTAGTATATGGTATATGGTACTACATGTATCCATAGCCATTAAATCAAATGCTACTAATGGGCTATCAGCAAAACACACAAGATGATGGATGGAATGTTGCACAATGGCAAAACATTCACCCCCAGTCACAGATCTGGGTTTAATCCATCGTTATTTTGCTCACCAAGCCACCCCAGTTCAGACATGCAAATCAGTCTTGACCCTGTGCCTCATGGGTACAGTCCAGCTCGAACTGCCAAGCCATGTCTCCTCTCGACCGGAATCAAGCATCCTAGGACCGGTTTCTGGCTATCAGCCGTCTTCTGCCAGGATAGCTTGACTCCAGTGACGTAGTGAGCACGAGTCCCACGTCTGGGCATACCCTTCCAACATAGGGTGAACAGCAAAACATAAAAGATGATGGACGGAATGTTGCACAATGGCAAAACATTCACCCCAGTCACAGATCTGGGTTTAATCCATTGTTATTTTGCTCACCAAGCCACCCCAGTTCAGACATGGCCATATGCAAATCAGTCTTGACCCTGTGCCTCATGGGAACAGTCCTGCCCGAACTGCCAAGCCATGTCTTCCCTGGACCAGAATCAAGCATCTAGGGCCGTTTTCTGGCTATCAGCCGTCTTCAGCCAGAATAGCTTGACTCCAGTGGCTTAGGGCCAGATGTAGGTAGCCAAATACCGGTCGGTAACGACCGGCATTTGGAAAATGAGATGTAGGAGTCAAAATACTACCGATTCGGTAAATACGAGTCGGTATTCTACCGATTCGGAATATTCCGAATCCTTATTTACCGAATTCATAATTACCGAATCGGTAATTAAGAAATGGTAAAAAATGACTTTCAAGATGTAGGAAACCTAAAAAATACAAAATGTCATGAAATTCGGTATTTAAGAGTCTGTAAATACCATGGATTGAAAGCAGGTGGTAACCAGGTGCAGGCTATAAAATAAGGACCCAACAGTGCAACCAGAATGGCGGCATTCTACGTCATAGCAAGGCGGCTACGGCTACAGGCAGCAGGAGAGAGGGTATGGAGAAGGGAGGAGCAAGTCTACAGGCAGAGGATAACGCTCTTCCAACTGACTGAACCATAGATACTGCAAAGGTACAGGCTACACCCCCCAAACCATCCTGGACTTGACCAGGGACCTCCACCCACTCCTGGATCACCCAACACCAAGGGTGTACGCCATTCCACCCCATGTGCAGGTGCTGTGTTGCCTACACCTGCTTGCCTCTGGGAGTTACCAGAGTGTGATTGCTGCAGTAGGTGGTGTGTCCCAGAGCTGCCTGTCCCGTTTTGTTCGAAGTTCCTTGAGGCCATGATGCAGAGAATGCATCATTATATTAGGTTCCCTGACACACCTGCGGAACTTACGAAGACCAAACAGATTTCTATCAACTGGCACACTTCCCTCATGTCATAGGCTGTAAAGCTGGCACCAACATCCCACTCTGCCCACCTGCAGCCACAGAACACATTTACAGGAACCGGAAGTCAACGCACTCAATCAATGTGCAGGTGATAGGCAACGCTGGCAACATCATAACAGACATTGTGGCCAAATTCCCAGGGAGTACCCACAACTCGTACATCTTCCAGAACAGTGGAATATACACACACCTTGTAGCTGGCGATTTCGGGGATGGATACCTGCTAGGTAAATAACGGTGACACACCCTGATAGTCAATGCAGATGGATCAGTCATGAGTATGTACCTAATGGCATTCTCTTTTCCACCTAGGTGATAGTGCTTATGCTCTGCGGTGCTTTGTTCTCACACCCTACATGAATACATCTACCCGGAATGAGAGGCGTTACAATGTGGCACACAGAGCAACATGCAGCGTTGGAGAACGCACATTTGGACTTCTAAAAAGCAGGTTCCGCTGCCTCCATAAGAGTGGAGGTGCCGGCAGTACACTCCAATCATCTGCTGCAAAATAATAGCGACCTGTGCCATGCTGCACAATCTTGCCACCAAGGAAGGCATAGAGGTCATTGATGATGGAACAGAACAGGCAGAGCCCTATGCAGCAGGAGCAGCGCCAGCAACAGATGGGAGACTGAGAGGGGCAGAGATGACACGCAGCTGTTTCTAAATAAGTAAGGAGACACAGGCAGGCTTAGTATTTGCAGTACGTAGTTTAATAGTCACTACGGCACTTTACTGATACCACACCATGGTACTACAATGTCTGTATTCCACACTGGGTGGCCACAGTTGACCTCACCGTGACCTGTCCTGTGGGTTGAGGGCATCTTCAATGTTTGCTCCCATGCACTACAGTGCGGGATGCATGAGGCTGGGTGTCAACGGTTGCAGTGGTGCCTGGCTCAGCAGATTGGCGCCTGTTGGTCCTACGAATGTCAGGAACAGGAGTGCTAAAGCCACTCCTGTTGGTGGAGTCTTCTGTGTCCCCGACACCTGTGTCTCCAGCAGTGGTTGCCTGGTGTGTGAGCAAAACCTCCATGGCAGAGGTGACTTTGCCCATCCCCCTCAACAAATCTGTGCAGCAGTGCACAATGTCATCCTGCATGGCGACAGATTAGATTAGATTAGATTGGGTTTTATAAAGCGCGCAGTCACCCGTAAGTATCCCAGCGCTAAGATCCACACATCTGAGGGTCACTGGGACAGGGGGGGGAAGTCAGATCAGGGGAAAAGGTGTGTTTTTAGCCGCTTCCTGAATCGGAGATAGTCTGGTTCCGTTCTAAGGTCGCGGGGTAGAGAATTCCAGAGGCGGGCAGTGTTAACAGAAAAGCGCCGCCCGCCCGTACGCACCTTCTTGACTCTGGGGACGGTGATAAAGTATTCCTGATCGGATCGGAGGGCTCTTGGGGCTTTGTAGGGCCTGATAAATTTTCTCAAAATAGGGGGGCCTTTGCTTTGTAGAAGTCTGTGGGACAGACAAAGAGCCTTGAACTTCACCCGCTCTCTTACTGGCAGCCAGTGGAGGAGTTTCAGGGCTGGTTTGGCAGAAGCTCTGGCCGGAGTATTGGTAAGGATCCGAGCCGCGGCGTTCTGGATCCTCTGTAATTTGTTAAGGGTTGCCTCGGGAGCGCCTAAGTAGATGGTGTTACTGTAATCCAGCCCTGATAAAATAAGGCCTTGGATTGACAGTTTCTGGGAGGCAGGAGGAAGTAGGGGCAGAATCTTCCTGTTTGATTTAATGAGCCCGAAGCAAGTTTTTTATTCACAAGCTTTTCAGCAATTTTGCTGGTTCCGGGGAGAAGGGAGATTGGCCTGTAGTTGGCCAGATCCAAGGGGTCCAGGGAGGGTTTTTTCAGTAGCGCTTTGACGACAGCCGCTTTCCAGCTCGAGGGAACAATTCCCTGTAGCAGTGAGGTATTAATGAGATGAGTGAGGGGAGGGACGATGGTCGGAGCTACTTTTTTAAGGATGCGTAGCGGAATAGGGTCCCTAGGAGATCCGCTTTTGATGGTGTCTAGCGTGGTAGCGACCTCTTCGGCTGTTACTGGTCCCCAGGAGGTTAGCCGGGGAGAGGTAGAAATCGTATTGGTTCCCTCTTCCTCGCTAAAATTAGTAGGAGGAATGGAGACAAGGATTTTCTGAATCTTTTCCTCGAAGAAGTTGGCCAGTTTGAGGCATTTTTCTTCATCTGTTTTGGGGTCTGGCGGAGTTCTAGGTCCAGAGTGAGGGGCTATAAGTAGTTCTTTTAAAATGATAAAAGTTTCCTTGCTGGAGCAAGCAGAGTTTTTTATCCTCTCCTGGAAAAATATGCTTTTAGTATTACGAAGGGCGTTTTTGTAATTTTTTAAGGAGGTATGGCAATCATCCTTCTTGGCAATCGACTTGTCCTTCCTCCAGGAGCGCTCCGTTTTTTCACATTCTTTCCGTAAAAGATTGAGTTCCGGAGTGTACCAAGGGGCAGGGCTCACTCTTTTGATTCGCTTGAGGGTGGTAGTTTTGGGGAGATGTTTGTCCAATGAAGAGGTAAGCCAAGAATTGAACTGTTTATCAGCAATGGCTGGGTCTGGGATAGGGGAGGGGAGAGAATCCCTGAGAATGGTGATCCATTCGTCTAGCACAAGTTTGTGCCAGCGCCGGTCGGTGACCCGGGTTTTAGTCTGTTGGGAAGGTGGGATGGGGAAATTCCAGAAAATGGGGATTAGAAAGTGGTCAGTCCAGGGAAGGGGCAGGGGAGAGCTAGTGGTGATGTCCATGATGTTGGTAAGGACAGGGTCCAGGAGGTGTCCCTTGTCGTGGGTGGGTCCTGCATTAACCAACCGAATATCGAAAGACGTGAGGTCACGAAGAAGTTCGGACGCGGTTAGATCTGTGGGGTCTGATATGTGAAGATTGAGGTCACCCACGAGAAGGAAGTTGGGAGAGGAGGATGCTATCTGAGAGACACTGTCAACAAGAGCACTGGGGAATTTCCCTGGAGTTCCCGGCGGGCGGTAGATCAGCAGTCCAGAGAGGGAATGGACAGGGGATATTTGAAGAGCGAAGTGGCAGCTCTCACAGTCTTCAATATCGGCATTACTGATTCTGAAAGCGAGGTGTTCTCTGTGGATTATCGCAAGGCCGCCGCCTCTGCCACGAGGTCTGCGTAGGGTTTGAATTAGGTAGCCTGGGGGTAGGGCGTTGACAATGTCAGCATCTGACCAGTCAGTGAGCCAAGTTTCTGTAAGAAACAAAACGTCCAGACCATGATCCTGAATCAACAGGTTAGTTTCATGGGCGTGCTTTGGGAGGGACCGACAATTGAGTAGGGCCATCTGTGGTCCAGAGTTACCAGAGGTGATGGTATCAGGGTTACACAGTTCACAATTAATGTAGGGTTTACCTTCTGCGTGGATGTAGCTACCGTGTGGAGAGCAAGGAGCATTTCACTCGTGTAGATCAGTCGGTCTTTTGATGAAACGGGCAGAGTAACTGGGCCTGGGTCCGGCTGGGCCCGGACGGGCCCAGACGGGCGTGCCTTAGGCGCGCCCGCTGCGCGTACGTGGAAAGCACATCTTTTATAGGCGGAGGGGGCGTGGCCTCAAGTGAGTGGGCGTGGCCACACGACCGGCTCACTCGCTGATGGCGTCAAAGACAAACAACAATCCCGCAGCAGCGTTTATCTTGGCTGCGCGGGTGATTCCAGGTAAGGAAAGTGCCCCAAAACGAAGTGCAAGCAAGGGGAGGTGGTGAGTTTTAAAAACCGATTCTAACACACAAATTTTAAAAATTACGATGCTTAGCAGCAAAATGCTCCCGGCTGTGCCTCAGGAGTAAGATCTCTGAAGAGCTTGCAATCAGCTCGATTAAGTAGGCGGAGGGGGCGTGGCCTCGAGCGAGTGGGCATGGCCACAACACCGGCTCACTCGCTGATGGCGTCAAAGACAAACAAAAATCCCGCAGCAGCATTTATCTCGGCTGCGCGGGTGATTCCAGGTAAGGAAAGTGCCCCAAAACGAAGTGCAAGCAAGGGGGGGTGGTGAGTTTTAAAAACAGATTCTAACACACACATTTTTTAAATTACGATGTTTAGCAGCAAAACGCTCCCGGCTGTGCCTCAGGAGTAAGATCGCCGGCATAGCATGGAGGTTGCTGTGGCAAGCTGGTTCACGACTTTGGTCTGTTGCCGCATGCACTGACGAACCCTGCGCCTCTCGGAGTGGTCACTATCTAGTTGTTCACAGAGGGCACTCATGCACTGTGTTATTTCCCTCATGCCCTTTACCATGGAGTGCATGCTCTCTGTCATGGAGCCAATCCCCCTGTCAATGTTCGACATCCTGCTGTTTAATATAAGCACCTGTCTATGCACTGCTAAAATGCCCTTTGCCTGCAGGTGCTGGACTTTCACCATGGTGGCCTCTAGACCACAGAAGACCTCCTCTCTATCCTGGCCTTTGCCTCTCTCCCGTACCCTACGGCCTCGGACACCAGCACACACAGCTCCAGATGAAGTCTGCTGCCCAGCGTTGTCAGCCAGAGGTAGATTTTTTGGTGTGAGAGCCTCCACATCTTCCTCATCTGACATCTCGAAGATCCTGAGAGAGGGCACATCATGCCTCCTTGGCCTTCCCAGCACAGATGACTCTGAGGTTGGTGTGGGGGAAAGTGCTGGTGGTTCCAAATGTTGTGACCCAAACAGCAGAGGTGACCGTGGCTGTGGTGTTGCGGGTCGCTCCGCTGTAGTGGCTGCCTGCGCTGTGGGTGTTTTTTCCAGAACAGTGCTTGGACCTGATCTTTCAGATGTTTTCTCCCTCATCTCCATTGCCGGTGCCCTCTCCGCCCTTTCCTGTGCTGTACTGCACGATGACTCTCCTGTGGACAGATATGGACAATGGGCCAGTGGTGTTGTTCACTTGTGTGGCATTATTAAATCACATTCATATCACACAATTGCCTAGTCCTCAACAGCTTATGGATGTAGTGTGTGGCATGCCATGCTGATTTCTATGTTAACTGCATTGATGTATGTTCCTATGACTACGTCTCCCATGATGCATTGCTGGTAAAAACTAAAACCAGTTCTGGGGTATGATGCAGACACCCACATTGGGGAAGGCGGTCAGGGAAAAGGGTGGGGATTCATGACCATGCATCTTACCTTGTTTTCTTGCAGCTCTGGCTGAGCTGTCAGCATCCTCGATCCCATGGATACTGTCTGGCTGGTGGATTCCACCAGCTGCTCCAGGTCTGTCAGTCTTGGTGCTCGGCTCCTCCCTCCACCTGTGGCTCCGGCTTCTTTCCTCAGTGTTGCAAGTTTTTTTTTGGTAATGATCCGCAGATCATACCACCTTTTTTTAGGTCATCTACGTCCCTGTGTATGACCCCAATGGCATTGACCTTGGACTGGACCTCCAGCCAGGTGTTCCGTTTTACATACTCAGCAACATGCAGAGACTGTTTGCCAAAGAGCTGGGTGTGGTGTTTGACCACCTCCTCCACCAGCACCTCCAGTTCTGCTGGGCTGAATTTCATCTTCCTCTTACGCTCAGCTCCAAACTTCTGGCCATCCTGGGACTCCATTATGCAGCTCAGCTATGCTCAGGGCAGCCTGCTCCTCTGTGTTTCTTCCAGCTCTCCAAACAGTTCAGTTGCTCCAATTAGATGCATCTAATTGGTTGGTTCCTCTGTTGATTTGTTGTGGGGTGTGGTGGGTGTTCCTGGTTGGTTGACTGGCTCACATGGGTTCTTTTTGTTTTTCCGAATCGATATTTACCGATTCGGTAAATACCGATTCGGTAAATCCCATTCATTCCTATGGGCCTGGAGGACCATGGGGTTGAATGGGAATTACCAAAACGGTATTTACCGAATCGATATATACCGATTCGGAAAATACCGATTGGGAAATCCGAATGTTACTGAATCGGTAATTTTTACCGATTTATGGCTTGGCAGTTCGGGCTGTACTGTTCCCATGAGGCACAGGGTCAAGACTGCTTTGCATATGGCCAAGTCTGAACTGGGGTGGCTTGGTGAGTAAAATAACGATGGATTAAACCCAGATCTGTGACTTGGGGTGAATGTTTTGCCATTGTGCAACATTCCGTCCATCATCTTGCATGATTTGCAAAAAACATGAACATGAAAAATTCATTATTTCGATTCCACTGATAGTTTTTTGTTGTTTTGAAGTCTAATAATTCATAAAATTGTACCCTATTCTTCTAAATTGGTGTGAGCTTTTTCTTGTGTTGTGTTTTTACTTTATTACTGTTTGCGTGCTGCATAAATACTTTACACTTTGCCTCTAAGCCAAGCCAAACTCATTTTGTGCCAAGCTAGCATAGGTTTAAGCCCAGGTTAAGTTAGTGATTTTTGTGGTTCACCTGACAGGGAGTGTGGCTGCAGTTTGAACTGGAATCACACCCTTCAATCAACAACCAAGCTTCTCACACTGGGTATGCAATTTTAAACAGCCATTTCAACCTGCCAAAATATACTTTTTGCCAGCCTTAAACTTATCTTTTTAAGAACTCCTATGGTAGGGCCCAAATGCCCTAGGGCAGCAGGCATGCTGTTTAAAAAGTAGGACATGCATATTGAATGGTTTACATGTACTGGCAATGAAAAGCCTTCAAAGTCTTTTTCCACTGTGCCAAGGCTAGCTCTCGCTTTGGAAAACCCTGGGTGACACTATAACAACTTATAGTGCTTAATTTCAATTTGAGAGCTGCTATAAAAATGATTCTGGGACTCATTTTAATAGTAATTAAAATTCTGACTTAATGGTCAAGTCGAATGTCATATTACTATTTTAAAATGGTTGTTTACACAATGTGTTTCCTGCCAAAGCCAAATGATTGTTTTCTGCCATTGGCCAGTGTCACTTTATTGCTGATGGCTCCCCTGTGGTGAGATGTGGATTATTCACAGATAGTGGACAAAGGTTGTGGGTTTGGACAGGTTGTTTCTTTATTGAGCAGGATGACCTTGGATGATATGTCCAGCCCCTGACTGAACTTTAAAGGATGCCTACCCTGTCTAAGGCAGATGTAGCTCACACCCAGGGCGGACTGTCAATAGCGGATAGCCAGGGTAGGGGTCAGTTTTGTTGTTATTGTTAATTTTGATTTGTAGAGCGCTTAATACCGGAAGGTCTCTAAGCGCTTCTAGAAGATCAGCGACCATTCCAGGGAGAGCGATGACAGTTAGGACCAAGCTTCTGTGAAGAGAACAGTTTAAAATTTTTTTCTGAAAGGGAGGAGACGATTTTCGGCACAGAGCTGGCTGGGGAGCTTGTTCCACAGTGTTGGAAGGAGGATGGAGAAGGCTCGGCCACCCTTGGTGGTGTATTTGAAGCGAGGGCAAAATAAGAGGCCCTCCGAGGAGGATCTTAGCGAGCGTCTTGGGATTAATTTCTCAAGTCGTTGTTTTATATAGGTTGGTGCCTGACCGTACAGAGCCTTGTGAGCAATTCAGAGGCCCTTGAATTTGGCCCTTTGCTTTATGGGAAGCCAGTGGAGACGTTGCAGAAGGGGTGTAGCCCGCGTGCCCCTGGGGAGTTAAAAAAATAGCCTGGCGGCTTCATTCATGACTATACGCAATTTGCCAATGAGGGAGTCTGGTAGTCCAATATAGAGTGAGTTGCCATAGTCAAGGCATGACAAAATCAGGTGGCTACCACCGTTCTCATGGTTGAGAAGGAGAGGATGGGGGAGAGTCTCCTTAATAGCCGGAGTAGTCCCACTCAAGTTCCGAACACAGTTGAAACTTGATTAGCTCGTGAGAGCTTAGCGTCCACTTTGATTCCCAAGCTTTTAACCACAGGGGCTGGGGCTGGAGCGTCACCCAGCTCCTGAGGTCAATAGAGGGAGCTCCAAGGGTTGTGAGCGTCGGTCACGGCCAGGACCTCGGTTTTGTCTGGATTAATCTTAAGTGAGTTGGCCGTCATCCAGTGAAACGCAGCACATCTTTTGCCAGGGAGTGGGCTTGTGGAGTGTTATCAATTTGCAGAATGATTTGAGTATTGTCTGCATAATTGAACACTTGGCAGTCCATTGCCGCAAGGACATTTATCAGAGGTCGGAGGTATATGTTGAATAAAAGGGGAGATAGGGCCGAGCCCTGTGGAACTCCACAGGGAATAGCCCCCCTCTTCGAGACCTGGTCGCCCATCTGAATTCTTTGGGTGTGATTTGTCAGGAATGATGTGATCCATTGTATGATGGACCCCCCAATCCCAATTGCTCTCAGTCTTTCCAGGAATAGGGCATGGTTGACCGTGTTAAAAGGAGGTCTAGGAAACAGAGCTTATTGTTGTCCAGAGTCATCCTGATCTCATCAAGCACTGATAACATCACCAATTCTGTGCTATGGTGTGCTTGGAATCCAGCCTGCCTGTCCCCTAGGAGGTGGTGAACTTCCATGAACCCGGATAGAGTTTGCAGGATATATTGCTCTAGGAATTTAGCAAGAAATGGGAGTTGGGAAATGGGTCTGTAATTTTTCATGTTGGATGTGTCGGCGCCTGACTTCTTGAGAAGGGGGATAAGTGTGGCTTCCTTAAAGTGTCTTGGAACCTTCCCTGTCTCCAGACAGAGGTTCAGCAGGGTGAGGATTTCTACCTCGATTTCTGGGAGGGCTAAATTAAAGATCCTAGGGGGGCAGGGGTCAGCAGGTGAGCCAGATTTGAATTTTGTGGCAATGCGTCATAGAGTTTCAGAGTCAAGAATATGAAAGGAAGAGAGAAGTTCTACTCTCTTTCCCTGGATACCCTCATCGTCCTTGGGGGACTGCTTGAATGGGGAATTGTCAATCTCAGTCAGGGTGTCCTGTATTTTTTTTTGAGAAGTAAGATAAAAATTGGTTGCATTGTACTTGGTTTGATGGTGTTGTCAGCGATTGTTTTTGGCTTAGTTCTTTCAGGATTTTAAATGTTTCTTTTTGTTTGTTGGTTGCTACTAGGATCCTGTTTTCATAATATTCCACCTTTCTACGAACAAGCGCTCTTTTGTAAGTAGCAACTTTGGCTCTATACTCTATGAGGGCCAGAGGCTCATAGTTTTTACACCACTATCATTCATGTTGTTGGAGCGAGGGTTTCACGGCCCTGAGTGCCTCTGAGTACCAAGGAGCACCTTTGCCTTTGTTACTAGTTACTAGTTTATGGGGCTAGCTTATTGATGGAGGAGGGAAGCCGGCTGGAGAAGACTTCGGACCATTCATCAATGTCCGCTGTCTCCGGCCTCCTAAAGGTGCTGTCTCAGAGGGTGCTAACTAGTGTTGGGCCCTCCATTTTTGACCAACTACAAACATATTTACAGTCCGGAGGGGGTTGTGCATAGCGCCTAGCTAGGGGGAGTAAAAGGTTGATACAGTGGTGGTCTGACCAGGTGGAGTGTGGACCAGACCAGGTCTAGGACATGTCCAAGCTCATGAGTGGGAGTGTTGACTAGCTGGGTAAGCCCGAGAGTGGTGAGCGTCTCCTCTAGCTGTCGGGGCTGTGGGCCTCTGGGTTGTTGGTCCCAGTGGTAGTTAAAGTCCCCAAACACCACAAGTTATTGGCAACGTGAGCGGAGGTTAGAGACATATTCGGTCAGGAGGTCTACGAAGCGCGGGGGCATTTGGGTGGGCGATATGCTAAGGTGATGCTGGATGAGTGGTGACAGACCTTGACAGTTAGAATATCTGCTCCTTCTAGGGTTTCTCCATACACCATTCCCATGGTCAGGTGATTTTTGAACAGAAAAGCCACCCCACCTCCTCTTTTACCTGCTGGCCAGTTTTTCAAGATGGCGTCGTGGCTCTCGGGTAGTGCTTCCACGATGGTGGGGCCAGAGTCTTCATCTAGCCACGTTTCAGTGAGACCCAGAATGTCAGGGGCCTAATTTTGTCATTTTGTAGGAGAGTGTGGATCTCAATGGCATGTTTTTGAAGAGAACGTGTATTCAGGACTATGAGTTTCAGAGTATCATTGCCGCTAGGCTTAAGGTGGTCCGGGTTTTGTAGCGGGTTGGCGTTGGGTGTCTCCCCCCAATGGGATGAGGAGGCCTTCTCTCTTGAGTGCTGTTACTTTCTCAGATTTTAAGGGGCAAGGTCTGAGTGCAAGGGTTTTTGATTAATTACTTGTATATGTCCGGGGATTGGCCAGGCGGCCCCACACGCGCTGCGCGCGGCCACTGCGCGTCCGCTCCAGCGTGCACTTTTATGCCTCCGTGACCCCTGGATCCTCCCCGCCAATCAACCCTGCTGTGCAGCAGCTGACACCCTCACGGTCGCTAGACCAGGTGAGTGCGTGCAGGGAATGGAGGACAGGTCAGGAAGAGCACTGGGTGCATAGCGCGGCAATTTACATGCAGATAGTGACACTCAAATGTTTAAAAAACCTTTGACGTTTTAAAAACGAGAGAACAGAGCTAAAATCACCGATATGCAATGCCTGGGCTAGTGCGTCTTCTTTTTGGCCCCAGTAGGCTGGTTTTGTTTCTGGGGGTGACAATATCAGCCCCCTGTACCAAAATCGTCCGAAACTGGCCCTAGCAAACAGCTCAGCTGTGCTCCCCCCTCCGAGGGGGTCAGCCGAGCAATTATCCAGGGACTATTTCAGTTCCCAGCACGGCCCTGCTCACACCTCGGCCTGCTTTGCCTTTTTCTTGTGAGCCAGCTTGGCTCCAACCTCAGTGGGAGGGGAAGGTGCACCAGAACTTGTTTAGAGCGACCATGATGGCTGTTTTCCCATTTCCATAGCCACACCTCTGGTGGGCACAGGGGGCTCTGACTAGGGCAAGAAGTGCCCTGCTATGTCGGGTTTAGGGAACAGTAAATACAGTCGGATAGCTTACAGTAACACACACATAAGAAGCGATGACAAAGTGGGTAGGGTCACCTCAGGGAACTTCTACCCCATCATTTAGGCAGTGGTCAGGAGTTTCTTCCATGGACAGCTGGCACTGGGCATAAATGTGGCAACCAAGAACTCTCCTCAGAACACTCCTAGGACCTGTGAAAACCAGAAGAAGGACTGTCCAGCTATAGCCTAAAGGAAGATTGGATGAAAAGAAATTCAGTCTTCACAGAAATCATTTTAATCGGGCAGTGCACAGGGTGATGTTAAACAAATTCGACAAATACCCCATGTTTCATTCATTCCATTATGACATTTTTTGCAAGGGACCATTTTTGTGTGGAGTGAAATGTAAACAGTTTTCAGGAATATTTCAGAGGAGCGTGATGTCCCCCAGTACCAGCCTGCGACGGGACTGGAAACTAGAAACGGCATAATTGTAAGTAGAGATAAGAGACAGGGGAAAAAACAATAGCACCTGATTTTCCCACTGAACCCATTAAAGTTTCAATAATGTGCAGCCATGGTTTCATTTATCTACAATATTCAACTAGCGCAAAATATCATTTTCCCAGATGCCCTATTTGTGACTGCAGAATTCTACCGAGTTCATGTTGCAAACTTCTACAATAGTATCTTTGTTAATTCCAAAATGTTCACGTTGCCACGTTCAAGATCAATAGAGAACCGGGCGTGGCTTGCGCGCCGCTGTGATATGGCGTGTTGCGCTTGAGCTCCGGGGTGAGTTGATCCCGTGGAGCGTTTATCTCCGTCTCTTGGTGCCCTCTTGACCGGAAAATCCACACACCTACGGCGGAACATGTGCTGATCTCCACGACGCTGTTTTTCCGCGATTTTAATCATCGGAATTATGCGTTCTGCTTCAAGCCTCGCAGACGCTCGCATTCCTGAGGAGCGGCCGCCATTTTGCCGCGTATGACGTTCCTGTCATCTGTCTTCTGAGGCGCCGCCGCGGATACAATTTAACAGTCTTTCGTGTCTGTCGAAAGGTTTCTTCACACAACGGCTACAATGGTAACATTTATGATTTTTTTCTAATGTTACTTCTTGCTGCTTGGCTGGGTTCGAAGCTGCTCACAGTTTTTGTTCTCTCTTCACTGATTAATTGTGATGCTCAGGTCGCTATATTGAGGTGTTTTCCTGTTTATTTATGCTCATATTTCAACCGCTAGATTAGAGTAGCGTGTTTTGAGCGTGAATTGCCTCTTTTTTCACTGTTTCTGGCTATTTTGCGCAACTCTGGTGCTATACTCTATCCCAGGGGTATTTTTATTAGTCTCCTGCTACAACACTGTCACTATGAGTCGCTCCTTGAATAGCAAAGACTCTAAAGACCCGGGCACATCTTTGAAGCGACTTAAGTCAGTCTCTCCGACTCCTGAATCGCCTCAGGCGGACAATACCTCCACATTGGACACCATCTTGGCGCGCCTCAATGAGGTTCATGATATTGCGCAGTCAACCAAAACTAACACTGACCTATTACAAGTGGAAGTGTCTGCTATCAGGAATGATTTTAAAGCCCTTTCTCTACGTGTATCAGCGACAGAAACACGGATAAGTTCCGCTGAGGATGGTATGCAAAAGCAATCCAGGTCCCTTTCTCAAATGGAGCGGTCTATGGCGGCGATGCGCAGAGACCTCACGGAGCAGGAGGACCGTAATAGGAGATCTAATCTGCGTATTTTTGGCCTACCGGAGGACTCAGAGAAATCATCCTCCTCCATGATTGAGTTCTTATCTCATTGGATTCCTGATACACTTCAACTATCTTTCCACAGAGACTTTGAGATTGAAAGAGCACACCGTGTTCCAACGTTCCGTTCTAAGGCAGCCACCCAGCCAAGAGCAATCATTTTTAAGCCCTTACGACATCAACACACTGAGCTGATTTTGTCTCATATGCGCAAGATTAAACAACTCAACTGGGATGGTCATCGCATATCCATTTCACAAGACTTTGCCAGAGACACGGTCATAAGACGGAAAGGCTTCTTGAATCTTCGAAAACGTCTCACTGACTTAGGCATTCCTTTTTCCTTTTCTGGTCCATCCAAGTTTCGCATTACATATAAAGGGCGTTCCAGAATCTTCGATGAACCGGCAGACTTGGCAACGTTCTTAGACAACCAGGAGGAGATAGAGATGGAGATTCAAAGAGCAACGACGCAGACTCCTGGGACCTCAGGGACCTGATTTGCTGTTCTCTCTACTTCTGCTTATGTCTTTTTCTGGATGGTTACCTTCTCTTTTTTTTTTCAGTTATGCTTTCATGTTGATCTACACCTCCGCTATTGTATGTCCTCTCTCTGTTCTTCTTTTTATACTACTCTGATAGATTTCCTTCTTTCTAGTATCTGACTTCTCCTTCTTTTTTCTCTTCATTATCCTTCGACAAATTTCTTGTAGATCCTTTCAATTTTCTCTTCTTCTTTCTTCTACCCGTCTTCTCTGCTTTCGTGCGTATTTGTACCTCTTTTTCAGCTCCTTCTTTCTTGCTCCTATCTATTTTTATTACGGTGTGTTTCACTTATATTGTTGCTGTTTATACTTACTAGTTACCTGCACTTTTTATAGTTATTAGTTGCAGATTTATTGTCTATAATTCAAGTATTATTACCTCTTTCAATAGCATTGTGTATTATATTTGCATTGCACTATGTAGCATTGTACTATCGTGGTGTAGACTTCTCCTTTTTCTTTCTGCTTTTTTTCATCTTCCCTCTCGTTTTCTTTCTCGTTTCTACATGCTGTTCTCATACACCTTTTTTTTTTTTTTTTTTTTTTTTTTTCTTTCCTCTTATGTACCTCCATTTTATAGTATAGTTATAATTAGGTGTTTTTGTATGATTCATATGCGATTTCAGTGCATATTTGTTCCTCTATTCACAAAATGATATATGTTATTAAGATGTTTCGTACATAATTAGGCTTTTCCTATATTTTATAGTATTGTTATTTCAGTCATACTCTTGCGCTTGCTGGGGTACTGTTATTCTACTCTGAGTGTTATTTTTCTTCTAATAGCAATATAGTATCTCATTATAAAATGTATTTCTATGTGTATGGTTTATATATTGCTTTTTAGCTCACTGACAGTTGTTTTTCTTTCATAATGGGCTAGTCTTCTTTACCAACTTTTGCTCCTCGTACGGGTCTTCGACTCGCCTTTTCCACGTTCTCCCTTGCATGATATGGGTCTCTTTTAGACCTCCCCCTCTGCCTCGTTTCTCTCTCTTCTCTACTCTTTCTTCTCTCCTTCTGGCTTTTCTTTTTTCATGGTTCTCCCACAAGGTTGCTCCCGTAACATCTATTTTGTTTTGTGGTTGGTCTACTATATTTTTGTACCTCGTCCTTTCTCTGTTATCATTGTTGTCTTCGAGTGTATCCCCTTCAGTTATATGCCAGGTTTAAATGTACTATCCCTTAATGTTAAGGGGTTAAATCATCCGGTCAAACGATCTAAAATCTTAGATTATTGTAAATCTCTCTCAGCGGACTTAGTCCTATTTCAAGAGTCTAAGATTACTAGTAGAGAAGCGTTATTCTTGAAGAAAGAATGGGTGTCGGATGTGGCTTGTTCAGATGCATCTGGTAAACGCAATGGTGTGGTTACGTTGGTTTCGAGAAATTCGGGTCTATCGATTCTCTCTTCTGAGCATGACTCAGATGGTCGATGGCTCTTATCTAAATTATCAGATGGACAACATGAGCTGTTTGTTATGAATATCTATGCTCCGAATATTGATAACCCTGCTTTTTGGAAATCCATTTCTAAAAAATTGCATGATACCCCACATGCTGGTAATCTTATTGTTGGTGGGGATTTTAACTTACCTATGGATCCTTTATTGGACAGAAATTCCGCATTTCAGTTTCGTCCGCCTAAAGCACACAAACAGATGCTTAACATGTGTTCCATTGCTAAATTGCATGATATTTGGCGTCTCCATAATCCCACTGGTAGTGACTTTTCTTTCTTTTCCTCCCCTCATTCTTCATTCTCTCGCATTGATTATCTCCTAGTTCACTCTTCTCTTGTCTCAGCTTCTTCTTCCCCGCTTATACATCCCATTGTCATCTCCGACCATGCTGCGGTCACTTTTACGTTATCGTCCTTTGCTCCGAAACCACGTGGTCGTTCCTGGAGACTTAATACGGAGGTGTTATATGACTCTACCCAAGTGGAAGAATTTTCCAAGGATATAAACACTTTTTTCCGTGAAAATGAGGTTTCTGTATCTTCTCCAATAATTCTTTGGGACTCTTTTAAATGTACTTTCCGAGGCCAAGTTATTGCATGCATGTCCAAACGCAATTTAGCGATTAAAAAAGAACTTACTGACTTATCATCTGAAATCAAGACTCTGGAGGCTTCCTTTAGGCATACTAAAGATCCGACTATCCTACAACAAATTAAGCTTCTAAAATACAAATATAATACAATTGTCACTAAAAGAGCGCATGTTGGTTTCCAAGCACAAAAGTCCAAAAAATTACTCTTAAAGAATCGGGCTGGCAAACTTTTGGCTGCTACATTAAAATTCCAAGACTCCTCATCTAAATCCTCTCAGATCTCTTCTATTAAAGATCATAATGGCTCTAAAAAATTCCAAACTGAGGAAATTCTTGAAGTTTTTCGTGATTTTTATAACAAATTGTATACCCCCTCTAACCAAGCCTCTTTTGACACATGTCAAGATTTTTTAAAATCAATTCCGATTCAATCAGTATCAGAGGAAGATCGCTCCACTCTAAATGAACCTATCTCACCTGAGGAAATAGTTTCTGCCATCAAAGCCACCCGTTCGGGGAAAGCGCCGGGCCCTGATGGTTATCCGATCTTATTTTATAAAACCTTTCTCCCGTTGCTTGTTCCTAAATTACAGGTTGTCTTTGACGCTTTTGTTCGTAATGGTTCTGTCTCTGGTACGGCTGCTGAAGCCACCATAGTGGTGATCCCAAAAGAGGGGAAGGACCATTCGGACCCTAAGAATTTCCGCCCTATTTCACTTCTCAATATGGAAGCGAAGATTTTTGCTAAAATCCTGGCTAAACGTCTAGAATCCTTTATTCCCAACTTAGTCCATCCCTCCCAAACTGGTTTTGTTAAAGGTAGGCTAGCAAGAGACAATATTCGCACTTTTTGCCATATTATTGGGGCGGCCAAGCGATCCCAACTACCGGCCGCGGCCTTGGCCCTCGATGCGGAAAAGGCCTTCGATAAGGTTTCTTGGCCGTTTCTTCGAGCTGTTTTACATGCACATAACCTTGGGGAATCATTTATTAACATGGTAATGTCTTTGTATTCCCAACCTAAAGCTAATATTAGAGTTAATGGTTCTACATCCTCTTTTTTTAATCTTTGCCAGGGCACGAGACAAGGATGTCCTTTATCCCCTCTCTTGTTTTTGTTATCTATCGATCCTCTCCTTCGGCTGATTGATTTACACCCCGATATCAAAGGGTTCTCTTTTGGCCCTCATTGTCTTAAAACTGCAGCCTACGCTGACGATGTTCTCATTTTCTCGGACGATATTGCGTTAGCCATTCCTGCTATCTCCGACACCATTTCTTTGTTTTCTAAAGTTTCAGGATATACCCTAAATAAAGACAAGACAGAAATGTTCCCTTTAAATGCCTACTGCTTTCCTGCGCATATGGGTTCGGCTGGCTTTAAATGGCAAGCTACTCATCTTAAATATCTAGGCATTTATTTCTGTTCGACACTACATACAACGGTTACGTATAATGAGTCTCAAACTCTGGCTAAAGTTCGTCGTCTTCTGGACACATGGTCTCCAAAACATATTTCATGGTGGGGGCGCCTACAAACCCTTAAAATGATGATCACGCCGATTATCAATTTTGTCTCTTCCATGATTCCGATTAAATTATCTGACTCTTTTTTTCGGGAAATCGATGGTATCACCTCCAAATTTTTATGGAGCGGGAAACGTGCTCGGTTAGCATACAAATATCTACGTAGACCCTGTGATATGGGAGGTTGCAATTTCCCGGATTGGGAGAAATACCAGACTGCTTTTTTGGCCTCGCAAGGTGCCCTATGGTTTTCTCCCCCAACCCGTCATATTCCTCTATGGCTACTCATAGAACAGGATTTAGCTGCTCCCTTACCACTTGCCTCTTTTTGTACTACTTCCACTCTACATATTCTGTTCTCCCGATCTATCATTATTGATACAATTGTCGCAATTAAGAAAGTGGACAGGAAGATGGCATTTCCTCTGCACAAAACTAGATGGTCTTCTATTTGGCGTAACTCCAAAATTAAAATCAATATCACTCCCACACTCATGTCGTATTGGGCGTTGAAGGGTGTCTCTCTGGTACAACATCTGTATAATGATTCTGGTGAGCCCTTACCTTTCTCCACCTTAGCGCTCAAACACTCTCTAACAAATCTAGACTTCTATACTTTTCTTAAAATCAAGGTTGCGATCTCGAAAACTCGTCTTCACCCCTCCTCGTCCACCATCTCACTGTTTTCTATTTGGTTCAAAGCGGGTCATGTTGCTTCTCACATATATAGGTTTCTATCCTCTACTTCGCTTCCTGATCAGACGGTTGCACAGCAAAAATGGTCGCGTCATTTTGATCACAATATTACGGATCATATCTCCTCCGAAGCTTGGCAATCCATTGGCAAATTAGCGTTACGTAACAAAATAGCTCCTTCCTTAACACAGTCCAAGTTTTTCTCGATCAATCTACTCCACTGGACTCCGGTCCGTCTTCACTCTCTCAACCTTAAAGAGGATGACCTCTGTTGGAGTTGTGGCGTTGAGGCAGGTGATTTTCCACATATGTTCTTTAACTGTTCCTTACTTAAATCTTTCTGGGACCTTATTCAGCAACATTTGTCTCTTATTTTTGACATTGAGCTCCAGCTCTCTTTTCCTTTAGTTATTTTAGGCCCCTGGGCGGCTCCTACACCTCTTCCCCTTGATCCATTGCAACTACAACTGTTAGACCTTCTTTTATCTGTAGCGATCAAAGTTATCCTTATGGATTGGAAGTCTTTCTCGTCTGTTTCCTATCATACTTGGTGGGCATGGGTTTCCTTCTTACGCAGTGCTCACACCTCAGTAGATCTAGCACACCTGTCACCTTCCATCTCTAGTGGGGTCTGGGCAACGCTGGATGACTATATGGAACTCTCTGCGAATGGTGTAGTCCCTCAATTTCCTGCTGTTATGTCTACCTAATTTTTGTCTGGTTGTTGCGTTACATTGGGTTGTTCCTGTGGGATTCCTTCTTTCTTTCTTCCTCTTTCCTGTCCTCTCCTCCCGTTCCTTCCTTCTGCTGCTTTTTTCCTTGCTCGCCTTCCTTCTTCCTGTTGTTCCTATTACCTTCCCCCGCCCCTATCCTAATCTTAGGGTCTGATACGTTCTACGTTCTGAATAATGTATTTCTCTATTGGCTCAATTCATTACCTTCATTTTAGGTGCCTGTTTCTCCAATTTTACTTACATTGTGCTTACTTAATGATCAAATATTTTCCATGGTTTCACGTTTTTTTTTTTTTCTTCTCATATTGGAATGTATCGCCTCTTTGTATTTTGTTGGTTGTTATTTGGATCATTATTTCTCTCAATAAAATCCTCTTGAAATGAAAAAAAAGATCAATAGAGAACCGGTATACTTAAAACACACCCTTCATGTCTTAACTTGAACACTTTTCAGCTTTCCACAACACTACACAAGCAGAAGGTCCCGTTTTCTGCGCATCTGGAAGAATTCACACTTCAGAAGCGTGAGTTCGCATAATGCATTGTGTTTCACTAACTCGAGCTGATGGCCCTGGATCGCTGGCGCGTCATCTCTGTGGGGTTTATGGAGTCTAGCTCGAACCATCCATTACACTTACTTTCCACTGTGTCTTCAAAGGCACTGGCAGGACAGGGGCCATGGGGCAGAGAGATGTTTTCTCTCTCTACCTCGCTCTTTTTCCAGGATGCGATGCCCATCAGGGGTCACTTTAGGCCTCCGAATCATAACTCCAATGGGGTCTCCTCCAGAAATCTCGTGCTTTCTTGCAGATGTGGCAACGCCTTTTAAGAGGATTCTGCCTTAGTGCCTCAGACAATGGGAACAAGGTGCCTTGATGGTGTGCCACATAATCCATGAAGGACAAGTGCCCGGGGAGGAGTGGTGCAAACCAATCAGGGAAGGCTTCATATCCTTTCCCTGAGCGGAAAAGAAATGGCTGTCCGGTATAGAAACAGCAGTATGGACCATATGATGAGCAACATTCTAGGGTTCTGTGACCGACGTGTTGCTACACACTCGGGATCAATGCACTCAGCACCCTGTGGCTTTTTTTACAAGCCCCTTGCGCCGCCGGGACATCACTTTTTCCTACGTTAAAAGTGACGCACCGGCGGCGCAAGGGGCTTGTAAATAAGCAATCCTGCTTCCCACAGAACTATTGGGACCAGGCGGGCAGGAATCTGCTGCCACCTCCCATAAAGCACACAGAGGGAAGTGGGCATTTCTGTGGCACTGAAGTATGTTTGTGCGTGCGTGGTGACCCTGCCCAGGGAAGTGAGGCGAGCCACCCAGATTAGGTTGCCGTGATTGTGCACAACACGAGGGTGGAGGTGCCAATCAACACGAACAGAGCGATGCACTGATTTGTCACAATAAGATAACGCAGAGTCAGGGCCCCGCAGCGGGAGTGACTCACCCGCGTGCACACTGAGTATATCAGCGCCCATGAGCGTCTTGGCAGAGGTTGCAAAGCAAGCAATAGGTTTCGACTTTTTCACGCACAGGCCCACCTTTGGAGCAGTTTTGCAATCATAAAAATACAAAGGTGGAGTAAAGGCCCATCAACCCCGCCCTCACCAAACACCAGCAAATATTAAACAAACAAGAAGGAGCGAATATAATGTCCCCCTTTGAATGGGTCCCCATCCCAGTGTGCATTCCCCCTGGTGAGCAGAGGACAAGGAGTCATCATGGGGTACAAGGTGTTCTGCTTGCTGGCCGTCGTCCTGGTGTTAGGGCTCAGCGCTGTGACAGAGGGGCACGCACCAGGTGAGCGAGGTTATTGCCTATTGTCATTTTTTTCCTTTGATTTTGGATTCTGTCCTGGCAACAAAAGAAAGTAGCGATGTTATTTTTATATTGTCAAGCAAAAAAGTCAGACTTGCCATTAATAGTACTCATGCAAATTAGAATGGAGTGAAAATAATGACAGTTTTGTATTTTTGAGTGCCAAAGTACCACTGCACAATGGCTGATTTAAAGGGGGCGTCTCGTCGAATTCAAACAGGCTTTTAATAAGCAATCCCAATGACATTTTAAAACAAATGCTACACATACCGTGGAGAGGGCTGGCTTTGAGATGGTTGTGCTACTGAATGTCGACACCGACAATATTGTGGTACAAGAATATCGAGCACAAAATATTGGGGGAAAAATGCTGAAAGGTAAATATAGCTTAAATGGCTGAGATGGCTGTCTTCTGAATTATGTCACAATAGTGATTGGTGAGGCTGCAAAGTTGGACAAATAGATAAGATTTTTACTTTAAACAGGAAGATCCCTTTAAGAATACCATACTGGCCTTGCATAAATGGATAGGGAGTGTTGGAACGTGGATTATTAGTAGGGGTAAGTACCTACCTACGACTCATAATAAGGCCCCCAACAAAATATAAGGTCCAGTCAAGGTCTCAAAAGATTAGCCCCTGGCTCAACACTTGCTAGCTGGCTGTGAGCAGGCAGGCTTAACTCAGGATACAGGTATGTAAAACATTTAAAAAGACTAACACATTAAATAAGTAAGACACAAGACACACAATAAAAATACAAAATATTTTTATCTTTAACATGACAGTATAATTACAAAAATTCAATGTAGGGTACCGGAGATATTAATTTTGAAAGATTAAACACTTTCCAGTGCACAAAAACATACAGCGACATCTGGCCAAGCTTGATCGGGACAAAGACAAATTTTGAGGCCAACCGCGATGGAGCCCTGGTTGGATACACAAAGCGGGAGGCCCCACTGAAAATGGTATCTTCATACTTAGAAACTTTTCTGGAGGATTTCTCATGTCATTGAGCGAGGCTCCCCTTCAGGCTGGAATTTGCGTCGATATCGGCTGCTTGGCTTAGCGCGAGGCCTCCGTGAAATCCTGTAGGTCCTAAGGTTTTTTTCAATCTTTGCTTTCCAACATTAGCATGAACGTTTTTTGACCTTTGCGCAAATTTGCAAACACAATCTTTGTGAATTGGTCTCGGTTCTTCTCCTGCCCAATTCCATTGTGCATAGAAACGATCTGAAGAAGGTATACTTGCAGAGAAATAGTTTACACAACTTTTCTAGTCTGGCTAGCTTCAGTCAGAATGAAAATAGACTCACTATGTGGAGAAAACCTTAGGCAAAGACTAAGTTACACTGTTAATATTCTCAAGTTTCATGGAAGGAAATATCAACATTTTGCTGGAGAAAATAAATGCACCCTCCCACCCCTCTGACTTTAGGCATTACATTTTCTGCACCCAGGTGCTTACCTACTAATGAGCCTCTTTCGCATCCTTACCACTGGATCTGTCAGCTTAGCCTATAACCCATATCACTGCATGGGCAGACTGATGATAGAAGCATGCAAAGTGGCAAGACTATGCTTCTGCAAATTTCCTGCAACTTTGGAAAAAAAAATAGAAAAAGGTCATAAAATTTCAACAAATCTCAAAACAACTGAAGGGAAAATGTATGCGAAAAAATGTTTTTTGTGAAAAATAGCAAAAACATTTACTTTTTGCAGACTAGTTCTTTCCTAGCATTATAGAATAAACATTCAGAGGATCTACGGCCGCTGTGATGTACCCACCAACTCTTTGACTTAACACCGTAGCGTATGCGAAACTTTAGATATGTAGAACAGTAGCCTTGGTTTTAGCTTTGTATTATTTTTCTTATTATTCAAAAAGTGTGCACCAGAAAATGTAATGGCTGCTTGGTGCTGGAGAAATTGAGTCATCATGACTACAATGAACCTAAGAGCACAAACATATCTGTACACTGCTAGTTTAACTTGTGAATATGTTGACCAGGGATGGCGACAGCAGACCTGGCATGGACACATCAATTACTTTCTTGCTCGGATGACACTCTCATGCCCATTCAGATGACACACATTTAGGGTGACATGTACTAACATTTCAGGCTGTGTTTTGTGTCATTTCGGTGCAAAATCTTTTTTTTTCCAATTTACTTTCCAACACAAAACTTGTTTACGGTTGTATGATGTTACAACGCAATCTTTTAGATTGCGGTACATCACAACACATCTTTTACAACGCAAGTCGTTACCACGACTTGCGCTGTAGGGTGCTGGACTTAGGAATAGTAACTTCACTTGATCACCACTGCGTGTAAATCCAAAATAGATTAAGGTCTATTTCCCTGTGAAAGTTTATTTAGTAGGTGGTTGATAATAGCTGTGGTCCACTTAAAATAGTTATGTCATTAAAAATTAAATGGTCAGTTGAATGGTTATATGCTCCGTGCAGTTAATTAGCAGTCTTCTTTAACAGCTTCATAGAGAGCAGAGCTTTCTATCCTACTGGAACAGCTTTGACGAATAGCCACGTACCTGGGTCAGTTGGTATGTTCTACACGTCCCAGGTACACTTTCAGGCAACAGTCCCAGCTGGCCAATCCCAGGCCAAACCTCTGCCTCCCATGGGTCCCTCTGTGTTCGGAGGGGGGAAGCCCCAGGGCACCTCTCACGTCAGCCTCTGCCCTCAGCTCGCAGAGGACTCATGTTGGTCCAACCGGTCCCAAGTCACTGCTCACTTTTCTTGCGAGCGTTTGAGGAGATACCAGGCACAATTGCAGCTGAGTCCTGGGGTTTTCACAGTTGCTGTGGCTACTGCCTAATCCGGGAAGTTCGCTCGGCTCCAGCCGCTCCCCGGACTGGCCGCTCCCACTACTCCACTCGCGGCACCTTCCGCTAGCGGCCAAGATGCTTTTAGCGTCCTGGGAAAGCCCTCGAGGCGGGGTGGGCTCTAAGTTCAGCCCTACTTGTTCTGCTTGCCTTTCGTTTCAGGCGCAGACATTTTCCCGCTTTTCGGCGGCGCTTTTCCGTGCCGGGAGCAGGGGCTGCAGCCGGCGTCTTCCTCCTCAATTCGGCGTCTCGTTCCTCTCCGCTGTCAGACTCGAACAGAGTTTGCACAACAGCGACCTCTAAGATTTACTATTCCAACTCCAGCCTACGTACAGTAGGGAAGGTGTTGGAATAGTAAATCTACTATTCCTTAGTCTACAGCGCCCTCCAGCGCAAGTCATGGTAACGACTTGCATTGTAAAAAACGCGTGGTAATGGCAGCGCGATGTTTTGACTGCGTTGTTATGGATGTTCCCCCTTTAGGTTTAGAAATAATGTGAAAATACACAAAGCAGTGCATAGCGCTGCTTTGCATTACTTAGCGGCAAGGTGGTGTACCATGGGTGGAGCATGGGCTTTCCCATGCGACCACCCAAGGTCTCTAACGCTAAACCCAATTTAATAAATCAAATCATTTCTCCCTCCTTTTGCTACTTTGTACATGTGGTGCACAGTACAGCACTCATACAAAGAGGTAAAATTATTTAAGGCAGTAGATGAATAGCATTTTCCACTGCAAGGATACCCTTCCAGTACAAAAACTGTACTAGACTCACAGAGACACCCTTGCACCATGGCGCAAAGATGTCTCTGTGGTGCAAGTCAGCTGATTTCAGCAGCGGCGCTAAGGAAAGAGGCGGACAGTGTCATAATTCAGTACATTTGGTGCTTTCCTACTCTCTACTTTTCTTACAGCGCAGCATTTGCGGCTTCTGCACTGTGCTGTGTGAAAAAGTGCTAAATCTGCCCCTCAGTTTCTTGATCAAAGTTCACATAACCTCACAGTTGTCTTTCAATAACCATTCACAACATCGGCAACAAAGCTTGTATTTATCAATCAGGGTATATATTGTGTTCCCATCAGCAACGTGCCCGGGAATGTCCTTTTTGACAGCTAGTTTTTTGAGGAAAAAGATGAAAAAAGAAATGTATCCATGTATTTTGCAGTAAGAATGATGCTTTTTGTATCCATTGATAAAAATGTCTAGTCCCTCCAGCAAACATTGAATAATCTAGGTCCTCATTGAGAACAGATAGGTTAGTGTGATATGTGCTAGAACTGCTGTGTCCACACATATCTCAATTAAGAGTTATGCAAATTAGTGGGTCGAACCTGGCAATGTTTATCTGGGGAAAATTGTCCGGTATTTACCAGAACATGAGGGCTATTGTTCGTTAAACACCAAAATCGGCATGTTATTCTTCAA
The DNA here is from genome assembly GCF_964263255.1 of Lissotriton vulgaris. NCBI lineage: Eukaryota > Metazoa > Chordata > Amphibia > Caudata > Salamandridae > Lissotriton > Lissotriton vulgaris. The sequence continues at coordinate 1,428,955,118 of NC_141696.1, read as the reverse complement.
AAACTCATAACTAGGTGTTACGTATCACAGCTGATAAATTCTGACTAAGTAGAACTGGCTATTATCAGGTGTGATAAATATCACACAGATTACTGGGACACTCGTAATGAGAGCCCAAGTGTTTTAATGCTGATTTAGTGTGTTTTTCTGCAGCCATTACTACTTAAGTATTTCTGTATGGATTGTGTACCGTTCCTTATCACCTCACTTACACTTTGGAGTTGTATTTCAATATGGATGGTGAGCTGGCCATATCAGGTAAGCACGGGCCAATCAGAATGGCTACAGCCACAGTCCTCATTAATACTAACAAGAAGCAAAATCCCTTTACAGTAGTAGGCCAACCCCTCTAGGCTCGCTCCCCTGCTTCCATTGTGATTCTCTTTTTTTGCATTTTTATAAAGCGCAAATTTGGCTCAAGAGCATTAGAACGCTTTACTTGAGCACGAGATTACATTACACAAGGTCAGATTCATTTTTTATTAGATTAATTGATTTGCCCAGAATCACAAGAAATTGAGGCAACACTGGGACAAAAATCTAGTTCCCGATTTCCGGGGTTGCCAGCTCAGGCTCTTAGGCCACATCTCCCCCCTCTTCTCAGTTTAAGATTTGTAAACACATTCAATGCTTGACAGGACAGGCTTCAAGGCACATTTTAGGATCACACCTAAGCAACTCACAGTCCAAAACAACCGGAAAATCATTGTTCAAACTAACTTTTAGCATGACTTCTTCTTATCTTTGTGAGTTCTCTGTCCAGCGCCTTCTTCTAATCTACCCCTCCTCCTTCATACCTGTGTCTACAACACTGTCCACATCTCACAGAGTTACCCTTTCTCCATACTGTAACCGCTAACCTACTTCATTACTTCTATGTTGGCATCCCCCAGCATCTAAATACAATGCTATTTCAAAGGCAAAACATAACATAAATAATAATAAATATTGAGATTAATAAATTACTGTTTCATCTTTCCATCCTCCAGTATATTTTAGTTGCTTCCATAATTCCCTCGTCTGTTATACCACTCTTTATCATAATACAATTATTGGTTATTGCCTAGGGCCCTCATTACAAGTTAGGAGCTAAGGCCTAGATGTAAGTAATAGCAAATTACCTATTGGTATTTACTATTCGGTAATTGCTATGGAGTCTCTTCTGGAGCTTGGCGGTGGTTCCGGCGTAGAGGGCGTTGCCGTAGTCCAGTCGGCTGGTGACGAGGTCCTGGGTGACCGTCTTCCTGGTCTCGGTTGGGATCCACCGGAAGATCTTACGTAGCATGCGTAGGATGTTGAAGCAAGACGAGGAGACGGCATTGACTTGTCTGGTCATGGAGAGGGAGGAGTCCAGGATGAAGCCCAGGTTGCCTGCGTGGTCTGTTGGTTTGGGTGCGCTGCCCAGGGCGGGGGGCCACCAGGAGCCATGTGACACACATTCATGCCTTTAGGGCATGTCTGTGTGCCACATGGCACAGGTGTACATGCACAGATGTGCATGTACACTGGAATTCGTCATTTGCCATGTAATAGTATTACATGGTAAATAACGAATCGGTAATGGCCTGTGGCACTGTTTCCAGTGCCACCTACATCTGTATTTACCGATTCGGTAAATTTACCGATTCGCTATTTTACAGAATCGGTAACTTTACCGAATCGGTAAATATACCGATTCTGTAAATTAAATGCCACCTGCATGTCAATTCCCAAATACGGCTCGGTAACGGCCGAATTCGGCCGTTACCGACCCTAAATTCCAATTCCTGTACAAACACCTGTTTTCACAGGGATTAGAATTATGAGTTGTGTGAAAATTATCATTCCCTCTCAGTTTCCCTTTGATAAATTCCGGCAGGACAACCCTGCTCATTTTTTCGAGGAAAACACATTTTTTTAAAAAGAAGCTAGGATTGGATGTGTTGAAAACAGTTCTGTATGTTATACCTCATTTTTCTGCTGAAACTTGGAACAGGAGGTACTTCCCAGCTGGGGTAATGCACAGTTAGTTGCAACATCATCCTGGAGGAAGTAAATTCATGCGTTATTTTTCTCTTTACTGTTTTTATATAATTGATTCAACTTTTTTTTAGCTACAGGGATGTCGATATGCTTGGTGAGAGCACCAGATAGCTATTCTATTTCAGTTGCCAGTTCAAATTTAAATATCGAGCAAAATATTGATGATTCCAATCTCTTTTTAAATTCAGATATGTGTGTAAACTACAAGTGATACAGGTTGTGAGAGGCGGAAGGGATTGGAATAAAAATAATTAATTGAGAGAACAAGACGGAGAAGCTTATTGAGTCAATTACCAAATATTCTTCCTTTTGTTCTTTTTAAGATGGTAGCCAATGTTCCATCAGTCCAAGAGTAAGAAACAACTGCGGCCCTCCAGGCATCTCTCCTTCTGAATGCAGAAGCAAAGGATGCTGCTTCGACTCTAGTATTCCTAATGTGATCTGGTGTTTCAAACCTAAGACTCCTCCTCCACCTCCACCCCCACCACCACATCAGCCAGAGGAAGGTAATGTATCTTCTAATCATAAAAGGCACAGATTGTTCCAAATTACCTATATGACATGCTCAAGACTTTGGTGGATAACATGACTTGCACTGTTGGCCATTCACCTACTGACATTCGTATTTAACTCTTTCGATGCTGATGACGGAACCCCTCCGTCATCAGCTGCGGTGGCGCTGTGCTGATGATGGAGCGGTTCAGTCATGGCCCGCTCGCCGCGCCTGCGCGGCGCGGATTCCGCGCCTGTGCTGGGCGTTCCATTGAGCGGGCGGGGCAAAGACGGAACCGCTCCGTCATGAGCACAGCCCAACCGCGGCTGGTGATGGAGCGGTTCCGTCACCAGCATGCACCCGCCGCGCGGCCGCCCCGCCGCCCCGCCCCCCTTAGCGCTGCGGCGGAATAGCCGCTGCAGCGATGTGGTTAAAGACCAGAAGGACTTTACATCTAATTGATAAGGTGCTGGAATCCAGGAAGGAATACAACCTGGTGACCCTACATTTTGAAAGTTACAGGGTGAAGGTCCAGTATTCTGCATTATCAGGTTATTGCTCTAATACTGTTAGATAGAACTCAGGTATGTGGCATTCTGTGAACAGTGACTAAATAGAATAATAAGGAACCTTCATACTGCAGCATAACTGACTAGAACTATTTTTAATCAGAAGAAAGGAATAAGTCATTGTGGAAGTCGGATAGTCGAGTCAGGGGATGGGACAAGTGGGGGTTGAGAATCCTTTTGAAGATACCACGATATAGTTTTAGTTATCGGGTTGATGTTTCAGCCTATCAGCCAAACCCACCTTAGATATAAGCTTTTCATCATTGTGTCCTCATTTGAATGTTTCTCTCGTGCCACCCCAGTGACCATTCATGTCTTCAATGATTCTTTTTCTGCTTCCTGAGGGTGGATGTCTTTAGATGCTTGTCATCAGAGTGAAGGAGAAAGATACATTTTCACTTTTTAGGCTTAGTCAGGATAGGTCTTAAAGCCCCCAGTCTATTAATACTCATGTTTGGCGCAGGCCTCATGTTTCTATTGAGTCACTCTTATACTCATGTTCGACCTAAATTAAACACTAGGGGGCAGATTTACGAGGCAGTTGCGCCTCTTTGCGCCGCAATTGCGTCATTTTATTTGACGCAACTGCGGTGCAAACAATGCGCCCTATTTACAACGTGATGCATCTAGGAGATGCGTCACGTTGTAAAGCACTGCGCCATAAGGAGGCGTTCCTGCGCAGGGGGGGGCGTTCCTGCGCAGGAACGCCTCCTGAAAGTGGCTGAGTGAAATCTATGAGATTTCACTCAGTCACTTTCAGGGCAATGCTGCGTCAAAACCCTGCGCCTGCTTAAAGCAGGCGTAGGTCTTGACGCAGCATTGTGTAGATGGGGCACCCCCGAGCCTTGCTGGAGCTGCGTCGCCCTTGCGACGCAACTCCAGCATTGCGCCACATTTCAGGCACAAATGCGTCACGCATCTGTGCCGTTTTTGCACCATGGTGCGCCGCATTATAAATGCGGCGCACCATAGGTGGCGGAGCTGTGGAGCACTGTTGCGCACGTTAACTGGCAGATTTACAAGAAACTGACACATCTGCAGTTTCCTTGCATCACCTTCAAATGGCCTTGCGCCAACAAGGATGCAATGCAATGAATTTACAATACAGCGCACCATGGCGTAAGGAATTACAGATGCGTCAGAAATTCTGACACATCTGTTGTAGGAAAAGTGACACATTGTTGGAGTTTGTCACAAAAGTGACGAAACTCCAGCAATGCGCCAGAAAACATAGGTAGGTCCAATGTAAAATGCCCTGCATCAATCCTTACGCCTGGTCTGAGCAGGCGTAGGGATTTTGACGCAGTGAAGGCGTAGAGTGACTCAGTGAAATCTTGTAAATTTCACTGCAACAGTTCTACGTTGCTTTTTGCATGGGAAAGCCTACCCTTCATACATTATACCTGACACAGGTATAATATGACACAGGGTTTTACAACGTGACGCATCTCCCTAGATGTGTCACGTTGTAGATGGGCCGCAACTTTAACGCCACCGCGGCATCACAAAAGTGACGCAACAGCGGCAGAAAAGTGACTCAAGGGGCTTGTAAATCTGCCCCTTAATTTTTGCCCTTCCATTACATATAGAATTGTGTGTAATAAATCATGCCCTATTCAGATAGTTTGAGACTTTACCGATATATAGCTCTGTCTCTTACTACACTTCTGACATGACTGGAGGCTCCATTGGTATTGCTCTGCCACTTTACGTCTCTGTAATACTAAAAGCTCCAAAATAAACACATTTACGCCAGGATAAGGTAGTGTTTAATCACCAAACAAGAACCATTCTACACTTCACTCTTTCATTATATTTATCGTCTTTATACCAATCTGACAGTGTTGTATATTCTAAAAGCATTGTGAAAACAAACCACATCAAATTCCAAAATTTATTGGTTAAATATTTATTTTCATTCATAAAAATCATCCTCTAGTTCATTTTAGACAAGATAAAAAAATCACATGAAAAACAAACAGCATTGAACACAAGAAGAAATATTAAAAAAACAAGCTCATGTGTTATGCTATTAAAAATTGTACACATCCAACATATGTCTCACAGTGCAATTGTGAGTGAATTGATCATATAAAATTTTGGACTCTGTCACTGACAATGATGGACTATGTCACTGTTTCTAATTGCAAACGCATTTCAGTGGCCTAAAAACCTTAGTAAGACCACCTTCTTCTGGACACAACAAATTAATATTTTCCACATCAATACTGTTTAAAATAATTATCAATTTGTGAGAAATACGAAAATACAAAATTAATATTCATCTTTTTTTAATACATATTCAAATACAATTATTAATATGCAATTCCATTAGGTCAACTCTATAGCATTTCATATTTACATTGCTCTGAATAGTCCCAACAGTCACCCAGTTTCCCAAACTATCATACAGCTATGATCCTTCTCTACCCATATCACTTTTTAAACTCCTGTGACAGTTTGAATTTCCACAAAGTTAGAAAATCATTCACCTGACCATTTAATTCTCATATTCCTCATACATTTCTATTAAAGCTGACACACATTCATTCTAAAAACAGCTCTCTCTCCCTTTTCATCCCACCTTCCAGCCCCAGAATTGTATGAGGTATCTGCTTAGACCCATAACACACCGGCCTAAAGGATGGTAACAGCAGCATCAAATCTGTATCTTATCTTTCACTTATTGATTGATTGATAACTGTCTCACATGATTCCTGGGCACTCACCTCCCCAATCTGAAGAAACAGAGAGGAGAAAATCAAATTTCTATTTTTCTCCTCAAATATTCCACCATGGAAAGAGCATCAAGTCAAGTCAAGTCAAGTCAGGATTTATATAGCGCGCTACATACCCAGAGGGTCTCAAGGCGCTTGAGGAGGGGGGGGGGGGAGTTACTTGTCGGATATCCACGTTTTAAGTTGTTTTCTGAATGCTATGTGGTTCTGAGTAAGACGTAAGTGAGTGGGAAGAGAGTTCGAAGTTTTAGCTGCCAGGTAGGAGAAGGATCTACCTCCCATGGTGGCTTTGTTGATGCGAGGTAAAGTGGCAAGGGCTTGGTTGGAGGATCGTAGCTGACGGGTGGGGGTGTAGAAGGACAGTCGTGTGTTGAGGCATTCGGGTCCAAGTTCGTAAAGTGCTTTGTGTGCGTGGGTTAAGAGGCGGAAAGTAATCCTCTTATTTACGGGGAGCCAGTGGAGGTTTTTCAGGTGACCAGAGATGTGTTCTTTACGCGGGATGTCGAGAATGAGCCTGGCTGAGGCGTTCTGGATGCGTTGGAGTTTTTTCTGGAGTTTTGCGGAGGTACCCGCGTATAAGGTGTTTCCATAGTCCAGGCGGCTCGTGACCAGTGCGTGAGTGACCGTTTTTCTAGTTTCGGTGGGGATCCAGCGAAATGTCTTTTTGAGCATGCGGAGAATGTTGAAGCAGGATGATGAGACGGCGTTGACTTGTCTGGTCATCGAGAGAGAGGAGTCCAGGATGATGCCCAGGTTCCGTGCGTGGTCCGTTGGGATGGGTGCTTTTCCAAGGGCCTCTGGCCACCAAGAGTCATCCCAGGTGGAGGGGGAGGTACCTAAGATGAGGACTTCTGTTTTGTCCGAGTTAAGTTTCAGACGGCTGTGCTTCATCCACTCGGCTACTTCTTTCATTCCTTCGTGTAAGTTGTTTTTGGCGGTGTTAGGGTCTTTGGTGAGTGAGAGGATCAGTTGAGTGTCGTCAGCGTAGGAGATGATGTTGAGGTTGTGTTGGCGTGCGATGGCTGCGAGGTGGCTCATGTATACGTTGAAGAGGGTGGGGCTGAGTGAGGATCCTTGTGGCACGCCGCAGATGACTTCAGAGGCCTCTGACTTGAATGGAGGGAGCCAGACTCTCTGAGTTCTTCCGGTAAGGAACGAGGTGATCCAATCCAGTGCTTTTCCTTGGATTCCGATGTTTCTGAGGCGCTGTAATAGGGTGTTATGACAGACTGTGTCGAAGGCTGCGGAGAGGTCGAGGAGGATGAGAGCGACTGTGTCTCCATTGTCCAATAGAGTTCGGATGTCGTCTGTTGCTGCGATGAGTGCGGTCTCAGTGCTGTGTTTGGCTCGGAATCCGGACTGAGAGGGGTCGAGGGACTTGTTGCTTTCGAGGAAGGTGGCGAGCTGGTTGTTGACAGCTTTCTCGATGACTTTGGCCGGGAAAGGAAGAAGCGAGATGGGGCGGTAGTTTTTGAGTTCGGTGGGGTCAGCTGTGGGTTTTTTCAGAAGGGCGCTGAGTTCAGCGTGTTTCCAGCTTCCTGGGAAGGTGGCGGAGTTGAGGGAGCAGTTGATGATGTCTCGGAGGTGTGGAGCTATGATGGAGTCTGCTTTGTTGAAGATGTGGTGAGGGCATGGGTCAGTTGGCGATCCTGAGTGGATGGAGTTCATCAGGCGGATGGTGTCCTCAGTTGAGATTGGGGTCCATTCGTTAAGGATGTTCAAGGGGGGTGAAGGTCCTGCAGTAGGTTGATTCGGTTGGTCTCCGGGTCGGTTGTCGAAGCTGTTGTGAATGTCTGTGATTTTGTTGTAGAAGAAGGAAGCTAGTGAGTCGCATAAGGCTTGGGAGGGGGTGATGTCGTTGGAGTTGGCTGATGGGTTGGTAAACTCTTTGACGATGTTGAATAATTCCTTGCTGTTGTGGGCGTTGTTATTTAGTCGGTGTTTGAAAGCGGCTTTCTTGGCAGACCGGATTAGTTGGTGGTGTATGCGGGAGGCGTTTTTGAAGGCGTCTTTGGTGCTGGTGTTTGGGTCTTTTTTCCAGGCCTTCTCGAGGGAGCGACAGAGTTTCTTGGATTTCTTAAGATCATCGTTGAACCAGGAGGCGTTTTTGCTGCTAAGCGTGATTTGACGTTTTTTCAATGGTGCTAGGCTGTCGGCGCTGTTGGATAGCCATTGGGTGAAGTTAATGGCTGCTTGGTCGGGGTTTGAAGAGTGGGCAGGAGGGTTTTGAAGGAGCGATGAGGAGATCTGGTCGATGGTGAGTTTGTTCCAGTTTCTACGCAGGGTGGGTTGAGGGTGGTTGTGGATTGTGGTCTTATTGTAGATAAAGTGAACGCAGCTGTGGTCCGTCCAATGGAGAGCTGTGGTATGGCTGAAAGAGACATGTTTGCTGGAAGTGAAGATAGGGTCGAGTGTGTGACCAGCAATGTGGGTGGGCGAAGTGACAGTTTGTTTGAGTCCGAGGTTGGCGAGGTTGTCCAGAAGGGTGGTGGCGCTGTTGTCATTGCTCTTTTCCAGGTGAAAATTGAGGTCTCCCAATAGGATGTAGTCCTCGGAGGGGAGGTCGTGTGGGGTGATAAAGTCAGCGATGTCGTCATTGAATTGTACACGGGGTCCCGGGGGCCGGTAGAGGAGGGTGCCTCTGAGTGTGGTCTTGGGGTCGGTGTGGATCTGGAAGTGAAGGTGTTCGGCGCTAGAGAGGTTGACGTCTGAGCTGGTTGAGATGCGGATGGAATTTTTATGGACGATGGCAATGCCTCCTCCTGTGTGCTTGACGCGGTCTTTACGGATGATCTTGTATCCTTCTGGGATGGCAATGGAGATGTCTGGGGCTGAAGAGGCGTTCATCCATGTTTCTGTTAGGAAGGCGACGTCCGGAGAGATGGTGTCAAGTAGATTCCAAAGGTCGATGGCATGTCTGTGGACTGATCGGGTGTTGAGCAGGATGCATTTTAGGTGGTTGGTGTCAGGTCTCTGTATGACGTTGGTGGATGCGGAGATGGTTTTGGTGCCGTCGAACTTGCAGGAGTTGCATGAGAAGGGTCCATGGGTGTGTCCGGGGTCGGCTTGGGCGCAGGTGGGGGGTCGGCCGGGGTTAAGGGCTAGGAGGGTGGTGGAATCGTAAGTAATGCGGGAGGGGTGGGAGGGACGGGGGCCAGGGGGTCTGGCGCTGGGCGCGGTCCAGGCGCGGACGGGCGTAGACGGGCTTACCTTTGGCGCACCTTCGGCGCGACTGGGGCGCGAACGCTGCGCGTGGACGCTGCACGTTGGGTCATTGGTCATAAATGGATGGTGGAGGGGGCGGAGCGTGGGAGGGGCAGCAGCTGGGAGGCGGTGGCGGGAGGAGGGGCGGACCAGGGGAAAACAACACAAAATGGAGGGTCAAAGGCGAGCACAGACAGGGGCAGCAAATGCGCAGAGTGTGCAGGAGAAAGAACCTTAAACACACCAACCAGCCTTAGTGTAGCGCTAATTAATCTTACAGCCTCAGCGAGGTTGCGCTATTAATTAAATAAGTAAATGCGATAGTGCAGCGCTACGCGAGCAAAGCGCTGCAGTGATGCGAGGTTCAGGTTAATCAGAACTGAGAGCAGGAGAGAAAACGATACCAGCGTGGCAGCTGCAGGTCAGCAGGAGCGTGGGGGAGCAACCGGACTGAAGGAGGGTCCAGGCGGTCACAGTGAGCTCGGGAACGAGGAAGGCTACAAATTGTGGGTGGGAGGGGCAGCAGCTGGGAGGCGGTGGAGAGAGGAGGGGCGGACCAGGGGAAAACAACACAAAATGGAGGGTCAAAGGCGAGCACAGACAGGGGCAGCAAATGCGCAGAGTGTGCAGGAGAAAGAACCTTAAACACACCAACCAGCCTTAGTGTAGCGCTAATTAATCTTACAGCCTCAGCGAGGTCGCGCTATTAATTAAATAAATAAATGCGATAGTGCAGCGCTATGCGAGCAAAGCGCTGCAGTGATGCAAGGTTCAGGTTAATCAGAAATGAGAGCAGGAGAGAAAACGATACCAGCGTGGTAGCTGCAGGTCAGCAGGAGCGTGGGGGAGCAACCGGACTGAAGGAGGGTCCAGGCGGTCAATTTTTATCTCCACTACAAAAAATAGTATACATGATAATTATCACAGATACATATATCACAACATGATTGTTTGCAGAAATAAACCTGTTTACCTACACTCAGTCAAACTCCTACAACTAGAAGGACAGAGGATCGTTTTGATCCCCCCATTTTTTTCTTTGAAATATATAGACTGCCCAGGTCACATTCTAAACCTGTTAAGCGAAACAGAGATACCTAATACAAAAGTACCCCATATGCACCCTGAAACACCTTTTCTTCACTTATACAAAATGTATATGTGAGCAAGCAATATTTACCCAGGAGCCTTTCCCCGGTTTCTCAGACACTACTGCAAAAGAGGTCGGTGTTTATCCAAACCTGATATTGATACACCTGACACTCTTCTGCCATTGTAGTTTATCCGGTCACAAAAATTGGTGTTAGGCTATGGTCCACACACTATATCTTCTCCTACACCAAAAACTGACACCTTCTACCAGTCCATTAGTGGCTGAACAACACAGTAGATAAACGGGAAAGATGGGCCGCTTCCCTCAATCTAATCAAGAATCTAATTACTCAGTCCTGCATTAACGCATGATGATACGAATACATTATTTACAGTCCAGCCTGGGAGTTTCTCCTTTTGTTAATGCCTCAACTTGAACCTGCAGGTTAAAGAAATGTGACCTGATTCACAAAGGTAAACTGAGACAAAAGTCTAACTTTACGACTTTCAGTATTCACAAAAGGCATTTACGAGTAGTAAAATTAGACTCTTGTATCAGTTAATCTCAAGTTTTGGTCTTAAGTTTAACTGAGACCAAAACTGAGACAAAAGTCGAACTTTATTTTACTATTCGTAAATGCCCTGTGCGAATATCGAAAGTGGTAAAGTTAGACTTTTGTCTCAGTTTACCTCTCTAAATCTAGATCACTATGTATTACTTATACATAAAAAATACCTTGTCCCAATATTGGTGGCATCTTAACTCAGGCAACAAGGAAAATAATGTCAGATCACATGTTTATAGTAAACCACCTGGCCTCTCCATGGATTTTGGTGCCTACTTGAATTACCTTACAATGTGTTCCCAATCCTTTCTGCTGTTTAAGCCTACTGCAAAAGAATTAAACAGTGCCCTGTCAGTGTGGTATAAAGAGGATCAATATAATGTAAGAGTAAATTGAGAAAAGATTGTTGATTGGTGACTAAACACTGTCTTAAAAAGGAAAATGTGATTGCTATTTTCAAAGTGTAGGCCTCTCTGATCATCTTTCAGGATTCAGTCTACAAATAATTTGGAGCTTTATCGCTGGATTTGCAAGATGTGGCTAATCTGCGGTCTCTTGTTGGGTATTATGGGATGCCAATTTTAGTCCATCAGGACTGGCAATAGAGCACAATAGTTTACATTTAATTTGCGACTCTATCAAGAGCCAGTGAAGCGATTTCAGCACCATTATCCTATGGATTCTTTGTTGAGATTAAGCTAGCATCTTGCATGCTGGTTTTGAGGTTCAATCCACCAGTTAAATTACCTCCACCATAAGCCAAATATATTATTGTGGAGAGAAATCAGTAAGCGGACTAAACCCTGTCTCCAAAGTTTCCTAAAAACAGGAGGATTTTCAGGACTAGTCGAACTCTAAATGAGGCACCCAGTCTTGAACTATGAGTTGCCTAAAATAAAATAACAAAATTAGGCCAAATATTAATGTCATATTTTGCGAAGTGATGTTATCTGGCTGCTCTTTTTGAATCTACAAATACTGTATCGTCATTAAATAGAATGATGTTTTTCATCTGTCTACTACTGTTTTTGTACAGTGCTCATATGTAATGTGCTTTGGTACAAATGCATTGCTGAACATTCAACCACTTTAAAGCAAGTTGGGTAGATTTTTATGTAGAGCTAGCGTGTGCTTGTATTCACAAATAATCATTTCTCCCCCCAGAATGCTGGTAAGGGAATGCACCAGATCCTGCAATCTACTTCTCAGATGCCAGAACTTCAATCAACAAACTCTGTGCCAACACATTGGTCTTGTACCGGTTACCACACATCCATCAGCTGAGACACATGTGGGCATGTTCATCTGTTCAATACAGATTCTGACTACATGCAAGCTCTGACAGTTAATATAATAAAAGAGTTTAATAAATGCTATACTCAAGAAGTGTTGTTTTCTGTTCCATTCATTTTTAGTTAATTACAATTAGGTTAATTTCATATTAATTGTGCTAACGCTTAAGTTCTGTACAGAAAATAATAAAGAAAGCTGATGCAAGGATACACGGAGAACGAGTGTGGTAATGGTGCCACAAATTCTCACGAAGGAGATTAAATTCCAGGAGTGGAACAGGTTCAACCAGAAAGCACAATTAACAAAAAGAGAAGAGCTTTCCAAAGTCCAGATGTAAGGAGACCAAAAATGTCCAGGGGCACATGGTGAAAGGGAACAAGATGCAACTAGGAGGCAGATGGAGAAGCACTACAGAGCCATAAGAAATTAGGAGATATGGTGGAAAGTTGTTGTCATATTTAAAGGCTATTCCCAGAAACAGAATTGGAAACGGAACGAGAAATGGAGCTTGCAAAGAGTGATAATATGGGGGGATAGCTGGGCATTGGTCATCCCCCATATTGGTGAGTTAAAAAAGAGGTATGCTTTCATCATTCCTCTACTTAAATACCCACTGCTGATCCATCATCTGGCAAAAAAACCCAGTGTGGATCTATCATAATCCAGTGCCTCGACTTCCTTTTATATCCAAGGCACTTAGTAGCATCACACTCTACCTCTCATTAAACAATGTATTCAACCCCGTCCAATCTTGGTTGAGCTTACTGTACCTCATGGAGATAATTCAGCACTATCCCACGTATTCAGCTGCATCACAACTGCAAACATCTGTCTCCATACTTCTGAACCTATCCTCTACCTTTGCCGTTGTTGATCATACAACTCTCCTCTCCTCTGAAGACACAGCATCACTGAGCATGTGACACATGGTCTCTCATACACAGTCTCTTGAGGCAGCTAGACCTGTGCACCCACCATACTCCCAACAAGCCTGTGTCCTCAGCAGCCTTCTTTTTTCACCACAAACCACCTTCTCAGCAACGTCAGCTCCTCATTCTGCTTTTCATATCACCCCATCAGCTAGAACCCTTGTGGTTCTCTTCAGACCCTCCAGGTTTATGGGTGCTTTCGTTACAAACACAGCCACTGCAGCTTGCTTTCAACTACTGAATATAAGCGAGATCTGTCACTTACAGCATTCATCGCAGTCACATCACTCATGAACTCATTGCTATTCAGTAGACTGGTCTACTGCACTTGTCTTCTTCTAGACCTCCCCAAGTACTATAACACACCATAGTCAGGATTCTAAGCTTTGCTTCTAAGACGTTGTACAACCTGCATAGGTACCCACCCACCACAGCACACTGCCACCAAGCGGCCTGTCTCATTTCCAAGCACATGATCACAAAAAAAACCAAATAAAGCAATTATTCAAACCAGTGAATTGCCTTACCCCTTCCTATCTCCCTGTCTCTTTATTACGCTACAGACTGACGAGGAGCCTTAGATTCACTAATCATAACCTTTTAGCACAACAGAGTCGACCCTATGTCATGTCTGTGCCCTCCACCTCCCAGGCGTCCGAGCACCCAAACTCCAGACCATTCACTTCCTCTGAGAGTTTAAAAGCACTCTGCAAGGTCTGCTACAACTAGAACAGACACAATTGATAACTACTACCCTCTGTATATTGCAGCAGCTAGGACACGTGAGGGTGATCACATTCACACGTTGGCATAATGTATCCAATGTTAACTATCTATGTTATACCCCACTCGTGTTACCTATGTGCAACATTTTTGTTGAAAATTTTATTGCTGCAAAATAAATAAACAAAAACATAACAAAGATGCATAGTTAAAGACAAATAGAAGCGTAGCAAGTACGTTAGCAGAAAGAACTCTGATTATGTTTAGACAACAGCTGAGTAGGATGTAATATACAAAGCTCTAAAACAATAACTATTCACTCTTCTACATTCTCATGCTGAATTTTTCATTGTACTTTAGACAGCAGTACTTCCACCAAAATAGTGCATTTTGATTGGCTTCTTGCCGGCCGGTACGAACCCAGGATATTCATAGCTCGTACCTTGCACAATTCTCCTTACAGTACCAACTCACATATCACTCTGCTTTTGTCCCATAACAGCTGTCTGAAGAAGTGCCACCGTAGTACCCTGGTATTAGCTGAAAGAAAGATTTATTCAGGATAAACAGGAACAAGCGCCTTTGGCAACTGACACCACAGCATTCCCGAGCAACACAAACTAGATGGAAACTCTAGAACGAGGAACTCTAAGGTGCTCTGAGTAATGAATAGATAGAACATGGTAAATACATAAAAGATGAAGATAATAATGACACGCAGGTCATTACACACCTTCCCCCTTTACAAGAGAAAAGAAGAAAAAGTAACAACGAAGGAGAGGGAAGAAACCAGAAAAAGGAAAATATTAATTTAAAACAAAATCTAATAAACAAGTTGAAACTTTTCTAGAGAGAGAGCTCCTCCGCAAAGTAGGTAACAGATCATTATTTTTATTTTCAACTTTAGACTTGGTTTGAACTTCAGTAAGCCAAGGTGCAATTCTGTTCAAGTTCCAGATGCAACCATCGTTCAATTTCACAGCATTTTGAAAAAGCTTTTTAACAACAAATGGTAAGGAAAACTTAGAGACACCGGGCCCGATTCACAGAATGAATTTAAGACTCAATCCTAAACTTACTACTATTTTGGTATTCACAGAATGCACTTACTACTTTTGGCATTCACAGAATGAACTTACTACTATTTGTATTCACAGAAGTTAGGATTTTGTCTTAAGTCTGTCTTAAGACAAACTTAAGACAGAGTTAAGACAGACTTAAGACAAAATCCTAACTTCTGTGAGTACCAAAAGTAGTAAGTTCATTCTGTAAATACCAAAAATAGTAAGTGCATTCTGTGAATACCAAAATAGTAGTAAGTTTAAGATTGAGTCTTAAATTCATTCTGTGAATCGGGCCCACCGTAAGATCTTTGAGGAAGACATGCCCTCACTCTGTCACCCACTCGCACTCGAGTGTGAGTGACAACATGTTTGGCATCAAAATACTCTTTTCTTTTTGCAACTTTTAAAACCTGACTTTCCTGCCAAGAGATTGCAGCAGAATCAGAATCTGAATTCACACTCCCATCTTCCCTTTGACGCTCATCCATGCCTGAAACATGTGGGTATTAGGACTCCGTCCCCGAAACCGCTCAAAAGAGACCATACCTGTGGTTGAATGAGGTGTGAGAAAATCATCACCCGTTCCACTACCTCGGAATCCAGTCTTTATTTGGAGCTTTAGCCAGTTGAATAGTTTGCTTTAACACACAGTTGAATCTCTCTACATTCCATTGGTCTCAGGATGGTAGAGAGCTCAACGTTTGTGTCTGATACCTCTTTTAGCTAAAAATTCCTCCATTTTTTTCGCGACTAATTGGACCCCATTGTCATTCAGAAGATAGTCAGGGAGTTTTTCTCGGGAGAAGCCTTCCTCAAGAACATTGGTAACGTCATTAGTTTCAGTGTTGTGAGTGAATTTAATTTCTGGCCACCTGGAGGACATATCTATCAGCACCAAAACATAAGATTGACCAAAGCTGCTCATAATAGTGCCCAGGAGATCCAATGCCACTTCCTGCCAACAACGATCCGGGGTTTTCCGCACCACCATGGGTTGGATTCTGGGTTTGTAAACTTTGTCACTGGTCACACACTCTGAACAATCTCTCACCATACGCTCGACAAGGAGATCAATGCCGGGCCAGCAGAAGTGTAGCCAAATACTTTCTTTTGTTTTGGAGATGCCCTGGTGTCCCTGATGGCTTGTTGAGCAATTCTCATTCTGACAGATAGGGGAGGAACAAGTTTAGTGCCTCTCCATAGCAAGCCAGAGGAGAAAGACAACTCATGACGCATATTCCAAAACTTGTGCGTCTCCTCATCAAGATTTTTTATCCCTCCTCAACCTTCACACACCAATTTACAGACTTCACAAATGGTGGGGCACCTTCCATAGTGGATCTGCACTCTTCTTCACTCAGTACTCTTGTTACAATCTCACATACTTTATAGTTATCATCTTCCCACAAGTCACCTGAGGTGCCAAGTGTGAGACGAGAGAGACAATCTTCCCCCTTGTTCTGAGCACCAGGTATGTGATTAACTACAAAACCCTAGTCCTGGAGTGCAACAATTCATCTAGCAATACTTGAGGATACAGAGTCTAAACTTTGTTTTGTTAACACATTTTTCAAAGGTTTGTGATTGGACTGTGCCACAAATGAACTACCAGAAGGAAATTTTTTCAGTCACTTGATTGCCCAAAAAATGCACAGTGTTTCCTTTTCTATTACAGAGTAATGTATCTCAAGCCCCACCAATGCCCATGATAGAAAATGACAGTTATTTCCCTCCCATTCTTCACTTGTTTAAGAACACCACCAAGACCTTTTGAGCTGGCATCAGTGATGAGAATGGAATGGGCAGTGGTGTTAAAACTGTGAAGAGAGGTCGTACAACTCAGAGCCCTCAAATTCTGCCTGACACTGAGTAGACCAGGTAAATCTCGCACCTTTCTTGAGAAGTGTCCTTAAAGTAAAGGTGCAAGTGGCAAAGAGAGGGACAAACTTGTTGCAATATTTGGCCATGCCCAGAAAGGTGACCAACTCATCCCTGGATAGGGGTATGGGAAGATTCTCTATGGTCTTCACAAATGGTCTCTCAGTTTCACACCTTTCTTGGACAACTTATGCCCCAAATAGTCAATTTCAGCAAGGTTAAATTTGGCTTTATTTTCACGTAAAGTCAGACCACGTGACTTCTTTGGAGGGTCTCACTACCCATTGGAACACAAATCTGTTGATTTCAAATAGGAGATCGTTTTCTAAATAGATTTTTAAACCCATAAAACTTACTCACATACATTTAACTTAAAGATTAAAAATCCAATGTCTACCAAAATGTTACTGTTTTAAAAGTATGGAGGTATTAAGTGACAGGGAAGATTGGTAGCCTGCGTAAACAGATGTAAAACAGGGAAGCTGAACGTATGTCTGGTTTTTCTCTTGAAATATTTTAGCTCTTTTAAAATATATTATGCCTCAAATGACTAAACATCCAACTTTGTCCAGAGAACAGTCTGTCACAATAGGAGCAACTCCAAGTTTAATAGCATCACAACACAGTCCATGGTTGTGACCAGAGTATAAAACTTGGAAGTAAGCCTCACTGATATATGCCTATTAAAAGGTTGCAAATGCCCCAGCTCTTCCCTTTATGATTCCTTGCTCTGCAGTGTTTTCCGTATTAGGCCTATCATCTCTTGACAACATGCACTGGTCCCACTGCCCATTGACCTTTCCAAAATCATAGAGCCTGTTTGAAGTGCACAAGAGAGCCTAGCGCTCTCTTCCTCCAAGGTATGAACCCCATCCAGTTCTCAGGAATGCAGGCACTCCACAATTATGTCTGGGAGAGCTTCCCCACCTCCACATGCCTTTAGAAGGCACTGGGCTTCTGATAGGGAACCTCCAGGCCTCTATGTACTATACCACATACACAGGCACACATATATTAAAGCATGACATCACAGCTGTAAGCCAATGTATGGTTTTACTCTTATTTTGGTAACTTGGCCGAGCACAAAGGCTACTCTTTAGTTACATGCAAGGGATGTGTGATGTAACAATACTTCAGACAATAATACATTTGAATGATAAATGATGTAGTTAGTGTATACCTGTTGCAATTGGGTTCTGCCCATTTAGTACACCCAGACTTTTTTCTTTTTTCGATGACCCGGTTTTGGACTTTTTACTACGGGTGAATCTCACCACTTGTGTCTCATCCACAGTAATCATATTGTAAAAGGACTGCACATATTTAACTACAGTGTCTGGCTTTTAATAGAAGGCCACTGTGATGCAGCTTTATGCATGAGAATAGCGTTGTGTGCAGACTGGTAACTGTGCACAGATAGCCTGCTGCAGAGGGGCTCTGCAGTGTTAGGTAATTGACCTGGGATAGGCTTTATACTGTTAGTGGGATGGTGGTAAGGTTTACTGTTTTGTCTGCAGTGGCACTTTATTATACACATGGAGGAAATCTGCCTTGGAGCAGTTTCACTTACCTTTGGCCTACAAAGACCAGCAACATATCAACATATCAAACAGGGGTGAACAGTGTGTGCCCAGTTCAAATATGCAAGTCAATAGCAGATATATGTACATCATACGGCTCACACTAATTTTCTCTGACTCAAATCAGGATCAGAGCTCAGTCCTTTTTTCACCCTGCTGTGCCAAGTTAATTACTCTGATCTCCAGCAGATGGATCATAGGCCTCCCAAAACAAAAGCAGTAATTAACACTGCTTCCTTCAACTATAAGGATGAAGGGGTGGGGAAGAAAATCTGCATTCGAAAAATAGCTGGCGCACTGTACCAGGGCTGTGACAGCCCAGGTCTACAGAACAAAGTAGGAAGCCCAGACAACTGGAGCCAACACTGGAGGGGCTCCTTTTTTAAGTTTTGTTGGGTAAGTTCCTGACGATAATGTCAGCTAGATCTGTAGCTGAAGCTCCCAGAGGAGATGTGACCAGTGACTTCTTGACGGAGCCATCTTAATCGCTCTCAGCATGCTGTGTAGGAGGGTTGGGATAGGGATGGAGAGGTGATGTGGCACTCTAGGATTCGCTAGGGGTGCCAGGCTTCTGAACCTTTCACCCCTTTAAAAACTCTTGCACAAGTGAAAGAGAGTGCTTTTTGTTGGTGGACTCTGGGCACTGGGACTAAAACAGCCCCAGCAGCCATAGGCAACTGGAGGGACGAGCCCCCTGATACCCTAAAGGATTAGGGACTCTGCCCACAGTTGACAGTTGACACCAGGACCAAGGGGTCTCTCCAAAGGCCAAAGAAGCTAGCCCCCTTACACTCATTGGGGACCAGTTGAAGTAAGATCTTATTTTTGAGCCTCCAAAGGAGGAGAGAAGCTCCAGAGACCAAGAAAAGGAGCAAAGCTGGAACAGGGCGCCAGTAAAACCAGCTCTCTGAAAACTATGGGGTTCATTACGATAACAATGAATCTGCCACTGGCAGCCTGCCGGTGGCAGATTTACCGCCAACTTGCGATCATTCTCTGCCCGCCAAATTAGGATGGCGGGCGGTTTGCTGGTAGACAGGCAGTCCCTCTGCCATGGGTCCGACACAGGTAATTATTACGATTGCCTGTTGGACCTGGAAAGCATACCTAGAATGGTGGTAGTGCCTAGCAGGCACCGTCTGCCATATTAGGATGCTTCATCTCCGGTAGTCTTGAATGGTGGTTCACCCGCCATTCAAAGGCTGGCAGTGATTGACTCCCAGGGTCCGTTGCAACCCCCCCTTCAGCAGAGGCACTTTCCTTCTGCACTTAGAGGGCACTTATGGTGCCCCCTCCATTTCCCTGCACTATGTGGCAGGCACCGCACGGTGCATTTTTTTACCATTGTGGCAGGTACTGCAGCTTGCAGCACTCGCTGCAATGGTAAACATGCGCAATGCGACCGCCACCATGGGGATCGCATTGTAATTCCATGACCGGGACCACCACGATATAGGCGGCCGGTCCTGATTCCCCCCTTCATCGTAATGAGCCACAATAATGCTTTTCAGGCCAGGAGGTCTTCTGCAATTGCTTTAGGTGGCGGGAGCTCACGAATATGAATAAAATGAGCCCATCATTGTATGAATTGGCTCAACGCCCCAGAGTTATGGCTTTTTATGGTTGGTGACCTTTGACACCCCATGTGAGGCTCAAACCACGTGGTGCTTTATGGCAAATTCAGAACTTACCTCCGGGGTGCGCCAGAGCAGGAGAGGGTGAGCATGTGGCCCCCTCCCCCATGTCTGGATAGTCCTGGGACCCCCATTTTCCCAGGGGCCGATTGAAGAAAGAGGGTCTGGGGGCCTATCTCTGGGCCCCAACCATCTCTAGGGAAGGGGGACCGCTGTTGCAGTTCCTAATGACAGTAGAATCGCACCCGCTTTTCATACTCATATCTGAGGGGAGCAGGGCAGCCACCACACATGAAGAACCCTACCCACATGATATGGGCAGAGAGTCAAGAGCTACAATGGGGTGCTTGGCTCCCAGTAAGGGGAACTTGTGGACCTGTTACTTGTGCAAATCTCACACCCTGCAAAACTAATAACCCAATATCCTATAATATCCTTATATCATTCAGGCAAACGTAGCAGCGTGAAGACTTGAGCTACTTTTGAGCCATTGTGGCATTCGCTGTACATTTGAATAATTCTTTTGATCTACTCTATACTTTACTATTAAAAAGGCTACAGATGGAGAAAAAAAATCTTTATATTACCTTTGAGTGTTTGGGTGTATTATATGGTGTGGTTGTATGACCTTACCATGTAATATAGTCTTAAAAACTGGCCTGGGTCCTTGTCAGGCTCATTTGCAAAACCTTTAGTTCAATCCAGCATAGCTGCGGCTTTAAGCAGCAAGGTATAAACCAAGGAACTAGTGTATGCTACTCTGCCGCGGACCTCTGAGCCCTGGATCCCGGGTACATCAACAGCAACAACTGCTGCCATATATCTCCACAAGCTTTGTGACACCCTGGTGGACCTCTTCTATGACAAGATCTCACTCCTCTATGAAAACTTCAAACCCAAACCTTCCGCCGCCGACAGCATCAGCCTGCTCAGACCCACAAACACAAACCACGGACCAGTTGACCCATTGCGACCCTCTCACAATTCAAGCCACAATCTCTATCCTGAATCCTTACACATGGGAGCACTCATGGATCCCTATCCCTGCGACATTTTCAACTTCGGGAGCAATACAATTGGCGACAAGCACAAGAAAGTCCTGAAAACCTCCAACATCTCTGCCTCCTTCCTTGAAGCATTCTGAAGTCAGGTCTCTCCTGAAGAAACCATATGTCGACTCAGCAGAACCGAAGAACTACCGACCCATCTCCCTGCTCCCCTTTCCAGTGAAGGATCTCGAGAAAGCAATCAACCAGCAATTCACCAAACACCTGGAACACTAAAACCTCCTGGACCCATCCCAATCTGAATTCCAGCCCAACCATAACACTGAGACAACTATAGATTAAAACCTATGGCCATTTGAATACTGTTTTGAGGATTTGATCTGAGTTGATTTGCAAGCTACAATATAATATTGTCTGTTTTGTGGCTTTAATTATTAATGCAATTCTGAAAAGCTATGTTATTTGTTTCATTTATCTACAAAAAATGAGCAGTATTGAACACAGGAAACCTATGATCTGGGGCTGGTGTTGTCCAGCATAATAAATAATATTTGACAAGCAGAAGGTTCACACCTCAGCTCATGCTGATATGCAACTGAGATGTGTCTCTAAAACAAAGTGATCGCATTCATTAACAGAAAACAACTAAGGGTGCATGTAGATCACTCACACTGGATAACGAGGACTCCTTGAATTTTTCACTCTTTAATGTAATTGACCTTTGTAGGCGAAGCATGGGTTCCTGTCAAAGGTTGAGTTAGCTCATCTCCTTTTCACCCAACCACTATCAGTTAGTAAAGACTTAACTCCTCTAAAGAAAAGGCACCATGTACAGTGCCCCAGGGTTCTGCAATACCTCCCCCCATAAATCTGCATCTAAAGCACTGAATATTACTCAAGGATACAGTTGGATGTAACCACTCACAAATCCGTTCCTGGAAGCATCTAAATTTAAAACCCCTTTCACCCCCCCAAGACCGAACCCTTGTCCCCTGAAGCCCTGAGCAAACCTTTCTCTGGTGCTGCCTCTACCTTATGGAGCTTCTTTCATCAGAGGTAAGAAATGAACTCAATTGTCTGCCAATCATGCAACAACTAAATATTCACCCTACATATTTCACTGAATTGTCATAATTCCAAGGGATTCTCAATTCTAGTCCATAGTCACTGTTCAGATGTTCAAACAATCACTTTTGTTATCTCTGTATTTTCTTTTATAGTTCACTGAAAATCACAACAATATCTTGTGGCGCTGAATCCCTATGTCTAGCTTGCAGGGCCTCGTATCAGCTCCCCCGCAACAGTTCTCCTGTCTAGCTTGCCATCAGTCTGCTACCCTTTGCTGCCTGTATACCTGCTGCCCTCTGTTTGTGCCTCCACTGCTTATTTCTTGCTCTGTTTTACCTTTCCGGCTTGTTTTCTTCTCTCTGTTTTGCCTTTTCTGCTAATTTTTCTGCTTCTGCTTTGCCTTTCATGCTTGTTTTTTTGCCCTCTGTTTTGCCTTATTCTGCTCTGTTTTGCCTTTCCTGCTCATTTTTCTACTCTCAGTTTGGCCTTTTCCGCTAGTTTTTCTGCCCTCTGTTTTCCCTCTTTCGCTCTGTCTTGCCTTTCATGCTTGTTTTTCTGCCATATGTTTTGCCTTTTCTGCTTGTATTCTGCCCCCTGTTTTGCCCTCTTCTACTCTGTTTTGCCTTTTCTGCCCTCTGCTCTGCATTTTCTGCTTGTTTGTCTGTCCTCTGTTCGCGCCTCCTCTGCTCATTTCTTGCTCTGTTTTTCTGTCCTCTGTTTTGCATTTTTATGCTTGTTTTAATGCCCACTGTTTTGCCTTTTCTACTTGTTTTTCTGCCATTTAGTTTGGCTTTTCTGCTCGTTTCTTTGCCCTCCATTTCAACTTTTCTGCCATTTGTTTTTCCCTCTTCTGCTCCGTTTTGCCTTTTCTGCTTGTTTCTCTGCACTCTGTTTCCCTTCTTCTGTTCCATTTTGACTTTCCTGGACGTTTTTTTTGCCCTCTGTTTTGCATTGTCGGCTCATTTTTCTTCCCTCTGTTTTGCGCTCTTATGCCCCGTTTTGCATTTTCCGCTTTGTTGTATCTCAGTAATGATGTCATTGTCTCATGGTCACTGTGCTCACTGGATTCCAGAGTGTGGAATCCAGGGAGCAGATCAGAGATGCACAGTTACTGAGGAAGTTGGTCCTTGAATGCTCCTGGGGTTGTTGATCAAATAAACTACTTTCCTACTTTCCAAAACCACCGTCTCCAAGTCATTTCAGTGGCCACGAGGATGGGATACAGTTAAAGAAGAAGATTTGACTTGGATTGAAGATTTCCTGACTTAAGATGAAGATCTTCCTACAAACTGAAGATTTCTCCACACAACCCCAGGAAGCCTGAACATTTATAAAAGTTTCAAGGTACCTTTATTATACGTTGTCGTTTTGGAAACGAACTGACCTTTGTTTTGCGCTTAATTTTGAATTTTTTATTGAAATTATTTAAATCCAATTTGTGAACTGTTTTTGGCACGTCAACATAACGTGTAGCATCGTAATTTTAATGCCATTTAATTACGGAGGATCGTCTTCTCCTTTATCACCTTTATCACCTTAAAGAATTTCAACACTGTGTGAAAGACGCTATCGTTATCGCTTTGAGGATCTCAACATTGTTGTTTATTTTGAATGAGGCCGCCACGTTAACAACTACGATTCACTTACTTCGTTCCTTCTTTTAAAAAATGCCGCTGTGTTGATTCCTGTCTTCGCGCACACATCGCGCTGTCACATCAGCGCGTTCTACATCAGCGCGTCCAGCATCAATCATTGTGTCATCGCGTTGCTGCATCATCACGTCTGACGCTCCACGTCTGACGCTTCAGTAGCGGCCATCTTAAATAACCATAGCAACCAATGCTATTTCAATCGCGCAAGCAATTCAGACGTCGGACATAAACAAACAAACTTATTTCACTCGTCGGATACAATTTTCTTCGGCAAGTCTACAATTTTTACTTCTTAAAGTATAACCTAATATAATTAAACGTTCTTCAGTATAAACAGTTCATATTTGTACACATTTTTCTACGAGGTGAACCTAGTACATGAGATTAACTTTAAACAACAGTGTATATTTAATGAATTAAATGCTGACAACAGTTCTTCAAGCAAATACCAACTATTGACAACGGTGACTACATTAATTATTTTAGTTTATTATTTACAAACTACTTTGACAACGGTGACTACTTTGATTGTTTTAATTTATTATTTTCATTGCATTTACAAAGTATTATTCTAATATTTACAATTTTAATTTAGTCATTATGGATGTTTCATCTTCTGTAGTTGCTCCTCCTAAGTTCTTGCAGTCTCCTGGTCCTCCTTCTATGAATTGGGAAGATTGGTCAGAATCCTTTGAGACTTATTTAGAGGCCATAGGTGGCGATGTATTTTTACCCTCTAGGAAATTAGCATTACTTAAACACAATTTAGGCGTTGAAGGCAGAAAAGTGTTAAAAACTTTACCTGTAACAAATCGTGTTGTTTCAACGGGTATTGACAATGATGAGACAAGTGAAACTAGTGAAACCAGTTCTAATGATACAGCTATTGATGTATTTTCTGATGCTTTAAAAGCATTAGAAGAAAACTATGGGAAGAAAACGAGTATTGTAGTTGAAAGACACAAATTTTTCTCTAGAGCACAACTAGCTGGTGAAAATGTGCAACAATATGTGGCATGTTTAAGAACCTTAGCCATTACCTGTAAGTTCAAAGACCTACACGAAGAAATAATAAGAGATCAGTTTATAAATAGAATTAAAAACATCAAAATTCAAGAACGTTTACTTGAGCTAAAAAATCCATCTCTACAAAAAACCCTTGACACTGCTAGGAAGATGGAGAATACGTCCCATTATGTCAAAGAGTTAGGTTCTAAAGATGAATCCAGTAATGTTAATGCTGTATCTACAGGTTATAGAAAATCTGAGTATAAAAGCGACAACAAGGAAGTTAAACCTAGTTTTTCTAAAAATAAATCAAGTGTTACCAAAAGAGTTTGTTACAGATGTGGTAGTCAGAAACACACTGCTGATTTTATTAAATGTCCTGCTAGTAAAGTTACTTGCATTAAATGCAAAAAAATTGGTCATTTTGCCAAATGGTGTAGAACTGGCGATTACAGTAATTGGAAGCGTTCTGTAAACCTTGTGGAATCTCATCTTGACAGTGATGAAGAAGTATTTGATGACAATGAGAATGATATTGAAGTGATGATGTTGCAAGATGATTTCGTTAATGATATCTCAGAAGATTATTGTCCCCCTAAATGTGAAGTTCTGATAAATGATGTCTATATGATGCTCTGGGCAGATTCATGTTCGCCGTACACCATCATTGATAAAAACATGTGGGAGAATGGAAACAAGTACACCTTAATAACAGCTGATGCACGACCTAAAGGTTACTGTGGTGTTAGATTACCTGTTGTGGGCTATTTTAATGCCAAAGTAACTTTCAAAGGTAGATCTTGTTCAACAAAAGTTTATGTTGTCGAACAAGGACGTGCTTTATTGAGTTGGAAAGATCTTAAAAAAATGGGGTTAATACTTAATCCCAATCATCCTGACCAAGTAGTTTTAGCTGACGACTATCTCGAACATGTGTTAGTAACTAATGAAAATTCATCTTCCAAATGGGAATCTGTTTTTCCCAAATTGTTTAGCATGGAACTAGGATGTTTAACCAAATTCGAACACAAGATCATTTTAAAAGCAGACAATACTCCGTCTGTCCATAAAGTAAGAAATGTACCATTCGCTTTACGGAATCCCTTGAAGGATGAATTAAATAGATTGTGTGATGCCAAGGTAATAGAACCTATTGAAGCTTCAAATTGGCTTAGTCCCATCGTTTTGGCTCGCAAACCCAATGGAAAAATTAGGATGTGTGTGGACCTGAGGGACTTAAATAAAAATATATGGGTTGATAGATATCCACTGCCACACATCAATGAAATGATTTCAAGCATTAAAGATGCCATGTATTTCTCGTCGATTGATTTGTCAAATGCGTACCACCAAATCAAATTACATGCTGACTCCAGACATTTAACATCTTTCATTACACCTGAGGGTGCCTTTCAATATCTCAGAATGCCATTCGGATTGGCATCTGCATCCTCAGTTTTTCAGAGAGTCATGTGCAGTGTTCTAAAGGGTGTATTGAATGTGAGAATTTTTCAAGACGATGTTCTTATTTGGGGGAAAGATGTACCTTCTCATGATCAAGCAGTACACGGTGTGCTACAGAAGTTACAAGATGCTGGCCTAACCGTATGTGGTGAAAAGTGTAAGTTTGGAGTGAAAGAAATTGATTATCTAGGTCATACTATTTCCAACGAAGGGGTTAAACCTAAAATGAAATTATTAGATGCTATTGAAAAAGCACCCCACCCCATTAATAAGGATCAGTTACGATCATTTTTGGGACTTGCGGAATACTATTCTAAGTTTGTCCCTAACTTTGCTGACAAGGTGTATAATTTAAGATTACTAATGAAAAAAGGCGTTTATTTTGCATGGTCAACTTTGTGTCAACAGGCTTTTGAGAACATCAAAAAAGACATTACTAAAGCTGTATCTCTTAAACCTCATGACCCTGATCATAGCTCTATAATTGTTGTGGACTCAAGTGCTTATGGTTTAGGTGCTGTCCTCATGCAAAAGCACAATGGGGCTGAACGAATTATAGCGTTTGCATCTCGCACTCTTAAGGGTGCTGAACCTTCATACTCCGTAATTGAAAAGGAGGCTTTAGCATGCTGGTGGGGCGTAGACCATTTTAAAACTTTTATTTGGGGCACTTGTTTCGAATTAAGAACAGATCACCGTCCTCTTATTGACATCTTCACAACAAAAGGTGCTTCAAGAGCCACTCCCAGAATAGCGAAATGGTTATATAGATTACAGGGGTACAATTTTCAAATAAATTATGTTCCTGGGCATAAAAACATTAATGCAGACTGTTTATCACGTCTTCCCTTGCCATGTGATAAAGATGATACCTCTGAGGATAAAGATGAATGGTTAGTCGCCAGCATCGAAGAATCTTGCAATAATGCAATCAGTGAACAAGAATGGATTCAAGCTGTGACTGATGACACTTTACTACAACAAATCATTAATAATTTACATGTTGGAGTAGATCTGTCATCTTTGGATAAGTCCATTTTGGCCGATTTTAAGATGGTTTGGCCAGAATTATCTTTTTATGGTGGCATTCTTAGGAGGGGCGACAGATTAGTTGTACCTGCACTTCTGCGTGACAAACTATTGAGTCTATTACATGAAGGTCATAGTGGAATGACTAGCATGAAGAAGAGAGGTAGGAATGATTTTTGGTGGGCTGGAATGGACAAGGACATAGACAGGTGCGTTAGGAATTGTCTAGCATGTATGTCTAGTGACAAATCCCACAAATCACAAGAAACCACTATTTCGGCAACTCCTTTTCCTGAAAAGTCTTGGGATAAAGTTGCTATTGATATTTGTGGTCCATTCCATGTCAAAGGAATAGAAGATAAGTTTGCAATTGTCTTAATGGATTTTCACTCTAAATGGCCTGAAGTGGCTTTTGTAAAGGATATCAAATCTTTCAACATTATCGAATTTTGCGAAGGCATTTTCCGAAGAGAAGGGTACCCTAGCACTATCTTATCAGATAATGGCCCGCAATTTGTAGCTGAGGAGTTTTCCGTTTATCTTAAAAAAGTGGGAGTAAAACACATTACCACCTCTGTATATAATCCTAGAGAAAATGGTTTAATAGAAAGATTCAACCGGGTGTTGAAGGAATGCATCCAACTCGCTAGCAACAATAATGATAATTGTAAGGATGCTGTCAAGGAAATGTTATGGTGTTACAGAAATACTCCCCACACAGCCACTGGAATGTCTCCGTTTTCTTTATTAAAAGGGCGTGAGGCTGGATCTAAAGTTAAACCTGTATGGATGTCTAAAAACATTTCAAAAGTGACGGATGGTAAGAACCTTGCATCTAAGGTTCAACTATATCAAAATAAATATGTTCAAAATCACAATTCAAAGATTAATCGCAAGGGCAATGCATTTAGGGTTGGTGACTGGGTACGCTCCCAATTAATGAGCAATCGGAAACCTCGTTCCTTTAAATGGTCTAAACCTAAACAGATAATTTGTGTAACCGGCAACATAGTGAAGTTAGATGATGGTAAACAGTGGAATGTAAGGAGCATTACAAGATGCAATGACCTAGAGTGCAAACAAATGAGTGGTCTGGTAGACAGTTCTCCAAAAACATCTGTGGAAAAAGGAGATGATGTACCCATTTCTATGTCTGTATCTACTAGGCCTAAGTGTAAACCAGTTTGGATGAAGGATTACATCTGTCCTTGATTGTGTATTGCTGATATGCTTCGGTATGTAATGTGTTCTTTATTTTTGTTGTTAGTTTTATTATTTTATAGAAAGGGAGATATGTTGTATCTCAGTAATGATGTCATTGTCTCATGGTCACTGTGCTCACTGGATTCCAGAGTGTGGAATCCAGGGAGCAGATCAGAGATGCACAGTTACTGAGGAAGTTGGTCCTTGAATGCTCCTGGGGTTGTTGATCAAATAAACTACTTTCCTACTTTCCAAAACCACCGTCTCCAAGTCATTTCACGCTTGTTTTTCATGCCTTTGTTTTTCCTGTTTTTTGCACTTTGTTTTGTCTTTTCTTCCCTATATTTTAACTTTTTCTGCTTGTTTCGTCCTTCTTCTTGCGATTTCCCTCCTCCTTCCATTTTCCTCCTCGCGCCAATTAACGTCATTGAGCAAGACCTCATATCAGCTCCCCCTGCGACAATTCTCGTGTTCACTGTTAGCTACCCTCTGCTACCTGTCTACATCCTGCCCTCTGTTTGTGCCTCCTCTGCTCTCTTTTTGATCTGTTTTGCCTTTTCTGCTCATTTTTCTGCCCTCTCTTTTGCCTTTTTCTGCCCTTTGTTTTGCCTTTCTGCTTGTTTTTCCACCCCTATGTTTTTCCTTTTTTCTGCTCGGTGTTCTGTCCTCTGTTTTGCCTTTTCTGCTCTTTTCTGCTCTCTGTTTGGCTTTTCTGCTTATTTTTCAGCCCTCTGTTTTGCCTTTCTGCTAATTTTTCTGTTCTCTGTTTTGCCGTCTTGTGTTGTATGACTATTTCTGCTAGTCTTTTTACCCTCTGTTTTGCTTTTTGTGCTATCTCATTTTTCTGCCCTTTGTTTTGTCTTTTTCTGGATGTTTCTTTCCTCTTGCCTTCATTTCCTCAAGATCTGTCTCAGGGGGAGCTGGCACGATGGATACCTTGCACCCCAGCACACAGATATCCCCAGGGGTGACAGTGCTGTACTCTATAAATGCTGATTGATTGATTGGTCTAAAGCCACTCAATAATAAAATAGGTACATAATATGCATAGTTCATCACAATACGGAGAAAAGGTCCAACGACTGATCCACGGAGTTTATGCTTAGATAATAAAATCATAAATGAAATGTTCCTGCAAATTAAAGAATGTTAAATAAACTTTGCTCCATTTTAACTACTTGCATGACAGGGTTAAGGGTGGGTGCAGGAGCAGCCACTTACCAGCAATGATTATTATTAATAGCTGTATAGCTGTACAAAATCATTTGCCATTTTGAGGGAGAGAGACCACAGTGATAAAATGAGCTACAGCTTGATGTTCATACTACCTTTTAAAGGCGAAGAGGTTTCAATCAGGGTAAGCCTAGAAAATAACCAAATATTTGAGTATTGTCCAAGAGTTTTACTAGGACCTGGGTGGCCCATGGGGCTGACTCAAATGGTTTGGGATTGGATTCAGTTTGGCAGTTGGGCACAGATAGAGTTCTACTATTGCACTTACAGAAAACATTGGAGCGAGAAAAAGCGAACAACACCAACCTCCAAAGTACACCTGGTTAAAGGAGGCAAGTCTTCAGGAACGCAAAAGTGAAAGCAAACTTTGAATATCGGTTATTGGAGGAAAACGTTATGAGTGGGACCAGGGGAGAAAGTTAGTCTTGCAATAATAATAGGTATGCCTGATTATATCCACATTTGGACTTATTCACTCTCATTTAAATGAAAGTGGTCCTGCGGGACAAAATGCAGGCTTTGTCCACTGTGGGCTCCACAAGCGCAGCTTAGCTTGATGGGATACTCAGGTAAGCAATGTTTGCGGGAGGCAAAGTTCTGATGAGAGTTGAGAGCTTGTCATGGCAAGATCAATGCTTTTGATTATGCTGGTGTTCTTGAATTCAAATTGCCTGCCTGATCCAGGCAAGCAATTTTACTTCACTTTTAATCCCTAGGCCGTAGTTTAAGCGCTCCTCTTGCAAATGCGTTGAGCCCGCCCACTCACACTAGGTAAGTTGGGTGTGGATCTGATGATGAAGCAGGCCAGAAGTGGGACCTATGAGTGAGGACTCAACAAAGATTTTCAAGGAAAGTGCTGATCACTCTGATTTACCAAGTTGCAGACAAACTTAAGACAAAATCCTAACTTGTGTGAATACCAAAAGTAGTAAGTTCATTCTGTGAATGCCAAAAGTAGTAAGTGCATTCTGTGAATACCAAAATAGTATTAAGTTTAGGATTGAGTCTTAAGTTCATACTGTCAATCGGGCCCAATATTGTCAGCAAAGTCAGTCATGTAAAATAAATCCAGACACCCGCGCTTTGTTAATTGGGCCTTAGGCCGTATTTGAAGCTTTCTTTTTCCCACTGAGCATCACAGTGAACACTGCATACAGGGGATGCATTATGGCTTCTGGATATATAGCCAGATAGCAGCCTCCCTACAGTACACTCAGAACTTTCATCTTAGAAGGGGAGTGTGTCAGGACAGGATGCTGCTGGATCAGGGCAGTCTCTCCAGTGTCCACTGCATGACAGCTTCACCTCAAGCCAGGTAAGAAATAGAGAATCTGGGTAATGCACCTCACTGGGTTTAGCACCTGTGAGTCCTAGCTCGTGCCACTGACTTCTGTTGTTTACCCAGACTGCCTGTTTGTTGGAAGTTTCACAAGACCTGTTTTCTTTGCTTTATGAAAGTTACTTTAATCTTTGTTTGACTCTTAGATTGGGCATTGTGCGATTCCACTGCTCTGTTGCCTCCGAGCAGGTAGCCACACCTTAACAAAAAATCAGTGCTATAACTGTAAATATTCCAACATTGCTGTGCCTTGAACAGTTATTGATTGACATCAATGGAGTTCATTAAGGGTCTCTTCTGCATCCTAAGAGATTACAATGCGGCATACCAAAAGCCAAAAACTATAGTGCCATAAATAGGAACATTTAAAAAGAATATTTGAATATTTTTTCTAACTGCCTGTAACCAGAATAGCCACTAGTACTCTGTCAGTAAGATAAGGTATGAACAGTGTTAGAAAGGCATACTGAAAACCCTCACAGTGAGACTTACAACTACTTTCAGGATATTTTGAACTGGATTTAACAAAAGGAATGAGGAGGCCGTGAAACATGTGACTTTGCTGCCCTCCAGTGTTCGTTATGAAGTAGGTCACATACACAATGTAATTAATTATTTTACATTTACTTAGGTGATATTTTAGGCGCACCTTGCTGTGAGTAGCTGCTTCAGTGTGCGACAGAAGAAAACAGGAACGTGGAGAAAAAGGGAATGTTTGATGCTCAAATATAGCAAGAAAATAAGAGAGTAGCCTAGAGCTGCATGCCTTTCAGTTCCTGTTGATGCAGAGGAACAGCTACTTCTTCAATTAATTCAACAGCGGTTAGTTGACCCATGGTGAGAACTAAACATCACACAGAGTTAGCTTGTTTTCTTGGGACGATTTGTAGCCAGACACACATCCCTTTCAGGAAAGGCCTGATGGAACAGTTAGTTCTTCAACTCCTTTCTGAACCTGAGGTGGTCGTGCTGTCTGCGGAGAGGGTATAAATTGGACCCAAGCTTCTGAACACGATGTTGCCATGGCTCCCCAATACCAGTGTTTGGGTCTCGCCTACGCAACGCGCATGTGCTTCATAGGAGGGCCTTTAGCCGTCGTTCTTCACTTTTTCAAGCGCTGCACTCGTGTTTGTGGCGGCATCCACCTTGCGAGGCTGCGCAGCTGCGCCACAAGCATGAGTGCAGTGCTTGAAAAAGTGAAGACTGCTCTCTGTTTAAAATACCCCGAATGCTGAACAATTGCGATGTAAAAAGATTGTCACTCTAACATTATGTTCACCCGTACCTTTCAGTGTGTGTCACCGCCACTTTTGTAAGATTATTCAATGCAATAAATGGCCTGTTTTGGAAACCCGATTTAAAAAATCTTAGTGTATTTTGAAGTGCAAATCTGTGGGGACTTTTGTAATTAATTCCTTTCGGCGGTATAAACTTGTCACGTAATGAACTGTAATAGATGCTTACCGGAGTGCACCGATATCAAAAAGTTGTATGCAGTGTACCACGTTTCCTCCAGGGAGTTGATAGATTTACATTCCCGTTGTTGAATGGAAACAATGTTTTTTGAATAAAATTCAACAAACGTACCTGTTGGATATATATTACTGTTTATTATAAAAAATTAGGTGTTGTAAGAAAGCTTACCTGATGTCTGTGTTAGATGCTATCTCTCCTATCTGGTGTGCCTGTTGTGCGTCATGTTTGTTGTGTTAAACTTAAAAAGAATAAATTTGTTGAATTTGCTGGTGTTGCTTCTGAAACACACACACTCTTGGAAGAGTGCTTAATTAAACCCGAAAAAGAAGCACTAAAGGACAAGGAACTAACCCTGGGCTAAGCACTACGCTATGCTCGTGTAGTTTGCGAAGTTTGCGCTACTTCGCACTACGCGAACTGCACGTACCACAGTGCAAACACGCGTAGCGTAGTGCAGCGGTCATTTTATTTTGCTTGCTCGCGGTCCTCAACATCAAAGTGGCAACCTCGAGCAAGCAAAATGACATCCCGGCAAGACTTTCTCCTCGTTCGCGATCAGCAACATCAAGGTGACGATCGCAAGTGTAGGAGAGTAGGGTCTGCTTTCCTATGGTCACCCCACTTTTTGCTTCACTGGTTTTGGACTTAATGTGGCTGTGGGCCTGCTAATCAGACCCACAGCCCAGCTGTGCTCTCTCTAAATTCAATACAATGTACTTTAGGTACATTACCAATTGGGAATTGGGTCACCTTATGAGCCCCTGTACAGTGTACTATAGGTACCCAGGGCATAGGCGCATCCAAGGCCTACCAGGGGCTGCAGCATATCTTTTTCCACCCCTGGCTAGCCATCCAAACTGACACAACCGGCTGATCACTCAGCTGGGGCAAGGTCATGTAATCACCCCTTGCTTAGATATAGTATTCCTATATCTAACCTTATATCTAGACACATATACACCTATAAGTCACTCCTATGGCAGGCCTTAACAGTCCTGGAGGCAGAGTGCTTCGTTTTATGTGGGATGAGGCTCTAGCATGAGCTGAGCCTGTCTGCAGCTTTCGGAACCATGTCCTTATAGCTGTTCTAGTATATAGCCATACCATATACTGTTAAGTGCATTATGAACCTCGCGGTTAAATGCTAACTCTGGTTTAGGTTTATCAAAACATGTTGGGTAAGGTGTCATACACTTTGGAATACTACCCCCTCGACAGTTCTGGTGACGGGGGTAGCATTCCACCCTTCTAGAGGGAGAAGACATGTTGTTCCTACTAATCCCGGTTAAAGTTAACCAGAGCCTCAGCATCACAAAATGGATGCTGCTGCCACAGACACAAGTCTGACCTCCTGCTGCTGGGAGTCCTTCCAGTGAGGGAGGCTTGGACAATAGGTTTACTGTCTTTGGAGGTGCTAGCACCACCCCAGACAGGCTCTTGTGTAGTAGGGCAGGGAGGGCTGAAAGAAATGAGACACTGCCTGAGGCACACAAGGTGTCCCATGCATAGTCCAGTTCAAACCGGTGCTGGGGCACTCCAGCCCCAGCTCTGGTGCAAAACTGGACAAAGGGAAAGGGGTGTAACCACCCCCTTCCCTGGTCCCATCCATAGGAGGGACTTAGCAGGTAATCCAGCCCCTAGATTTGGTAAATAGGTAGGAGCTGAGTCCCAAGACTTTAGATTTATCTTGACTGAAACTTGAAACAAATCTCTGGACCTTAGACGTTGTACCTGAAGATAGAAGACTGAAGAATCTCCCTTGTGGACAAGGAGTGACCACCCTGCACAAGCAGGCACCATCAAGCGATCAATGGTTTGCTTTGTCATCGCTCCCGCCGAAGCCACAAAGCCTGACAAGACCCAGACTTCCAGACTTCCTTCAGCCCGATCCACAGCCACAGCAAAGCTGAGACCTGTGGAGGCAACGTAAGATGTGGGACTGGCCATCTTGGAAAGCCAGCGAATTGCTTTCCGTGCAACTTCTGAGGCACCCTCGAAGTTGCGCATTGGGGATTGAGAAGCCCCAGCCCCGAGCATCATCTGCACCAAAGATCATCCCTCCACACTCCACGAGTGCTGCGTGGGGCCCTTTTGCATTTTTATGCTTGATGTGTATGTCCGGTCACTTGCCCATTGGCTAGTGGCCTCTGTGATGACAAAATCTTGAATCTACACTGCTGGTCTGGTTGCTCGAGACTGGCCCTTGCTCCCCTGAAAAGGAGCCGCCTATCAGACCGTGCTGGTCTGATTAAGAAGCCATCTTTGATTCCTGCATGGGTTGCCTTAGCCAAGGCTTGTTGATTCCAATCCGGAAGCCGTCACTGCCGACTGCGAGAGCCTTTGTAAGAAAGTCCGTGCATGACTCCTGGTTGTCATCGATGCCTCCTGGTCCACGTGGCTGCAGAGACAAGCTTCACAACATCACCTGATTGCTTTGCGACATCGCCTGGTTCCTTCCTGGTTCCTTCCTGGTCACTGGCTAGTGACCCAGACTCTCTCCCCTCTGCTTTCAGGTACTCTTCATCATTGATCCGCCCTTGGATCCAACCGGACACTTCTCTCTTGGTCGCCTGCAGCATCTTTTTCCAAGGCTCCATAGGATTCAGCGACGAAACCCGACACACTTTGACGCCTATGCACCCGCTTCCTGTGGGTGAGGTAGCGCGAGTACTTCGGTGCTCCTATGGGTATTGACTATCCTAGTGTTTAATTTTCAATTTGTTTTCTCCTAATCCATCCGGAAGTGACCTAAAATAACTAGTTTCCAATTCTTTCGTTCCCATTCTAACTCTATGGTAACTTGCGTGGGTGTAAAGACACTGCAAACGCTTCCCGTGGGCGTTCTACTTCCTATCCTTTGGTAGTACAGTGTAGCCCCAGCGATTCCCTAGGCCCTAGGCCAATCCTTTGTTCGTGACGTGGTTCTTATACCACTATTTTAATATATGGTTGGAAGTGCCCCTAGGGCTCTACTGTATTTTGTGCAACTTATTGTATGATAGTTAAGTATCTTGTTATGTGCTTGTGCCTCTGATCTCATAGGGAGCTCATAGGGGTTGTTTAGAAATAAATAAATATATCATTTATATATATCCTGTGTGGTGTCCTTTCATTTGGTATTCAAGGGGTTAAATATGGTAAAACAGCTGGCTTTACATGCCCTCTGAAGTTTTAGCCTAAGACTGCTTTGTCCATGCTACCTCTAGGATAGCTGGTCTATAAGGTTGACTTTACAACCATCACCATAAGGGTTGTTTGGACTGATACAGGGCGCCCACTAGAATAGTGGACATCACATATCAGGCCAGCTTCTCACATTGGTGTGCAGCGGTTGGGATTAGAGCTTGCTGTTGTTTTACCAATTGTAATCTTAAGATATCATTTGAAAGATCACATAGGTACCTAGAGCTACATATAACAAGACTTAGAATACTTAAGTTCTACTGAACTTAGTTGTTGTAGACCAAAGGGCCTAGCACACCCTGACTACAACTCCTAGGGAGGTTCAGTAGGAAAACACTTAGTGTAGGTAGGTGCACACACCTCCACCTCACTAGATCATGTCTGGCACAGGTGAACCAAATGGATCTCTACCTGTGGTGAGTGACCCTCCCAGGGAACCCTCCAAATTTGATATACATAGCTTCAGGGAACCGAGGCACTTGTGTACCACAAGAAAGCTGAAACAAGGGCCTAACCCTACCCTTCAGCAACTGATAGAACTCCTAGAGGAATCTGAAGTTCTAAAGGCCTCTGGTTCAGGCCCTACAGGGAATGCAGATGAGGTCCTACCCTCAACAGATGATGACACTGACTCCCTAGTCATAGAAGATGATGAGGTTGGGGAAGAGTCTGGGGAAGAGGTAGACATCCAGGTACCAGTCGGAAGACTTAGACAGGCTAACCTAAGCCAATTTGGGGCTGAGAATGGGGTAGCCCTATTCAGGCCTTCAAGTGGGCTTAATCAGAGTTATAGGAGGAAGAGATCTCACTCAGGTGACTCTATTCACTCCAATGCTTCAAGGGGTTCTCAGAGGGGGATGACTTCCCCTCAGAGAAGAGAATACCAGGCTAGGACGAGGGAGGTCATTCTCAGAATAGAGAGAGAGGAACTTGCCCTAGCCAAAGAAAAGCTTGCTTTTGCTAGAGAAAAGAAGTTGAGTGGGTAAGAACCCACTGGTGACAGCAATATCCCTAAGGATAAAGACAGGTCCTATGACAATAGAAACCTGAGTAAGATTGTGCCCCCCATAAAGTTGGGGATGACATCCACAAATGGATAACTGCTTTGGAGAGGGTCTGCAAAGTACAGCTGGTACCCCAAAGTCAGTGGGCAGCAATCTTGTGGCTCTCCTTTTCAGAAAAAGGAAGAGATAAGCTCCTCACAGTTAGTGATGATGATGCTAACAATTACACTGTCCTGAAGAGTGCTCTGATTGATGGGTTTGGCCTAACCACTGAACAGTACAGGTTAATGTTCAGGGATACCCAGAAGACACAGACTCAGGACTGGACTGATTTTGTTGATTGTGCCACTAAGGCTATGGAAGGTTGGTTATTGGGAAGCAAAGTTAAGGACTATACAGGATTGTATAATTTGATCATGAGAGAGCAAATACTTAACAATTGTCAGAACCAGTTGTTGCACCAACACCTGATTGACTCAGATCTGACCTCCCCCCAAGAATTGGGTAAGAAGGCGGACAAATGGGTCAGAACCAGGGTTAAGCAGAAAAACCAGGTCCAAGGCGGTGGTCAGAAAAAGGCAGACCAAAAAAGTGGGGATCAGAAACCAAAAGACCAGAAGCCTTCAACAGGCCCCCAAAAAGCTAATGAAGGGGGGTTCCAAAACTCTAAGAAGAAGTAAGAAGGTCCAAAGTAACCTTGGTGTAATTATTGTAAATCTGCCTCTCACTGGTTTAGTGAGTGCACCAAGAAAGCCCCTACCACTGTAGCCCCTAAGGCTTCTGCACCCCCTAGTACAGTTAACAGTGGTAGTTCCCAACCCAAGGCTATAGTGGGGTTAACCATGGGTACTGAGATGGATTCTGGCCTAGTCAGGATTCCAACTCATGCCTTTCCGAACATCAAAGTATTGACAGATATGTGTTTCATGTAATAAAGCAATAAACCTGCGTATAAGAGGCCAGGCCTCAGAGATACGGTTAGAGCACCTCGTGACGATACTTGCTGTCCGAATTGATGTGTTCTCCTCCGGAGAGAATAAACCCTTGTTTCCTGCCTTTCAGTCTCCAGCGCCTGCTTCTTCATTAATTAATATTTTGTGGGTAATAGAGGCGACACCGCCGGGCAACATAAAAGGGTCTTTGGTCACTGGTTGTCTACGTACCCTTTTACAATTGGCGTCCCAAGCGTGGGGCCCATCAGCGACTCGTGGATCCAGTGGGAGAGGTCCTGACGACAGAGTGAACGACTGCAACGATCGGGAGGTACCCTGTCCGATAGACCCTCGTCTGACAGCCGATCATCCGAACTTCACTGGTTCCGAACAGACCTCTCTCGAGTGATCTACGGTCCTGACTGGGAACCATCAGGAGTGCCGCGAGGATTACGAAGAAAAGAGGACGATCGGGCGCTGGATTCGGAAGACAAGAAACTGTCCATGCGGTCCGGGTAAGGTCGTGTAGACACGACGAATTAAGAAATTGTTTGATTGATTGAAAAAAATACTAGTATTACTCTTTGTTAATTTATTTGGAGATTCGCTGTCGGCAAACGGAGAAACAACCGGCTCTCCCCTTGCAAACAGTGAAGGATAGGTAACGCACCCGTCGTGCCTATCTTTCTCCCCCACTGATCAATTGCCCCTCCCCATTGATTAACTGTTACGGATCGTTTTTCTGGAGATTCTCTGTCTGCAAACAGGAAAGAATAGGTTCCCTCTTTGCAGATAGTGAAAGGGTAGGTGACGCAGACCTTTTTGCGGGCCTACTTATTCTCCCCATTGACCATTTTTTGTTGATTGATATTGGTTCTTGAGGTATTCACTGCCTGCAAACAACGTAGAATAGAAATATTCTGTCTAGTCTTTGCACACAGTGATAAGATAGGTAGTGCTGACTATTGTCCCCATTGTGACCCGTCATGCCTGTCTTCTCCCCACTGATTGATAGCTGGTTCAGCCCGGACCGTTTATTAGAGGTGGACCATCTAGCTCCGCTGGAAGGCACCCCTAATAAAGAAATGTTCACAAAGTATGGATTAATTACCATAGCCTATAGCAAGCTATGGCACAAGTATACCAAAGCAAATCAAGAGAAACAGTGGCCACTGGTAGGATCCTTCGATCTTGACAAAATAGAAACGTTAGAAATAGCCCTTCGTAGTAGCAAGACCACGCCTATTATGCTCGACAGTCTCGGTATGTGGCGCAAAGAAGCAACGCAGCGAAAGGAAAGAGACGAAGTCAGAGTAGGTAAAGAAACGCGACAGGCGACCTTCCAAGCGTCTGGTAGGCCAAAGGAAGGGGCAACGACGACACAGTTCCGAGGATTAGACACAAAAAGGGAACAGTGTAAAGGGACGTACCGACAGGACA
Source organism: Lissotriton vulgaris (assembly GCF_964263255.1). NCBI lineage: Eukaryota > Metazoa > Chordata > Amphibia > Caudata > Salamandridae > Lissotriton > Lissotriton vulgaris. Next base: position 1,428,916,295 of record NC_141696.1, on the reverse strand, counting down.
ACCCCGAGACACAACGACCCGAAAGTAACCCCCTGACACTACGCGCAGGACATACAGACTTAAGGCAAAACCAATGTGCTTTTTGTAAAAGACTCGGGCACTGGAAAGCCCAATGCCCGACTCTACGGAACATAGGTAAGAGCGGAGGGCCGACAGAAATAACAGACCGGCAGAAAGGGAAAAGGCGCGAGACAAAGACGAATCAGACTAACACGGACAAGATAGATAGAACTACAACGTTTGATTATGCCCGATGGCACAGATTTCGTCAGACCAATTTCAACGACATGTTTGAGTTCTGGGACTGATTACTCTCTGCCCCCCCCCCCCCACTCTGAAAAACAAAAGCAATTACAGGCCTGCGTAGACAACGCCCCGTTAGAAAAAGGACTCAAGGAAGCCAAATCTCTGTTATATAATTTAAGATTTAATTACGGTAAAAATAACACACAACCAACGATAAATAGAAAAACTAGTAAAACATTCTTTCAAGTAAAACTGTACCAATAGGAGCAATACAAAACATATTACGCTCACTCCGGAAGTTCCCAGAATGTAACAGGTCAACGGTCCCGCCCATCCGGAAGGTGAAACACACAGCACGTGTGGGGCGGGGCCTGCCGACAGCCATAGACCAAATAGGTCGCCGGCGAGAATGTACAGGAGGCTCCATGGGCCCGGCGGGAAATGGTCTCCCCATCCTCTCCTTCCTGGGGCGGCGTCCCCCGGGCCACGAGTAGGGAGGGGGCGGATGCATATGACCCCCTCCCTCGTATCTCCTGGTCCGGCCATCGCAAATTCCTCCGCTGAACTGGTGCAGGGTGGGCTGGCGACGCGGACGAGCCTCTTCCACCTCCACAGGTAGGAGGTTTCCCAGCCCCGGCCCGGTGCCGAAATCCTCCAGCCGGGCACCGGATATACCTGCGCAGCACAGAACATACAATGTCCACCGGATATACCTGCGCAGCACAGAACATACAATGTCCACCGGATATACCTGCGCAGCACAGAACATACAATATCCAACGGACCTATTTTCGCAGCACAGAACATCCAATGTCCGACGGACCTATTTCCGTAGCACAGAACATATAATGTCCGACGGGCATACTTGAATAGCACCGGACATACAATGGTCCTCCAGAGTACTCGCCGAGTCAGGGGTGTAGGGTGGTCATCATGTACACCCCTGATTCGAAGGAACGGCGTGGGGTGCACTGGGAGAGGGAGGCGGCGCGAACAAGTCTCCCTCACCTCCCCAGGTAGAGGCCCCACAGCTGCATCCTAGCGCCCCGAGCCAATGTCCTGCTCCAACGGCACGGTGCCCCATTTTTTCTCGCCCCAGAGAAGTCTCTACCACTCTTGAAGACACGACGAAGGGCGGCTGCTGCAGGGTCTCAAAATGGCGTCTGGGCCCCCTGGAAGGCGGGTCTAGGCCGCTGGAGTAACTTTGTCCGATATTGCAACTCGGACGCTTGCCTGCCTGGGCACGAGCCCCCACCTCCGACAACATCCCCACAGTTTTGAAGATTCCACCAGAGTCCTAGGAGCCCTCGGCCCCTACAGGCTTCCGGTGAGGAACAACTGCCTTGATCACTAATGAAATGACCACGACATAGCCACAAGATGGTGGTGCTCTCGTGTCAGCACCAGCTTCAGTCTGAATCATCCAAAAATATTGTGGACTAACGGATTCGAGTAAGTTCCGGCTGAACCTCAACGTGACCCGGTAAGGAAGACTCTACCTCCCTCCCCCTTTTTGATTGACGGTCCACATTACCAGCCCCTCTGTTAGCACAGGTTTTTGGACTGCCGAAAGGGACTCTGGTGCAACCAACCCGGCATCGCCCAAAATGGCGCCGGTATCAATAGGAACTTACGAACACCGCGTGGTGTTCTTTAGCAAACAAGACTTGATGTTCTGAGATATGTATGTGAACCTTTGTACACTTGACGAAAAAGGGAGGAGGGTTCACTTGGCGAACATTTGAAAGGATCCCCGTTAAAATGTTGATTTCAATATACGATTTATTATGATATTCATTGTAACCGATATATAACGTAGCTTATGACGCATGCTCACGGTATACATCTAGGAAATGTGATTGCAATTAGTCTGACTGTGTTTCAATTTATGAAATAAATACCCTCTGATCCCTCAATTATTAATAGACATTTTTAGTTTCTTACAAATAACTAAGTAGACGTTTTTCAATGCTTTTTAAAATACTGCAAAAATAGCCCCCCTACTGTATGTGCTTTAGCCATCATCGTGTCCGGCCAAATACGATTGCACTCACCTATTTACTTACTGAACGATCATGCAAATAAAGGTTTTCCAAACTGTGAACAGGTATCGCATACTTTTGTAAATGTGGGAATTGGCGGGAGGGCTATTTGCTTTCTTTTTAAGGTTATTAGAAATGGTTGTTTGGCCCCAGATTGATGATCGAATCTAAGGTATGATACGCTGCCTCCAAATATGCGACTAGGCTCAGGAACTAACGCATGAAGAAGGACCTCGACTTCTGAGTACGGGTAAAGTGAAGCGGTGTGATAAAGGTATGATGCTCAAAGGTACTAAGGGACAGGGTTGGCCGAAGAACTGATATGCCTTAGAACATCACAGCGTTGGGAATGATTTAAGGATCCCGATAGCTAGATACATCTACAAACCAGATACCTCGCGCTAGGCGCCTCTGATTTCTTTTTAGCGTTTCCCTACACACAATCTATAATGCCACCCTCGGACCCCCCCATGAACAACCTATCACACTGCCCGCCCCCCTTAACTTCAGAAACCAAGACCCTAGGGATTATATCCAGAGGAGATAAGACGAGTATGTGGTAAGTAAAGAACTTTCGTGCCCGTACATCTGATATGCTCGAATGTTGTTCCCCCTCCCTTTCTTCCTTTTTCTCCCTCTACAGGTTACATTGGAATCACGACTAGGGTATAGTAAAGATCTGGAGCCACGCCATATCTGACACATGAAACGGATCTACACTGCAAGATGGCACCTAAAGACACCCATCTCAATGCATGTCCTTAATGTACCCGGCCTAATGCTCTTCCGTCCCAAACTGCATGCTTTCTACCTCCTAACACAAACCCAAAATGTCTCATGTTGGGTAATGCACTGAATAGCCTAAATAGTACACAGCCACTCTCCATGCCACACGTGTACTATTTAGCCTATTGTTGGACTCTCTCTCTCTCTCTCTCTCCTCCACACTTTCACTCTTCCTAGCGACTGGCACCTAAGTGGCGAACCACTACCCCTGGTGCACCACCTGATTGGCTCCAAAATACCACAAGTATTTGCACAAATTTGTCCTAAATCAAAATTACATCGATACCACGTTGCTACCTCTCCTTTTCTGCTAAATATTGATGAAACCTAGATTGGCCGAAAAGAAAGGGACAGGTAAGACGACTAAGGTTCCCTAATCTGACCCATATTGAGGGAACTACTTGTCAGTGGCATCCATGATAAAAATGTCTCTGGTAAACGCGACCTTCCCCGTCCCGAAACTATCTCAATACCCAAACAGTAAAAGTGATCGAGACATCCCCGTTTTCCCAAAATGCCCCCAGTTTCGTATCAGCTGCCCTGGACGAGAGTTTGAAAAATGTCCCTTGCCCCAGTTCGCTATATTCCTAGTTGTTTTCCATTAGACCTCGCTCACCCCAAGGATGAGTTGAATAGTCATCGCAAGCCCCGAATTTTTTAATAAAGTAGCCAGGTTGTAAGAAACTATGTAGAATTTAGATTAATGTTTGCGAAGTTAGGATTAAGTCAAAAATGAAAGAACTTGTTGCAAGTAAACCCTGTTGAAAGTAAACTGTTTAGCCGAAAGATAGGATGCATTGACGTAATGAAAAATCGTTTAGCCTATGTTCATTCCTCAGAAAGATACCTATCAGACCATGGTGAATAGCACGTTGCACTTTTTTGTAAAAATACAAAGCCCTGAAGAACGGCATGAGCTTCGTAGGACTCGTACTAGGAAAGTGGGTCTCTGCCAGAAGAATTGACGTGACTGTGATAAAATGCAATGAATAAGTATCAGACTTCGTTCAATGTAACGGATGCTTACCCAGTTGCTTAGTGTTGGGAGAGAAATAGATTTATGTGATTACCTTCCTCTGCAGAATCTCTAAAGACTGTCTTTCCAAACTCATTTAAGGGTACCACTGTCGGAGGAGAAAGAGACCGGATGTGGGAGCACGCGGCCTGACTGCAGATCGTGGAACATCAGCGACATTGGCCAAGGTGGGACCGCAGCAGTAAGGAGTCGCAGGACGAGGCACTGTTTCTGACAGAATGAAAGGAAAGGGCTGACCTGAGGCCCCTGCTTTATGATCGACATGTGCCGAAAAGTCCCCGCTCTCTGAACCTGGTTATGGACCCGCCTGTCTAAATTTTCCGTCCCCCTGGTCTGTTCCCGATCTGGCCCTGCTCCATCCCCTCCTCCTCCGACCTACCATAAGGACTACTCGCACACCCCCCTCCCTCCACCTGAACTTTCAACATCCTCTAAATCCTACTGTGCCATCCAGAGAAGGGTATTTCCTGCGTCAAAAGGGAGGGAGCTCCGACTAAGTAGACCACGAACTGTGTTAAATCTCAGAACGGTGACCTAAAACACCACCAAGGGTCACCCCAAAGAGAAGCTAAACGAAGTATGTGGTTCTGCCCGCTACCGAGCACCTTGAAGATGATGGAAGCAACAGGAAATACCCACCACAAAGACCCAAGAACAGACAGACTCCACAACTCAAAGACAATTGCACCCTTCACCACAAATGCTTTTCTGTCTCCTTCTAATGGCCACACTCTGGACTATGGAAGAAAATGCACCTGCTCCAAAAACCGTAACATATTTCTCCCACGAGGTCTGGCGAAACCAAACAAAGACACACTCCTGCCCGCAGACCTCCAACGGCTCAACCCACATGGACATTCCTACTAAAGAACGAATTGTAATACAGGTGCTCAACGGTGCTAACAGAAGATGACAAAGAATGCTGAGAACTCACTAATAATGGTCCACGACCACAAGACACTGGAAACCCTGATTATTGTTTTTACTATGTCTCATTTCTCTCCCAACCGCCATTGAATTGACTATGCTCCAACCGAGTACAAAAAGAACTTACTTACGTGGTAACCTATCAGTTCCTATGACTATAAGCATCTATGATCTGTACCCAACGCTCACACTACATAATTTTTGTCTGATATTGCATTACTATGACTTTCCTGCAACAAGCTTAACGATGAGCCCGCCACTAAGATGAAAAGATTTTAAAATGCGATGTTTATGTACAGTTCCTTCGCCTGACCACCGCAGTAGACATAGATAGGAAATAGGCCAACAAGATGTCTTAGAAATGTTAAAGGGAGGACTGTGGAAAATTAATACGGTTTGGTGAACATTATCTGCGCCATCTTCCCTTTGCCCCGATGCCACACTCTTTTGTCGCACACCTCCTCCACTTTAGCTGCCTTGATCAGAACCACCCTCTGCACACCACTGACCCCCAGCACGGCTCTTCACCCTCACAAGCCCCCCCACGCACTGATCACCCCCCCGCTCTCACATGCCTTGCGCGTAAGCGGCAGCCATTTTGAGCACCATGGCCTCCCTGCCCTCGCTGATAGCCAGCGCGTCTCTCTCTCTCCTAACCTCGCAGGCATCCCTCGCACGCTGACAACCCCCTCCCGCTCCCATATGCCTCAGGTCATAAACCCCCCTTCACCGCAGCTCTACCTCGGAATCCCATCCTGTTCCCAGCGCGACACCTCCCTTCGTCCCTTTCATGGTCCCAAGTCCTTTGATACAAACCCCTTTTCCTGTGTGTGCCCGTTTGTCTCCCTTGTTCCCAGGCCGCCACCTGGCCCTGCGGATACTGCTTATCACACCCCCGTACAGTAGGAAGCTTCCCCCTATCAAAGGACCCTCGGGTCGACCGAACACCCTTCACCCCATGAGATCCGATCAACTCCACACATTCCGTGAATCGGTGGAATGTCCAGCTGCGCGATGATCATCACCTGTTGTGACCAGGGTGGGGATTTCAACTGTAAACGTGTGGGAACGGGCTTGAAGCGGGGATTCCTAGGATGCCTTTCCGAACATCAAAGTATTGACAGATATGTGTTTCATGTAATAAAGCAATAAACCTGCGTATAAGAGGCCAGGCCTCAGAGATGCGGTTAGAGCACCTTGTGACGATACTTGCTGTCCGAATTGATGTGTTCTCCTCCGGAGAGAATAAACCCTCGTTTCCTGCCTTTCAGTCTCCAGCGCCTGCTTCTTCATTAATTAATATTTTGTGGGTAATAGAGGCGACACCGCCGGGCAACATAAAAGGGTCTTTGGTCACTGGTTGTCTACGTACCCTTTTACAATGGGAACATGGTTATGTCCTCTACTGTGAGTCCCAGTGCCCTGGGCAAATACAGGCAAACGCCCTTAATCAATGACAAAGTGGCTCAAGCATACAGGGACACATGTGCCAGTGTCACTATGGTGACACCTGACTTTGTGGACCCCGGACAGATTGAACTGGGTGATAATTACCTGGTGACCAATGCTAGCAATGTCACTACTACACATCTGTGATTTTATTCTCTCTGTCGTTTTTTGGACACAAAACCTTTATTGCTTTAATGACTATTTTAAGAGGTTTTGTATTTAAGCCCTAATATGGTTGCAAAATGTGTTCTTTTATATTGTTAATGTATTATTTTTTCTATGCTCATGCTTTTAAGATTTGATTTTATCGAAATAAAGTCGTTTTCATACTCATACTACACATAGTGTGGCTGTCAGGTTCCACCAAACGCGCCTACCTAACCTGGAAACTACATCTCCCAGAATCCCTAGAAGGGGGCGTGGCACTATAAAGGCAGGGCGGACTATCACAGCCTTGTTCGTGATTTTGTAACCACAGTACTTCGGAACCACCTCTGTGAGAATACTGGGCTGGATTATTCAGGGATTCAAAGAGAGAGTTTGTTTTTTCCCTTGCGTTATTGTTTGCCTGCGCAAGAGGAGCAGGAGAAAGCTTGGGACTTTGTTTACTCGAATATAGATCGAGTAGCGCGTAGGACGCGCAACTGGTGTATTACTTCTGGTAACCTTGGAGATCCAGTGATTTGCCCGCATCGGAGACGAGAAAGGAGAGCATTGCGCTAGAGCGGACTACGGAAAGAGAGACGCATGAAAGCGGCTTCGGAACTGTGAGTTAACGAGCGGCGTGTGTTTTCTCAACGCGTAGCTCGAACAGTTGTAGCAGACTTTCCTAAAGGGACATTAGTGCACGGCGAAGCGTGTTTTGGATTTACAGTGAGAGCGGAGTGAAGTGGGAGTTAACCTCCTGCTCGCTGCCGTTACGAAGAAAAACACTAGCGTTTGTTTGTGTAATTGCCAAAGCGGAGGGCAGTGGGATAAGCCTACACCCTGCCGTTTTTGGAGCTTGTTATCCAAGGAGAAGATATTATAATTAAGATCGGAAGTCTGTAGTAGGAAGCTGCAACTTACCGTTTCACTTAAGGATTATTGTTTGGGCATTCCTGAAGGAAGGAAGCAGCCTTAAAGAGACAGACTTTGAGTATTGATTCACAATTTTGGAAATTGACACTTGTTTACTTTGAGCACTAAAACACACAAGGCAGGGTAGGTGTCAAAATACTAGAGAGCTCTTAACTACATGATCGTATGAGCAACTGTGAGTAACTGGTGTTCTTTGTTTCATAGGGACATTCATTGCTGTTCTTCATATCAGAAAACACAGGGGAAAGGTGGAGCGCATAGTTTCAGGAAAGGTGAAACTCTTTATACCAGTTGTGATAAGACATACGAGAGTAGGGATTTTCTGTGAGCATTTATAACCGGTGTGCCTGTTGTTTTTGTCTTTCAGCCATCCCTTCCCTGCAGTCCCCTTCCGTCCCCTCCTTGTTTTGTTTTCTTCTTTATTCCCTCGCTCTATCACTCGAACTCGCTGTGTTATTTGTACTGGCGTGTTGGTGAGATAGGGAGGTGGAGTCATATGTGCTACGACCGGATTCTGCAGCGTGGAGTCTGACAGAATCACGAACCCACGAATTGCATTCTGCCTGGTCCGGTTGGGGTACATATGGCCACCTTGGATGATGTGTTGAGGGCTCTGGTGGTGGTCCAACAAGAATTGGCAGCGTCCAAGGCGGAGGCTGTGCTTCTTAAGGATAGGGTAGAACAGCTATCCAAGAACCTTTTTTCTACCGGCCCTTCACAGATTCAGGTTACAGTTCCTCCCCCTATTCCCTTGGCCACTCCTGAACGGTATGGGGGGGATCCACGCAAAACACAAGCATTTATGACTCAAATCTTACTCCATTTCTCTTGTAAACCCGCCTCATTTCCTACTAACCATTCTAGGGTGGCGTTTGCTATCTCCTATCTGGTGGGAGATGCCGCCAATTGGGCAGTACCTTTGGTGAAAAGAGATGATGCAATGTTATCCAACTGGACTGCGTTCAGGGACGAGTTTGAGAAAGTCTTTGACAGGAGGGCCACCAACTTCAGCGCAGATAAGGAGCTGTTATCTCTACGTCAGGGTAGGAGTGACTTGATAACTTACCTAACTACGTTTAATAGGCTGATAGCTGAAACAGATTGGCCAGAGGGTAAGAGGATGTCTTTATTTTATCAGGGACTGAGGGATGAATTGAAGGATGCGGTGGCACATATTGATCCTCAGCCCACTACATGTATAGATATGGTGAACCTGGTATTGCGATTGGATGGTAGATTGACGGAGCGGAGTGGGGATCGAAGAAAATGGGACAGGGGCTATGCTCGTAATGTGGGTTTTCCTTCTAGGGCGTTGGGAACCGCAGAAGCAGGGGCTGAGCCGATGGAAATAGGTGCTATAAGACCTCCATTGTCAAAAACCGAAAGAGAAAGCAGAAGGGTACAAGGCCTTTGTATGTATTGTGGGAAGAAGGGTCACTATGTACGAGAATGCCCTTCTAAGCCCAAGGCTAACAATCCGTGGAATAAGAACCAAAGGGTTGCTGTATCTAAAACCGGTAGTGAGGCAGAAGAAGGGCTGGTATCGCCACCAAGTAGGGAGGAGAACCCTGACTGGAAGTTAACTTCGTTGTCTTCCTCGGGGATAGGAGAAACGGAATCCCACCTGGTCCTGGCTATGGCCTTGGAATGTGAGAAGAAAGTCCATCAAGTAATGGTCATGCTGGACTCAGGGGCCACCGGTAATTTTATTGACAATGGGTTGGTGGCCCGTTTGATGATACCTAGGGTACCTAGAGGCAATCCAGAGGAGGTTTTGGCTGTCGATGGACAGCCCATTAAATCTGGCCTAATAACGGAGAAAACCGCAGAGGTGGAATTGTCCATTGAAGTGTCGGAGGGAAGGCATGTGGAAACGGTGGAGTTGAATATCATAGATGCTCCCCAATATGAGATCATTTTGGGGATGCCTTGGTTCACCTTCCATAATCCTTCCATTGATTGGAAATCTCGCACTGTTCACTTCTCTTCGGAGTTTTGTAAGGAACACCTGGTGCCGTATGCTTCTTCTCCAGTAGCAGTGTTAGCATTACAGTTCATGGTGGCTACTGCCGCCGAGAAGGAGGTGAATCTCCCAAAACAATACGAATCCTTTCAGGATGTTTTCAGCGAAAGCAAGGCCGAACAACTCCCTCCACATAGACCCTATGATTGTAGGATAGATTTGGTTGATGGGGCGGTGATTCCCACGTGTCGAGTCTATGCCTTGTCTGTTCCTGAAACGGTGCACTTGAAGGAGTACATCGAGCACTACGAGAGTATAGGATTCATAAGACCTTCTCGTTCTCCAGCTGCCTCTCCTCTTTTGTTTATAGCAAAAGCGAACGGAGATTTGAGGGCATGTGTGGACTACCGCGTTTTGAATAAAAACACCATTCGAAACCAGTACCCTCTCCCCCTCATTACAGTGCTAATTGATCAAGTGAGAGAGGCTGTGATCTATACTCGCTTGGATTTGCGAGGAGCCTATCACTTGGTCCGGGTACGTGAGGGGGATGAGTGGAAGACGGCATTCAAGACGCGGTATGGCCTGTATGAATATCTAGTTATGCCGTTTGGGCTGTGTAATGCCACTGTGGCTTTTCAATTTTTGATCAACGATGTCCTGAAAGAGTTTATTGATTTATTCGTTGTAGTGTACATCGATGATATCCTGGTTTATTCTATGGATGTAAGCTGTCACGTAGAACAGGTCAGCAAGGTTCTGATGAAGTTGAGAGAACATAGCCTCTTTGTGAAACTCAGCAAATGTGAGTTTAGTGTTTTCAGTGTGGAATTTCTGGGGGTGATGATCAGTCCTTTGGGGTTGCAGATGTCTGAGCGCAAGGTGGAGGCAGTGCGAGATTGGCCTGTACCGAAGAACGTGAGGGAAGTCCAAAGCTTTCTGGGCTTCGCGAACTACTATCGGCGCTTCATTTTGCATTTCTCATTGTTGGCGGTACCCATAACGAAACTTCTGAGAAAAGGAGTGCCGTTTGAGTGGACCTCTGCTGCAGGGGAGGCTTTCCAAATTCTTAAGTCATCTTTCATTACTGCCCCAGTACTGGCACATCCCAACTTAGAACATCCTTTTGTGGTAGAGGCTGGTGCTTCGGATGAAGCAATCGGGGCGGTACTATCGCAGCGGGATGTAAGTACAGGGCAGTTGCATCCAGTGGCCTTCCTGTCAAAGAAATTGAGCTCGGCTGAGCTCAATTACACGATAGCAGAAAAGGAATTACTTTCAATAAAGAGAGCGTTTCAGGAATGGAGACAATACCTATGGGGGGCCGTACATACCATCACAGTGTACACTGACCATAGAAATCTGCAGTTTATGTCTTCTGCTAGATATTTGACAGCTAGGCAGATGAGATGGACACTCTTTTTTGCAGAGTATAATTTTGTGGTCACTTTTCGCCCAGGGTCTGAGAATAGGAAGGCTGATGCCTTATCTAGACAGACCATGCCTGTGGAATGTGTGGAAGAGAAACAGGCGATCATCCCTACTGGGAAGGTTCTGTGTGTGGTGAGAGCTGAGAACTTTTTGGATGAGGTGAGAAAACATCAGTACCCGGGTGGATGGGGGTCTTGGGCTCATAACAGAATGGATTGCAAGGTGAGAGAAGGTTTGCCGTTCTTTCAGGGGAAGTTGTTTTTGCCCTCGATCCCTTTGCAGAAGAAGGCCTTTTGCTGGTGTCATGAGGGGGAACTGGTGGGACATCCTGGTATACGTAAAACCCTCGAGACAGTCAAAAGGCATTTTTGGTGGGCTACCCTGAATAAGGATGTTTCAGAGTGGGTGGCTCGTTGTGATGTTTGTGCTCGAGCTAAGGGAATGACCACCAAGAAAGCCGGCAAACTAATACCCATGCCTACCCCCAGTAAACCCTGGCAACATATCAGTCTGGATTTTGTATCAGGTCTTCCGCTGGATAAAGGTCATACAGCAGTACTGGTAGTGGTAGACAGTCTCACTAAAATGGGACATTTTATCCCTTGTAAGAACCTCCCGAATGCCAGCCAGACGGCACAATTGTTAGCCAGCAATGTGGTCAGGTTACACGGTATCCCTAAGGTTATAGTGTCAGACAGAGGACCGCAGTTCATAGCGCGTTTCTGGCGCATGTGGTGTCGTGCCCTGAATATCGAAGCCAATCTGTCCACCAGTTTCCACCCACAGACAGACGGGCAGACTGAACGTCTGAACCAAACGCTAAAGAAATACTTAAGATGCTTTTCGAAGGAGGCTCATGAGTCATGGGTGGATCTCTTGTGGATGGCGGAACTGGCCTACAATAATGCATGGCATTGCTCGACGGGGATGTCACCCTTCAAAGCTAATTTTGGTTTTGACGCTAATACTTTGCCGGTTGACGTGCCCGCAGAGCTTGGTGATCAGCCTTCGGTGAAAGAAAGGGTGTTGATGTTGAGGAGGGTACACAGGGGAGTGCAGGCTCACTTGAACAGGGCAAAGGAGGTTTATAAAAAGTGGGAGGACCGCCACAGGAGGGAGAGTCGTCAGTATGTGGTGGGTGATAGGGTGTGGCTGTCAACGAAGAACATCAAGTTTAAGTTGCGTAGTGTATTCCATCCAAGATACATAGGCCCCTACCCCATCGTGAAACAGGTGAATCCCGTAACATATAAGTTGAAACTGCCAGGATCAATGCGCATACACCCTGTGTTCCATGTTCAATTGCTGAAACCTGCGCTTACCTCGCGCAGGGCTGCCCCCCCTCCGGTGTTGTGTGATGGGGGTATGGAGTATGAGGTGAGGAGCATAAGGGACTCCAAGTGGTGCAGAGGTAGTCTGAAATACCTGGTGTCTTGGAAGGGGTATACAGCGGAAGATGATTCCTGGGAGCTTAGCTCGGACGTGCATGCTCCTGCGGCAGTGCGTTCTTTCCACAGGAGGTTCCCCGCTAAACCTGGCCCTAGAAGGCGCTAGGGACGGGGACATACTGTCAGGTTCCACCAAACGCGCCTACCTAACCTGGAAACTACATCTCCCAGAATCCCTAGAAGGGGGCGTGGCACTATAAAGGCAGGGCGGACTATCACAGCCTTGTTCGTGATTTTGTAACCACAGTACTTCGGAACCACCTCTGTGAGAATACTGGGCTGGATTATTCAGGGATTCAAAGAGAGAGTTTGTTTTTTCCCTTGCGGTATTGTTTGCCTGCGCAAGAGGAGCAGGAGAAAGCTTGGGACTTTGTTTACTCGAATATAGATCGAGTAGCGCGTAGGACGCGCAACTGGTGTATTACTTCTGGTAACCTTGGAGATCCAGTGATTTGCCCGCATCGGAGACGAGAAAGGAGAGCATTGCGCTAGAGCGGACTACGGAAAGAGAGACGCATGAAAGCGGCTTCGGAACTGTGAGTTAACGAGCGGCGTGTGTTTTCTCAACGCGTAGCTCGAACAGTTGTAGCAGACTTTCCTAAAGGGACATTAGTGCACGGCGAAGCGTGTTTTGGATTTACAGTGAGAGCGGAGTGAAGTGGGAGTTAACCTCCTGCTCGCTGCCGTTACGAAGAAAAACACTAGTGTTTGTTTGTGTAATTGCCAAAGCGGAGGGCAGTGGGATAAGCCTACACCCTGCCGTTTTTGGAGCTTGTTATCCAAGGAGAAGATATTATAATTAAGATCGGAAGTCTGTAGTAGGAAGCTGCAACTTACCGTTTCACTTAAGGATTATTGTTTGGGCATTCCTGAAGGAAGGAAGCAGCCTTAAAGAGACAGACTTTGAGTATTGATTCACAATTTTGGAAATTGACACTTGTTTACTTTGAGCACTAAAACACACAAGGCAGGGTAGGTGTCAAAATACTAGAGAGCTCTTAACTACATGATCGTATGAGCAACTGTGAGTAACTGGTGTTCTTTGTTTCATAGGGACATTCATTGCTGTTCTTCATATCAGAAAACACAGGGGAAAGGTGGAGCGCATAGTTTCAGGAAAGGTGAAACTCTTTATACCAGTTGTGATAAGACATACGAGAGTAGGGATTTTCTGTGAGCATTTATAACCGGTGTGCCTGTTGTTTTTGTCTTTCAGCCATCCCTTCCCTGCAGTCCCCTTCCGTCCCCTCCTTGTTTTGTTTTCTTCTTTATTCCCTCGCTCTATCACTCGAACTCGCTGTGTTATTTGTACTGGCGTGTTGGTGAGATAGGGAGGTGGAGTCATATGTGCTACGACCAGATCCTGCAGCGTGGAGTCTGACAGTGGCAGTTGCTAATTTCTCCTGGGGAGGGGTAACTGGCCTCAAAAGAGTTATGGTAAGTGCAGACACCCCAGTTGAATGTCTGTTGGGCAATGATCTTGAATCCTCAGTATGGTCAGAAGTGGAGTATAGGACTCATGCAGAGATGTTAGGTATATCAGCACATGCCCTTGCTGTGACCAGATCACAGGCCAAAAAGTGCCAAACTGAACAGGCCTTGGATCTTGAAACTATGGACCAAGTGCCATCCAAGAGAAAGAGCAGTAGGGTCAAGGCAGTGCCTTCTCCCTGCCTGCAAGTGAAGATCAGCCTTCTCAGGAAGCTGATTTTGAGACCCCTGAAGGAACTGTCATAGAAGAACTTGAACCTGAACAGGTTGAGTTTCTTGGGACAGGGGGACCTTCAAGGGCAGACTTGAGGCAGGCACAGTGAGACTGCTCCTCTCTTGAACCCCCTCAGACAGCAAGCTGCTTCTGAGGCTGCTGGGAATGCTACAGGTACCCACAGAGTTTACTGGGATGAAGGACTCCTTTATTCTGAGGCTAGAGACCCCAAGCCTGGTGCTTCCAGGAGGTTTGTCATACCTCAGACATTTAGGGGTTTCCTTCTTACCTTAGCCCATGATATTCCCTTAGCAGGACACTTCGGCCAGAATAAGACTTGGGACAGGCTTGTCCCTCACTTTCACTGGCCCCATATGTCAGAAGATACCAAGCAGTTTTGTCGCTCCTGTGTGACCTGCCAAGCCAGTGGCACATCAGGTGGCACAACAAAGGCCCCCCTCATACCACTACCTGTGGTGGGGGTACCCTTTGAAAGAGTAGGGATTGAAATTGTTGGACCAATGGATCCCCAAACAGCCTCTGGGCACAGATTTATACTGGTGATAGTGGATCATGCCACCAGGTATCTAGAAGCTATTCCCCTAAGGACCACAACAGCTCCTGTTGTGGCAAGAGCCCTCTTGGGAGTTTTCTCAAGAGTGGGCTTTCTGAAGGAGGTTGTCTCAGACAGACGTGCAAACATTATGTCTGGGTGCTAGACTGCAATGTGGAAGGAGTGTGGTGTAAATTACAAATTCACTACACTCTACCATCCACAGTACAATGGACTTGTTGAAAGATTCAACAAGACCTTAAAGGGTATGATCAAGGGTTTACCTGAAAGCTTAGGCGAAGATGGGACATCCTTCTACCCTGCCTTCTGTTTGCTTACAGAGAGGTCCCACAAAAGGGGGTTGGCTACAGCCCTTTTGAACTTTTGTTTGGGAATCCTGTAAGGGGACCCCTAAGTCTGGTGAAGGAAGGATGGGAGTTACCACTCAAAAAGCCTAAACAAGACATAGTGGATTATGTACTTGGTCTCCGCTCCAGGATGGCTGAGTATATGAAGAAGCTTCCAAAAACCTTGAGGCTAGCCAAGAACTCCAAAAAGCTTGGCATGACCAAAAGGCTGTGCTGACTGAGTACCAGCCAGGACAGAAGGTGTGGGTGCTGGAGCCAGTGGCCCCAGCAGCACTCCAAAACAAATGGTCTGGACCCCACACAATTGTTGAGAAAAAGGGAGAGGTCACCTACCTGGTAGACCTTGGAACTCCCAGGAGCCCCCACAGGGTGCTCCATGTCAACAGACTCAAAGCATATGTTGACAGGGCAGACATTGGCTTGCTCATGGCTACAGATGAGGGGCAGGAGGAAGAGAGTGACCCTCTCCCAGACCCGCTGACTCAGAACCCTGATGATGGTTCAGTTGATGGTGTGGCCTTAGCTGGCAGCCTCCCTGGCCAGCAGCAACAGGACTGCAGATAAGTTCTACAGTCCTTCAGACATATGTTTTCCTTAACACCTAGTCAGACTAACTGGTGCACCCATGAGGTGGACACTGGTGACAGTCTGCCTGTGAAAAGTAAGATCTACAGGCAACCTGACCATGTCAGGGACTGTATAAAGACTGAGGTGCAGAAAATGCTGGAGCTGGGAGTAATTGAGCCATCAGAGAGCCCATGGGCCAGCCCAGTAGTCCTTGTGCCAAAACCTCCCACCCAAGATGGTAAGAGAGAGATGAGGTTCTGTGTGGACTACAGAGGTCTCAATGCTGTCACTAGGACAGATGCTCACCCAATTCCAAGAGCAGATGAGATCATTGACAGATTTGCTTCTGCCAAGTTTTTGAGCACATTTGATTTGACAGTTGGCTATTGGAAAATCAGGTTAGCTGAGGATGCCAAGGCCAAAACTGCTTTCTCAACCCCAGGAGGTCATTACCAATTTGTGGTGATGCCCTTTGGCTTGAGGAATGCACCTGCCACTTTCCAAAGTTTGGTGAACCAAGTCCTCACTGGGTTGGATGACTTTTGTGCAGCTTATCTAGATGATATTGCTGTCAGCTCCACCTGGGAGGATCACCTGATCACCCTGAAGAAGGTTTTTGAGGCCTTGCAGAAGGCAGGCCTAACTATCAAGGCCACAAAGTGCCAGATAGGGCAGAGTAAGGTTGTGCACCTGGGCCACCTTGTAGGTGGGGGTCAGGTTCAACCACTGGAGAGTAAGATCCAGACCATCAAGGACTGGGCTCCTCCAACCACCCAGACACAGGTCAGAGCTTTCTTGGGCCTGTCTGGTTACTACTGAAAGTTTGTTAAGAACTATGGGTCCATTGTGACACCACTTAATGATTTGACTTCAAAGAAGATGCCAAAAAAAGGTTCAGTGGACAGTAAGCTGTCAAAAGGCATTTGATGCCCTGAAGAAGGCCATGTGCTCTGCACCTATCTTAAAGATTCCTGACTACTCCAAAGAGTTCATTGTCCAAACAGATGCTTCTGAGTAGGGGGTGGAAGCTGTGCTTTCACAACTTAATGTAGATGGTCAAGACCAGCCCATTGCTTTTATTATCAGAAGGCTGACCCCTAGAGAGAAACGTTGGTCAGCCATTGAGAGGGAGGCCTTTGCTGTGGTTTGGGCCCTGAGGAAGTTGAGACCATACTTGTTTGGCACTCACTTCAAGATTCAAATCGACCATGAGCCCCTCTTGTGGCTAAATCAGATTAAGGGTGAAAATCCCAAACTGCTCAGGTGGTCCATTTCCCTATAGGGATGGACTTTACAGTGGCCACAGACCAGGGACTGACCATGGTAATG
Organism: Lissotriton vulgaris; assembly: GCF_964263255.1. NCBI lineage: Eukaryota > Metazoa > Chordata > Amphibia > Caudata > Salamandridae > Lissotriton > Lissotriton vulgaris. The sequence continues at coordinate 1,428,899,365 of NC_141696.1, read as the reverse complement.
CAGATGGTCTCTCCAGGTACTTCCACTTAGAACATGAAGACACAACTGGTCAAGGTTAGTCTAATGTCCCTGCGTTTGGGGGCGGGGGGGGGTTGTGTAGGAGAGTAGGGTCTGCTTTCCTATGGTCACCCCACTTTTTGCTTTTTGCTTCACTGGTTTTCGACTTAATGTGGCTGTGGGCCTGCTAATCAGACCTACACCCCAGCTGTGCTCTCTCTAAATTCAATACAATGTACTTTAGGTACATTACTAATTGGGAATTGGGTCACCTTATGAGCCCCTGTGCAGTGTACTATAGGTACCCAGGGCATAGGTGCATCCAAAGCCTACCAGGGGGTGCAGCATGTCTTTTGCCACCCCTAGCTGGCCATCCAAACTGACACAACTGGCTGATCACTCAGCTGGGGCAAGGTTGTATCACCCCTTGCTTAGATATAGTATTCCTATGTCTAACCTTATATCTAGACACATATACACCTATAAGTCACTCCTATGGCAGGCCTTAACAATCCTGGAGGCAGAGTGCTTGGTTTTATGTGAGATGAGGCTCTAGCATGAGCTGAGCCTGTCTGCAGCTTTCGGAACCATGTCCTTATAGCTGTTCTAGGATATAGCCATACCATAGACTCTTAAGTGCATTATGAACCTCGCGGTTAAATGCTAACTCTGGTTTGGCTTTATCAAACCATGTCGTGTAAGGTGTCATACGCTTTGGAATACTACTCCCTCGCCAGTTCTGGTGACGGGGGTAGCATTCCACCCTTCTAGAGGGAGAAGACATGTTGTTCCTACTAATCCCGGTTAAATTTAACCAGAGCCTCAGCATCACAAAATGGATGCTGCTGCCACAGACACAAGTCTGACCTCCTGCTGCTGAGAGTCCTTCCAGCGAGGGAGGCTTGGACAATAGGTTTCCTGTCTTGGGAGGTGCTAGTCTATTAGGGCAGAGAGGGCTGAAAGAAATGAGACACTGCCTGGGGCACACAAGGTGTCCTATGCATAGTCCAGTTCAAACCGGTGCTGGGGCACTCCAGCCCCAGCTCTGGCACGAAACTGGACAAAGTGAAAGGGGTGTAACCACCCCCTTCCCCGGTCCCACCCATAGGAGGGACCTAGCAGTTAATCAAGCCCCTAGATTTGGTATATATGTAGGAGCTCAGTCCCAAGACTTTAGATTTATCCTGACTGAAACTTGAAACAAAACTCTGGACCTTCGACGTTCTACTTGAAGATAGAAGACTGAAGAATCTCCCTTGTGGTCAAGGAGTGACCACCCTGCACAAGCAGGCACCATCAAGCGATCAACAGTTTGCTTTGTCGTTGCTCCCGCCGGAGCCCGAACACAGAGCCTGACAAGGCCCGGACTTCCAGACTTCCTTCAGCCTGATCCACAGCCACAGCAAAGCTGAGACCCGTGGAGGCGACGTGAGACATGGGACCGACCATCTTGGGAAGCCAGCGAATTGCTTTCAGTGCAACTTCAGAGGCACCTTCGAAGTTGTGTATTGGGGATTTAGAAGCCCAAGCCCCGAGCATCATCTGCACCTAAGATCATCCCTCCACACTGCACGAGTGCTGCGTGGGGCCCTTTTGCATTTTCCTGCTTGACAAGTCTGTCCGGTCACTTGCCCGTTGGCTAATGACCTCTGTGACGAAGAAATCTTAAATCTACACCACTGGTCTGGTTGCTCCAGACTAGCCCTTGCTCCCCTGAAAAGGAGTAACCCATCAGACCTTGCTGGTCTGATTAAGAAGCCATCTTTGATTCCTGCATGGGTTGCCTTAGCCAAGGCTTGTTCACTCCAATCCGGAAGCTGACACAGCTGACAGTGAGAGCCTTCGTGGGACAGTCTGTGCCTGACTCCTGGTTGTCGTCGACGCTACGAAGGCGAAATGACCTTTTGCCATCGCTCTGGCTTTTCAGCCAGGATGTGCAAACGTTCCATTGCCGTCAATGGCAACGTGTGCACATCAGGAGATATACTCACCGGAGCGCACGGCCCATCTGGTCCCAATTATCCCTCCCGCAAATGAATCGCGCCTGCCCCATCTACCCCCGTTGCGCGAGATGCTTGTGTTTGTCGCTTGTTTACATTGAAGTGTTTATACCTCCTCCGGGCACAGCTGTCAACTGGCCACGTGTCATAAAGGCAATGTTCAGTCTGTCAGTTTTTTAACAACCATTCTTGAGCCTGTGGGATTTGGCGCACATTTATGACGTGAATATTTAATTAAATGTTTCAGTATGCTTGGAATTATTGTCGAAAACTGTCCTACCTGCAATTCACACTTTTGACAAGGGGCCGATTAAAAGACATTCTACTGATATTTTATAAGCACTGCAACTAAAAAAATATGACAGGAAATCAAACACTCTTTCAAATTTCTTTGTTTTGGGTAAAGAGATTGAAAAGCAAATTGCAATAGAAATCTCATTTTTTTGTAACAATATGTACAGTAGTAGCACAAAAGGCAGAGCATTCTGTAAAGCGCTCTGTTACCCTCATGTCCACGCAATGTAAAACTTTATCAATACAATAGATCCAGCATTATACAAGAAGCATACATTCTGGTGATCCAATGTTTTAGACCATGGCTCTCTACATCAGGCAGGCACAGGTGTTGCAGAGACAGACCCATTCCCAATCAGACTCACACACTCCCCCCACACGCTACCATCTCTCCATCCATTCACCCATCCACATAACTCCACACACTCAGACACACACCGTTCAGGGATCCAGGAAATCCGCTCTTGAAGTCCCCAGGGCCTGTGAATGCCTCGACTACCTGCCTTTCCAGCATTTAAATGCAGTCTTGACTGAAATTGCTGTATGCTTGGAATGAGTAGGACCAGCAGACTAGTATGCTTTTTTGTGAATTTCTATAGCCAGGGATTATAGAGACATCCAATCATTTTTCTTTCCGGAGTTGTCATATACCATAGGGTTTTAATTTTGTCAGGCTGAGTTCCCTTTGAAACACATGGAGTGGTACAGGTTTAATCTTTTAACAGGATCTGCACCTTCATCTTTCAGCTTTAAGACATCATACAGGCCGGTGTAAGGTCGCACCAAGAAAGGGGCAGATGGATAATTTTGAAGAAAAGTGATTAATTTTCATGGTTTCTCTTCATGTGTTCTGGGGAAGGCAGGGGCTTTTTGCTTTTTGATTGGCTCACCACATCACCATGACAGACAGGCGGGCGGGCCGGTGCACTCAGTGATGGACCTCAACAGAATAATTTTGTTTTCCTTAAAGCAACTGGCAGGCAAAACAGCAGGAAACTTAAAGAGGGTGTAGCAAGACTGCGGTTCCCTTGGTCCTCCAGCCACCCTGGGCAGCACATTTCCTGCTGCTGGTTTTTTTCATTTGATTGATCCCCTAAATAGCCTGTCTGCAGCCGAAGGGAAGGGCGAAGGTGTGAGGGATAAAAAGCTGATTTCACTTATGTTAGTGGTATGGGTCGTACATATAAATTGTGTTAGCATGACGTATCTATATATTCCTAGTATAGAGGTATGCATTGTGCTTAATCTATCATTTATTTTGCTAGTTGGTAAGGGTATATGCTGTTTGTGTGTTCTGTTTGCATCGAGTAGGCCGAATACTGTACAGACGCCATCTTTTCTGTCTGCGTTAGACAGAAACAGTGATCACGTGTAACCTTCCAATGGTTGTCAGGCCTTAGCTTAGTTGATTTGCTGAAGACAGCTTAATACACGCTATTCTCTCCCTGTGCTTGGCTCAAGGTCCCATCTGGCTTTGAGTGCAATAACCTCATTCCGGAGGCGCCGTGCCTGCACTCCTAGGCACTGAGACGAAAGGGAGTCACCCCTCCTGACCTTCCCAATAATAACTAAAGCAGAGCTTTGTACTTATCATGTGTGCCATATACGGTCCTTTCCGAGGGCCAAGTGCCAAGTAGTGTTTTTCCATGTACGGTGACTTCATGTACCAGCCTAAAGTATATATGTATTGTTTTTAGTGTAAGCCAGCGGTCTTCTCCACGCACTGTGAGGGGTGAGGATTAAACTTTCTAAACTGCCAACTGACTGGTTATTTGGTCATTGGTATTGGGATATTGGTAAGTATAGCCTTTATGTTATTTTATGGTACGTCAGTTGGCGACTCTGGTGGGACTCCACGTTGGGGTCGTCCTCCCGTAACCGGGTAGAAAGTACAAAGAAAGGGGAGATCTGGTCGAGTGGGTGGATTGACCAGAGATTCTGACTTACTCTGCTCTCGTGATCAGGGAGCCCCAGCTGCTAGTGACCCTCCGCGGAGTCCTACGGGTTTAACCCAGAAACTGACCTTGTTGGTCTTCAGGAGTTGGCAGTGGAGAACATGCAATCATACCTGTGTGCACCAGGTGAGTGAATTGTTTTTGGTGTCTTTTGGAACGCGCTGTTGAGAAGTGCCTTTGGAAACAGTTAACTGTATTTGATTTGGTGGTCGGTGAACCACAGGGAACTTTGGGGGCCTGACGGGGCAGCATTGGGGCTGCACGGGTAGACGCTCCACGGACTTGTTTGGTGAATAATAGAGATACCGATCTGATGTCTTGGTGTGACACGTGTGGTGTGCACCCCGCCGGACTGCTCTCAGGAAAGCCTGTGATTGTACCTGGGTAAGGTGAACAAGGAAGAATGCATGATGGTCTGTAGGTCGGTCTGTGGTTAATCCCTGTCTGACGGTCTCTTGGTAGTCTCCGGACTGCCTGATTTTGGTATTTGTTGGTCTGAAATCTGCACTGATTGGTTCTCCATGAACGGGAGTCGACGGGCTCAGTTATTTTGGCATTGAAAAAGACATGTCGCTTTGAAATATTTTCTTTGAATATGTTTTTGTTTGTATTGCCTTGTTTGAGGTTTGATTGGTGAATAGGATGTGAGAATGTATGAACATGGCCATGTTTGAAAGATTGTTTCTTTAAATAAGATTGGATTGTTAGTGAATAAGTATGTTGTGTTTTAGTAAACTGTGTTTTGGATGCTGTTGTCGCCGAAAGTGCGCACAATTGGATCAAAGTCAACTTGCCCCGCCTGAGGGTAGCCTGAGTTATGATATGTATGTTAAACATTTGTCTTCAGCACAAATAGAGGAAGAATGGGTAATGGCGACAATTGATGTGAAGTCTCTTTACACATCTATCCCGCACCAACAAGTGCTGGAAGCCATAGAACGAGCCTTATTGAACAGTGAATACCAAAGAGAACTACAGATATTTTTACTTGAACTCATGCAATTTACACTCATGCACAGCTATTTTGAGTACGGAAAAAGGTGGTTTATTCAATGCAGTGGTACATCAATGGGAAATTGCGCCGCGCCGGCGTATGCCAATCTGTATATGGCAGCATTTGAGGAGAACTACATCTATCAAAACTCGACCTGGAACCAAAACATCTCAATGTACGTACGCTTTATAGACGACATCTTCGTGATTTGGAAGGGCACTAAACAATCACTACAAGAACAAATTGAAATTCTGAATACGAAAGTGGATAGAATAGGATTCATATGGATCATCAATGAAACGCAAATACAATACTTGGACGTAGAAATCAACAAAAAGGGCAATAATCTCACCACAAACCTGTTTCGAAAAGCCACAGACAGGAATAACTTATTACAATTTGAGAGCCACCACCCGCAAGCCTTAAAAAAACACTTGCCATATTCTCAGTTCTTGAGGGTCAAAAGACTGGTGTCAGAGGTCCCACAATGTACACAACAAATGGACAACATGACACAAAGATTTCGGGATAGAAGATATCCAGAAGAGACAATACAAGAGGCCAAAACCAGAGCCACATCTAAATCCAGACAGGGTCTCCTGAAGAGCAACCAAAAGATACAAGAGAAACGCATTACCTGCATCAGCAAATACTCTACGCTTAGCACGCAATTCAAAAAGATCAAAAAACGCCACTGGCCAATCTTATCCATGGAATCCGATTTCCATCGGTTGCTCAAGAACCAGTGTTTGCTCACACCAGAGCAAAAAATTTGGCAGATTTTTTGAAACCTACTGAAGAACCACAAATCAAACCAACGTATCGGGGCACAGTTCCCTGTCTTAATTGCAACACTTGCCATAACATCATGAAGGGAACAACCATAACACATCCAAGGAAGGGATTCCCGATCCACCTTAAAGTAAATGCAACATGCGACTCTATGAACTTGATTTATATGCTCAAGTGTCCGTGTGGAGATGTATACGTAGGGCACACTGAGAGAACACTGAAAATTCGTGTGAATGAACATAAAAGCAATATACGCACGAAATCTTTGAAATCGTCAGTAGCAGAACACTTCACAGTTAAGCAACATCACATAAGCCAACTAAGAGTTTGCGTGTTGGAAATGTTGGAAAAAAAAGAAGGGTCTATCAACAAAAACAATTTGCTAAAACAGGAGAATCATTGGATATACTATCTGAACAGCCTCAAGCCGAAAGGACTAAATGAAAGAACAGAATTTCTGTGTTATTTATAAATCATGTTGACTGTTTTCGTCGTTTTACGACGATAATACATAAATGCTTTATAGTTTATGTATCTTTGAGTTGGCCATTTAGAAGAACTAATTAGGCGCAGCATGCCATCGCATAGTTAAGCATCCACCCCTGCCTGGGATCGAACCGATTACGCTAGCATAGTATAGCCATAAAGTTGGTTGAAAGGATAGTGCGCTTTTAAATAAAAAAGCACACCCGCGTCACTAGGACTCATCAGCGCATGAGCGGCACAGCGCGATCACAGAAATACGGAAGTAGAAGCTTGCACGCTTTACTCGCGCAGCACACTAGCTGAGGTAAGAGTAACGCCAATATAATAGCCTATGTTAGAGGCTTTTTAGGAACAGGTTAACGGCAGTGCAACCAGCAACCTTACGGGAGGGAGGCGGCACAGCATTGTATCCCCGTGTGTTTAGCGCTACGAGCGACAGTCATTTAGCATCCTATTCAGGTCGTCATAACTGAGTTATATGCAACATGTAATCATAGTTTCGTCCCGAATCGATGGTATGGACATTCACAAACTGCTAAAATATTCGCAGGAACAAACTTGTACTATGTTTAAACCAATAGCTATGTTTATTTCACCATGAATTCAACTTGTTTGATCTATTTAGCATGAATTAAGTGGGCGTTGATACTGATTGAAAGTTTTTTGAATTTTCTGAATCATTTCCCTGATGAAGGCGGGAGATCCTGCCGAAATGCATTGGATGTTATAATTGGGAATTGCTATTATTTGGACATTAATTATGGAGAAGTGCTAATAAAGACACTCATGAATTAATTCAGGATTTTTGAAGACTTATTTTCACAAAACTCGCTGGAGGACCAGCACAAACCTGTGCTCAGGGTGACAGCTATACTACAGCAGTACAGCTGCTACGTGAAAACATGGTCTTTCGCCTATTTTGTTTAATACACTATGGTACAAGTATACTAAAGATAATGTAGAATTACAGTGGCCTTTAACCGGATCTTTTGATGAGAAAAAAATAAATTACCTGCAGGATCGATTATTTTCTAAATGTAGTCGAAAAACGATGTTTGATTCTTTGAATATGTGGCAGAAGGAAGCAAAACGAAGGCGTACTAGGGAGGAGAAGTTATGCAAAATAAAAGGAGGTCAGACGATTACACAAAAAGCCATAGCATATGATAAAGAACACACTGGGAAAAATATTGAGCGTGCAGATAGACAACACAGGTTGCAGGTGGATAAAAGTTATGTAACTAGGAATTGACCAGAGGATGAGATAGAGGATTTGTTAGACGCTCGTCCACCTCTCCCTTATGCCCCACAACACATATATCCTGCAGTCCCTTTAACTACAGCTTCGGCTCCAGTGTCCTTGGCTTCCGTTGTTGCTCCTGTCTCTGCCCTTCTTGGAACTTCTTCCATCTTGTCCCCTCCGAGATTAGGATCTGCTACTCTATTACCGAACACCTTGTCCCCTTCCTTCATGCCTACAGTAGCTTTGGCTTCCCCTTCTCGAATTTGGACTTCACAGTCTTCGAGCACGACCCCCACCCTAGCCAATCAGACACCCTCTTGCTGTCCAGGGGGTCTAGATGTGCGGCGATTGTATACTCGATCAGCGGTAGGATTAGAAGAGAAACAGAAGATCGCGAATCAGGTGTCCCAATGGATGCAGAACCCTGTGTATACTATTACCGATATATGGAGTACTTTTCAAGATTATGAGCCTGTTATGCAACAATTCGCTCTGGAGCATATGGCTACATGACTTATTTCCTTGTGGGAACAGTGTTTTTCGGATGCAAGAGCCCCACAAGTAATGTATGATATTCTGGACCGGGCTCATAAATTTGAATTGGGTTTGGAAGATGTGTACAGGATTGTAGAGACTCTGGTAAAATATAGAGAGCTGTTGCATCTGAAATGTCCTAATTTGGATTCCCAGTATCCTATGAGGGAAGTCCATCCTATTTATCATCCTGAAATACCAGAGTTACGGGATAATCAATATCAGGTAACTAGAGCTCGTGTGGAGGCACGATTTCAGGAGCAATGGGTCTACACCCCGTGGAAAAGGAGTGAGGTGCTTTCCCTGAACGCACAACTCCCCGATCCTCGTAAAACCCCTACTGCCTACGTTAAGGAACTCACAGAGGCTGTTTTTTCAGCTGTCATGACCTTACCTGACATTGAGTTATTTTTTGGCCTACTCGTCCCTGTTGACGTATGGCATCAGGTGCAGGACCAGGATCATTTAGCAGAACTAGGAGGGACTTGGGACCAGTTTCAGGATTGGGATAAGGAACAAAAGCCTGGTGAAAACCTAGACCTGAAGTATTGGCCTTGCTAGGCCGAATTATTACTTATATGCACACCTTGATTCCGCCTCATAGGGTAGATTGGGATAAATTGACAGCGTGCAAACAGAAAAAGGAAGAGAGTGTTTCGGATTTCTTTACCAGATTTGAGGGGGTATTTATTGACTTCAGTGGACAGGACTTGTCTGTGGAAGGTGGTGTGTGATTATTTATTAATTGTTTTGTGACCAATTTGCTACCCGAGATTTCTGCACGGCTACAAGCCGCTGAGAGTACTTTGACCACTTCCACCCCCTCGATTATATTGAGCATGGCTCAGTATTACGAGCAGAGGGACAATGAGAGCAAGGATAGGTCAGAAAAGAAGGCAAAGGATCTTAAGACACAAGTATTGTTACAACAAGTTGTGAGGGGACGAGGCGGAGATCGAGGAGGGAGAGGGTTGTTCCGAGCGGGGCGGGAACTGGACGAGGAGAAGGTCCAGCTGTTGCTTTGGGAATAAACCAGTGCTCTTACTGTAAACAGGAAGGGCATTGGCGAGCTCATTGTCCATTGCTGCTGGCTCGAAACGGGGCAGTAAGAGTTATAGGAAGAGGTCGAGGTGGTTTGAATCGTAGTGATATGTGAAGAGAAGAAGCATTGCATGGTGAGTCGGAAAAGAACTACTTCGATAACCCGAGAGGAAGGCAGTACTATAACAAAGATTGTGTGTTCGAGGGGGCTGATGGGTATGGTTATAAATAGGACAGCCATGGACAGAGTAGGGGCCAGGTGTCAGTACCCGTTGATCAGCAGGGGGCCTATGTGAAAGGGCAGTTGATGGGGACTTCTGAAAACTTCCTAGTTGATACGGGTGCAATAAATAGTTCGATTTCCTGTTCACTGGTCCTGGAGGCTGCTCTGTCTGGGCAAAACAACATTTCAGTGGGATTTTCTGGAATCCCAGTAGTGAGCCACATCTCTAAACCTGTTCCGTTTACAATAGGCCCGGTCACTGCGGACTCTCAGTTTTTGTTAACTTCACATTGTGGGGAATTTTTGTTGGGATTGGATTTGCTAAAGAAAATACATGCAAAAATTAATTGTTCCCCTGACGGTGTTTATTTGACTATACAATCACCTGGTAAACATACCCGACAATGTTTCACTAAAAATGAACGCCTTCCTCCAGAGTTCGCTGCTATTCCATCGACTCTGTGGGCGACGAGGGATACTGATGTTGGTTTCTTAAAAATTCCGCCTGTTTCTATCACATTAAAACCAAACGCTCGTTTACCCCGCATACCTCAATACAAGATTTCACCGGCTGGTGAAAAGGCTCTGCTTGCTATCATTCAGGACCTGATTGATAAGGGTGTGGTGGAAGAAACAGCTGCAAACATGTGTATTAGCCTGATATTACCAATTTTGAAAAAGGCCCCGGTTGGAAATGATGTTGATCATGTTGATACCTACCGCTTTGTAATTGATTTACGAGAAATTAACAAGATAGTGGTGCTGCAGTATCCAGTGGTTTCTGATATCACTACTATTCTAACCATGATCCCTCCCACTGCAAAGTATTTCTCAGTTATCGATCTGAAGAACGCTTTCTTCAGCATTCAGATCCATTCTGATAGCCGTCATATTTTTGGCTTCTCCTTATCTGGGCGCAGCTTTTGATTTTGCCGCGCACCCCAGGGGTCCACTGAGAGTCCTAGCATTTATAGCCAGGCTTTGAAAGCAGTATTAGACCAATTGACCCTGTCCCCTGGTAATGTGCTCCTCCAGTCCGTGGACGATCTGTTGGTGGCTTCCGATACTGAGGAAGGCTGCTAGGAAGCCACTGTTAAATTATTATCTCATCTGGCAGCCAATGGAAATAAGGTATCCCTCTCAAAATGTTAATATTGTCGACAGGAGGTGACCTACCTTGGTCATCTACTGTTGAAATATGAGAGGAGACTAACTCCTGAACGTGTGACTACTATTTCTAACATGTCTGTTCCTTGTACTCAGCATGATGTTCGTGCATTTCTTGGCATAACCTCTTACTGCCGGCAATGGATTCCTAATTTTTCTCTTATGACTAAACCTCTCTTGTATTTAACCACTAAAGATGCCTCTACCTTGGACTGATGAATGTCAGAAAGCTTTTGACTCTTTGAAATCTGCGCATTGTTCTGCACCCGTTTTGGGTACTCCTGACTACCGAAAACCTTTTGTGCTCTATGTACATGAGGTGCACTGTTGTTCGCTTTCAGTGTTAACACAAGGCTTTGGTGCTAAGCAAAGACCTTGTACTTTTTTCTCGGCGGTGTTGGATAACGTCGCCAGAGCGCTTCCTATCTGTCTACGGGCTACTGCCGCTGTTGAGGTGGCTATTCGACAGTCGGAAGGGCTCGTTCTGAATACTGAACTCACAGTGATGGTACCGCACACTGTGAACACATTATTGAATAAAACAAAGACTCAGCACCTTACGAGTGCTCGTCTTACTGGATACGAATTGAGTTGACTTTATTTGCTCCCCATATTACAATTAAACGGTGTGCGACTCTAAATCCTGCCACATTGCTACCCCTCCCTTCAGGTGAAACGACAAATGACATACATGATTGTATATTTTGGACCAAAGAAGAGACGATGGGACGGGTAGATCTCACAGACATTCCTCTATCTATATTGTATGTTGATGGCTCTTATTTCAAGTTACCAGATAGCATGACAACAGCTGCATATGCGATTACGACCCTCTGCACAGTGGTTGACACTTCTCAAGTACCCTATCAGTCAGTGCAAGCAGCTGAGTTAGTGGCATTACTTCGAGCTTGTGAATTAAGTGAAGGATTGAGAGTAAATATTTACACAGATAGCCAATACGCCTTTGGTGTGGCTCATAGTTTCGGCCGCCTATGGGCGGAGAGAGGTTTTCTCACTTCTCATGGCCAAAGAATACCATATGGTCCCTTGATTTTACGATTACTCACAGCTTTAACGTTACCCCAGAAGGTGGCTGTAGTTAAATGCAGCGCACATAAAGCAGTGATAGATGCAGTGGGTGAAGGGAATGCTTTTGCTGATCAGGTGGCAAAAGAAACTGCCAAATCCAAAATGTCATCCATGTGTTTGACCACTTCTGCTAGGTGGATTGCGGAAACCGAAATATTTGATAACACTATGGAAAGTGTTTACCCAGGTTTTCATGAATGGAAATCCTCCGGCTTCTTGGGCATGTGCAAAAATTATAGTTTTCCCCCCCAAAAATAAAGATCAAACAGAACTAGGCACATACCATCCTATTACCCTAATTAACAACGATTCTAAAATATATTCCAAACTGTTAGCAAGCAGATTGGTACCTTTATTTCATAAAATTGTATCTGCTAGACAACACGGGTTCGTCCCTGGAAGATCAACCACAGATCACGTCCAGACTGTGATAACTCTCTTTGACATTGTCGAGGTAGCAGGAGACCCTATGGGTCTAATTTTGTTAGATGCTGAAAAAGCATTTGACAGGGTCTCCTGGCAATATCTATGGTCGGTCATGGCAAAGAATGGGGTCGGGAATCATTTTATTCAAGCAGTACAGGAAATGTATATCACTCCCGAAGCGGTCGTTATGATCAATGGGGTCACCTCGGACATCATCAAAGTGACTAGAGGTACAAGACAAGGGTGTCCTTGTTCTCCCCTACTCTTCGCCATTTACATCGATCCCTTTATCGCAAAGCTAGAAATTAATCCGTCCATACTACCCATTAAGACATTGAATGATGAAACCAAAACTCTAGCCTTCGCAGATGATATTGCGATTGTTATATCTGATCCAATTACAACAGCTAGGATAATGGAGGAAGAAGCTAAAAGGTTCGGGGAGATTTCGGGATACAAATTAAATCAAACTAAAACCCAGATTGTAATAAATAATAACAGCAGTGTGGACGATGCAAGAGTTACTGATAATGCATTATATCTCGGCGTTAATATCACATCCGATCTGAATAAACTAGTGGCCCTGAACCTTGACCCTTTAGTGAAACAGACAAATAAAACCTTATCGAGACTTCACAATCTGCATTTAACAATAATCGGAAGATGCAATCTCAATAAAATGTTTTTTCTGCCCAAATTTTTGTACTTCTTCCGGGCAATCTGTCTTAACTTTGACCTTTCACTTTTTAATGAAATAGACAATATGCTATCTCGCTTCGTTTGGGGCTATGGAAAAACACGAAGAGCCTATAAACATATCACACACTCAAGGGATAGAGGTGGCCTAGTCCTCCCAAATTTCAAATTCTATTGGTGGGATACAACCATCAAATACAGTTGTTTACTGTTAATCCCCAAACAAGACTCAACGCCCATTTGTCCGACTCCAACTCCACAGGAACTAATCTTGGGTAAGAACGCCAATAACCACCTTTGGAAACTACTTTATGAATGCCATCTAAAAAAAGAACAATTTAAAACACCCAAGGGTTCGGAAACATCTGGCGATAGGCAGGTTTTCATTTTATACTCCGATAGAAAAGAATAGAAACCTGCTTGAAATTTTTTTGGATTCCTGTATGCGGCGATGGGTTAGTTTAGGAATCTCGCAACTCGGCTCATTTTACGATTCCATGGGTTTTTGTTCATTTGAATCGTTAAAAAATAAATATGGGCTGAATTTGCATGATTTTTTAAAGTTTTTACAAACAAGAGACTTTATTCTCAAAAAGGTGGGACCCAATGGTTGCTTCAAGAAAATCCCAACAATATGGCTGAGATACCCGCCACCCCCTCTCAACACAATCCCCAAGGATGGGAAGACGGAAACGGTTCTGAACTTTTGGAAGGCGGGAGGGAGTTACCCTCCCGGCCGTATTTATTAAAATATGAAACAAAATTAAAACATTAAAATAACAGTTTCATATCATGTACAATTTCATTTACACATTACGATGTTCTTGGCTGACCTTAACACATCTCTAATACAAAGGTTCTCCTAGCCGATACTAAACATCCTGCAAATGCATTTCTCAAAATTGAAATTGTACATCCTAACATTACGGGCCAACGGCAAGGTCGTAACCGGTGTCAGATCCCCAATACCAGAACTCCCCCCTCACTTGTGAGGGGCGGTCGCACATAGGACTGTACGTCTGTGCCTACTTCCAATTTCCCTTGTCTTAGCGGGGGCCCCCTGTTAACTCAACGCCATCTTAGTGGTCGTCCGAGGACTCGTGTGAGGTGTCTAGAAGGTAGCGTAGACCCCCATCCCACCCCACACAACTTACCACATCTGCCGTCGCAGATGTCCTGGCCCCGGGAAATTCCCAGGAGGGGCCCGTAGCCCCTCCTCCCCAGGGAGGGGCCTATGGCCGCCTTCCCTTTCGGCGTCCCCATCCTTAGAGGGGACCGCCTCCCCGTTTGAGGGGCCAATGGCCGCCTCCCCCCGGGCGCTCCCATCCATAATGGGTGACGCCCCCACCTCTAGGGATCTTCCAATTACTGCTCACCGATCATGACCTTACCGCCACAGGCCGGATAGTTGACCGGCTATCCGGACCCCCCACAAAAACTCCTACTTAAAGGTCATGGCTGCAAACTCCTTAACCAAGCTACGAGGTCTCCTATGAGTAAAGTATTCCCCACCCGGGACAGATGGACGCCATCCTCTAGATACATCTCGTCCCCCTGATACATCCATGAGGAATAGAATGCAATGTACTTGTACGGAACAATCTACCAAGTTTGTTATTCACTTTCTTCACCGAATGATTTATAGCAGACACAGAATTAGCCCCCCGCCACACCTTCCGTGGAATCATATGGGACCATGCAATCGTGCACCCCGGAACCCTTCTCGCCAACCAACTTACTGTGGATAATATCAACTCGAGAAGTACTCGTCGACCAGAGATCACCAAATCATTGCCCCCAAGATGCACTATGATTACAGATGGCGGTGACCTTGTCCGCCCTAAAAAACCCTCCATAAAAGTTTGGAACTGGTCAATACAGAGCCCGCCCCTTCCGTAGAAGGTCACCCTGTACCCGTATTCCCCAGCCATGTGAATCATGTCACCTGCTTTGAATACGTCTGCGGCACGCCTCACATATGAGTGGCCCACGACCCACACCACTCTTTCCTCAGCCGGTGATCTTTGACCGCTGGTTCCCAGGTGTCGGGTCGACTGCACAGTCCGCCCCGCCTCGTAAGCTCGCGAAACTGTAAACCAAACAAAAACAAGAAGCGTGAGTGCATGACATTAGCTTCACAACATGTGCAACCGCACATACCTTTTATAACAATTCGAGGACCAACGCCCCAACTGTTTCACTTTTTCCACTCTCAGACCCCTGGCTGTAGCCTCTGTAGCAGCCCCTATCCGGAAGGAATGAGTCCCGAACTCGCACGGGTTCAAGCCCGCAGCTGCGATTGCCATTGTGAGCACCCGCTGAAACTGAAACCTAGTCAGTGGGGTGGCGTCGGCGTGCCTCAGCAAGCTTCCCCCCCATGATGCCGCCCTTTGCGCCAAATACTCCTCAACGCATGCTACCGGGCACATGGGGGATCCCGGAATCCGCTGGATTACTACGCTGTCCCCGATCGCTCTCTGATCGGTTTTGGACCTGGCAAATGAGACTACCATTGTCTCCCCCTTAATTTGAATGTGCTCTCGGCACAGACCTCCCCCCGTATCCTGCTTGTTCCTTGCTACCAGTTCGCTTACCCGCATAGCCCCATGGAATGCTAATGCAAAAGCGGCCCGGAATAGCACTGTCTCTGATTGAGATGAACATGTCGCAGGGAGTACGGACAGTAACAGGGCCAACCTTTCCAGACCTATCGGGTGCCTCTCATCAACTTTGCTACCCTCAAGGCGTTGCCACCCACGCAGCGCCTTCTGTACCAGAAAAGACGCTGTGGGGTCCTGGATGCCATGAGCCCGTGCCATGAAAGAAATGGCGGCCCGGTGCCTATTGGCCGTAGCCACTGATTTGCCTGCCTGATGTAATGATAACAGAAATTTCAGGACATACTCCTCTTGGCCCCAAAGCTCCCCCCTAGCTGAACCCAAAAAGGACCAATAGGAACGGAACGCCCCTTCATATGCCTTCCTTGTCCTGGGTGCTAGACTCTCTCCCACGAGGTCTTGTAGTCCGGGGCACCGAGAGACCAGAGAGCTTCGGGAAATGGTGCTGCCACCGGGTCCGCTGAGGGCAGAAAACCCCAGAAGGCCTGCATACGGGAACGAGAAAGCGCATCAGCTGCCTGATTTAACACCCCTGGCACATGTCTTGCCCTAAAGTGGACGTTTAGTCTCATACACAGCAGGACAATTTCCTTCAGCAATCTCAAGATCCATTTGCAGCGGGCTGCCTGACTATTGATACACTCAACCACGGTCATATTATCAGACCAGAACACCACAGAGCGATCACGAAACCCCTCAGGCCATGTTTTTAAGGCCACCAGAATAGGGAACAGTTCGAGAAACCCAATGTTACCTGTGAGCCCACTCTCGTGCCACCATGCCGGCCATGTTCGTGCTGACCAATGATTACCAAAAATGGCGCCAAATCCCACACTCCCTGCCGAGTCAGTCCACAACCCCAGCTCCTCGGAGGAGACCGCTGGTTTGTTCCACACGACCCGACCGTTGAAATCCGCCAGGAATGCCAACCATATGCGCATGTCCTGGCGAACCTCTGCCGAGAGCCTTGTGCGGTGGTGCCCTTCCTTAAGGCCAACCATGGCTTGGGCAATAGAGCGGGAAAATGGGCGAGCCATCGGTATCACTCTAAGGGCAAAATTCAGCTGACCCACAGCCTGCTGCAACTGATGCAACCTTACTTTCATCTCGCTAATACATGTTTCAAGCGATGCCTTAAATTTCGTTACCTTTTCCTTAGGCAAACGGAAGCACCCCTCTTCGGAATCGAGCTCTATTCCAAGAAACTCGAGCGAAGTAGACGGCCCCACTGTCTTACCTGGTGCCAATGGCACGCCAAAGCGTCTCATGAGATCACAAAATTCATTCAAAGCCTGTGCACATTCTATGTCCCCGGCTGCCCCCAGGAATAGAAAATCGTCAAGATAATGCATCACATGTGTAAACCCCGTTGTTCTTGTGAACGCCCATTGCAAAAAACAACCGAATCTCTCAAAATACGCACAAGAGACGGAGCAACCCATTGGCATACATTTATCCATGTAATAGCGTCCCTGAAACATGAAACCAAGGAGACGCTGATCATCTGGGTGTACCGGGAGCAACCGGAACGCCGACTCGATGTCTGATTTAGCCATCAGCGCTCTGGGCCCCAGGCGATTCAACATGGCGACGGCCTCATCAAAAGATGCGTACCGCACCGAACAAACTCCCGGGTCAATCGCATCGTTCACCGAAAGACCCCTTGGAGCTGACAAATTATGTATCAACCTGAATTCCCCTGGATCCTTTTTGGGGACCACACCCAGAGGTGAACAAACAAAATTAGCAACTGGCGGTTTGTCATATGGTCCAGCGACCCGACCTCGGGCCACCTCTTTCCCAATCTTTGCATGTACCACCGCCGTATTCTGCTGAACCGATAGTTGGTTCCTACATTGTGCTTTACCCTGAAAATCCCCCGCCGGGATGCGGAAACCATATGAAAAACCATCTCGCAACACCCCAGCGGAGATATGATCCGGGTATTCGTTCAGCCAAGGGATCAGTGCCATGATATCAACCGGGGTAGGTAGAGGCGCCCCTCGGACTATTTCAGACCTGTTTGGCGCCTCCCCTACTTCCTGTATCACCTGTCTTGGCTCTGCACATAGTCTCGGGGTGCGAGGACTGCCCACACCCTGCACATTCATGCCTGAACCTGCAAGATCCCTGTGGCCTAGTACATTTGCCTCTGTTAAAGCTCCAGCAGACCCCTTTTTTACCTGAGCTGCCATTATTCATTGAGTTCCGCTCATTGCTTGAACCCGCCTGAAAGGGCGCCCCTGACGAATGGCGGGAATACTCGACCACGTCACCCCCTAAAGATGGCGACTTCCCCATGCCTATCTTCTCCATTTTTTGCCAGGAAATGGAGTCGAAACAATCCCACGTCAGGGATGAGTCGTGCTCCTTGGACTTACGAAATATGCTATCATAACAAAACCATTGATTACCCCCATATGTTTCATAAAATTCCATGATACGTGTCTGGTACACGGCTAATTCCACCAACAATTCGGGCCTACGTTCCCCCATAATTGCAGTGAACATTCCAAACGCTCTGCCCCAATTGCCTATCGATTCATCAACTCTGAAACCGGCCATCTTGGCGCGCCATACACTAGGATGCAAAAACTCTTTTTGATTTTTTACATGCTCAATCTCATAGTGATCGGTCAACAAGGAAAACATGTTCACATATTTATCTGCCCATATCCTTTCTTTCACCTCAATCGGGATATGTTGAACAACTTTTTCCCTCCTTGAAGGTACCGATCCCTCCCCCGCCATCGGCAATGGCTGCTTACCTGAACCGGTAGCTGTAACCGTAGTCCCTGCCGAACAAACGCCCGATACTGGTTGTCCCACGGGAGCCTGCGGGGAAACAAAAGGACAAGGTCCCTTTGCAGCATCTCGCGATTGCCGCAACTGCCTCATTATTAATTTGGCCTCTTCGGCCGTGTCCCCCGGAGCAACGGCACCCTCGTCATTCCTGCCCAACCATGCCGCCAACTGGGCGGCCAACTCCGGTGGCATATCCCCCTCGTTCACAGGTGTAACTACGACAGGGATCGGCTGTCCTGCGTCCGGAATCGGAACTGGGGCCTCTACCGGCCTGACCGGGCTCGCCGGAGGAGCCTCCGGAACCGGTGCCTCCTCCCCAGCCGTCCTGTTCCTGGCCCTTTTACCTCTCCCGGCAGGGACCACCCCCGGCAATGCTGGTCCGATGACTTTCTTAGGCCGGCCCGTACCGTTCCTGGCCGACATCTGCTTCTTCATGTTCGCCATGTCCTTTACCAGCATACGAAGCATTTGATCGGTGCGAACCTTCTTTCCGACCTTTTTGCCCGGCATTTTCTCACGATAGTCGACCAAAAGGTCCTGGAACCAAGCTTCAAGCGCTAAAAGAGAAAACAGAAAATTACAAATGTTCAAAATTGGCTCTTCGTTCCGTCTCGAGCTCACGTGCAACGGGGAGGTGCAGCTTCAGAGCACAGGAACAAGAGGATGCTTCCTTGGCTTGTCGCTCCTTTTATCCTTCTTCGGGCGGGCGTGGACCCACCTCCAATCCGCCTCCGGGGCGTGGCTAGCGGCGTCGGTGTCTAGGACAACCCTCTCTGGGCGGGAAAAGGCGTGCCCCAGCTACGCCGCTTCGGGCATACCAGCCGAGACTCGCCTCCCGCCCAAAATGGCTTCCCGGGGGGATCGGGGTACTCCACCATACGTTCGGGGGGACCGAGTGGTCGCCCCTTTCCATTAACACTGTGGTCAGCTCGGCCAGGGTAAAAATTGGAGACATTTACAAAGACCTAATTGCTGTACTACCAGACGATGTTGATAAACATGCAAATAATTGGCAAAATAGGATCAATATTACAGAGGATCTAGCCCACAAAGCACTCGAACTATCCAGCTCTATTCTAATGTCCACTAAGCTACAAGCTCAGTTCTACAAAACTTTTTTCGACCTTTATTATACACCCGAATAAATTTCAAAATGGGGGGAGGGGAAGGGGACTCTCTGCCCCAGATGCAAGAGACCTAAAGCCGATCTGGTACATATGCTGGCTACATGTCATACTTTAGATATTATTAAACCAGAAATCTCTAACTTCCTATCTGAAATATTCAAAGTCAATATAGAGATCAGCACAGCAGAAATCATGTTAGGGGTAGATAGAGTTACCAGACCTATTGCCATGCAGGGACTCATATATATTGCTTTGGCAGTTTTAAGAATCTCTTTGACTTCCGCATGGCTGGATCAATATCCACCCTCATTTCAACAGTGGCGGATGCGCTTCTTAGCTACATATAATCTTGAAATTGCCATTTATAGCCGGAAAGGTATCAAGAAAAAAATAAAGGGATTACAAATTTGGGGCCCAGTTACATTATGGCTAGCGTGCCCAGCATAGATTAATAATGTAACCAAGATGCATCGAGTTCTTTAGGAATGTAACGATGTATTTTGTTTTGTTTTTTTCTTCTTATTCTTCGAAGCCTGTATTTTCCTATTTTTCTTTATAATTTTTTATTCTTTTACTGCTAATTTTCAAATTTCAAAATGTTACCTGTACCGGGAGGAGGGGTTTCGGGGGCGGGGGGAAGGCGGGGTAACCGTGATGTAAAAAAAAGTTAAAAACCTCAATAAAGACTTGTAAAAAAAAAGAAAAAAGGAAAGTTTCCGAGAAATACAAAAAGAAGCTACCCCTGCTGAATTGGCTTGTTGGGAGAAGGAAGTGGGAAGATTAGACGAAAATGATTGCTGGATTGATTTAACTGAAAAACAGAGATAGTTGTTACCTACCGGATTGGGAACGCTGTAGTGCCCATGGCCCAGCACACATTGGGGCGAAAGATATCTGCGCACTTTTGGACCCTGTGTGGAATAATCCTAATATTTCTAAAACTGCTGCCCATTTGGTCCACTATTGCATGATTTGTTTGAGACACAATCCTGGGGGAAGGGAACTAGTCCTCAGTGGAAACTTTGCACCACCATCCTTGCCTTTTGAGGTGCTCCAAATGGATTATATCCAGTTGGACCGTGTCAATAATCTGAAATATGTTTTGGTTGTGGTATGTGCCTTTAGTAAATTGGTGGAGGCCTATCTGACCAAGGAAAACCCTGCTTTGGCAACAGCAAAAGCTTTGATAAAGGAGTTTACTGCACTACGGATTACCACGGGTGATCTGGACAGATAACGGGGGACACTTTAATGCAGGATTTATCAGTCATGTTTGTAATGGGTTGCAGATTAAGCAGAATTCCATGCAGTCCGACACCCTCAATCTGCGGAATTGGTCGAGAAATACAATGGAATTTTGAAATTAAAAATGGCCAAGATTCAAGAAGGTACTAGGCTGAAATGGACCGATGCCCTACCATTAGCTTTCATGTCCTTAAAATTTGCCCCCCCGTTCTAGGTCTGGTCTGTCCCGTATGAGGTGATCTTTGGGCGACCAGCCAATGTTTGGGTTTTGTCCCGAGACCCAAATCATTTTGTGATATTGATTACCCTACGATGACAGATTATTTGTATCCTTTGACTAAAGATCTCTGTTCCATTAATCAACAAGTATCAGCAGTGTTGCAGCCCCTCCTGGAGGGTCCCGGACATCGCTTGGAGCCAGGACAGTGGGTCTTAGTCCAAAATTATCAGCGGAAATCCAGTTTGGACCCTCGCTGGTCGAAGCCCTACCAAATTCTCCTGGCTACGCGAACAGCGGTAAAGGTGGATGGCAAACGGCATTGGCATCTGAAGAAGGGGCCCCTCCCGCTTCCTCATGACCAGCAAGATAAGGAAAGAATCTTGACACAGGAGAGTGAACGAGCCCCTTGCTTTGTCCCTTTTTCTGACGCCCTGGAAATCGGAGAAGGGAAAGGAGAAGGAGTACCGGGCTCGGAAGGGGTTTTGTTATCTTAATCAGCACTTGCCCCGGATTCTGTTGCTCCTGTTGTTGATCAACAAGTCCATGATATTCCTATTGCAGAGAATGCACCTTTCTCTGTTTTGTTCTCTGATCAGGAAATCCCTTGCCATGCTCGATACAACCTGCGGCCCAGAAAACAATGCTGTACCCCAGATGAAGATGGTAGGAGATAGGGAAAGACTTGAGTAATAGGGTTTGTTAGAAACCTTTCTGGGGTACTGAGCAGGACACTGGACTGAACACGTTGAGAGCTTGGAACATTTTTGGTTGCTCTGTTCAGAAAGAAAGACTGAACTTCTTGAAGAAAGGGGCCCAGGTTGTGTATTCTTCAAGAGCTGTGGGAAGACATAGCTCCAACGTGCGGATTTATTGTTTGGTTTCTTTTGATAAACGATAGGAACCTGCCTGTGAGGCTCTAGACGGACACAGGAAAGAAGAACCCTCTGGCAGGTTGGACTGCATTGCCCGAGTTTAGTTTTGGACTTTTAGCCAGTATGTATCCCTTTGCCCGTTTCGTCCCTGAGGAAGAACGACCTTTTGTACCCCGTCATTACCCTGCTAATGTTCCAGTTTTTTTCTAGTTGAACCCTTCGTGTAAAAATAGCTTTTGTAGTTACTATTACGATTTTGTTTATAATATTGATGAGTGTTTTTGTATATTTAGAGTTTTGTCATCCTATGCCTACTATTCTAGGAACAATGACCCCATCCCCAGAACATTATTTCTATACCTTGGCCTCACATAAAGAAAGGCATCGTCAAACTTATACTAAAAATGTGTTTGTAGAAATGCTTCACCAAACACACAGTGCAACGAATACCACAAATTGTGGGGTTTGTGGCCTTTTGCCCTCCGTAATGCATCGTCATGATTTGTTTATTTCTTTGCCATTGTCATATTTAGGAAGTTGTGAGGCCTGGTTTAAATTATTCTCTATGATGTACATGCACTATACTATAGATACTACTCGTTATTCCGAAAGGGACTACGATATTTATTTATTTATTTATTTATTTATTTGTGGGTATTTGTTAAGCGCAGACTTTCGCTCCGGAAGGAGCATCTTGGCGCTGAGCATGCGTGTGGGAGATAGGTGGTGAAAGATCTAAATAGCTGCCAACACATAGGTATCAGATTGCTGATAGACCCAAGTCTTCAGTTGTTTCCTAAAGAGACACTCAGTCTCGATCAGTCTGAGGTTTACGGGCAGGTTGTTCCAAGCCCTTGCTGCTAGGACTGTGAAAGTTTTTCCACCCCTGGTTTTATATTTATACCTCGGGATCTTGGCAAGGTTGGCCCCTGAGGATCTCAGACATCGTACGGGGTCATAATGAATGAAGCGGTTGATGAGGTATTTAGGACCTATGTTTTTCAGGGATTTAAAAACTGTGAGTAAGAGTTTAAAGAGGATTCTCTTATGCAATGGCAACCAGTGGAGAGAGTTTAATGCTGCTGAAGCTGAAGATTTCCTAGGTAGTTTTAACACTAGCCTTGCAGCCGCGTGCTGCACACTCTGCAACTTCTTCAGGGTGGATTTTTTCACTACTGCCATCAGCCCATTGCAGTAATCGAGTCGGGAGAGTATTAATGCAACCACGACCGATTTCCTAGAAGCAATGGGGAGGAAGTAAAAAATTCTTTTTTAAAGATTTAATGAGTCCGAAACAGCAACCGGCCGTAATCCTGACGTGATCGTCAAAGGAAAGGGTTGCATCAAATTGCACGCCCAGGTTGCGCGCAGAGGACACTGCACTAGGCGGGGCTTCTGAATCTTTGGTCCACCAATCCTTGGGGCAGAAGAGCAAATCTTTACCTAATGGTATGATTTCGGTTTTCCCACTGTTGCACTTCAAGTGGTTTTTATTTAACCACTGAAATACCTCAGTGAGACAATTCCGGAATCGCAGCTCTGTGTCCGTGCAGTTTTTGTCGATAGAGACGACAAGTTGGGTGTCGTCAGCCTATGACGTGACTAGGATCCCATGAGACTCTATCACAGCGAGGAGGGGTGACCATATAGATGTGGAAAAGTAGTGGACTTAATATGGACCCCTGCGGTACTGCCGATGTAATAGTTTTTTCGCTGGATAGGTAGGGACCCAAGGACACAGATTGGGACCTATTGGACAGAAAGGATTTTACCCATGCCAAGGCTGTGTCTGTCACGCCAATCTCACGCATCCTGTATATCAGGATGACGTGAGAGATAGTATCGAACGCTGCTGTGAGGTCAAGCGGGATGAGGACGGCTTGCCTTCCCTCATCCTGCAGGAACTTGATGGAATCAGAGAGTTCTATCAGAGCCGTTTCGGTGGAGTGGCTAGAGCGGAAACCAGATTGCTGGGGATGCAGAATGTTAAGATTCTCCACAAATGCTTTTAGCTTCCAGTGCACCATCTGTTCAGTGATCTTTCCTAGAACAGGCAGGAGTGAAATGGGGCGCATGTTCGTCAGATCCGTTGGAGATTTATTCTGCTTTTTCAGCAAGGGTTTCACGATAGCCTTTTTCCATTCATTAGGCACTACCCCTGAGTCTAGGGATGCGTTTATGATGGCATTGATGTTAGGATTGACTACCTCGATTAAGTGATGCAGAATGCGAGGGGGACAGGAGTCAGTTGGTGCTCCTGATTTGCAGGCCAAAATCGCCTTGCGGGTCTGTTGGAGAGAAACAGGTTGGAAGCTGCACAGGGAATGATGGTTGTCGAGTACCTGTTTTTGGGAACCTGGAGTGGTTGAATGATCAAGGGGGCGGGAAATCTTTTTGAATGTTTGCAATTTTTTCCCCAAAGAAATCTGCAATTTGGTTGCACAGAGTTTCAGAGGGGGGGATTTCGGGTTGGAGAGCTTTGGGGTGAGTGAAGGATTTAACTATAGAGAACACGTTTTTTTGCTTCTGGTGGGCGTCGTTGATGGCCTTTGTGTAATACTCCTTTTTGGCGGACTTTATACTTGAGAGGTATGATTTCCTCTGCTGAACATAGGGGGCTCTTGAAGCCTCGTCATATGTTTTCCTCCACTTCCTTTCTTTTATTCTACAAAGTAGATGACTCTCAGTTATGGCCTGGGTGTACCATGGGGCACTTAGTTTCCTTTTAGGACATTTCACACGATTGACTTTGGGGTCAGAATTTTCCGAGATAATCTGATCCATCTAGGCGTCGAAGTTGCGAGAATTGACCGATACGTCTCTCACCAACTTAGGGGCCTGTGCCAATGGCTGGGTGTCCAACTTAATACGGTCGGTCACCTTTCTCCAGTTTACTGAGAAGGAAGGTTGGGAGCGCTTTATTATTAATGAAGTTTGGGCTTGTTGCTCGATGTCAAAGGGAATAAAACTATGGTCGGTCCAAATTTGTGGAATGGGAGGGGACGTAGTCATAGTACTTAAGTTGGAACAAATACCGTCAAGAGTGTGGCCGGCTAGGTGGGTAGGTGCGGTCACTAATTGAGCCAGTCCGAAAATATTTAGGGTATGTTAAAAACAAGTGGCGTGAGGGTCGACGCACGATTCCAGTTGCATATTCATGTCTCCTAGTAGAGTAAAATGGGGGTAACGTAACATGAGTGACCCGAGAACTTCGTCTAGGGAGTCCAGAAAGGGGGTGGCATTGCCTGGAGGGCGGTAAATTAGGCCTCCCGAGAAAGAGGTAGAGGCATTAAGTTTGATCGAAAAGCCAATACTCTCGCTTCCCTTGAGAGGACCTAAATCAAATGTGTGACACGAAAGGGACTTTTTAACAATAAATGCAACCCCACCTCCTCGCCCAATTGGTCTGTCCTGTCTGAAAATAGTGAAGTCTGGAGGGAGGGCAGTAGCCAAATCAGGATTAGAAGAGTCGTTGAGCCATGTTTCTGTTATAAAAAGGGCGTCAAGATCATGACACATAATTAAGTCGTGTATATCTTGGCTGTGACAGCACAGTGAGCGGGCATTGATAAGACCTCCTTTGAAGTTATTACCGCCGTGCTTAGGGGGGACAGAACTTTTGGGCATCTCTGTGGATGTCCCGGGAGACGTCCATTTACAATGTAAACATGAAAAGGGGCCCCAAAGAAGGTCAGTGGGGGGACAGCCCTTACATGGATCACCTATCTTAGATCGAAGTGCCATTAAATCCCTACTATCGTACCTGATGGTGGGTAGATGTTGCCCGGCGTGCCCTGCGCCCGACGCGATCCTGGCGCGGACGCGCGCAGACGGGCTTGGCTTAGGTGCGGCTCCATGATTTTGGTATACATAGAAATGCACCAAGGCTTCGACCCAGAGGGAAATAATGGAGAAGGGACATTAGACCCAAGTGCTTGTATGAATATGTACACAGAGTATGAAAATTTTACTTGGCTCAGGAATGAGATCTTGGATTTTGCAGATTTTATTTTCACCCAGTATTTCCAACAATTTAGGGAAAGAAATGTCACAGATGATAAGGCAATCCCAGTACCCATACTGAACAGTACTTCAGCCTTTTGTGTTCAGGGAGCATGACAAATATCAGTAGGAGCGAGCCAGTTTAACTATACTTATCGACTGCGAACTTTCAGTAGCCCTCCATTATTGACCCCTCCTAATGTATATTTTGTGTGTGGAGAAAATGCATACACATGGCTTCCTCGTAGTTGGGCCGGTTTAGTTATCTATCTTTCATATACCCTCCAGTGTATTTAGCGCCTGCTAATTATCATTAGGACCACCGATTAGAAAAGCGAGGTCTGCCCCTCATTAGAGAGTTGAGAGATTTAGACACCACTTACATAGATCAAACGGTCATTGATATAATGAAGGAGTATTTCCTATCTGGGGACCCATTATTACTAGTAAAGAAGTAAGGCATTTGTCCAGAGTAGTTGAAAGGGTGATCAATACCACTGCAGGTATATTAACCAATCTAACTGTAGAGCTTCAAGCTATGAGACTTGTCTCGCTTCAGATCAGAATGGTTCTAGACGTTATCTTGGCTGATCGAGGAGGAGAATGCCGTGTGATCGGCAGTTCCTGCTACGTATACATCCCTTACTCCGCCCCTTCTGTTCATTTGGCTATTCAAAAGCTACACCGCTTAGCATCCGAAGTACATGCAGACACAGGGACCTGGTCTTTGTCTGGTTGGTTCTGGGGTCTGTTATCCACTTGGGGATGGAAAATCTTGATGATACCGGCGGGCATAGCTGGCGTCATATTTACTTGCTGTCTATGTATGCATTGTGGGCCGATTTGTTGTTCTTATTGTGCTACTAAACTTGCCGCTTCCACAACCACTCCTTCCCCAGCGGCCGTAAAGGCACAATTAGTGCAACTAAAGATAAAAGATGTAATGCAGATTGATGAAGGAATATTTGAGGATTGACTTCTCTTTAGTTAGGTACATCATGCTAAAAGGGTTGTTCTGAGGGATAAAAAGCTGATTTCCCTTATGTTAGTGGTATGGGTCGTACATATATATTGTGTTAGTATGATGTATCTATATATTCCTAGTATAGAGGTAGGCATAGTGCTTAATCTATAACTTCTTTTGCTAGTTGGTAAGGGTATATGCTGTTTGTGTGTTCTGTTTGCACTGAGTAGGCCGAAAACTGAACAGACGCCATCTTTTCTATCTGCGTTAGACACAAACAGTGATCATGTATTACCTTCCAATGGTTGTCAGGCCTTAGCTTAGTTGATTTGCTGGAGATAGCTGAATATACGCTATTCTCTCCCTGTGCTTGGAGCATCTGGCTTTGGGTGCGATAAGCGCATCCCTGAAGGCGCCGTGCCTGCACTCCTAGGCACCGAGACGAAAGGGAGTCACCCCTCCTGACCTGCCCAATAATAACTAAAGCAGAGCTTTGTACTAATCATGTGTGCCATATATGGTCCTTTCCGAGGGACAAGAGCCAAGTAGTGTTTTTCCATGTACGGTGACTTCATGTACCAGTCTAAAGTATATATGTATCATTTTGAGTGTAACCCAGCAGACTTCTTCACGCACCGTGAGGGGTGAGGATGGGAGAGGCTCCTCTATAGAGTATTTTGTATAATAAACGATTGAACTTTCTACACTGCCAACTGACTGGTTATTTGGTAATTGGTATTGGGCTTTTGGTAAGTATAGCCTTTATGTTATTTTATGGTATGTCAGGTGGGGTTGGAGAAGAAATTAAAGGGGAGTTAAACGCTGTACCCCAGCGTCATCCTGGCTGTTGGCTGTGTTATGTTAGGTAGCCGCTGTCTGTTTTTCTATCTCTATCTGCTTTTGGTTACATAGCTTCTGTCTTTGCTATGTTACTATCTATATTATGTTTGTTGCTGTTGTTGATTTTGTTATGTAACTGCTGTCGGTTATATTACATTACGGAATATATAGTTTCTGTTATGCTACATAGCTTCTGTTTAAATTATATTTGCTGTATGTTATGTTGCATGTTATGTCGTACCATTTTGTTGCTGTCTGTGTTATGTAGCTATAATGTTATAGTACGTAATATGTAGATGCTGTTTGTTGTGTTATGGATTTCCATTCTATGTTATGGTATGTTGTGTAGCTACTGTCTATGTTATTTCATATTGTGCTTCTGTCCATGTTATGTTATTTTGTTTTAAACCGTTTTTATTGCAGAACCACAATGTACAGCATACTTGTATAATGGTCCTGCACTGCCGATGCTAGTGCATAGCCCCTATACAAGTAAACTTCGTACACAGCCAGCAAGCCCACAACCCAGAGGTCGGGCGGCGTCAATCGATGGATCTCCCTTCTCAACAGCTTTTGGACATGTTTATTCTACTTGCAAGGAGTTCCTGATTCCGCTTTTTTCCTTTTTTGTCCCTCCCATCCCGATCTCCATCCCTTCCCCAACTTCTTCCCTCCTGCTTCCCTCACCCTCCCACCTACGAGTGCCTCCACCTACGCCTGAGCTCGCCGCTGGTGTGCGTGTGTAGGTACTATCAGGAGTAATTGATGAACTATTGAGAAAGTGCTCCTGGTGTGTTATGGGAGCTTTAGCGTCTAAATCGGAAAGTCCCTCCTCCTCCTCCATCGTGCTGTTTCGCAAGGCCTGCACTAACATCTCCCACGCCATTGCTGCCTCCATCGCCTTGTCGTCAGACTTGCGCCAAGCTAGCTGGTATCTAAGTGCACTTTTGCTCGCTGCCCACTTGAGAAACCCATTAATCCATCGCCTGTGCGTAGGACTCTTCTTCGATTTCCAATTTCTCGTTATTTCCCTTTTGGCCAAGATCAGACCCATGTCTATAAATTTACTCGAAATCCTATTCTCGGGTGTATGCGGAAACCAGTGCAACACGCCCACAGCCTTGGTAAATTGTAACTCCCTGTCCGATACGTCGTTTAATGTCTCGCCAATCTCCCTCCAATAGTCCCAAAGGTGTGAGCAGTCCCATAGCATATGGACCAGGTCCACTCCTACTGTGTTACATCTAGGGCATGCCGCGTTCTCCACACCAAAATACTTCCTGATTTTCCCTGATGTGAGGTAGGCTCTATGAAGGACATAGAAATGTATCAGTTGAAAACGTGCGTTTCATGTGCTCTTCCTCGCTCGCCTCACTATCTGCGCCCAAGTAGTGTCAGGGATCTCTATTTGTAAATCTGATTCCCAAGCAGTTTTCAGTGC
Organism: Lissotriton vulgaris; assembly: GCF_964263255.1. NCBI lineage: Eukaryota > Metazoa > Chordata > Amphibia > Caudata > Salamandridae > Lissotriton > Lissotriton vulgaris. The sequence continues at coordinate 1,428,870,294 of NC_141696.1, read as the reverse complement.
CGTTAAAGGTTGCAGAGTCTCGCGCAGCATTCTTGAGTAAAGGCACGTCACCGCCTTATAAGTGCCAGCTGCCATCATAGTGTATTGACAAGCCATGGACGTAGCGGGCTCTTGGATCCCTTCCCCCCAGTGCGCTTGCATTGCTCTTGTTACAGCAGCGTGCATCAGGAAGTCCCCCCTCGGGAGGTCAAAACGATCTTGCAAGGTTTGTTATGGGATCAATGCCCCATCCTCGTATAAGTCTCCTAGCATTTGCAGTCCTGCGTCCTCCCATCCTTGCAATCGCGACCAATCGCCGCCATGAGCGAGTGCTGTCACCATGCCCAGCGGTATCTCAGGTGCGTACATGCGTCGTATCTCTGCCCGTCTCTGTGATCGGTTCCAACAGAGCCTAAACGTCTGCTCCTCTAGAGATAAATCTCTGAAGGCAAGCTTTTGCTGCAAGGCGATGAACGCCAGCACATGACGGGGGGTGCCTCCAGCTCTCTCGAGCTCTGGACCTCGATACACCCTCGCCACCTCCTGCGTGAAAATCTGCAATTGAGCCGCCAAGTAATAGAGCTCAAAATCTGGGACCGCCAGGCCTCCCTCATCTTTTGGCCGGAGTAGCATGGTTAGAGCTATTCTACACCTGCCCATGCCCCATAGGAACGATATCAGTATTGATTTCAACTGTTGAAAGATGTATCTAGGTATCCACACAGGCAGTGTGCGAAAGTAGTAAAGAAGGCGTGGCAAGGCTATCATTTTCACTAGGGAAATGCGTCCCGTCACCAAGATCGGGAGGGTGGTCCAAAAGGACATGTTGCCCTTCAATGCCCGGATACAGCGGCCCACATTGCCCTCAAGCAGATCTGCAGCCTTGTGATATATGTGCACTCCCAAATATTTCAGCAATTGGGCTCCCAATTAAGCAGTGGGCGGGTGGCAGATCGCATCTCCTCCTTTCGCAATGGAAATAAACAGGATTTAGACCAGTTGACTTATAGGCCAGACAGCCTTCCAAAGAGCACAAGGAGTCTCTCTGCTCCCTCCAACGCCTCACTCGCGTCCTCTAAAAATAATAAGAGGTCGTCCGCATACAGCGAGATAACCTGTGGACTTCCCTTGTAGAATAGGCCCTTATAGTAATGTCCCTTCCTGGCCTCCGCTGCAAAGGGCTCTATCGCTAATGCAAATAACAGGGGGGAATGTGAGCACCCCTGCCTAGTGCCACGGCACACCGGGTATTGGTGCGATATGAGGGAGCCCACCCGTATTTGTGCCATCACTGTGGCGTACAGCACTCTCGTCCAGCTTATGTAGCCGTCTCCAAGGCCAAAGCTCTTCATGACCCTATACAAATATTCCCACTCTAAGCTGTTAAATGCTTTCTCAATGCCAATTGATAGAACTAAAGGCATTCGTGCATTGGGCATTGGATCTCCCAGCAGACGTATTAGTCGGCGTATGTTAAAAGTTGTGTTTCGCGTGGGAATAAATCCAGATTGATCACTGTGGACCAGCTCCGACATGTGCTGTAATAATCTGGTCACCAATATGGTACTCAGGATTTTGTAGTCCGTCGTCAACGTGGACAACGGCCTGTAGGATGTTGGTCTCCTGCTCTCTCTCCCTTGTTTCAGCAACGGTATCATCAGAGCTTCACACATGGATTTAGGTAACCTTCCTCTAGTCTTAGCCTCATTGTATACTATCTGGAGCCGATGAGCTAGTTGCTCTAGATATTTACTGTAAAATTCTATGGGCAACCCATCTAGACCCAGAGTTTTGTTACGAGCCATTCGCTTCACAGCACTCCCAATCTCCCCTAGTTCGATATCTCTGCCCAGGGTCTCCGCCTGCTCTTGGTCTAGCTGCAGCAATTGCAGCCCCTCCAGAAAGGCATCAATCTCACTTTCCTGCCCTTCTAACGCGCTCTTGTAGAGCGTTTCATAGTACGATTGGAAGCAGTCCAGTATTCCCATTTGGGTGTCGTGTATATGGCCTCCTTCCCCCTCTATGGCCAAGATCGGGTGGCTACGTCTAGTGGGGTTAGCCAACCAAGCAAGCAACGTCCCCGCCTTGTCCCCTTCAGTGTGTGCTTTCATCAAATAAGCCTTATGGTCAAAGCTGCGGAGTCGCTCCATTTCAACCGCCACTGCTTCCTTGGCCTTGCAGACCGCCTGCTGCAACTCCGGGTGATTAGGTCGTACCATCTCGGCCTTCCGCAGTGTTCCCTCTGCCTTATCTAAATCATCCAGTAAGGCCTTGTGCACTCTGGCATATTTCCCGATGCAGTGGCCTCTAACAACAACCTTAAAGGCGTTCCACTCCATCGCTCTGGATGTCGTGGTGCCATTGTTTTCCTCACAGTAATGTGTGATCCTTTCTCCTAGCGCCACCCGAAACAGTAAGTCATCCAGTTTGTCAGGCCGCAGTTGCCACGTCGAGACTCGCGAGGTCTCTGTCATTCAATCCAGCGTTAGCAGCAAGGAGTTATGATCGGACAGCGTGCGGGTTAAGTACTCAGTTTTTGCCACAGTCGAGAGCACAAGTGGGGAGCACAGGTTAGCGTTAAGGCGGACATGCAGGTCATGCAGGCTAGAATAGTACGAGTAATCCCTCGTAGTTGGGTGTTGCGCTCCCCAGGCGTCCTTCAACTCCCAACTCTCTTGCCACTCAAGTCTACGCTTCGCCAGTCGGTGCACCGGGGACGTTCCCAAGGGCGGATGGGAACTGTCCAATGTAGTATCTGCCACTAAATTAAAGTCTCCACCCATGACGATGGGGCCCGCTAAGAAACTTGCCAACGCTCCAGAGAGCTTCGTGAAGAAAGACGATTGGTCAATATTGGGTGCGTACACGCTACAGAGCACTATATCCCTGCCTTTGAGCTTCCCTTCAACTGCCACAAACCTACCCTCTGGGTCTATTGTGTGCCTGACCACCTGAAAAGGAGTCCCCGCCGGTTTCCAAATCAGTGCGCCCCTTGCAAACGCAGAGTATGTGGTATTGAACAGTTGCCCCCTCCACCTTCGCTACAGCGCAATGCCCTCCTGCTTTGTCAGATGTGTTTCTTGCAAAAGCGCAATCTGAACCTCTCTGCGAACCAAATAAGCGTGAACTTTATGCCTCCTCGCCATAGTATGTAGTCCCCTCACGTTCCAGGTTACACATTTCACTGTTCCTGTACTAGCCATGGGCCCGTACTGTCCAACATAAGCTAGCAGAAGTCCGCATCCAGGCGCACATGGTTGCACTCTCCCACCCCAACCTCAAATCAACAATCCCCCCCTCCCCAACCGCCCCGCCTCCCTCAACTACTCTCGGCTCCCTACCCCCAGAACAGGACCCAGCTTCGCAAATGCAGCTCCCATCCAAACCTAGTAAGGGCAAGTTAACCCCCCCAACTGCCCAGCTATTCCGCAGTCTACACTACGGCGGTCTTACGGGTCTAGAGGGCGTAACTAGGCTCCGAAGGTGGTTACCACAGTCCCATCCCCCCGCCCCACAATCCCCAACAAACACTCACGAACATCCAGCTTGCTTTGTCGTAGGCTTCAACATCGGTTGACTCAGGCCCCCCCAGGCATCAAACACAGTTAGCATTGACCGTCTCCTTCATCAAGCTTCAATTATTTCCTCCGATGTCTGCGGCGTCACCACTGGTCCCTTGGCACCTTTAAGTTCCGATAGGTCCATTTCCGAGTCAGTAATCTGGCCCTCCGAGTCTGAGCCCCTGCGTGAATGAGTTCTCACAGTACCGATAAATCCACTACTGCTTGCAGCACCGCCCTTCTCTCTTCTTCCGTTTGTGACTCTGTAGGTTTTCTAGCTCTCTGCCGGTGCCTCCGGAGCCTCTGCGATTTCCGCACCGGTTGTCGACGTTGCTCTTCTTCGGCTCTGCATTTTGCCCCGTCCATTCCGGCCTTGTAAGTGTCCCACCACGCCCAGGCGTCCGCTGACGTAGAGAAGAAGAGCGTCTTGTTATCCACCACTACCCTGAGCTTGGCTGGGAAAAGGAGCGAGTATGTTATGCCCTCCGCTCGCAGTTCTCGCTTAAGTGATAAAAAGGAGGCACGCAGTTTCTGAGTTTCAAACGTGTAGTCAGGGAATAGTGTTACTTTGCTGTTGTCCACTTGGAAGGGGCCCATGTCTCTGGCCCTCTGCAATAGCCAGTCTCTGTCTTTGTAGTGTAGCAGTTTTATTACCACTGGGCGGGAAGCCTGGCCTGGTCTGGGGGGTCTAGCTGAGACCCGATGCGCCCGTTCTAACGTGAAGAAAGGCGAAAGACCCTCCGGCGCCACTTCTGTCTTCAACCAATTCTCTAGGTATCCCACCATGGGATGTATGTTGTTACAACGCATGCTTTTAGCACGCATGCTGTAACAACGCGGTTTTTATACCGCATTCTTTTACAACGCATAACAGAAAGGGGTGTTGGATAGTGAATATTTTAATTTACTATTCCAACACCAGTCCCCGTTGACACTAGGGAAGGTGTTGGAAAGTAAATTAAAAGTATTCCCTATCCTTGAGCGCCCCCCAGAGTCATGCGTTGTAATAGAATGCAATTTAAAAACCGCGTTGTAATAGCACTGCGTGCTAAAAGTTGCGTCGTAAACGACGTTCCCCCCCACCATGTCATCGCCTTCCTTTTTCCCCGGAAGGCCCACCAAGCGCATGTTGCTGCACCTGCTGCGGTTTTCCGGGTCCTCCGCTCTCCTTTCCAGTGCTTGTATACGATCAAGTGCATCTGCCAGCTGCCCCTCCATGAATTTGTGCTCTGGCAATATCTCTTGCAGGGTGTCTTCTGTACTTTTAACCCTGTCTTTCAGTTTATCATGATCGGCTCGCAGAAGCCCCAACCCTGTCGCCACCTGAGCTATATCTTGCTGCAGTGCCTCTTTTTTGGCCGTAATAGCTTCCAGGATACGGCTTGTATCTGCTGTAGATCCGCAGGGCCCTGTGTCGGGCCGTCCGGTGCCTCAGAGCCCGCAGCCCCCTCCACTCTCCCCCTGGGCTTCCCCATCTTGATCTTTTTACCAGCAGACAGCGCCTTCTTCGCTAACCCAGAGGGGGGGGGGGGGGAGCCTCCTCTCCGCTCCTTTCCAGATAGTGGGATTCAGCAGTCGCGCTCTTCGGGTCTATAGATTGACTAGTTCGAGGACTCGAGCTGCGTCTGACACTCTTCAGGCAGTGGGTCGTAGGTGTCATTTGGCGCCAATATCCCAGCGGTTGTCCAGCGCTTTGCCGTTGCAGCTTCTAGTTCTGATGGGTCGGACCCATGTCAGGTCCACAAAGCTGTTCACTTCCGAATTCGGCCAGCCCCGGTACAGCGGCCAGCACTCCAATCTTCTTTCCCGATGGCCGCTCCCCCAGGATTCGGAGGATCGTTCAGTATCCCGCGCTCTTCGCTCCGCTCACTGCGTGCGGGGCCTCAGGCCGCGCAGTTGCAGCCAGCGCCGCCAGCAGCAAAACCCAAAATCCGCTGTGACCCAGGCTCCTCTGCAGGGCTCTTCACGCATTCAGTGCGGTTAGCGCAAGTAGTCCCAGCGCCACCAGAGGCACAGGTAAACCCAGCGCGGCCCGAATCTCGTGCTCTTGCCACTGTGGTGTACCAGCAGGGGTTATTAGTCACTCGGCTATCGCCTGCTTCCTTCCGTCCATTCGTGGCCCTGTCGGGCCCGTCTAGCCCCGGCCTCCGTTCTCTGGAGAATTCACTCCCTGTTAGGCGAGTATGCCGCCCGTCCCGCAGTGAGGCTGGGTCTCCGCCATTCGTTGCGCTCGCGGCTCCTCTGCTCTGCCGCTACTCACAGTGATGCACTCGGCTGCCGATTCCAGGGGCGGCCGCCATCTTGTCCTCCGTGACTGTAATCAGTCATCAGCCAATTCCGCCCTCAGCCGCAGGATTGAGAATCACCAGTCTCCGTCTCTGCCGGAGCCCGAGCGGCGCCGCTTCCCTTCCGACTCGTCGCTGGGGGGCCGCTGTGCTCCTTCAGTCCTCAGCTACGCCGGCTCTGGGTTCCGTCCGCCATTTTAGGCCAGAGCGCTCGGCGTTGCTTTGTTCCCCCTACCGGGCCACTGTGCTGCCGTAGAAGCTTTATGACCCATTCCTCGGGGTCCGCTGCTGTTCCGACGTCTTACAGTGCTCGGAGAACTCTGCACACGCCTGTCCATGTTATGTTATGTAGTTATTTTCTATGTTATTTTATATTTGTATGTTATGTTATTCTACAACATGAAGTTGCTGTCTATGTTGTGTAAGATCATATGGGGGGTTTGGGGGGCAGCCGAGCCGCGAGGTCTGCCCCCCGGGCAGATTTGGGAGGGGGAAGGGGGGAGAACAAGCGAGCGGCCATTTTGCCGCATTGGGCTGGCTGGGGATAGCCCAAAACCAGCCCAAAAGGAGCCCCGCAGCACAAAGTATAAATAGTGTTCCCGAGGGGTCCCAGCCACCATTTTAGATACTGAGACCTGGTGGCTGGGAACGTGTTAGTCAGGAGCTTTTTGTCTCTTATTATCTGGATGGTTATTGTTATTTATTTGGCAGCTTTCGCTAGTTTTAAGGGGCTTGGCGAGGGGTGAGTCCTCGAGGCACTACCCGGCTGGGCGAGGCGGGGGGGCCTTCGCGGCGTGGCGGCGCGATTGGAGCGTGGCCCTGTTTGTGACGGGCGGTGCGGGGAAACAAAATGATGCAGGGAGGGCGGACGAGGCGCGCTGCCAGCGGCGCCTCGCCGTTTTGAGGAATGGAATCGGCAGGGAGGGCGGGGCGGCGGGAGACCGAGGGCGGGCAGCGAGGCGGAGGGGGGTTGCGGCCGCCCTAGCGCGGCTGGCGAGGTCGGGAAGGCTCTGCCGGTGAGCGGGGCCTCCCGGGCGTCTGGGGCACCGGGCGGAAAAGGGGGCGGGAGGGGTGGGAGCGCACGCCTCAGGATCGGGGGGCGGGAGGGAGAGCGTGCAGGGAACTGGGGCGGATTGGGGGAAAAAGGGGGATGTCGACAGGGGGAGGCCCACCACAGTAGGGGAGTCAAGGAGCCACTCACCTGCGTGGCAAGAGAGGGGGACAGAAAGGCTGGCAAGGAGGGTGCATAAGGGGGCACAAGGTGGGATGGTCCTGGGGGGCCAGGAAAGAGAGGGGGGGTGTTCCCACGTGGTCGGGTGGGGGGGGGGAACCGAAGGGTGGTGATGGGGGGCATGCGGGGGGGTCTCCCCGGCATTGAGGCATTGATAAGACTCAGGAGGGCAGGGAAAGGGGCGGGAAGGGTTTAGAGGGCCCGAGCCATGGGGTGACGGTGGAAGGGATGGGTAGGCGGGGGGGGCTCGACGGGGAGGGGACCGGCAGTAGGGGGGTTATTATGGGGAGGGTACGAGGAGGTTGGGGGGAGAAAGGGGGGCGGGTTAAGGGGGGCACGCAGTTCAGGGTCCCAGTACACCAGCAGTACCTTTTCTTTGGCAGGGGGGCGGCCGGCGTGGGGCTCCGGACTTGGTATGGCTTGGTGGGGCCCGGCGGCACCAAGGAGAAGGGAGGGCTGTGCTTCCTGCAGCAGGCCCGGAGTACGCGAGGGTCTCGACGCGGCTGGTTACGAAGGCCCCAGTCCCTCCACCCACAGGGCCCCCAGCGGCTTGGGGAGTAAGAAGGCCCCGGGCGGGCTCGGCAGTCACTCACACCCACAGGGCCCCCAGCGGCTTGGGGATCGTCAGCAGCCACGGAGCAACGGCACGGAGGAATACTTGACTAGTCTTGGTATCATAAGATAACATAGTGGTCCGCAAATGCAGGCTTGGCACATTTACTAATCAACTCGGCTGGGGACTTGGTGAGGGCTTCGCCTCTTTTTATAAGACAATACAGATGACGTTGGGGCTACATTTGTGGAATGCTCGCGTGCAAGCTTTACATGTCCTTGAGGCCAAGGATATTCATTTCATTGTTGTGTGCTTTTCCTTATACACGCTTAAACACACTTGTACTATGTCTAGCATGGGAGTTCGTCATTACCACATCAGGCTTTCTGGGAACCTCAAAGTATTCGGACAGTATGGGTAGGATAGATGGGAACCTGCAACAATCAGTCTACCGGGAGGATTGGGTGGTCCTTACGCAGGCAGCAAGAGTAAGCCTAAGTCGCTCTTAGATAGAACGAGGTGGTGGGGTTAGCGAAGACAATATTTTGTATAGTTGTGGGAATAATGGAGGAGGCCTGTGGTTATGCAAAGCTAGGGGCGGATGTTGAACTACATGGGGCAGGAGGTTGTGGTATATTTCTTTTCCGACACATTAGTTCCAATATATACGAGAATAAGCTATCGCGAGATTTACAGATGGAGGCGCGGCGTTATGGTTAGTGTTCCTTTTTCGACAGGCGGCATGTTGTATCTGTTCCTTTAATTACTTTCCTATTTTATCATGACATGAATAATGTTCATTCTGTTCCGTTATACGACAGCATCGCTCTTTCTAGCCTCTTCTTGTGGGTTTTCTTATCCTGATTTAATACTGAAATAAATCCTTTTAATACAACTCCTGCCTTTTATGTTGTCTTGTTTACAACACGGCATTAAGGGACAGAAAAAGGGGCTTTTTGGGGATCATGAGTACCCCTGAGTGGGTAGCAGTGGGTAGGTTTGTATACCGAGGTTGTGGCTCGCAAGGTCGGGCAGGAGTGTGTTTAATCGCCGGTGCGAGGTTTGGTCATGCAGCCACATACGAGATCTCCATTGCGGGAGGGGGAATAGAGACATTAGAAGGGGTAAAAGGCAACACTAATTCTATGCCTTTAAGGTGGTCCAAAGTTGTCGCAGAGAAGTTGAGGATATTGGGGCTATTAGCCACGTGTCCGTTTTGTTAGAGGCAAAGTCAGACATGGGACTCCATAACATTATGGCCAACACGTTTGCCGGTCAGTTGGGTCACGTGATCGTAGGAGCGACCATAGCGTAGCTGCACCGCACTAGCGAATCACTCGACTGTTGTAGTGAGTTTCGTGTGAGGAGGCTGATTTAGGCAACCATGCGTTGGTAAGTTTCTACCGTGGCTTGGGGTTTTGGTTGGGTTGTACAGCGCTATGTGCGGAACTCGGTCATTACTTTAGTTTGTCACGTTATGTTCCCTTTCGGGGTTGCCCGGGCAAAGTACAGGGGATGTAAGTACAGTTGGATTCGTTCATGGGGGCGCTAAGGTCTCATAACACGATAGAATATCAGTACTGTTGAGACATTTGTTCAATTTTAGTTTCTGCTCAAAGAGAGGCGGAAGGTAAGATATACAGAATGGTGCATGGTTACACAGCAGTAGGAGGTGACGTAACTGGCATGTGGTTGCGGTGACGGACTTTGGTTCTTTTTTAGGAGCAGACGTTTAGGTCTTAGTTGCCGGTCGTGTTGGTGAGTAATGAAGAGCAAACATGGATGTTAGAGGAGTGTGCATTTCGCCTAGTAGTATGGTGCGGCACCACGGATTGGACAGCCGTATGGGACCTGGGTTACGTTTCACTCCACGAATCTGTGATGGTGTAGTGGTGTTCGGACACGGGGACAATTTGGGAGTGGCAGAGGTGCAGGGACATTATGAATCTGCGCTTGGGGGCATTCCGTGTGGGGTGGGCAGACAATACATATACATGTTCTTAGGAGATGGGTCGTAAGTATGTTGTTTTTGGGACATGTGTGATTTTACAATAGAGTCTTGGTGCAACACTTGTCCTGGTGAAGGTATCGGGGATAAGGGTGTGTGAGATCAAACGTCGACGCTATGACACTCTTCCAGGTATAAGACTACTGAGCATGGTATTGGGATTAGGTATATAAGGGAGGAATAATGTTATATGGCGAATGTGCACATATTGACCGTATAGTGTGGGGAAAAGGGTCAAACAGCACCGCACATGGCAACCTGAGTAGCTTGGATATTTGAGTCGCCAGACATGCATGAAATATGGCGCAACATTGGTGATGTACGTAAGGTATGCTCTTAGGTAGCTTATGAACACTGCAGCATTTTGATTTGATAATAATCCCTGGAGCGTTATGGAATGTTGTTCACTATGGTGACACAGTTGAAGGTAAAAATAACTTTAAAATAATTCCCTAAGGACCACTTTTTATTATGGTCTTTGACTAGGCCCAGTTCCTGGGGAATATTGTTTTGCCAAATGTAGGTTCCTTAGGTAGGTGGACACAGCATTGCCGATGGGCTGCGCAAGGTCCTGCGCGGGGTTGAAGGTTCGTAGGTTCCAGCAATGGTTTTATGGAACGAACGGGTCACTGGGGAGTTTCAGCCCTACCTGGATGACTCTTTTTCGTGGCGGGGCCCCGGACTCCACGAACTGCCAGGTGGGCTGGACAGGTTTCAGGAGATCACGGAGGTCCTTGGGGTGCCATGGGCACCGGATAAGGCAGTGGGGCCACGCACGGCGCTGTCACCTTGTGTCAGGAGCTGGTCTCGTGGTTGCTGGAGGCACGGTTGCCGGCAAGCGAGCAGCGACGGATGTTGAGGCGGCTCGAGGTGATGGAGCCAAACCACAAAGTGCCAGTGTGGGGAAATTCAGAAAGACAAGTGGGGCCAGGCACGGCGCTGTCAATTTTGGGACTGAGCTGGGCTTGGTGTTGCTGGACACACGTTTGCCGGCGGACAAGCAGCAGCGGATGTGGAGGCTGTTAGGGGTGAGGGAAGCAAGGAACAAGGTGCCAGTGTGGGAATTTCAAATGACAAGTGGGGCCAGGCACGGCGCTGTCAAATTTGGATTTGAGTGGTCTCGGTGCTTACTGGAGGTGATGGAGGCAAGGCACAAAGTGCCAGTGTGGAATGTAAAAAGACAGTGGGGGCGGCATGGCACTGTCAAATTTGGGTATGGAGCTGGGTTGGTGTTGCTGGAGACACGGTTGCTGGCAGACAAGCGGCGGCGGATGTTGAGGCGTCTCGAAGGGATGGAGGCAAGGCACGAGGTGCCAATGTTGGAACGTCAAAAGACAGTGGGGCCAGGCACGGCGCTGTCAATTCTGGGTATTGAGCTGGTATTGGTGTTTACGGGAAGCACGGTTTCCGGCAGGCAAGCAGCGGCAGGTGTTGAGGCGGCTCGAGGTGATTGAGGCATGGCACGAAGTGCCAGTGTTGGAAATCCAAAGACAGTGGGGCCGGCATGGCGCGGTCAATATTTGGGTTGGTTGGACGGGGGTTTTGATGGAGGCAGGGTTGCCGGCAGACAAGCAGCAGCGGATATTGGGGCTGCTAGAGTTTCTAGGGGAATAGCACATGGGGGTAGTGTCGGAAATTCATGTGCTGGGGGGACACCGCGGTTTTTGCGGGCAGGTTGGTACGTGTCGGGGAGGTTAGCGAGGTGGAAGCATTAGGCAAGGGAGGGGGGCTGATAGCAGTGGTAGGGCACGTGCCGGTTTCGGAGTTGTGTGGCGTCTAAAGCGTATGGACGGTGGTGCGGCCGGGGGTACTTTACGCGTCGGTGGCGAGGATCCGCAGGGGTATCGGCGTTATGGGCGCAGCGGAGTTCTTTTGAACGCGCAAGGGGACGTTGAAGGGGCATAGTTGTTTACAATGGTTGCTCGTGCAGGTCGGGAATGGTTTCTTAGCCCGGGATGTGTTGATTTGGTTGGAGGAGCTTTCGTTTGTAAAGAAGGCCAGGTGGCAAACACGGGATAGCTTATTTGGTGGTCAGCTGAGTCCCAATAATGAATGGTTTCAGGTTGCATGGGTCAGGGAGGCCAGCTTATTGGGGGGTGCGCTTTGAGTTGGGGGCAAGCGGTTGGCGTCTCAATTTCTGCAGCAAAAATGGGGGTGGGGGGTGGGGGGGCAGGAAAAGGGGGAGGCGGTGTAAGCACCTAACCTCCGCCTTTCCCTGGGTGGCGGAGTTGTTTTTGATGTTGGCCAAGTTGGGCTGGATTTCGGTACTTTCTCGTGAAGTTTGGGGAGTTGGGAAACGGGAGCGGGGAAAGCGTAACCAGTTTGGGAGTTGACATTAGAGGGTAGTTAGTTACAGTTGCAAGAAGGCAAATAGGACTGTAGGTCTTGGGAGGTTTTGGAGTTAGGAGGTAGGGGATAAAACTGGATAGTATTATGATGTAATTGAGTTATATGTTTGTATATTGCAGGGTGGGGGATTTTATCATGTGGGGATCGTAGGGGTGGGGGGAGTAAAACAAAAAGGGGTCAGGTAACTCGATGTTTAGAGAGGTTTCAGTTTTGTAAGGCAGTTTGCCAGTTTAATAAATGTGATGTGCACCTGTTTCAATAAAGCGGCCTTTTACACACACAAAATGGTAGTCGGTGTGCTTGCCCCCCTTCTTCCCTCCCAAGGGGGGTTTGGGGGGCAGCCGAGCCGCGAGGTCTGCCCCCCGGGCAGATTTGGGAGGGGGAAGGGGGGAGAACAAGCGAGCGGCCATTTTGCCGCATTGGGCTGGCTGGGGATAGCCCAAAACCAGCCCAAAAGGAGCCCCGCAGCACAAAGTATAAATAGTGTTCCCGAGGGGTCCCAGCCACCATTTTAGATACTGAGACCTGGTGGCTGGGAACGTGTTAGTCAGGAGCTTTTTGTCCCCGCCCACCCTCCCTAGGTTTTGGCTTGGGCTTTTGGTCGTCCTGGGAAGGTTTTAGGACAGGAAGGGTTTTTGTGTCAGGTGGCTGGGTTGGGACAGGTGCACAGGGGGTGGTTATATGTAAGCTGTCGCTTGGAACAGGTGCTGGCGGAGTTGTTTTTGATGTTGGCCAAGTTGGGCTGGATTTCGGTACTTTCTCGTGAAGTTTGGGGAGTTGGGAAACGGGAGCGGGGAAAGCGTAACCAGTTTGGGAGTTGACATTAGAGGGTAGTTAGTTACAGTTGCAAGAAGGCAAATAGGACTGTAGGTCTTGGGAGGTTTTGGAGTTAGGAGGTAGGGGATAAAACTGGATAGTATTATGATGTAATTGAGTTATATGTTTGTATATTGCAGGGTGGGGGATTTTATCATGTGGGGATCGTAGGGGTGGGGGGAGTAAAACAAAAAGGGGTCAGGTAACTCGATGTTTAGAGAGGTTTCAGTTTTGTAAGGCAGTTTGCCAGTTTAATAAATGTGATGTGCACCTGTTTCAATAAAGCGGCCTTTTACACACACAAAATGGTAGTCGGTGTGCTTGCCCCCCTTCTTCCCTCCCAAGGAGCTGTTCATGTTATGTTGGTGCTAATATCCATGTTGTAATATGTAGCCACTGAATTATGCTGTCTACTACGCTATCAAGCGTCAGGTGTTATTGTGTTGCTGCAGTCTGTAATGTAACTGCACATTTAAATTAAGCGTACATGTATTTAGTTCAATTTAGGTCATTTCTGTGAGGTTTTTTTTTAAACAATTTACGTGACAACGTATTTGCGGTCACGGCTCGTGTTTTGGCTCTTAGTCTTTCCTGTAGTTCAACTTCTTTGTCTTACCCACCTCTATTGTTCATGTCCCCAAAGTACACGTGCCGGCGACGAGGACAGCAGGGACGAATAGAACCAATTCGTAGTGACCCACAGTGCAAAATATCTGAGTTACAACAAATACCCAGTATAGCAGTGCGTAAGGGCGTTATTAAAAATGGCAACATTTGTAATTAAGTCTACAACGCGTAAAATCGAAAGCACCACCACCATTTATCAGCTGGGCTGCTAAATTAGTAACGATAGCAGAAGCACTGCAAAGAAACGCTGCTGATCACTTGCGGAGGAGGGCGAGGGGGCACTGATATTTCTCAGCAGGACTGCTTATCACATTTGTGGGAGCCGGCGCAGGGAGCACCCGCACATTTCAGGAACTGTTGCACAAGTTGTGCAGGTTGAGCTCTCCCCCGCTCCAGCTTTAATGGGATGGCGTGGCCATTTCCCTGTAGACTGCAACTCGGTTCACGGGATAGTTCCAGTCTTCTCTAGGACTGTACCATTACTTCAGCACAGGTCGTAGATATTCCAAATGTAAGTAATGAAGCCTATATTGTAATAATTTCGCGCATGCTTGCCATTCCCTCCATGAAAGATTAGAATGACAAACCCGACTTCCATACACTGTCCCTTTTCATGCTTCTGCCACAAAGAGTAGTTAAATCACCCTAACCGAGGAACAGTCTCATTAAGGTCACAGGTTTTACATGCAGTGTAGACTCATACAAGGTTACTTTATAATGTGCCTCAGGGACAACGAGGAAGAAATCAAGAAGCAAGGATATCCTCATAGGTGACAAGAAGCATCTACAAATCTGATGATTGATTGATTGATTGAAGAAACATAATATTTAGGTGATTGACGCTTTCCTGACCCAGGTAGCCCACAAAAAATGGGAGAAGATCACTGGCAAGCTATTTCAGCAGAGGAGCTGCAGGAGAGACCAGCTTGCCCCTTGTTGCTATGTGGACATGGCTGCCAGTGTCCCTTCTTGTTGCAGCATAAGGCAGTTCTCACCAGCATAGAAAACTTTGACAACGAGGCAGTAAGAAGAATAAACTAAATACAACTTTTACACACAGTATCAACTGTGTTAAATAAAATGGTTTCTAAAAAGGCTATAAACTAATCCGGCGCTGGAATACATTACAGCCTGCCTTTCTGTGTACAGTCGACCATCTCTAACAAGCATTGGCATTGCCAATAGGTCGCGCCATTGGGACCATATAAGTGGCTAGCTTTGCAGCACACAAGTAGGTACTATAAGTTGGTATTTTATACGAATAAAAAAGGTAAAATTAAAAGGCCCTGGCTAACGACAGACCTAAAAAAAGACACAAAAAATGCAATCTGTTAAACGTTTGAAGGAACTCATCCCCCAAAAAATCCTGCATGTGCTAGAAAAGTTATCCCTCCCTACCAGACACCACAAAAACCAAGGAAAGAAGTTGGGCTGATGCGTGTTCATTAACATGCTGTTGAACCAGGGGCATTGTAAAAGGCATTGTCATTTCCAATGTTAATAGCTCAAACTCACGTAAATGCGAGACCTATTGCATTGCAAATGCTTGTTAACTATTGGCATCGGCCCAGAACAATTCTGACCTCTTAGCAGGGCAGTATTATTTAACAATTACATAAGAAAGGTTAACTTTGCCGACTCAATAATTATGGGTAAATAACGCTGATTGATTCCATTGTGAACATTTTTGTTAAGAGCCGTTTGAATCATCCACAAGGCTGGGCGGATGTCAACAATTTTATAGATCGGGAGGCTGAGCTCAGAAGATAAAGCCATAACTTACAAAAGGTGTTGTGTCGTGGGGGATGCTTCGCTATGATGCATGTATGGCGGGTGTTGGAAATGTCCATTTTTGCAGGGTTATCCCCAAACCTTTTGCTTCTTCCTCCCTTGTTTTTCCTGACATGTGGTTGTTGGCAATAGGACTCTGGGCACTTTACCACTGCTGAGCAGTGCTAAAGTGCATATGCTCTCTGTATAAATTGCTGTTATGATTGGTTATCCATAATTGGCATGTTTGTTTTACTAGTAGGTCCCTAGTAAAGTGCACTGAGTGTGCCAGGCTGGTGATTCAAATGCTACTAGTGGGAATGCATGAGTAGCCCTAAAATGGTGTCTCAGGCCTGCCAGCGCAGTGCCTGTGTGCAGTTGCTACCTGCCATACTGACCTGACCAGTGTCCCTACTGGCCAGGCTTAACCCTTCCCTTTCTGTACACAATGGACACCCCTATGGAAGGCCCAAGGTACCCCCCCTGGGCAGGGTGCAGTGTATGTGAAAAGTAGAGCATGTACTAGTGTGGGTGACCTGCTCTGATAGTGAAATACTGCCAATTTCGTTTCTCACTATTGAAAGTCTATGTTGCCCATAGGCTAGAATGGGGAATGCTGTGTATAATGTTTACCTGCATATCTTCCCATAGGAGCAAGATAGAAAATTGAAGCCTGGCATCCCTGAACTCAGAATTTAATAACCCATCTTTTAGAAAGGATGTTTTTTTAATCCTGTGTTTGAAAACATCACTTTTAGAAAGTGGCTGTTTTCTTGTCTGACCTTTCTGTGTGCCTTTTCCTGTTTGTGAATTGACTGTCTGGTTTGTGAGTGACAGGGGCTGGGGTGGCTCCAGGAGGCTGGGTGAGTCAGCACTAGGCTGAATGGCTTTATCTGCATCTTGAGTGTTGGGAGGGGATAGCACCTAGGCCAGAATAGGGCTGTGCCTGACTTCCACAATGCTGGCTCCACCTCCTGCTGGGCAGCTGACGACCCTGCCCCTCTCTCTCAAAGGAAAGAAGGACCATGTAAACAGAGTGCTCCAGGACTGACCAGAACTGGTTTGTACTGGGCAAAGGCCTCTCTGCCTTCAGAAAACAAAGAGAATATTGGTATAAAAAGGGGCACCCACACCCCACGACTTTAGATCATCCTGGAATCAAGAAGGTACCTCTGCCAAGGAGAAAATCTGGAAGACTGAAGAGGAAGGACTGCCCTGCAGTATGTTTGTAGGCTGACCTGCAGTTGCTATTCTGCCAAGGAAAGGGGAAGGACTTTGCTGTTGCTGTGTCCCCTGTTTGAAGAGATCTCCAAGGGTCTGAGGAGAGCTGGCCTCCTGTTCAGAAGTCCCAGGAACAAAAGAACTTCACACCCAGCTTCCCTCCTGTAGTGTAGTTCCTATATTCCCAATAGGCTCTGCACATTGGAATACTATATATGTTGTATCTTTGCCTTTAAATATGGCATTCTTTTCTGGAATGTATGTGACATCAGTAGGAATGTAGAGCCTGTGGCCAGTTGCAGCTGTTTTCTCCTTTGTGCCACAAGCCTCCCCGGTGTTGTGCTAATAAAGATACTTCAATCAATTTATTCAAGGTCTACATTATTTTACTGGCGACGATAGATGGGATGACACACACCGGAAAAGAACCCACGAATGAGAATGGATTTTTGTGAATTTAATATCAAAGTTTAAGGGCAGTTAGTTATTTTTTGACTTCCTAAATTGTTTCGAGGCGTCTCTGAGTTTGAATGACATGCGGAGATACAAAGTTTTTAGCCAATAACAGTCATTGCAGTTTTGGAGTATCGGTATTGCGTTATGCTTACTGAGTGTCTAGGAAGTCGGATGCATCTTTTGAAATTGAAGCCAAACGCGTGGTCTGTCACTGAAGCGCGAGTGGCAGCACGAGCCGAACGCGTGCAAAGGGAACGTGTCCTCTCTCATTGAAGCGCGAGTGGCAGCGCGAGTAGAAACACAAGCAGACTTCCCGAGCGTTGGCCATCTTTAAAAGACGCAGTGAATGCCGACGCTGAGGGTGCATCGACGTACACTGACGTAGCAGTCACGTGTATCGTCATTGATATTTCCTACGCGATACAACTAAGAAAGCCCATGTTTGGAGTGTAATTCATTTGGCACACTTTTAAAAAAGACTTTTAAAAAAAAATACTGTGATGTTTATTGACATGAAGAAATATTTTACGTGAAGTTTAATGGACAAAGTTTTACATTTTTTCTAATGCTTTTTATAGCAAAATTGACTTTGGGACATTGTTGGCACATAAATATATATATATATATATATATATATATATATATATATATATATATATATATATATATATATATATATATATATATATATATATATATATATATATATATATATATATATATATATATATATATATATATATATACATATATTATTGGCACATAAATATATATATATATATATATATATATTACTACCACACCAAACTTCACCATCCAAGAAGGCGCTGACTCCGTGTATCTTAGTTCAAGATTTTTATTGCATATCAACTTCTGCTCAGACGCGTTTCGGCGGCAACCTCCGCCTTGCTCACTATATATATATATATAAAAATAATATACGATTTTAAGGAAGTCACATAAAAGAAAAGGAGTCATCTAACATGGAAGACAGAAATAACATTGGAAGAGATGACAAATTGTGTAATTTCTCAAATTGAGTCTCTCAGTTTGTTATTTTTCCATATTTATTTTAAATTGTTATTTCAGGTTGTTATTTCAATTTATTTTTTGGGGCTTGTTGTGTTTGCGTAATTTTCAGGATGTCGGCAGCGGGAGGAATGAATCAACCACCTCAATTCTTAAATAAACAAGGTGAACCAGTCTTACCATAGAAAAAATGGAAGCCGATTTTTGATTCATATCTAATTGCCATTGGTGGTGAAAAGTTCTCTGCTGTTAAAAAACAAGCTGTTTTGTTAAACAATCTTGGAATTGAGGGAAGGAACATATATGACAGTCTAGATCATTTACCCATAGGCAGAGGTGCGGGAGAACCCAATGATGTCTATGAAATGAGTGTTTTGCTGTTACAAAGACATTTTGGAGCACGTATAAATGTAGTTATGGAAAGGCACACCTTTTTTATGCACGTGCAAGCTAAAGGCGAGAGAGAGTTGCCAATTATGTCGCAGCACTTAAATGTTATGTTATGCTATGTTAATCTTTATTTGTTAAGCGCACATACACCAGGTTGGTTTCTTGGAGCTGTTCTAAGGTAATTAGGCTAAGATGAAAAGGCGAACCAGCTTGAGTATGAATGAATGAATGAATGAATACTTTTATTGCTTGGTTACTCAAAAGCATTGCATTAAAAACAAAATACAAAAGTTAAAAGAATCATCATGTTAAAAGAAAGTCTGTATAGTTGGGATCAGGATACTTGGGGTCTGGGAGGAATAATGCCCGTAGACTTTCGGCCCGACGTGCGTTATCTGGTTCTCTGGTCACTTAGCCCAAGATGGCCATAAACTTCGTGTGGGTCTGTTGGATGAATTTGCCAAACGTGGCCATCTGTTTTACTGTGTACAGTAGGTGGACTGCCTCCTTTGCAGTGCGCGTGCCCAATTGTAGAAGAATGGGCCTGAGGTAAAGGCTGCGAGCTGCGCGCAGGGCCGGGCAGCAAAGTAGGAGGTGATCCAAGGACTCGCGTTTGTATTCACAGAGCCGGCAATCCTTGATCGCCATTCCTCTCGGCTAGGTAGTGTATAATTCTTTGAGGGGCAGGGGGTGAAATCTGAATGCTAAAATCCTGTGTAAGGCTGCACGGCCCACAGCCAGCTTGAGTAGACTGAGATGTTAACAGTATGCCTGCTTGAATAGCCAAGTTTTTTGTAGTTTGCGGAACCGCATGAGGTCTTTGCATGCTCTGGCTTCAAGAGGTAAGGAGTTCCACAAATTGGGGCCTAAGGTGGCAATCTTGATCCTCCAGCACGTTTTAGCCTGAAGGGAGGTATGACCAGAAGGTGCAGATGGGCAGATTGCAGGTTGCGAGCGGGGGTGTATCTGTTTATCAAGTTATCAATAAATATAGGATTTTTATTGTTCAGGGATTTAAAGATGATACATCCTACTTTGAAGGCGCATCTCTGGATTATAGGGATCCAGTGTAGCTTCTTCCGCAAAGGGGTGGTATGTTCGCGCCTATTTGCTTGGAGGACCAGCCTAGACACATGATTTTGAATCATTTGAAGGTGGTTGATGAGGTAGGTCGGGGTGCCAAAGTATAGGGAATTGGCGTAATTGATGTGGGATATTACCATCGCAAGGACTGCCTGGATCTTTGCTTCCTGGCTAAGGAATCTACTAATGTTCCTTAGCTGGAAGCAGCAAGTGGAGACCACGGCTCCAATTTGTTTATTCATGGTGAGATCACTGTTTATTATTACCCCCAGGGTTTTGGCAGAGGTAGAAGGGGTGGGGGATTGTCCCAGGTCTTTGGGCCAGAAAAGTGGGCTCCAGGGGTTCGGTAGGCCACCTGTGAGGACGACCTCTGTTTTATCCGGATTCAATTTAAGATGGTTGCTGTTCGTCCAGTCCCGGATGAACAGCATTGTTGTCTACAATTTGTGAACAGTAGTGGGGGAGTTGTTGATTGGGAAGATTAGCTGAAAATCGTCAGCGTAGTTAAAGGTTTGAATTTTCCTTTCCTTAAGTGCATGGATGAGTGGGAGAAGATATAGGTTGAATAAGTGGGGGGAAAGGGAAGAGCCTTGGGGGCCGCCATATGTGTTTTTAATCTTGGAGGTTGTGAAGTTTCCCAAACGGACCGCTTGATAGCGGTTGTTTAGGAAGGAGCTTATCCATTTGAGAGCCAGTCCTTGGGTTCCTGCGTCCATGACCCGGTCGACCAAGATGTTGTGGTCGACCGTGTCAAACGCGGCGGAGAGATCAAGAAGCACGAGTGCTTGGGGGGACCCTCCATCCGCTTTTGCTCGTAGGTGGTCCAAGACTGATAGTACCAGAGATTCCGTGGAGTGCGCATGGCGAAACCCTGCCTGGTGATTGTCCAGGTAGTCTGATTGTTCCAGGAAGGCCGACAAGTTATTGGCTATGTGGGCTTCAAGTAATTTGGCCATGTAGGGAAGCAACAATAATTGGCCAAGGTCCCGGGGTCTGCTCCTGGCTTTTTCAGGAGAGGGGTGACAGATGCCTCTTTAAAGTTGTTGGGAACATATCCTTGGGGTAGTGAGGTGTTTAGTAAGGTCATGAGAGGGCCTGAGCAGGCTGTAAAAGCTTCCTTTAGGATCCAAGGGGGGCAGCAATCTTTCAGGGAGCCAGATTTAACCTTCATTATGAGGTCCGTGAAAGCTTCTTGGTCTATCCTTAGGAAGTGTTCAAGCCTTTGTGTGTTTTTGGATTTTGCTTGATACGTGGGTTTTGCACATAAGGGGCTACTCGCTTTGATATTTTTAATTTTATCAACAAAGAACAAAAAGGATGCTGTAACTGTTTGATTTTGAGCGCACAGCAGGTAAAGGTAAGTTACAGTAAATCGTTGTAAGTTTTCGGTGCTCTACATGAAACAAGTCGGTTACTACGACAAGAATACAGTGCTAGATTAGCTCAAACAAGATAACTATTTTCATCGAGCTACTCAATGTCCACAAATTACTTTTTCAAGTGAAAGTCTTTTATTCTTGGTATATTTCAATTTGCATCTTCATTGAAATTATCCTTCAAATTAATCTTCAAATCAAGTACAGCCAACACATGTTTCGTCTGGTCTCAATCGACCATCGACTTCATCAGGGCTGCAACCCAAACAAAACATAATATCTGTTACTTTCTGATTTCTTCCCTTAGCCTTAAGTGTAAAAGGAATTTGGTTTACACTAAGAGTTTTAAGGGGAAACATCCCACTGACACAAATGTGCTCAAAAGTAAAAAGAGAAAACATGGTAGTGTGCTTTTTACCAAGTCATAGCGAGAACCACCATAGTGTAATGTTAGTTTTGGGTGTAATAGAAAGCCTTCACCTTTGTGATTCGTACTCATTCGATAGGTGGATTAGTATACAGTATAGTTTGCGACCTTGTTATAGGATTTCATACCTATATCCCTTAGCGATTCTTAACTCTAAATTCCATTCAAATCTCCAAAGTTTCAGGGTTCTCAAGTATAGTAATCTATAAGAGTTGACATTGTTATTAATATTATTGTAAAAACGTAGTTAGCGTTATTCTAAATTAATCAGTTTGGTAAGATATTATTGTTTCTTACTTGATGTTTTTCACTCATTCTATCATCAAAATCGTCGTGTCAAAGTTCTGCTTTGCGTTTCATAAAAAGTGTGACAATACACATTTAGTTGCTATTCTATTCAAACGCTGAGTGGTAACCAGTTTAGTACCCGCGTGAAAGGTTCTCACCTTGATTTAGTGTGTTCGTGCTTCGGATCGCGTATCTCTGTGTCAGCATCCTATTCCTATATAGGGTAGGGAGCGCCATCTTGTTAAAGTTCCTAAGTATTTGTACTGTAGTTACTAACAAAATTCTAATATTCATAAGTTGTTTCCTAAATCTTTAGTTCGTGATAGTTTTCTAAACGAATCATTGAAAAAGCCTATTCTGACTAGATTATCCCATTTCAGAGTATATTCATACAACGTACATAATAGCGTTATTCACGTTGAATGGTGGTCGCCATCTTAGAATTGCAAAGAAGTTGTTTAGGGAGTCACAGAGGGCTTGTGAGGGTATGATTTTTTGGTTTACTCTGTCAGGGTTGGAAAGTTCATTGATTATTCAGAATATGTCCTTTGATCAATTTTCGAGGTAAGGTTTTTTTGTGAAAAAGAATCAGTTTTTGCTGTCAGGATTGTTTTTTTGTAGGTTCTTAGCGCGGTTAGGTAGGTGTTTTTACCCTCTAGTGAATAGTTATTTCTCCATTTCCTTTCTGCTTGTCGTAGTGCCAGTTTTTTAAATCGGTGGAGAACCGCTTATGTGCATCATGGCGGCGGGCCCGTTGTTTTTTCTTAAGTGGGCCATGATAGATTTTCCTCACATTCCTCAATGGAGGCGTGGGTGAAAGGGATTGTTTTAGTCAAAGTTTCGAGAAAGTGGCCTTTATTAATGGTGTTCCAGCTCCTGTAGTAACCGAGGTCTGATTGGAGGATTTTAAGTTTGGCTAGGTTGTTTATTGAGAATTTAATGAGATGATGATCCGACCAGATGCAGGGGGTCACATCTAGATCAGTTATGTTCAAGTTTGAAGACCACATCTTATCTAATATATGTCCCTTGATGTGGGTTGCGGAAGTGATGTGCTGGCCAAGATTAAGCCCCATCAATAGGTTGGTTAACTCCGACGTGTGAGGGCCGCCTGCTGGGTCATTGGCCCAGGGGTTGAGGTCCCCTATGAGTAGAGTTTTTGCGTTGTTGGTTATGAGGTGAGTCATCTGTTCACCTAGGGAATATGGAAAATGTGGCATGTTTTGTGGTGGACGATAAAGTATGACACATATAAGGGGAGCCGAATAGGACTCCAGTTTTATCACTAGGTTCTAGACTAGTGGCAGGTCTAGGGGGACAAGTGCTGTGAATTTTAGATCTCTGTGTATTATGGCTGCCACCCCCCCTCCGTTTTTTACTTGTTGGCGGTTGGCTTGAAGGATGTAATAGTTGCTTGGTAGTGCTGCTAGGACATCGGAGGAGGAGTCCTGTTTTAACCAGGTTTCTGTTAGCAGTAGTATGTCTGGTTCATCGGTTGAGGGTAGATTGTGTATTTCTACTTGGTGTTTGATCAGGGAGAGGGTATTGAGGTAAGTTACTGTGAGGGGATTTCCTTTATTTTTTGCTTTAAGGTTCATGTTTTTATTTTGATGTATATCCTTATTGAGTTCGGGGAATGAGGATCTTGGCACAATTATGCCGTTTGTCATTATTTTTGCCCGGCAGCGTTGGTCAATTTCTAGTTTCTTGGAGTGAAGGGATTTCAGTTCGATAATGGAGTAGGTGATAATTTGAGCATAGTGGCTTGCCCCTTGCCCGGTTCGGTCGCGGACGGGTGCAGACGGGCTTGCCTTTGGCACGCCAGTGGCGCGCCCGATGCACGTTTGCTGGCACATTGGTCTAATATAGTGCGAGGTGCGGGTGACTGGCTCTGCCCTCCCGCCCACCGGAAGTGTCTAGCGATTTGTCCGCTGCTTTCAGGATGCCCTCCACTCAATCGGCACACTGGCGTGGTGGACCGGGGCTAGGAAGTCGGCAGACACAGAGAGAAATGAGTGACAGATACGTTTTTGAAAAGAAAGCCTGACCGTTCCCTTTTTAAAAATAGGTGGAATAAAAAGCTGAGCCTAGTCGCTCTGAGTATCCGTGTCCAGAGTTAAAAGCGCAATTTCGCAAAGTACAAGTGGCTGAGTTAAAAGATAAGCGGCAGAGATTTCAGGTTTGTTTCAAGCAGCAGTCTTACCAGAATAGAACAGCACAATCTCTTGCACAGACTTGCCAATTTGAACAACTGACTGACTCTCTCAATCGTGATCAGCTTGTTCGTTGTACAAATGATCAAAAAATTCAGGAAAAATTATTATCCAAGAATCCGAATTTGAAAGAAGCTATAACTATTGTTGAGAGTGTTGAACATACCTCCAATTGGGTTAAAGAGATACGGAAAGGCCCAAGTCCCTATGATCCAGTCTCTAATGTTAACGAAAAGGGGCAGGATAATTTGTCATCTGAAGTGAATGCTACCTCTGTGAGTATTCTAATTGGAACAGAGAAGGGAAATTTAAATGTTTGAGGTGTGGTAGCCAATTTCATGGATCCAATTTCCCAAACTGTTTTGCAAAGAGTAATACTTGCAGAAATTGTGGGAAAAAGGGTCACTATGCATGGATGTGTAAAAGCAACAAAGTGAACTTTGTCGAAGATGAAGAGGATTTTGGTCAACAAGCTGTACATTGCATTTCTGTTATGGTTAATGACGTAAAAGGTGTAGACTCTGATGCCATAACCATGCCAAAATGTGACATACACATAGGTGATGAGATTGTCCCTGTTTTGGCCGATTCAGGTTCATTATATACCTTAATTAGCGACAAATTTTGGTTTCAACTTTTAGATCTTACAACATAGAACTGTTAACACCTGACATTAATCCTGTTGGTTACGGGGGCCAAAAGATTGATTTGATTGGCTATTCAGTACAAACCATTGTGTTTAAAGACGGGGAAACCGTAGATAAAGTTTATGTTGCTAAACGAGGGGACAGTCCTCTTGGTTGGCGTCATCAAAGAGATTTGGGTATTGGTTTAAATCCAAATGCACCTGAACAGGTCATGCTAGTCTCTTTACAGGGTGATGTTCAGGACATTGTGGAAAAATACCCGGGTGTTTTTACTGACAGTTTAGGGCTGTTGAGTGGTTTCAAGCACAAAATAATTTTAAATGAAAACGCAAAACCCGTGGTGCATAAGGTACGGAAAGTACCTAATCTTATGTTGACACCTTTACAAGAAAAAATCGACAGGTTACTTAAGTTCGGTGTAATAGAAGAAATAGAATCTTCAGAATGGCTTGCACCCATTGTTTTAGCACCAAAGGACAATGGAACCAAAATTAGGATGTGTGTTGACTTAAGAAGTTTGAATGGTTCAATTTGGGTTGATAGGCAACCTCTGCCGAATATTAATGAGATTCTATCAAAATTGAGTGGAGCTACTGTGTTCAGTGTGATGGATTTATCGGCAGCATATCACCAGATCATGCTTCATGAAGAATAGAGACATTTGACATCATTTTTAATCCCTGTAGGAACTTACAGATTGATTAGAATGCCTTTTGGGCTGGCGAGTGCTGCTGCTTGTTTCCAAAGAGTTATGAAGAATGTTTTGTCTGGCATTGATTCTGTACTGTTTTTTAAAGATGACATTCTGGTGCATGGTCATGATGTATGTGAGCATGATAAAGTTGTATTTGATGTTCTGGCAAGATTGCAAAAATTTGGGTTAACCTTGAAAATGTGAAAAGTGCAAATTCAGGGTGAATTCCGTATCTTATCTTGGACATTCCATTTCAGGTGAAGGAATCAGTCCTAAGATTAATTTGGCAGAGGCAATTTTGAAAGCTCCCTCCCCTCTCCCTCGAACAAAGACCAAGTGAAGTCATTTCTCGGTCTGTCAGAATACTGCTCCAAGTTCATTTACAATTTTGCTAGTGTCATGCAACCGATCAGACTACTTTTGAAAAACAGCACCGTTTTTAATTGGAACCAAGAGTGTGTTGAGGCTTTCAATATTGTGAAGTCTGAAATTGGGAAAATGCAACTTTAGGGCATTTTGATGTAAAAAGAAAGACAATTTTGACAACTGACGCAAGTGTTTGTGGTCTGAGAGCAGTCCTTTCTCAAATTGTTGATGGCTCTGAAAGGGTCATTGGTTTTTCTTCTCGTTCACTGAAGGGTGCTGAGGAACGTTATTCGGTGATCGAGTGTGAGGCTCTAGCTTGTTCATGGGCTGTCAAACACTTTAGATTTTATTTGTGGGGTTTGCCATTTTTTATTAGGTCAGACCACAAGCCTCTTGTGCTAATTTTTTCTTGCAGGAATGTGGAATGCACTACGCCTAGAATTAAAAGATGGATTGAAGGGCTTCTTGAGTACAAGTTTAGTGTGGAATATTTGCCTGGTCTAAAAAATGTTCCGGCTGATTTTCTTTCAAGACTTCCTTTGTAGAAGCATGTTGTGATTGACTTGGATTGCTCGGAGAGCTTGAGCCTGTGCTTTTGTGGCACAGGCTGTGGATCAAAGGTGAAACCAAGCTGAATAGAGATATTCAGTCAGATATCCTGAAATTAGAAGGAGCGATGAGGATACCATGGCTGAGCTATGTGTGCAAGTTTCTTACAGATATCAGAAAGCTTGAGTACTTTCTAAATCCCCTTACTATGTCAGACATCTCACGAAAAGACTTGAGGAAGGAGGGTTTGTCTCTTTTGGATTCCTTAAGAATGTCCACGGAGTTGTCCCTGACAACTATGATAGATTCTTATTATCCCGTTTTAGATTTGGAATTTTCCGTAGGCTGGTCAATTTTCCAACTGTAAATGACTGGTCGCAAGATTTACAGCCCTGTCCCTGTGATAATTAGTCCCTCCAAACCACCATGCATGTCTTTTTATTTTGTAAATTTTATGGATCTCTCAGATCTAGAAACCGACTACCTTTACTGAGATGGGTTTGCGTCAATGTCGTTTGGCCATGTTAAATTCTCAATATCTGGACAATCATTGAGCTGTAATTACAGTATTCTTGAAAAAAGTGATCTTCTGCAGAAAATCAATGATCACATAGTGTATTTTTTAATTAGAGAAAGGATTTTTAAATGGAATTTTGATATTTATGAATTACTGTGTATATACTCTTTTTACCTTTTTTTGTCAAGATACTGTAATATTGTATAATGCCACTGTAAATTTATTGAAGTGAATTGAAATTTATTAATTCTGTTAATTATGTATGCTTTTATGATTGCTTTTAACAATCGAATAAAGCGATATTGATATTGATATGATATGACTCGGATTGTCACACAGTTTCGTGGGTGAAAGAATCAGCATTAAATGAAGTTCAGTGGAAAAATTGTATTATGAATGATGAAGCCAGAGTACATATTTTGAATTTTGTGGTTAATGGTTGGCCTGTTTTGAAAGATGTTCCTGATTGTGCAAAAGGATATTGGAACGTCAGGGAGGAGTTAAACATTGTGCAAGGTGAACTTTTTCGTGGAGAAAGACTTATTTCCCCTTTGTTGATGCATGAAAAGGTAATTAACCTTGCTCATGAAGGACATTTGGGTCGTAGTCTCACAAAGGCTAGAGTTAGGGAATCGTACTGGTGGCCTGAAGTAGATCGTCAAGTTGAGGGAGTTGTTAAAGATTGTGTCATCTGTGCGCGGAATGACAAATCAAGGACAATAAGAACTACTCCCCTTTCCCCTGTGGCAATACCTGAACGTCCTTGGTCCAAGCTAGCAGTGGATTTAGTCGGCCCTTTTGATAATTTGGCTCCTTCTGAAAGATTTGTGGTTGTATTAGTAGATTATACATCTAATGGGGTGTCTGCTTCTTGCATGAGTTCTGTCACTTCTAGGAATGTTATTGAGTTTTTGAAGGGTGCTTTCACTTGTGAAGGGATTCCTGACATCCAAGTCTCTGATAATGGAGTGCAGTTCACTTCACAGGAATTTACTGATTTTTTAAATGATTTATCAATCACTCACCAAAGAACTGCTCTTTATGCTCCCCAGGCAAATGTTTTGGTGGAGAGCATGAATAGACTGATTAGAGATTCCGCAAAAACTGCTTTGGAGTTGAGAGTCCCGCTTAAACCTGTTCTTAGAGAAAAGTTGTGGGCTAATAGAAACACACCCAACAGTGTTACTGGTTGTTCTCCTTTTAAAAAGACTGAAGGGTAGGATGGCTGGTTCTAAACTCAAGTGTTAAGGAACAGGGCTGTGTTGTCAACGATTGGAAAGTTAGGAACTACCAAAATAACTACAAGTGGAGGTTTGATACAAAAATGGGAGCAAAGAAAGATGTATGGAAGGTGGGTGATTTTGTTTTTATTAAAAAGGCAGTGTGGCCACCCAAAGGGGAATCTAAATAATTTGGGCCTAGATGCTTAGTAAAGGTTATGAAGAATGTTGTCATGCTTGCTGGTGGGGATGTTTGGAGCATGTCTCATTTGGCAAAATGTAGGGAGGGGGATGGTGATGTGAAGTCAAGATGTAAATGTTCCAACAATTTGCATGGAGCTTCTCATGACATTTCTCATCATCTCCTTCGCAGTTCCAGAGCTAAAAGATCTCCATTGTATTTACAAGACTAATATCTTAAATTAGGTTTTTATGTGTTTCTTGAGAGAATCAAAGTTCTCCACTGTATTTTTAGTATTGTTATCCTATTTAATACATTTTACATGTTTTTGTTTCTTTTCCTTTTCATCATTTTTATTATTATAAAAAGGGAGATGTGTTGTATCTTTGCCTTTAAATATGGCATTCTTCTCTGGAATGTATGTGACATCAGTAGGAATGTGGAGCCTGTGTCCAGTTGCAGCTGTTTTCTCCTTTGTGCCACAAGCCTCCCCGGTGTTGTGCTAATAAAGATATCCTATAGATTTGACGTAGGACTTATGTCGACTAGATCTCTATCGAATATATTAGACTTCATTGTGAATGCCAGTTAGCTCAGAGGGTCACTAGAATCTTTCTCCTATACACAAGAAGGGATTTGTTTCTGACAGCCACATAAACATGACAACTTTGTATCCCCAAGAATTACTGTATCTTCAGAGTTGTGGAAACAATAGATAGATATTTTACTCAGTCAATCGTGCATGCTTCGTTTCATCAGAGGTGCAGAGAAATAGAGAGATGGGTGTTTTCAATAAAAGGATTTATTGAACAGTCTTCTTTCTCAGGCAAGTAAAGTGAACTGCTACAATCGTAATACTGGTTGCAAAGTATAATGCGTACAGTAAGAAGAGTATTATGAAATAATACTGCAAAAGCATTTTATGATTTCTTAGACCATAGATAAATACATACATAAATAACAAAGGCTAAAAAGTACTCAACTGGTGCTTCTAAAATACGACTACCCCGATGTACCTAACCTAAGTCTAGTACGAGGGAAGAAGTAAGTGAGGTGTAGCATAGGTTTAGTTTTTCTTTGCCAAGAATCTAAGCAAGATTTCTCTTAGGGTCCAATCAGCTCCGTACCTTGGTTTTAGAATGAAGGAGGTCTGGTATCTCAGTCTCGGATTTGATTTCCCAACACCCTGCGAGGGGAGCTTGGAAACACTGGAGCTGGATCTCAGCTCGAGAAAAGACAGCTTCTCGATCAGTGCGTCAGCTGGAGGGTCGGCTTCCTTCGGCACTTGCTGTAGCAAGCTGCATCTGGCAAGTAATATCTGCTCCTGGATGTCTTCCAACCACTTAGTATTGAATACTGACAAAACTGAGGTTTTATTTTTTTAATCAAAAAAGTGTACTGCCCGCTATTCAGTGGTGGCCTACGGTTCTGAATCCCCCTCCGGTCCCAGTTCAAACAGCTCGAAATCTGGGCTTCCAATTTGATAATGCTCTATCTTGTCAATCTCAGATTAACAAGGTTACACCAGCTTGCTTTGGCAAACTACGCATTATCAGGAAGATCTTCCCTTACCTCCCTTTGGATTCCCGCAAGACCATTGTTCATGCCCTGATCACGTCGCATTTAGATTATACCAACATTCTTTATGCGGGCGCCCCCCTTTATCAAATTGAACGTTTACAAATTGTGCAAAATGCTGCTGCGAGGCTGATTGGCAATATTCCTTTCTGTCACTCGGTTGCCTCTTACCGGAAAAACTACACTGGCTTCCCATTACCCGCCGCATCCAGTTCAAAGCTCTGATCCTGGCCTTGCTCTCAACGGGTTAGGCCCGGGATATTTGAGAAAGAGACTTAAACTATCTCAGTCTGTCAGATCTCTGAGATCGAACAGCCTACGCCTCCTGGTGGTTCCCAGATTTCGCAATGCCAGGAGCGGGGGCAGAGCGTTCGGAGTAGTCACTGCTAGACTGTGGAACAGCCTCCCTCTGGATCTTAGGTTCATAGATTCGGAGGCTGTGTCCCAAAGCAAACTCAAGACTTGGTTGTTTACCATCTCATAGCAGCCCTTTTCTTTCTAGCTCGCAATCTGCAGCGCCGGGACACCCCCGATGGGGGTAGCTGTGCGCTTTATAAGCTTCTTAAATAAATAAATAAATAAATAGATAGTCGAGCTGCAAGGAACCACCGTGTGTTTGCTAGGGCAAGTGTAGGCATATTTATACCTTGAAGGTGCCTAGTGTGACAGGAATTCGGACATAATAAAGTCATCAAAGAACCCCAAGGGAATGGTAGTTCTTTGAAAACTCCATGATTTCAAGGACAAATCAATATTCAAGCAAGGGGATGTCCCTGACTGCTGAAGTCGAATTTTCCAAGAAATCGTTGTGGCTTTTTGGAATGAGTTGAAGTTGCCATGCCTGTATTTGGACTGGATGGGTTATGTCTAAATATGGGTATGATTTCTATACCTATATAAGGTCAATGTGAATTATACTTATATCAAAACAACCCTGAACTCTGCTGTGTGAGTTCTGACCTGCCTAGATTGCTTGATCCATTTGTGGGGCGTCTGGAGGTTGTTGACTGCTGTTTGGGAGCTGGAAAAGAAGAAGAAAAGAATATCTACAATTTTGCACACATCGCTCGCTTGCAGAACACATCGTCAACAGTGAAGGAGAATTTTCGTTGCCGCGAAGATCATCGCAGCGCCTGCTGCCGCTGCAAGAACCGGCACATTGTTTGCTTGCATAGAGCATCGCCCTGGAAAGATTTCTGTCGCTGTGAATATTGCCGCAGAGCCTGTCGTCGCTGTGAGAACCATTGCACCGCTTGCTTGTGTACGCATCCCGTTGCTGCGAACATCCTCGCAGAGTCAACGCATCAAGGGGCTGCAACAGAAGAAGATCAACGCTGCGCCGTACACTCTGCCGCACCTAAGATCGTTTTCCGTCCTGAAGATCGTCACATCGCGCCTGTGCGAGACGCTTCCTACCGGCGAACCTGCAAACCGGAATCCACACAAGGTATTGCATCGCTCTCCATACAGATCGGATTAGACGCAACTTTTATCGCATCTACAGGTACTTTGGGCTAAAAGTGACGCAACTGTGGATAATTTTGTGCAAATCTTTGAGCTCTTTTGAAAGACTTATTTTGGAACAGTGTATGCTGGATTTTTGTCGTTTTGGTCTTGTGTAGTATAGATAAAGATACTTTATTTTTTTAAACTGGTGTGGAGTCCATTTGTGGTGTTTTCACTGTGTTACTGTGAGTGTTGGTACAAATATTTTACACATTGTTTTTGAGAAGCCTGTCTGCTCGTGCCAAGCTACCAATTTTGGTGAGAAGGGGTTATGCAAAGAGTTTAGCCCCCTCACCCTGACTAGAAGCAAGAGTCCCTATTTGGACATTGGTACCTACCTCTGCCAACTAGTGACCCCCAGATCTAACAGCGGGGGAGTGTCACCCCACTGCTTAAAGGAAGAAAATGAAAAATAAAATAATAAGACAGTTTTATTATAATTTTAGTTTTCATTTACTCGGCATAATCATGCACTCTGGTCACTTTATAGGGCTCTAGGTCTAAGGCATTTTAACAATTAAATTGCTGTGTATAGAGCTAAAGTTCCACAACTTTGCTGTATGCCATTGAAGTTATTGATATAAAATATTGGAGAATTCTGTAACAAAATGGAGGTAAAAATATTTCCTAAAATTTGTAATGTAAATATGCTGGCTCCGGTCGAAGAGCCTATGTTGTGCAACAGGGAGGAAGCAGGACAGCTCCATACCTTTACAGATATGGCTCACTCCTCCCATTTCCTTTGCGCCGGCACTGATTACAGCTGCCATGCAACACGCACACACCTTAGCGCCATAGCTCTAGGGTGTGTGTGTGTGAGTCTAGCATAGGTTTTGTAAAGGAAGGGTACCCTACCTGTACAAGATGCAAATCTTTTCCCACTTTGTATGCGTGCTGCCCAGTGCAGCATGCATGCAAAGTCGGTAAAGGAAGGAGAAATTAAAGCATTTCTCCTTCCTTGCGCCTACTTTAAGAAGACACAGTTTTCTCATGCTAAAACCAATCTATCTTATTTAGTAAATTGGGTTTAGCATGAGAAAACCTGGGTGGTTGCATGGGAATGCCCATGCTCCACCCTTTTGCATGCCCCCATGGCACCAAGAAATGTAAAGCAGCGCCATGTGCTGCTTTGCTTTACTTTTCCATAATTTCTGACTCCCAAGTAATACGAATATGTCTGTCTTATCACTCACCTCCCAAGTCTGCATAATTAGGGCTTTGATTTTATATTTAGTATAGAAATTAATATATCTGCATTACTGCTTCACTAACATGGAGCACTCAGTTCAGTTATTATTCTAGCGTCTCTTAAAATCTAATGGGGAGATTTACAAAGATTTTTGCCCAGATGCATCAACGATATTCGCAATCGCAAACGATGCGAATCGCAATATACGGCCGTTTGCGAATGCAAAGCATGTCATCGGAATGCATCATTATTTGGCAGTGTTTCGCATTTTTAGAATTCGCATTTCCAATTGCGATTCCCAAAAAAGTTCGCTAACATTGCGATTTCTTGTCATTTTGCGAAAAAATGCAATGCATCAAAATTAGCAATTTGCGATTGTGTCAAAAATCGCTATTAGGAAATGCAAAAATAAGAAGAACTCAAACGTGGTGCTAATTTCAGCAAGTGGCAGGAGTGGATCTGTCAATCACCTGTACTGCATATAAGGACCTCTCAGACCATGACCCAGCCTTTCAAGATGGCTGCACTTTACTTTTTGGCACGCAGACAGAGGCTGAGAGCAGCTGCAGGTTGGAGGAGAAGGCTCATCGAGGAGAGGATCTTCAGAGTGCGCATAACGTTATTGGGGCAGACAGAGGCTGAGATATTCAAGAAATATAGGCTGAATGCCACTTTAATATTAAATTTAATCCAGGAATTGGACCCAATCCTGCAGAGGCAAACACGCAGGACACAAGCCATACCTACCCATGTGCAGGTATTGTGTTCGTTGCACCTCCTTGCATCGGGGTCATTTCAGGGGGTAGTGGCCATTGCTGGTGGCGTGTCTCAGAGTTCCCTTTCCCGATTTTTAATGCCTTTTTAAATGCCATGTTACAACGAATAAGGTTACATATCCAATTCCCATCCACACCCCAGGAGTTAATGAAGACCAAACTGGATTTCTACAATATGGTACAATTTCCTCATGTAATTGGTTGTGTAGATGGTACACATGTTCCCATCTGTCCTCCCTCTGAAAATGAATATATTTATCGGAACAGGAAATGCTTCCATTCCCTTAATATTCAAGCTATCTGCAATGCAAAAACCATAATCACAGACCTAGTTGCCAGTTACCCTGGAAGTGCCCATGACTCCTTCATCTTTAGACATAGTGCCATTCATGCGAGATTGCTCTCCGGTGAATTTGGAGATGGATACCTACTAGGTAAATGAGTCATTCAACTCTACAGACTTTGATTTGAACTGCACACATGTATGCTTACATTAAATTTACATTGCTTTCTATTGCAGGAGATAGTGCTTATGGAGTGAGGTCCTACATATTAACTCCATACCTGAACCCAAGTACAAGGAAAGAGCAGCACTACAACCAGGCGCACATTTCAACACGGAATGTCATAGAGCGTACCTTTGGAGTCATGAAATCACGCTTCAGGATTCTACATAAAACTGGAGGAGCATTGCAGTACCAACCAGACATTTGCTGCAAAATTGTCGCTGCATGTGCAATGCTACATAATCTAGCAACGGAAAGGGGAATCGAACTTGATGAGGACGATGTCTTACCTCCGAACATAAATCAGCCTCCACAACCTCAACCAAGAGCACATGGACCAGAGGCAGCAGAGGGCAGGAGGAGAAGGGCAGAGATCACACAGCATTATTTTTGAAAGAGGTAAGAAAAACTCCAAACAGTTCATGTTTAGATAAATGTTTGCATTTTAATGGTCAAATTAAATTAATGCCTACATGACTCGTACTCAACTTGGAATGTAAATTAAATTGTCGGCCAAATAACCAGGCAGGGTCCAACGAACAACTAGAATTGAACAAAAATGGCACTCATGCATACCCTGCAATATGTTTCAAAATGTCATTTTTTGTGGCCACGCACTCCTAATGCCTTTCCAGGACTTTTCACAGTAAGCATTTTGCCATGAGTGGCATCACTCTGCTTTCTTATACTTCTCCGTGTGGCACACAAGGCATGCTGAGATGTGGCACTCTCAGCACTGGTGTCACCCCGTTCCTCATTTTCAATGACATTTCCAGTGGATGCCTTGGACTGTGTTTCGGCAGATGTCTCTAGGGATGCCCCCACACCTTTTTGTATGTGTTTGAAAGTTTTCATCAAAAGTACCTGTGTGGATAGTGTTTGTTTGCAGAGGGCACGGGTACAATTAGTAAGGGAAGTCATTTCCTTGTAATGTGTCTGCATGCTGTTCAAGAGTTTCTCCTGTTTTTTTGCAGAAATCTTTTGATGTTTGTTAAACAAATTGCACATCATTTCCAAAGAGTTAGCAATCCGGTCAAGCTTTGATGTTGTTGATTCATGGCCAGTTTTCATCACATTGATCATCGCATTCATACTGCTTGCTAAAGTGCCCATTTGTTCGCTTATGTGACCCATTTTGCCTTTGATAATCCGAATGTCTTTTCCTTGCAGACGCTGCACCTTCAAAATTTTGTCCTCCACAAGATTGCCTGTGAAGGTTCCATCAGCATCCACACCACTTTCACGCGCTGCACTTCGACTCAGTCTGAACTGTTGCTGTCTCCTACGCCTGCTCATCGATGTATTTGACACTGCAGGAGTGGTTTGTGGCTGGCTTGGTGTCACATTTACATTCTGCTCTGGTTCTGAATCAGTCTGGAGCAGTTGACGCACTCGCTCTCTCTCACTTGGCACTGAATGAGCATTAGATGTACTGGGAGCATTTTCATTTTCATTATCAGGCCCTTCTGAGTGGTGCATATCCCTTAAGTCATGCTCGATGAGATCTTGTAATTGCTCTATGGATCAACGAAATGGGAGAACATTTGTTACTTTTTGTTTGCAATGACATTACTCTATATCTATATAAAGTTCAAGAATGAATTGACTCAAAATGATGTTGTGTCTTATTTCCAATTTGCATGTGGCTATGTTTATATGTGATGCTAATGTTCTTCATTATGTAGTCCAACAAAAGACCTACAACTACCACAATGCACTGCTCCGAAGTCTTTCTAATCATGACTGGGAGAGACTTTGGGACTCAGGATGATCAGTTTTAAAGCAAAATGCAGCACACACATCATTACTTGTTAATTCATGGACTGAAGTCACACTTTTTAACCCACATAGCATTCACTTACCTTCAGTAGGAGTTGGAATCTCCGATGTGTCGATGTTTGTAACTCCGACTACAGTCTCCGGCAAAAGTGTGGCTTCCACCATTTCTTCTAGGGGAGTGTTTGCAGTATCCCTGGGTGTTCCGCCTCCGGTGAGATTTGAAGATTTCATTCTTTTGGCGAGCTTCTCTTTTGCACGGCTGCGCAGGTCATACCACCTTTTCTGGAGATTATTGATATCACGATGTGCCACTCCGACTGCATTTACTTTTGATTGTATTGCAATCCACAGGTTCCTTTTCACAGGTTCAGGAACCTTAAGAGACAGCTTTCCAAACAGCTGCTCATGTCTTGCAGTCACCTCCTCGATGAGTATTTCCAGTTCTTGATCAGAGAACTTGATTTTGCGTTTTCGAGCAGGCCCCTCGGCAACGGGATTCTCGTTTTCCATTTTCAAAGGCAAGTTCCAGACTCCAACAGCAACCGCCGCGAACAGCTCACACTGTGAACGCCCTTACCACACCTTCTAACTGAGGGGCAGCTGCGCCTAATTGCTGTACTGGCTTTTAGGCAGTTGGCAGTAAATGAGATGCATCATGTGTGTGAAATCGCATTATGCGATACCGCAAAAAGCGATTTCGCAGTTAAGGAATCGCATAAAAAATGCGAATTTGTGAAAAATGCGATTTTTACCGAAACGCAAAAATTTAGCGTAAAAAATGATGCATAGCCATTTGCGATTCTTTATATGCGATTCCTTATTTTTCGCAGATAAGAAATCGCACTTTCAAACGTTGATGCATCTACCGGTATGTGCTGTGTTTGCGTCACAAAAGTGATGCAAATCCACACAAAATCTTTTTTTTATCAATTAACTTTCCAGTGCTAAAAGTGTTTAGTGCTGGAAATTATGGAAAAGTAACCCTCACCCCTTGGGGGCATGCCAAGGGTGGAGCATGGGCATGAAAACGCAGGGATGTGCCGTATGCACAAGAATGCAGCGCGCCCCTGCGTTTCCCATAGCGCTGGCGCTGAGTTCAGCTGCCTAGTACCAACGCAGGCACCCTTGTACCATCGTGCAAGGGTGTCTGCATTGGGGGAAATTATTGTTTATGTGCAGGTAGGGAGATCTTTCTGCACATAAACAATCAATGGCAATTTGTTGTTTCTATGTACGCTGCATAAAACAGCACACATGGAGATAGAATAAACAAGAAGAAATAAAGTATTTGTCCTCATTTTGCCTGTTTAAAACCAGGTTTTCCCTGGTCTTAATTTTGCAGCTGCCTCCTATTTACGCCACCCTTGTACATAGGGGGCAACATTAAAATCAATGGGTGTTGCGGTGGAACGCCCACGGCTACACGCTCTACTTAGCATGAAAGGGTGCCTTATTTACAAGGCATTGTTAAGCCACATTAAGTGGCTTAACACTGCCTTGTAAATAAGGTAACGCCCCTATCAGCAACACAACATCAGTAAAAGTGACGTTGTGGTGGAGATAGGGACTTGTAAATATGCACTGTGGTTTTACAAAATTACTCTATGTGCATCTGACGTTTTTATTTGATTCACAAAGACATCTGTGCTAATAATGTCATTTTAGGAGTGCAAATGACTGTATTTGTGTAAGCAATTCCCAAAAGGTGTCCCAGATGTTGTATTGTCATACTTCTAAATAATATAACCCCAGTTACAGCATGATATTAGGCAGTAGTAAACCCCTTGCAAAGGCATGGAGAGTGTGTTTTTCGAGGCACATTCAGTCATTAAGGGAGCGTTCACACTTAAACTTTGAGAATCCTCATAAAAACGTCAGCCTGGGGCCCTTCACAAACTTCCCTTTGATCAGTTCCAATTGTGGAACTTGCTAGTAATTCACACCTGGAAGGGCTGGGTGTAGGAAAGTGGTCTATTAGTAGGTGGGGGTACTCTAGCAATACTACTAAAATTACTAATAGGCCTAGTCAAGTGTCAGTAAATGAATCCTTGCTCAACACTTGGTAGCATAGGAAATGAGCAGTCAGGCTTTCAGATAGGAGACATGTATGTGTAAAGCATTTGTTTCAATCAGAACAGTAAATAAGTAAAAGACAAAACACAATAAAAATCCAACACAAATTTATAAAAACTGAGAATATTTGTATCTTAAAAACAACACCAAAAAGACAAAAAAAACAATGGAGGAAACCGGAGATATGAATTACTGCAGTGCGATACCTTGTTGAGCCTCTTGAAGTCTTTGTCCTCGACAACGAGAGGCTTCAAGGCTTTCAGCTGGACAAACCAGTGCGGTCAGGCTGATTTGTGAGTTAACAAATGCAGCTTGACTCTCGATGTCGAGCCAGACTCCTCCTGGAGCTTTTCTGCAAAACTTTGCAGAAAGTTTCCAAACTTTGAGATGTGGTTGTTTCTGAGTTCCTTTGGGGAAAATAAGTGTTTAGTGGCTCCAGCCAAGGGTACAGAAACTCTGGATTACCTCTTGGTGGCTAGGACTCAATTTCCCACAATGAACCTGCACAGTCCAAGAAAATTACAGTTGCATTTCGTCAGCTGAGGAGATCCTCGCATGGACTTTGAAGGTGACGTCTTCCATCTCTGTACAGTGGCGGCTGGTGAAATTTAAAAGTGGTAATCGTAAATGCTGAATCTTCCAGTACGATCGCATCTGTTCCAAAGGAGATTTGATGGGCTTCCTCACAAAAATGGGGTAAATATAAATGGTCTACTCTCTATGACACTTTCTTTCATAAATTGACTCAAACATCTATGTGGATACTAAATGTTCATGCGGACACTAAGAGGCCATGAGGTATCACAAGTGGAGCAATACCCTATCTCAAGAATCCATTGCCCAGTTCCTCTAGGTAAACTGCCACATCTTATACTTTGCCTACAACCCTTCTCCCTTGCCCTGGGGCATACAGACAAATACTCCACGCTCAATGTCAAGGTACAAGGCTGTCACCAAAACAAAACTTCTGAAAACTTCATACACACTGTCCTGCATTGCAATCAGGAGACTAGATTGTTCTGCTACAGCGTCAAACTTCAGATATCCTTAACCTAAACAGCGGTCAGTGGTACTAGAGGCAGGGCACAGCGCAACAACCAGATTGTTAGTTGCAACAAAGCAATTTCTTCTTCCAACACATGGACTACTTGCAAGGGCAAGTTCTGTATTCTTCCTTTTGTGTGTGATGGAGAAGGATGAGCTGTCTGTATGGCACACATTGTATGTAAGCACAGCCAGCGTATGAATTCCCTGGGGCTACTAAACCTTTACATTCCAACCTGCTCTTTCTTCTAAGCTCTTCTCCAGCCCACAGTGCACTAGTGCTGAAGCATCTTGTGACTTTTTGAGGAGGATCATTTCTATCACAAGCGTTCCCTATCATTCCATCTCAACTGTACATTTCCTGATTATAGCACCTTACATCGCATGTGTTGTAAACGCATGCAATTAAAACACTGCCGTTACAACGACCGCGTTGTTACATCGCAGTACATTACAACGTAAGTCGTTAAATCGACTTGCTGTTGGGGGCGTACTGGACTTAGGAGTAGTATAACTTACTATTCCAACTCCATTGTGCACACCAATAGGGAAGGTGTTGGAATAGTAAATTATACTATTCCTAAGGTTAGCGCGCCCCCTACAGCAAGTTAATGTAACGACTTGCGTTGTAATGCACTGCGAGGTAACAAAGTGATCTTTGTAACGACCGCCTTGTAATCGCATGCGTTGCAATGTATGCAATGTAATGGCTGTATTCCATTTTTCTTCTCCATTACCTAATCCTTCTTTCCCACCTATAGTGATTCCAACACTTTCAGGCACCCGCTGTGCTGAATGAGGGGCTTTATGATCGAACAAAATACGCTTTCAGGACTTTTAAAGATGCTGCGCTTTTCGTTTACTTGCATGGCAAAGGACTTTGAAGTAGCAGAGCCGTAGAGCCATTTTTCATTTGCAATTGTTGTATGAGGACAGGCTTTTAATGTTTAGGCATTCAAAGGCCCTGGGGTGCACGTTATGAGAAAAGCACTGAACGTATGATCTTTTAATACCAGTGATATTTGGGATCAAAGATTGAAGGTTCTGTCCTAAGATCAGACTGACAGCCCCTGAAGTGAAGTCACCGAGGACAGTGACATGCAGCCAGGGATACACATACACTCACAACTCATGAGACAAACCTGCAGTGGTGGCGTACACTTTCCTAACATTTATAAGTTCTCTCCGTTCCATACCAACTGAAAAGGTTCTTTAAGTAACTGGGAGCTCAAGAACATAAAGTTTTAAGAATAAGCAATGCAACCTTAAACTAAATTATTCTGTCCACAGGCTCCTAGTGTAATCTAAGCAATGCATATGTACTCAATTCTGGCTGATGCATTTTGTATTTCTCGGAGGCTAGCTAGGCAGTTTTCGATACACTGTATACATTGAGCTGTAATAATCTAGCCCATTGCCATATATGTGTAGGTCTACTTCTCTCTTCCAGAAATTGGTGTATCTATTCTTTACAAGCAGCCTTTTGGGCATTTTTGTATCAATGGACAGAACAGCATCTTACATCAGCCATTAGGTTGTAGAATATCAATCAACATGTCTTCCAGGTGGAAGTGATTGAGAACGGGAGGTCAGAGAAAAAATAATGTTGGCATACACACATCAATTCAGCTTTGCAAGACTAAATAATTGCTCAGGTCCAGAAGTTATTGAAACTACCATTACCATGAAGTGATTTGAGTATCACTCCTCAGCTGAGGAGGGGTGGTTTCCACCTTGGGCCACAGGACACACTACAGTGTGAGTTGGGATGTCATCCACTGTGATATGCGCACCAATCATTCTTCCTCTGAGACCAACCCCAAGAGACTGGACATTGTCTGCCCTTGTTTGAACCCATCCTTTAACCCTGCCCCTCTTTCAGCCTCTCCTAAGACAAGTGGTGTGTCTCTCTTCTCAACATTTCTGAAACGGCCCAATTATCATATTCTGCTGTTATTGATTGCTTTTTAAGTCCCTATGCATTGTTCACCTGCCACTAGGGCATTCATCAGAAATCAGTAAAAGGCACCAACTGGCAGGAGCTGCTGGCAGTACCCATCCTTCATGAGACAAACTGTCCTAGGCTTCACCAGTCCTCCAGTACCCATCCCCTTTTCAAGGAGAGAAGAGAAGCCATACAGAGGGGAAGAAAAAACAGCAGACCCCCCCCCCCCCCTTCCAGGAAATAGGCCAAAGCCATAAAACAGCCCTCAAAAGCTACCATGCTATTCTCATAAACCAGGGATGTGCAGTCTGTCCGAACTCCACTGGTGAAGTAAATTTTATGTGCTAAAAACAAACACATATAGTCTGAGATATCATATTCTACAGGTTTTAACAGAGTAAAAATGTAATTAAAAAACATTAAGTTAAAAAATGGTGCAGAGTGCAGTGCTTCCAATACAAAAATATGGGACAGAAAAAGGACTGGGAACTGAATATTTTGGCAAGAGCTTACAAAGGTCTGCCGTTGAAGGCACTCTCTTGGGGGACCTCCAAGTGGATTTCTATGTTGTTGCTAATGTGTAGCCAGTGAGGCTTTGTGTTTTCAAAACCAGCTTACATTCTCACTGAGGACCATGACTGAAAAGCATCAAATTCTCTTTTTTGTGCGTGTTTAAAATCCTAGTTTACTGTCCTAGGCAGCAAACTAGAGTTTGAAACGAACACAATAAAGAGGGAAAGGGAGGAATAGAAACATGAGCTGTCAAGACTGACTTACCCAACTTTTAACTCATGTCCTTCACTCACCTACATCTAGTTGGTGTTGCAGATGAAGGTACTGCACACCAGCAGTCAATTTCATAAGCCGCTGAAATGCCCTAAACAGATACACGAGGCACAGAAGCAGCACAGTGTACTGGTTTAAGCATGCAGCACAGTATCCGGCCTCAAAGAGCGAAGAGGTGAGTCGTGTGACTGTGTGACATCAGGCCCTCATGCACAGGCTACAACTCCTCCCTTTTTCCATCTCGTCACCCTGTAACGACTCGGGAAGGGGAGGGGTGGTGGGAGGCTACTGTAAATAATTGACAAGCAGCCCAGGGAGTACAGTTCTGATACTGTACATGCCCTGGCTGCTTCAGAATGTAACGCTTACCATAACACTATTGGGTGGTCCCAAAGGGCCCCCAAGTTTTGAAGACCCAGGCTGGCAGCATGTCAGCCCATAGGCAGCTTAACATTCGCAGCTGTACCTGCCTCCATACAATTGGAACATGAACACCAGCACATGTGTGTAAGAAAAACTGCCTGACATCCGTTTTAGCGAGCGTCATGCTAAGCAGGCAAAGGCACTGCATAATAATGGAAATGTGGATGGTAATTCCTTTTTGTAATTACCATCAATAAGGCTTGTAAAGTTAGAGATGTGCGTCCCCTCAGCCAATAATCAGAAACCACCCTTGCTGTTGTACCTGTTGCTGATCAGGGAGTCCACCCTTTTTCTTTAAGTCAGGTTCAGTTCTTTATTCGTGGAACCTTATGAGTGCAACAGGTGCAGTCTTTTTGAGTGCAAGCCTTCTCTGATGCAGCCCAAGTGTCCAAGTGTTCAGAAGGGCAGTTCGTCTTCTTCTTTTGTTCTAGTCTTTGTTCTGAGGATATTCAACAGCTCTCCCATATTTATCCTCCATTCTGAGCTGGCAGTAGGGGGAGACACCCTAATCAATAGGGGCAAAGCCACCGCACTCTGCTATGGCCACTTTCTGTAATGCGTGCTATATTTGTGAGACAGAATGCCCTGTTCTCCCAAAAATCAAAATGGATAAATTCTTTCCTTGGTGTGTGTGTGTGTCTGCGGAACAGAACCAAAAGGTGTGGTTAACAAATAACTACATTCTCCTTCCAGACCCTCTCCTAATCTAATTAGGGGGGCTCCCATCTGGCTGGGGATCACGGAAGTGGGGACTGGCCTGAGTCCTGTGACATCTGTTCTCCTGTCTTTGAAATCCAGCTTATCTCCGCAGCCCCTTTCCTCTCCCTGGCTTCTCCTGGAAGCAAACCTCCTGCCATCAAAAGGATGTATTGCTCTAGCCTAAGGCCTCTTCACACCTACTGAAGGAGCAGTGTGGCTCAGTCCTTCATAAGCTGACCAATCAGAGGAGGCTACTACCGGGCTGCTTTAGGTAACTTCAGGATAGTAAGTTCTGAAACTAATTTCCTGTAATAGTCACATTAAATCCAATGTTGGCAAGTTGTTGGATTGAATGTGACCATTAATGTGATACTTTGAATGATATTGTTAGCTTGCTCTAATGTAAAGATAGACTTTATTACATTGAATAAAGCCTTCCCATTTTAGCATACGGGGCTAGCAGCACTACAATAGGGAAAATTACTTTAGTTGTATTCCATACAAAACACATTTTCTATTCTCCTTGTTTTTTTATAACAATACCCCCTACTCTTTAGGCACCTAGAAACTACCTTAGGTGTGACTTATAAGTTATAATAAAGGTAGTTTGGGGTTTTCGGAAGTACACTTAATTCCAAAGTCTAATTTGGACATCATTTTATTTGAAACTAGCCTCCAAAGCAGGCCTGGTATTAAAATTACACTAGGCACCACGGCCGTGGACACTTAAGTTAATTAAGTCCACTACATGCCCTACCCAATACTAGGGACTATAATTATACCAATTACCATATACCTTTAGAGGACAGACACTGGCCCTGTAGTCAGTGAAAATGTTGGGGTGATTATGGAAAAAGGTTGACTTTCATACACCGGGGTAAGTCTCTTCACAAGGTTGAAAGGGGACAAGAGCATTTCCACATTTCTTGGGGGTAATGGGAAACACTTTTCTCCATAGAGAGCACTATTTTCTCTTTTGAGGAAAAACACAGTAGTTGTACTGTGCATATAATTCCATACTAGGGAAATGTCAGGGCCACGTAAATCAGCAACAATGTAGAACCATAACAGGGGGTATTGTATGGTATTTACAGTACCATGCATACTTTAGTGCATTAAACACCAACATCCCGCTGGTTATTCCCCCCAAATTTGCAATAAATAATGTACCCCGTGGTGTTCTTATTTAGCACGTCTGATAAATAACACATAAACTCGTAATCAGGCCTCAACCCTGAAAACACAGACAAGTTAGCAGCCTGTCAAGGAAAGCTTAAAGGCCCCAAAGCTAACTCAAGAAATGTCTGAATGACAGTACTCTTTGTACAATTTCACATTTTTTTTCTGAGAGCAGCCAATTAAATTGATAGTGAAATATCCTGTAAGAGATACATGTACCAATTCTGTGCCAGAGAGCTTGTATAGAGCTTGCAAATATGTTAATGCGGAAGTTGCTCATCAACAAATATATTCAACCCGTTTCAAATAAGTTCTATATATGGTTACTTATATGTCACATTCACTATTGTAAAACCAGCCCACTACGTGAGCAAAAAGCCATTCAACAGACAAATGAGCGACCCATCCAATTCATTTCCCTAAATTTCTCTGTAATTTCTGATGGTACGTAGTCTTAGAATGTAGAGTCGCTGCAGTCTGTTTTCAGCCTTTGCCAGCAGTACGGTGTCAATCAGAACATTGTAATATAATTTCCTGCAGCATGGCTACCAATGCACGTTGTATTGTTTTAAATGGCCAGGTAACAGACAGAGAAGCGTCCAGGACATTTGCACATGTTTGAGGGCCCTGAGGTTGTTACCAATGAATCTTGTATGAACTATGCTAATGTATATTCATATTTCTGTTTTAACGTGATAGTGGTTATTTGTTGATGCACCTTGATAAT
Organism: Lissotriton vulgaris; assembly: GCF_964263255.1. Lineage (NCBI taxonomy): Eukaryota > Metazoa > Chordata > Amphibia > Caudata > Salamandridae > Lissotriton > Lissotriton vulgaris. Next base: position 1,428,826,249 of record NC_141696.1, on the reverse strand, counting down.
CTAAATGCAGTTGATCATGTCTACAGTGACATTCCTGAAACGCAAAACACCCAACACCGAAGAATTCCTGAGCAATGTAAAATAAACAAACACGCTTGAGATGAACTTATAAAGGCCAGAAATATTTATTATAAGTGTCTGTGATCGAATATGTCGATGATGGACTACTATCATAGGTCACTGATGGTGACATTAATAAAGTGACACATGAGATACACAGTTACATAAACAATGTCATAATTCGTGATTCAAATATATCACTTTTTGTTGAATGCAAATATGCAGTGTGTTTGAGAGTTACATTTTCATAGTGTTTAAGCAATGCGTATAACAAATTCTGCGAGCTTTGCATCTTCCATGCCATCACTCCAGCCTTCGCAGAAATTAGGTATACAGAGAACTTTGGGCCATATTATCAAGAAAGGGCAATACATTATCGTCGCTTTTTTCGGCAGGAAACTGCCGCTAAAGCCGCGATAGTGGGCTTGATAATATGCCCTTGTGCATTCCCATTGAAGCACGGATTCTGGTGTTAACCTGGGCTGCTATGGGAATTCACAAGGGCATATTATCAAGCCCATTATCGCCGCTTTAGCGGCAGTTTCCTGCCGATACAAGCGTCGATAATGTATTGCCCTTGCTTGATAATATGGGCCTAAATTGTTTGACATACAGTGCTCCCTACCTCACTTTTGCTGTTTCTAACTGCAGTAAGCTAGCATGTGTTACTATTTAAAAACTCAATAATTCGCATGGTCATGTTTACGCGCCCATTTGAGACGCACTTGCACAAGTGAAGCAATTTAAACATGAAGGGCCTCATTTACAATTTTTGGGTTAGGGCAGCATCACAAACCTTCCTGCTGTGCTGCCCTTCATCAAAGAGAAAAGGGCAAGACTGTGCAGTATCTATCAGATACAGCACATTCTTGTAGTTTCTCCCTGCGCTGGCGCTCAAAGGGCTGCTTGCACCAATGCAGGCACCCTCACACCATGGTGCAATAGTGTCTCAGTTGTAGAGCTGATTTGTTTTGGGCAGGAAGGGACACCTTCCTGCTCAAAAACAATCCATATAGTTGATTTTCTCTTTCTATGTGTGCTGCTGAATGCTTCGTGAATGTCAAGTAATGCAACGCCGTGCAAATTCCGTGCAAGTCCCGCTTCATTGAGACTGCCGCTGCGAGTGAGTGGTGTTGGCACAGATAACTCGCGCTCATTTTAAAGAAGTACATCTTACTCATTTTAACATTCGTATGGTGTATGGTGATTTGAGACTACACTTGCGCATTTTAAAGCGGTGATGTTACAACTGTTTTAATTAAATACTACGGTGAATTTACAACTGTAGAACGGAGATCCTTACCACCCTGCACTGACTCCCAGATCGCCATTACCCGCCAAAAGCCCCCCAGTCCGTCATGGCAAGTGCCAATTGCACGGAGGGGGCGGAGGGCGCAGGTAGCAAGCACAGCTCTTCCACTTCCGGATTGGGAAAGCAGTACGGGAGTGAGCGGGCTAGTCGTTGAAGCCCTGGGACAATTTAAACAGCTGCTGATTCGTGCGCGCAGCGGGCACACCAAAGGCACGACAAAAGCGCACCAAAGGCAAGCCCGTCATCTCATGTTTTCTTACACACACTATAGGACGGCAGCACCCTGCGGCCACCCACAGGTTCTCCCACTAAATACACAAACAAAGGCCGCCTTGGTGAACGCCAGATCCCTGATGAAACAGAAAACAGAAGTAGCAATCTTGATCAACGCCTACAATCTGGATTTGCTGTTCATAACCGAAACATGGGCAGACAGAGCGTCTAACATTGACCTGGCGTTAGCAGTACCAAAGTGCTACTCACTCCTTCACGCCGACAGAACTGGGAAGCGAGGAGGAGGCCTAGCCATTATTAGCAACGACACCCTGCATGTGCAGGGACTCGAGAGGTTGAAATCCCCAGAGTGTGAAACGCATCCTTTTAATATCCACATCACAAATAACTATAAGTTTTCCGGCCTTTTACTGTACAGGCCGCTAAAGGCTAACATCCCTCTGGCACAATTATTGGGACCCGCTCTTGAGGCCCGCTTATCCAGGGCAGATTTCACGATTCTGGGGGACTTCAACATCCACCTAGAAAAAGTGGATGATAGTAATACGAGTAGCTTTCTAGAGACCATGACCAGTTGTGGCCTATCCCAATTAGTGAAGCAAGGAACTCATTCCGCTGGGCATACCCTGGATGGAATATTCACATCCAATCCTAACATCACAATAGGGGATGTGATGTCTGTCCCCTGGTCTGATCACAAAGTAATCAATTTATCCTTGAACCTGGGCCAGACTAAGGTGGTCAGGGCACCCCGGGAGGGGGAGCGCCCTAACCAGGACTGGGAAAAGATCGATATAGCTGAACTAGACACACGGCTCAGCTCCACAGCCTCAAACCAGGTAGAGAACTGGATTAAAACTGCAGTTCTGACAATCGCCCCCATTAAAATTATAAAACCAAAAAGGAATAAACACTCTGAACCCTGGTTTACAGAGAAATTAAGACTGCAAAAACAGGCTTGCAGGAGGGCAGAAAGGAGATGGAGGGCAAACTACGGGTCTAAAGAAAAAGCTGACTATTCCAAAGCCTTAGCTACTTATAAAAAATGGCTAATGGAAGAAAAATCGGCACTTTTTGTAAAAAAAATCAATGAGGCCTAAGACTTCAGTAAACAACTGTTCACTACGGTAAAAAAACTAGCAGAGCCCATGGCCAAACATGTCACTGGTAGCAAGGACGTGTGTAACAAATTAGGACAGTTCTTTACGGACAAGGTGCGACTAATATATGAATACATCGTCCCAGATTCAGGGGCCGCCAGGCAACCGGAGCACATCACCCAGGACAGCCACTTAGACCCCAACTCCCCCACTTCCAAATTCAAGTTTTCAGTACCCTCAGTAGAAGAGATCAGACAGCTGGTTCTGTCCAATAAATCCGGAGGCCCTTTAGACCCCTGCCCGCCTAAGGTCCTACGCATGTTCCCGGATCTGCTGAGTTCCCAACTCCAACCACTCTTCAGCAACATAATTGAGTCCAGCTGCTTCCCGAAAACATGGAAAGCAGCCTCGGTCCTGCCTTTACTGAAGAAGCCTAGCCTTGACCCCTCCATTCCAGCCAACTTCCGGCCAATCTCAAGAATCCCTTTTCATGACAAAATTCTTGAGAAACTGCTAAACTCCCAACTGGCAGGCTTCATCAGGAGCACAAATGCCCTAGACGACTCCTAATATGGGTTTCGGGAGGAGCATGGGACTGAGACAGCATTGGTGATGGCAGCGGAGGAAATAAGGGGTATACTGGATACAGGAGGGAAGGCCGCCCTCATTTTGCTAGACTTGTCGGCGGCCTTCGACACAGTAAACCATGATATCCTTATTAACAGGCTGAAGGATTTAGGCCTTCATGCATCTGCTACCAACCTGATGGCCTCCTTCCTTGGAAATAGAATGTTCTCAGTCCAATTTGGGGAATTTGTCTCAAGGTCCTTCAGCCTGCGCTGGGGCGCTGGGGGGTCCCCCAGGGCTCGAGTCTGAGCCCATCCCTTTTTAATTTATATGTTGCCCCCTTGGCCGCCATCATCCGGAACTGCAGGTTCATCCCAATATCCTATGCGGATGATACCCAAATAGTGGTGCCAATTTCAAATAACACCTCAGAGACCGCAGATAGATTCAGGCTCTGCATAGTCCAGGTCATTCAATGGATGCAGGACAACTGTTTGAGACTTAATGGTGATAAATCGGAGGTTATGCTGATAGGGGCTGAGCCGGACATCTGGTCCAACCTTTGGTGGCCAGACAGCCTCGGGAATTGTCCTTCGCCGGTGGACAATGTGAGGAATTTGGGTGTCATATTTGACTCCAAACTTACCTTTGAAACACAAATAAACAACCTCTCCTCAACTGTTTGGTATACACTAAAACTGATCAGGAAATTGTTACCATACATCCCACCAGACACCACTAAAACCCTGGTCACCTTGCTAGCATTATCTAAACTGGATTATGGCTATGCGTTATATGTAGGGCTACGAAAACAGTTGCTACTAAAACTACACAGGCTACAGAACGTGGCAGCCAGGTTGATTCTGAACATCGAAGAACAAGGAGAGTTGGAGGGTCTGTGAACCAAAAAGCCGAGCCTATGAGGTCCTCATTAGAAAACCAAACTTTTGGATTGCACTGAACCAGACCAAGTGGTCACAAGACACTAAGTGTATGATAGATATCCTATCAGCCCACCCACTCGGCGGAGCCTCGTCATGTAGGACGTCGAGAACCAGGATGGTGTGTCCAAGCCCAGATGAGTTGGCTAGACAGCACACAGTTCTGGTTCATACAGTGGAAGTGTCCATGCCACTGGGCGGTGCTGGTAAAGTGCAGTGCAAACAAAAAAGGGTGAATAAGTGATGTTAAAATGGCGGTCGAGGCAAAAGAAAAGCTTTTTATTGATATTCACCAGGACGCCAGATTAAAAAGAGATGTAGAACAGTGTGACAAAATCACTGTTTACTGTGCTGTGTTGTTTAAATAGGCCAACATGTTTCTGCCAACAGGTGAAACTACACCGGCATTCTTCAGGGCCACATATATAAGATGTTGCTACTGCATAGGTACACTCTAATAGTAATATGTAAAGTGAAAAAAACAGACCAAATTATAATAATGGACTGTCAGACTAATGGTGTGGTCATAAAAAATCATAAAACCAGTTGTTTATACGCACAAACCTTAGAAACATAGTTCTGACTTAGGATTCTTTTTAGATCCTTTTAGTCACCTGGGCTTACATGTTTACATTTATTTGTTTGTGCTTAGAGCGGGGCCTCAATCTCCGAGCCGTTGCCGGGTGAGGTGAGGCTTGACTCCCACATATTGCTGGGTAAGTCTTGTTTACTTTTTGCAGAATTTGTATTCAGCAATGTCTGTGGTTTACTCTAAATGCAACCTATATTATATGGATTAGTCGTTCTAATATGGACTGGCCTCGCTGAGTCTTACAATGGTCCTCACGACACGATAAGCTTGTTATGTTTGAAGAACACAGAATAGTTTTTGTCTTTCTGTTTTTGTTCACAGGACTGCATCCTCTATCGACAAATGGTTCAAGAGGATACGGTAGGATGGTCCCTGTGACCACACCATTAGTCTGACAGTCCTTTATTATAATTTGGTCTGTTTTTTTCACTTTACATATTACTATTAGAGTGTACCTATGCAGTAGCAACATCTTATATATGTGGCCCTGAAGAATGCCGGTGTAGTTTCACCTGTTGGCAGAAACATGTTGGCCTATTTAAACAACACAGCACAGTAAACAGTGATTTTGTCACACTGTTCTACATCTCTTTTTAATCTGGCGTCCTGGTGAATATCAATAAAAAGCTTTTCTTTTGCCTCGACCGCCATTTTAACATCACTTATTCACCCTTTTTTGTTTGCACTGCACTTTACCAGCACCGCCCAGTGGCATGGACACTTCCACTGTATGAACCAGAACTGTGTGCTGTCTAGCCAACTCATCTGGGCTTGGACACACCATCCTGGTACTAGACGTCCTACATGACGAGGCTCCGCCGAGTGGGTGGGCTGATAGGATATCTATCATACACTTAGTGTCTTGTGACCACTTGGTCTGTTTCAGTGCAATCCAAAAGTTTGGTTTTCTAATGAGGACCTCATAGGCTCGGCTTTTTGGTTCACAGACCCTCCAACTCTCCTTGTTCTTCGTGGTTTCATTAGGGGTATTTGAGTTTGGACGGTCTATAAATATATTCCCCTTGACCCTCCTTAAATAGTTGTTTTTTTGATTCTGAACATCCCCAAATTCGACCCTGCAGCCCAAAAGATCAGAGGACTACATTGGCTTACGGTAGAAAAAATAATTCAATTCAAATCAGCTTGCCTAGCCTACAAGACACTACATGGTTCTGAGTTACGTTTCTTAAACAACAAACTAAAACCCTATAAACCAATCAGGACGCTAAGATCTAGTAGTGCCAAGCTCCTCATAACCCCAAAATTCAGGTGGGGTGGAGAAGTTTCATGGGCAACACTGATAAAACCTGGAACAAACTTCCGTTCGAACTGAAAAACAGCCCCTCACTGTGGTCCTTCCGAAAAAAACTAAAAACCTGGCTTTTTTCAGCTTAGCCCACGGTGTACCAATTTCACTGTCAGGCAGCTCAATTCAGCGCTCTACAAATCACAAAATCAAATCAAAATCAAATCAAATCACTTTGTTATATTGCTTTGCACCAGGGAGGCATCTTCACAGGTGTTCCGTGGGTGTTCTCATGCAACATCCATGTATTCGTAAAAATTCCCAGATTTACCAGAAGTAGTAGACCTGGGAATGCGCCAAAAACCTTTGCCACCCCAGGTGGGGCACAACAAGGAGAAATATGTTTATTGCTTCTAGTTTCTTTCCTCTTTCAATGTGTGCTGCAAAAATCTTCCAATATGTGCTGCAATTTGCAGCACACATAGAAAGAGGAAAACCCCTCGGCTGATTTTTTTTGTGCAGGAAGCTGTCCCTTCCTGCACATAAACAACCCTACTTACAAGTAGGCACACTTGCAGCATGGCTCAAGTTTGCCTGCATTGGCGCTAGGCAGCCAGGGCACCAGTATTGGGGAAAAGGCAGGAATGTGCCATAATGACTTAAATACAGCGCATTCCTACTCTTTACCCTTCATGCAGTGCAGCAAGGTGACTTGCTGCGAAGCACTGCATGACTTGGCCATAAATATGGCCCTTGATTTGTAGGGCTATTTAGTTCACAGCAGGTGTCAGTAGCAAGTATTTATTCACCTACAGTCTTGGAAGGAATATGAATCCACTGACAATTGTTACCTGACAAGTTGGTATTTTGTTGCATTATGATATGAACATATAAAATAGTAACATGCTTAATACAAGGCAAACCTGTTAAAAAGAAACTATCTCCAGAATATGATTTAAGGAATGAAACTACAATACAGAAACTCAGCACTGCCATTTTATTGCTGTAGACTGAAAACTAGCTATAAAATATGCATTATGGACAAATTGCACGTAAGAAATGTTATGTTAAATGTACATTTCTTAATTGATCCGAACACGCTCTAGCTGAACAAGGTGACCACGATATTACATTCAATCGCTAATTCGTCATGATGAGGCAGCCGGGTAATAAAAGTCCATATCTAAAAATAACGTAAAAAATAATAGTTAGCACTCATCTAAATTTTCACATATCCGACAAATCAAATATGAATGCATGATGCATATTACATAGTTTCTGTCAGTTATCAACATGCTTGGCAGAGGACTAAAGAAAAGAACATGGAATATGCATGACACTGAAAATGAATTTTGAAAACTGCAAATGCAGCAGCAATTGTGCCATGGTTGGGGCTATCACAGTGTCCCATTATTGTGCTGACACTCTAATTTGTCAGAAATCCTTCTGGGACTGGGCTCACACGTGGAAGGAAACAGGGAAATGTATGTAACACACACATATATATAGCACACACATATATATAAATGAAGACACAGACCCCAGGCTGTCGGCAAGGTAGATTTATTGTTGACATATATATATATATATATATATATATATATATATATATATATATATATATATATATATATATATATATATATATATTCACTAAAAAAACCATAGGTTTTAGGCCTTATATAGTTAGGAATTAACATATAAAAAACCATTGAAATTCCTCCTATATAGTTAGCAGGACATTTTATTGACATAAAACCCAATGAAATTCCATATATAGTTAGTTGCAATAACTATATATCGCGCACCCGCAATCCACTGTTCATGATGTCACATATTACATCATTCATGACATGGTCAGTGACATCACTGATGACATCACTGATGACATCATCCAGTGACTGTGTGTTTCTGTAAAGTTTAAATATGTTTTACATATTGAAGAATGAGTGGACGTATAAGTGACTGGATGAAGGATTTAGCAGGTGCGTGACTGACTGAGCGAGTGAATGAATGTGTCTTACTGAATGCATGGGTTAATGACTAAACTGTCTGAAAGTGTGCATCAATATGTCTGTTGTTGTGCAAGCTGCTGCATGTGTTGATCAGTAGCTATATGAGTGGCTATATAGCTTATTGATTGGTTGCCCAAGTATTTGTATGGAAGACTGAGTGTGTGTGTAACTGGCTGGGAGGCGAGTGACTCTGTGCAGATCAATGTGTACTTGTATCAGTAATTGTATAAGAGAGTAATTATGTGTTAGTATATGTTTCAAAAAGTAAGGTGTTCTGTGTTTAACTGTATAGATGAGGAAATCGAAGTGTGATTGATTCTTTACAGGACTGACTAGGTGTGTGAGTAACTCCATGGATGAGTGGCAGTGTGTGAGTGTCTGCATAGGTGTATGAGTGCATATGACAGTGTTGTAATAATGAGTGACTGTATGTACGAGTGATTGTATGGGTGAATGAGTGAATGTGTGCGTAGACATAGGAATCAGTGAGTGCGTATGTAGTAACTGGTATTGGTGTGTCATGATGTCATCAGTGATGTCATTTGAGATGTCATCAGTTATGTCATCAGTGATGTCATTTGAGATGTCATCAGTGATGTCATCAGTGATGTCACTGACCATGTCATGAATGATGTAATATGTGACATCATGAGCAGTGGATTGCGGGTGCGCGATATATAGTTATTGCAACTAACTATATATGGAATTTCATTGGGTTTTATGTCAATAAAATGTCCAGCTAACTATATAGGAGGAATTTCAATGGTTTTTTATATGTTAATTCCTAACTATATAAGGCCTAAAACCTATGGTTTTTTTAGTGAATTTCATTGGTTTTTTAAAGGCTAATTCCTAACTATATATAGTGTATAACCTTTGGTTTTTTCAGTGAATTTCATTGGTTTTTTAAATGCTAATATATATATATATATATATATATATATATATATATATATATATATATATATATATATATATATATATATATATATATTTATTTTTATCATTGGTTTTTTAAAGGCTAATTCCTAACTATATATAGTGTATAACCTTTGGTTTTTTCAGTGGATATATATATATATATATATATATATATATATATATATATATATATATATATATATATATTTTATCATTGGTTTTTTAAAGGCTAATTCCTAACTATATATAGTGTATAACCTTTGGGAGGAATGTGAACTTGTTTATTGATCTGTAAAGGGAGGGTGCTCCTTGAAGTGACAGACTACCTGTGGGTAGTAGCAGAGGCGTTTTGCGCTTTTGTGATTTCTTCCATCTAAACTAGCAATCACAACATTTCGGCTGTTTTCAGGCAGCTGTCTGGGATGAGAGAGGTCCGTGGTTGGTCTCAAGGCTCCCCCAGCTTTATAACAGAAAATCAACCCTGTGGCATGGATTTCACATTGATTCGCGTTATTAGGGGGGAAATATCTTAATCCTTAAGGTAAAATTATGTAATGCTTATTATAGTGCCATGTTCAAAAGGCATGAAATAAGTTACCTTTCCGATTTTTTTGTATACATAAGTCATGGCTTATGAGTGGTTAAGATACTAGTCCATGCTTAAATAAACCATTTAATTAATAATATCCAAACAATAATCAAAAGCGTGAGTGACTTATCGAAGATCTTTTTCTTAAACGGATTGAGAAGGAAGTATCTATGTTATTGTGCTGGCAGAAGAAGCAGTGGAGGTAAAATAATTGTAGAGTTGAGCAAGTCAGTAGCGTGTCATAGGTGGTTAAAAAAGGGAGCAACCATGGGTAAAACTTATTAAAACGAGACCTACAGTAATTTAATGCATGCGTTTTGAAGACTGGGAAGGTATGTACATAAAGAAAGTGTGAGTAGTTACTGTCAGGAAGGGCGACGCGTCATGTTGAAGGTTGGGTGAACAACGCACGTTTGGAAATGCTGTGTTCATCAGCACTTACTGCAACTGGCACAGGTGCTGTTGTGAAGATGCGAACAGAAACAGGCCTTGTTTGTGTCCTAGCGCGGTTCCAGTCCTGCGGTCATGATTTATTTCCACAAGCTGCCTCTCCCCGGTGGCGTGTGCTGTTTGTTACCTGGCTGAGTGTTCGCGGTCTGTCTTGGTGTGCTCTGTGCAGGGGAGGGGGAGTGTGCGCGGCATGCTCCGGGCAGCGGCTCGGCAGTTCCAGTCTGGGAGGCGAATGCGTCGCTCTGCAGCTGCTGCTGTGCCAGGAAGTGCTCGGACTTCGCCGCTGCTGGCTCGCTCTGTGCTATAGACCGAAGCTCACCTGGCTGGATCTCTCTCGGCAGACGGTGTACATAGCGGGTGCCTAGGTGCTCCCCACCCCACGGACAGCCTCCTGCACAATCAACCAGGCCTCCGTCTTCTTTCTTCTCCCCTCGCGGCGGGGGGCGGGTATTCCCGGCCGGCCGCGCTGGGATTGGCCGGCCGGCTCCAGCACTTCCGGGTCGCTGCGGGCAGCGCAGCGGCCCGATTTTAGGCAGGCAGGCGGAGACAAAAACGAGGTGGGCACTTAGCCGCTTCTCTTGCGAATGGGAGGGCTCCCTCCCATCACGGGAGCCCTGCAGAGTCAGCCGCCATCATCCTTCTTCCCCCTTGCGGTGGGGGCGGACATTTCCAGCCGGCCACGCAGCACTTCCGGGTCACCGCGGGCAGCGCGGCGGCCCAATTTCAGGCAGGCGGGGACAGTGCGCGCACGCGTGCGCGCTTATAGATATATAATTGGATTTAAATGCATTTTTCTCAGCAAATACTGGACGGATTTACACCATTTAAAGAAAAGCGTAATCTGCGAACCAGTCTCTTCCATTTTACCAAATTTCAAATAATTCCATTCAGCCGTTCGGGCTGTAGCCGAGTCTAAAGGTCCTATGGAAATTAACATGGGGAAAACACGTTTTGGGACCCCCCTTTTTTCTCAGCCCCCACTTGACGAATCCCCCCCAAATTTTCAGGGAAGGAGCGGAGCGGAGCGAGCCATCTTCTTTGAGAAATTTGCGAAGATTCATCAACCAGGGCCAAAGTTATTCCCAATAGAATGTTGGGGATTTCCTATGTAGCCAATCCTAACTATATATACCTACTGGCTATTGTATATATGTGTACAAATATCTAAATATATTCATGAAGAGTTTCCTGTAAGAGAACCTGGCCGCATCCACCAATCACTGCAGGTGCAGTCCAACCGGTACGGGTCCCGTAGTAAATCTGTCAAAAGTAGTGCCTCACAGTACAGAAGGGCACAGAACAGCACTCAGCGATATTTTATTTTGGCAACGCCTTTCAACCCAAGCAGGTCTTTGTCACCAACAATTAATATACACACACTAGCAACATCTTTGACACCAGTAGCATGAAACTGGAGACTACTTTGATGTGCCAGATATCAAACCTGTCTCAGGCCCCCTAACTTGCTTTGATTTTTCCTGCATTTGCTGTCCCTGGTCCTCTGACACTTGGCCTTGGCCTGGGTATATAAATAAAAACTCCCCTCAATAAGAGTATGATCATGGTTTACCTGTTGATCTTATGGGAACTTTAACATACTTCACTGCCTTCGATCTGATAGCTCCAGGCCTTCTATCCAGAGGCATAACTGAGTGTCAGCTCAAGCTCCATGGCAGGATAGCACATATAGGGCCATATGCATCAACACATTTTCCCATAGACACAGAATGGGCAAAACCCTTTGATGCATCTGGCCCATAATCTTTGCCTCAACCAACAGCTTTTTCTGCCTAGAATTCTGACCTGGGTGTGTATTTGGTCATGGTGACTATCCACCGCCCTCTCACAGAATATCAACCTTACAATGAATGAGACACACCCTCCTGGCCCAGCTAGGTGGGACTGTTTCGAACTAAGAATTCTTCCTAGTTAGTTGGTAAATTCGTGTGTGTGAAGTTGTAAATATAGGTGACTTGCAAGCTTGCAAGTGTTGCAAAGTGCAGTACTTGCAAAGTTTTAAAAGGTCTCTGCCACTGTAAATCATTCCTGGGGCAGCTAAGGGACAGGAAGAGCCATGTATGGTGGTAGAATTTTAAATTCTGTACCTGCATTGTTCCCTGTCTGCCCTTTAGTTCCCTGTCCCAGTTAGACACGGAATCGTTGGCTTGGTTTCCCCTTGCGTTTTACCTTCTGACCTGTTTTAACTGTTTTTGCTGGCTTTAAAGAATCTGGACACTTTACCACTGTTAACCAGTGCTAAAGCGCATATAATTTTTACTTAAAAAATGATAACATTGGTTTATCCACAATTGACATGTTGGATTTACTTATAAGTCCCTTGTGAAGTGCACTACATGTCCCCATGTCCTGTAAATGAAATGGTACCAGTGGGCCAGCAGCACAGATTGTTCCACCCACTTAAGTCGCCTTTAAACTTTTAAAGTAGCCTTTAAATCTGTCTCAGGCCTGCCACTGCAGAGCGGTGTGTGCAGTTTTAAATTGAGATATCAACCTGCCAGGAGAACCTACGTGCCAGGCCCAAACCTTCCTTTTTATTACGTATGGTCACCCCTAAGGTAAGCCCTGGACAGCCCACAGGCTGGTTCAGTGTATTAAAAAGTAGGCAATGTGCTTTTAAGTTTTAAATGTCCTGGTAGTGAAATACTTTTGCCTTATTACATCTTATAGGTAAAGTTTCCAAATGGGAAGAGATGGTACCCCCATATTGCAATTCTGAAAATGCTACATGTAGCAACATTTTGGCATTTTCTTACTTTAACCATTTGGTGCCTTCTGCTTTTCTCTGGAACATATGTCTAAGGTGAGTGTTTTAGATAGAATTAGGGTATCAGCAGCGAACATAAGTATTGGGACCTTTTTGTCTGCAACAGAGGTGTGTCGGTGGAAAATTCTGAGAAGTAATTAACCACGCCGTTTATGAACAGTAACAACACACTGGGGGCCAAAACGCACCCTTGTTGCAAACCCTTTAGGAATTGGGAATTTGGTGGTGGTACTTCCTTGTGATCCCCAGTGAACCTGCGCATAGTTGGATTCGTGCAGTTTGACTACAAACTGTAAAAGCTCAGGGGTAACCCTAGGTCTTTCAATACAGCCCAGAGCTTGTTTCTCGGACTGTATTGAATGCTGCTTTGAGAGCTAAAAAGGCGGCATAAATAGTTCTGCCCGCTAGTAGTACAACACACCAGTAACTTAGAACAAAATAAAAGACTTGGTCGATTGTACTTACGAGGGCCCCAAAACCTGCTTGAATAGGGGATGGTATATTATTCTCTGCCATCCATGTCTGAATTCTGTTCAGGACCAATCTAGCCCTAAACCTTTGTGTGGAATTGATTAGGCTGATTGGCCTAAAGTTACTTGGACTTGAGCAGTCCCCTTTCTTGTAAACAGGTAAAATTTGAGCTCCTCGCCAGGAGTCGGGAATGGAAGTTCCTCTAGCTATCGCATTGGCAAGGATTAAGATATGTTGGAGCCAAGTATCCTTGTCAGATAAGAATAGGTCGGCCAGAATACAATCAGGGCCAGGAGCCCTGCCCTTTGGTACTGAGTTCAGGGTGTTTTCCACTTCGCTAATAGAGAATGATACTGTTACATCTGTGCTTGGAACTAAAAAGGGGGGTGGATTCTCTCCAACTGCAAATTGGTTCTCGAAGAAGGATACCCACTGGTCGGGCGCAATATGATTTGTGGGAATATAGTCTTGACCTCCATTATGCCAATTTACCAACTGCCAAAATGATTGCATATTTTTCATTTTGCTGGCTTGTAAAAGTTCCCTCCACCGTTGTCCATCCTATTCCTTTTTTGTAAAGTTTGCGTAGATTTATGCTCTTTACCTGCTGTTCTAATCTTGTCTACATCTTTGTTTTTGATTACCCGAGAGAGCTGCTTGTATGCTTCCTTGCCGGCCTTATTATCCCAATGGTCGAGCTTTGGTAAAGGTCTCTTTGGTGTTTTGAGGGGTTTGACAAAGAAGTGCCTAATATTTTCGAACATGGTCTTGTGGAGTCGTATGATATTAAGAATGATTTCTCCTTTTTTATTACATTTTTGAAGTCTATCTAATGTACTCAACACCTCTTGTTTCATTTTACCAAGGGAGCTTTCATTCTCAACAATCCGAGACCACTTGACCCTCCTCTTGTCATTACTTAGTATGGCGCCTGCTGTCTCGACAATGGGCAGAGGTATTACATGGCCTGTTACCTTGAGTTTTAACAGTACTGAATTATGGTTGCTTTCGTTCCTTGCACAAACTTCCATATCCAATAAATATGACCAGTTCTCTGTATTAATAAAGATGTTGTCGATACGACTACTTCTCAAGCCATTATTGTATGTGTGGGATCCTAAGCGGGCAGAGGGTGTGCGGCCGTTCACTGCCCTAACTCTCCTTTCTAAGCTGAGCACTTTGAGTTGGAGCGCTGCCTCGGTCCACTTTTTAATTGGTGGTATCTCCACTTGGGGATACCCCACAGAGCATTTTCGTCTGCGCTAAGGTTGCTGTCCTGAGAGTTCAGGGGCTCAAATGTAGCATTAAAATCTCCTACTTTGACTAAGCTATTCCCTTCACTCGTTCTGTCTAAAAAGCTATTGAGCTCAGTGATTGTCTTAGATGATCTACCACCCACCATGTCCCTGGTATTTACATTAACTAAAAGAAGATTGGGGGGGTATTTAGGGCAGATAAGTAAGTAAGTGCTCCGATTTTCATCATTGGCAGCTTCCACAACCAAAAAGAAAATGTGAAAAAAATGTGCACAAATGAATTGAAAGTGTGAAAAGGTAAAATACGCACCACGAATAGTATTTGTGTGCACACCAATTCTGACCCCCTACCGTCAAAGCAAAACATGTCCACTCTTTTTGCTTTCACAAACTAAAAACGAGCTAAACAATCACTGGCACAACCATCAATTTTAATCACTGCCGTGTGTTTGTTCAATTTAAAAACAAGACCTACTGTCATACTCCATCAGTTCTTATGGAAAGCCAAACTGTATCCCACGTGCAGTGGCTGCATTAAGTAGTGTTAGGGAGGGCTTGACCGATAGGAGGTGGGAAAACGGCGCGGAAGGGGTGGGGCGGGCCGCAGGGGACGAGCAACGTCAAGAGCACAGAAGGGAAAAAAGGCACAACAGAGTAGAAAGAAGAGAAAATGAAAAACATCAAAAAGTGGAGAAAAACATAGATAGAAAAGGGAGGAGGAAAAAAGTGCAGGGAGCAAAAGTCAGAAAGCAGAAAACAGAGGAAGAGAGTAGCAGCAGAGACGCTCCCCACTGGACCGCCAGGGTTCAGAGTCTCGAACTCAGGACCTGGCAGGGTCAGGGGGCAACAGCCTCGAAAAAGGTAGATAACACTTTGTACTGCAACTGAAAGCATCCTTGAGTCAGACATACATTCTGAGAAGTTTTCTTTCCTCAAAACATTTCCAACTTTGCATTTGTGACGTACTGTACATCACTCATACAGAGTGGGAAAGGTGCTAAACTACGTCTAAGAAAAATCTATGCTACACATCACACACATACCCTTCCTGTACTGTGGACGGGAGAATACAATGGCCTGTGGCAACCTAAAGCGTGCCAGTGCAGGAGCGGAGAGCAATAGTACCATTACTTAAATCAAATCAAATCAAAAATAGCTTTATTCGAATTCATAATTAAGAATCCATAAAAGCACAAATACATAATCAACGAATAAATACAATCATTAGGAGTTAAACAGGGGCTTCAGTCAATTTATAGATGCTGGATATTGCAAACATATAAATACAGTCATATACAGGTAAAAGGAGCTACAGTTAATTCATTGATGCGCGATATCTTAACATGTTTTTTAAAAACAGCGATATTGCAAACATAATAAAATCATCTTCCAAGTTTTGCATTCTTAATAATGCTGGTCTGCATTGTCTGACTCCCCACCTTTTGAGTACTGGAACTAGGTATTTCTTCCTGATCAATGTAAAATATTTACAGAACAAAATGCAGTGAATAAGAGACTGCTGCGAAGTTCCATCTCATGGGCACAAAATTAATGAGCTAGACCACGTGTTTGCAACGGGGAATTACTTAATAAAACTGTGCTTCACACTGCCTTTAAAGCAACACAATACTACAACTGTTGCTCCTGTGCTGAATTGAGTTAAAACTAGCTTACACAACATTGAAGGCGTGACAAACTGAAAACTAGTCCATTAAACTGATGCCAAACAAATGATACATTACCATATTATTTTTGGTGATAGAAACAGAATGGAACTTCAGGGATACTTGAATCGAAGCAGCATCCTCTTTTATGACACTCCTGTGAGCTGATGGTTGGGAAGCCACAGTCCTTTCTCTCCTTTGGTTTCACTAAACATTTATGCAAATCTGAAAAAAGAAAAATATACATACATGTTACATTATGTAATTTTTACCATCTCTGTGCAATTACACTGCTCATTATTAAACACAGAATGCTTGTATTTATCAGTTCTAGAAACATCTGCAAACAAAACAAAACTACGTAACAGATCACTAAACATTTTTGTATTGCACTACATATACTTTGTGGGTCGTAAGGTGGTGCTTGGCGCTAATCACTTTTCCCACTGTGTTATGAAAGTAGATTTGTCGACAAAAATAATGCTTCAACTGTGTTATATTTTATTTCAGCGTTTAGTGTTGTATTATTTTTATTTTGTGCTTTGTACTGCATTACTGCATTTTGTTATCATTGTATTGTCCTCTGGGTCTTGTTTTGCATTCTGCTTTGACAATTTTTTGAGTTATGCCCTGTGTTTATATTGTATTGCTATTTTACTTTGGGTGACACTATTGTATTCCCTGATTTGCTTTAGAGCTATCAAATCAATGGTGCTACTTTTCGAGACAAAAACTAGGCATTCTTTTAAAGTTCAAGTCACAAACAACCATTTACACTGTCTTATGTGTTAAAATGCCTCTCATTCTGATCTTCAACTATTTAAGACACCAGATGGCCCAAAACTGTGGCAGAGACCGTGGGGTTGTTAGTGTGACCTATTAGGGAAATCTGCCAAACATTGGCAGATTGTCCCTATGGCCGTCCCCACTATTTAGAATGTCTACACATGTACTGTACAAGGGGCTTGGACATGCCGTTGATTGCTGGGGAGAGATAATGTCATGCTGGATACGATTTCCTCTCTCTCTAGTCTTACACACGTTACAGCTATTAAGCTGTATAATCTTCACACAACATAAAAACTGATTTTGACAAACAAAAATGAAAGTGCACTTTGCACACGTCTAGAAAAATTACATAAAAACTGAAGTAACAGCACCTTAAAAGTGTGCTTGGGGATTTGTAGAAACCAAAGAGTTTTAGATTCAATACGTTCGACATGCTAATGAATTAATTACTCTATTTTAACAAAATCATAATAAAGAGTATTGATGAAAATGTTTGCTATATTGGAAATTAACCAACATAATTATTATTGTAAATGGGTCTCACACACAACTGTGCAACAATTAACCACATCGCTGCGGCGGCTATCCTGCCGCAGTTCTAAGTGGGCGGGGCGGGCGCGCGGCGGCCGCATGCTGCTGACAGAACCGCTCCGTCACCAGCCGCGGTTGCGCTGAGCTTGTGACGGAGCGGTTCCGTCATGGCCACGCCCGCTCAATAGAACGCTCAGCGCAGGCGCGGAATTCGCGCCGCGCATGAGCGGCGGGCGGACCATGACGGAACCGCTCCGTCATCAGCACAGCACCACCGCAGCTGATGACGGAGCGGTTCCGTCATCAGCGTTGAAAGGGTTAACATTGAAACCTAACATCTTTGACTTCTCTATTGTAAACTAACATTTGAAACGCAGACACTGTGCGACTTGTTTATGTAAAGTTTTATATTATTGAAACTTTCAGTATAAATACTTCATACTATAACAGTCTTAGATATCTTAAAACAAAAATTATATGTTAGCGTTTGACTATGTTTTATGTGTAAGCACTTTCAAAAATTTAGAGTTGCTGGAGGAGCCAAGATGGCGACCGTAGCGGACGTGTAGGCTCTCGGCTCCGCCGGCCCTTGAGTCCCGCACCGGAATCCTGCTCAATATCCTGAGGTGAATCAACGGCGGGACGTGCGGGAAGATGTGCTGCCAGCGTTCCTCCGAGTCCTCCGCCCGCCCGGTGACCGAAGATATCTGAAGATTGCCTCGCAGCCCTGGACCCCCGCTCACATCGCTGCGCGCCACCAGACCTCGCGGGCTCCGTGACGGCCGGGCTGCTCGCTTGGGGGCCATAGTTGGGGAAGCGCTGCCTCTGCCCGGGACACAGAATGACCTGCACAGGCTGCCAGGGTCTCATTGCACATTGAAATTGTAGCGCGAGTGCGAGGCGGAGACGTGTTGTGTGCGAGACTCCTTTGTTTGGCGCTGACGGAGTATTGTTTGGACCCCATCGCTGCTCTTGCCTGGCATCGGCGAGCCCCCCCTCCGCCCTCGCTTATCAACTAAGTCGATGCGGCTCCCTGCAAGAACCGCTGTCCGAGAGTTGACCCTGGAGGCACCGAGGGATTGTATTGAAAATCAGTCGTGCCTCGCAACCCCTCCCCCCCAGCTCTAGCACTGGATCGTCGACAAGATGGCGATGCCTGCTCACCTGCAAGGTGGGGATGATTGCCCACCCTCGCCTTGGAACTGCGATCCCACGTCCAAGCTGGGGGCTAAATCACATGCATCCTCCCATGATTTGGAACCAAAGGGACCGCAGCCTGCGTGGTCTTATGGAGGTGTTTTAGCTGCTCTGGGTGAACTACGATCAGCGCTGGAACATGACTATCGTACACTGGGTGAGAAGCTTGATGCAATTGTGCTCGATCTGGGGCGGGAGCGGAGGGTCTGTTCCCGACAATGTTTGGATTTGCCCTTGCAGCTGGCTGACTGGGATACAATGTCTCCGAGTGCCCATAGCGAACTTAGTACTGTTATTGCCGGTACTTGTAGCGACTCACGGCCACCCATCAGTCCTGTTGGTGCTACTTTGTTTCCCTCTCGTTCCGAGACTGAATCTCTACCTCACTCAACATCGCCACTGTTTTGGGCACTGGATACATGGTCTCTCGCCCCCTCGCTTGCTCTCTCTTTGGGGATTTCGCTCTCCCTGTTGTGGAACTTTTGCCATCTGGATGTATCGGAGGGACTCTTAATCGAGGACAACGAACTTCTTGGAGGCTGGCGACGTCCATTTTGTGCTCATGTACCTCCCCCTCTCTCATTGCGGCCATTTTGTTTCTTTGTCTCAGAAGGTATTGGCTTTCCATGGAGGGTGGGTATGGGGGGACATCCACGATCGGGCCAGGGCTAGGCGGTTTCTTTAGTGGAATTGACACACCGGCGGGCGGGGACTAGGTTGGGGCTGATTTCTGTCTGATTTGTCTGGACATTTAGAAGTGACTCTCCCCATTTGCCATATTGTTTGCTATTTATATCGTGCTGATGATATTGGGGTGGAGGATGTTTATGGGGCCGGTGATGACCGGGAGTATGTGTAACTGGCCCTCCTCTCGGCCTATTTTTCTTTTATGAGAGTTGTAGATTAGAATACTCTTTTCTTACTCTCTATATTTCAGATGTTATAATTATTCCTTTTTCTTTTCTCTTCTTTCTTCCTTGTCCTATATTTCGGGTTTATTGGGCGACAAACACACTGCTGGGGGGGGGTAGGCCGTAGCCTCTGCATGCGTGTAGGGTGGGGGGTTGGGGGATGGGATTTTCGTTCCTTGATTTCAGTTTCTATGGTGCCTTGATTTTTTCTTTGTATTGTTTCTCCCTCTTTATTCTATCTTGGGTCCGTGTCTGATACAGCTAAGGGGTGGGTGGCGGTGGACACTGGCATGATGTTCGATGTGTAACTCCTGTCGTACAAATTTCGAGCTGCCATGCTGCCTGGAGGGCCTTGACTATTGGGTAATTTGATTGCGTGGTAAACTTGTTGCTACTGTCACTTCTTGCTTGCACGGACTCCACTTTCTTAGACTATTATTTCTGTAAAAAACCAAAATGTCGAACTTTAATAGCTGCAACAAAAACGTAAAACAAACCTTCATTATTCCTGGGACACGGTATCATGATGCTCTACAGTATAACTCTAAATGCTTGCTTATCGTACTGATGTGTTACTGTGTCACCGTATTGCTTGCTTTGGTGCTTCAAACGTATTTGTGGCCGGCCTGTTGGTTGTGGGCCCGTATTTGTTCTTTTACTAATGCACAATAAAGGTTTACAAAAATTAAAAAAAAAAAAATATTTAGAGTTGAACATTTCTATGCAATAATCGTTGACAAAGGTTATAATTCTTTAAATATATGATATGCTTATTACTTTCATTAAGCTTGAATTTAATTATGAGATTCTTTCGCCAAATAAGGAATGCTGACTTTAAATGCATTAAATTGCCTTTTTTCCTCAGGGTTGCATTATTTCATAGTTGAAGAGCTCTTGCTACATTTCTACAAATGTTGCTTTAAAAGTTTACTTTTCATCGCATTCCGAAGCAAATAGTTCCTTTTTCTTTACCTCTTTGTGTGAAAGCATGGGGACTCTTTTCTTACTTCATCCCAAGAAGAGCAACAAAGTAAATGAATTCTGTGTCGACTAATCTGAATATTACCAATTCGTACCTTCTGATTAGAAGAAGAGTCACTTGGTGATCTGCCCATGGTGGTACGACAACAAATGTCACAATTGGACTATTGGAACTATAAAAACTGACTACCCAAGATCGACTCTAAGTCTCTGACCTTCCTTGCTTACTGGCTTTGGACTTCATGCAGACTCCTGAATATCAACACTAACATTATCATCTCCATCTACCTTTACTGGAAGCCTTGATAAACAATCAGCTTGAACATTGCGCCATCCTTGCACAAACTGTGGGGCATATTATCAAGGGATTTAAAAGAAACGCAGAGATAAAATTATCTCCCTATAAGCAACAGGGTGCTAACACGCAAATTAGCATGTTAGCACCCTTTTTCTCTACGCTTCCCCTTGCATCTCTAATGAGATGCAAAGGGGGCGTTCCAGAGAAAAATAATAGGAGAAATGTTGTTAAGTGACATTTCTCCTATTATCAAGGATATCGCTAACCCTGTTAGTGATAAAAAAAGCAGCGCTAATCGCGGTTAGCGCTGCTTTTTTTACACCTGGTGTTTTCCTGACTTAGCCATGATATCCTATGGAAGGTGGATATCATGGCTAAGTTTGTGAGCCCTCATCATCAAGCTAACACCAAATTTCGAGAGATTATCATTGGTTTTCCAGCGATAATCTCTCATTCAGCAGTTAGCGTGAGGATTTTTTATCACTTCTGAGATAAACGTTGCTAATAGCAAGTTATCTCATCGATAATTTCCGGCGATGCTTAGCGCTAAAAAAATTGTTGCAAAGCCTAGTTAGCGATAAATATCACTACTCGTTGGTAATATGCCCCTGTATTTCAAACTGAAAATCTTGCAATCTAGATGCTAGCCTCGCTAACCTTGGTGATCCCTTACCCGCTCCACCCGGAGCCAACACATTCAATAAGGGTTTGTGGTCAGACCTGAGAACAAATTTAGTATCCCATAAATAAGTTCGGAAATATTGTGTAACCCAAACTGCAGCAAGCGCCTCTCTCTTTATTACGGAATAATTCCGCTCAGATGAATTCAAAGGACAAGATGCAAAAGCTATGGTCTTGTCTTCATTACCTTGCCTCTGTAATAAGACTGCCCCCAGACCAATGCTACTTGCATCTACCATCAAAGTAGAAGTACGTTTAATATCAAACGGTGTTAACACTTTAGAATTACACAACTCCTTTTTAATATTGTTAAAACACTTGGTATGTTCACCACTCCAAATGAATCTAACTCCTTTCTTAAGCAAACTCCTCAAAACAGCAGTCTTACATGAAAAATCTCTAACAAACTTTGCATAAAATTCGATCAGACCCATCAAAGACCTCAATTGGTCCTTATCTTCTGGGCAGGGCGCCGATTCAATAGCCAACAACACATTTCTTTTAGGTTTGATACCAAGCACACTAATGGAATAACCTAAATCCTCTATCTCTTGTGCCATAAATGAGCATTTCTCTTTCCTTAACGTTAAACCTGCTACATCTATTCTAGATAATACAGCTCTCAACACATTGTTATGCTCATTAACAGTGTCCCCAAAAATCAGTATGTCATCCTGAAAAAATAACACTTTGTCAATGCCTTTCAGAATTTCTGTGACAAGCCTTTGAAAGACACTGGCAGTGGAAATTTGCCCAAATGGGAGTCTTGTAAATTGAAATGTCCCTTCGCCCGTTTAAAAGCAGTCAAATGTTTTGAATCATCGTGCAACTTAATCTGGTGATATGCAATCTTTAGGTCAAGTTTACTGAAGAACTTCGCTCCTCTTAAAGTTGAGACAAGCTCACCTATATTAGGCAAGGGGAATACATCTGCTATCACACTCTTGTTTAATGATCTGAGATCAACACAGAATCTCATCTTGTTGTCTGCCTTCTGAGAGATAACGACCGGAGAAATCCACATTGAAGCTTCAACCGGCTCGATTAGCATTTCTTCGAGGACCTCTTTCACTTCATCCCTCACTGCTATTGGGACCCTTGACCCAGACGACCCTTCTTGCTTTATGCTGTATGGGAATTGCATTCTCCTTCAACATTATCTTGTGCACAAACCCTTTTAACTCACCCAGTTAATTTCTAAACACATTTTTAGCACTCAATAAAATGTCATTTACATTTAGGTCATCAATGACCATCACTTGTTCATCTGCTCTTGGATTGACTATAATATAGAGGTCGTACTGGTGGATCCAACCCAGAATAGGTGGTCCATCGACCGCCACATAAACTTTCCCAACAATTGATCTGTTTTTGAAGCAAATGTCACTCTCAAAGAATCCCAGACGATCAATTCTTTCTCCTTGAAAACCTGTGGGAGAAATATCACAAGGCAACAGAGACTTTCCACCACACACGTCCTTCAACATTGATTGTGGGATAATAGTCCACTTTAACCCAGAATCTACCATTAAACTAATGATTTTCTTATCAACAACAAAGTCTGCCTTTGGTCTCTTTTCCCTTCTCTCCTGACATGAACTAACTTCTGAATCTTCCACCACCAATAACTTATTGAACTCCCTCTTTAATTCTGAAGCGTCATCCACTATGGCTACCTTAGATTTGCCTTTCGACTTGCACATCTTTGCAAAATGCCCCAATTTTCCACATTTCAAACATTCTTTGTTGTTCGCAAAGCAGAATTTAGCATCTGAAGAGTGTGCAGAACTACCACACTTACTACAGCATTTGTATTGACTCTTATATAAAGTGTTTTTCTTTTGTAGGGTATAACCTTTCTTCCTCACTATGGCAATGGCAGCATTCTCATCTTCACTAACATCACTCAAAACATTCTTTTTTATCAGAAATCTCTCCTATTTTCTGAACTAACCCACTTTTCTGTAACTCTCTCATACACTTTTCGGATTCTTCCACTACTTTTGCCAAATCTATAGCAACTTTTAACGTGGGGTTTTTCGCCGCCCATAACCTCTCTTGGATTTTGCGATTGTTGCACTGAACAATCAATTGATCTCATATCAATTCATCATTTATTTGCCCAAAGTTGCATTTAACTGATAACTCCCTCAGTCTAGCAACAAAATCATCGATTGATTCCTCATCTCTTTGTTTGTTTTTGTAAAACTTGTACCTATTTAACACTAACTTTTCTTATTTTGCAAACCTAGTTTCTAATC
Source organism: Lissotriton vulgaris (assembly GCF_964263255.1). Classification (NCBI taxonomy): domain Eukaryota; kingdom Metazoa; phylum Chordata; class Amphibia; order Caudata; family Salamandridae; genus Lissotriton; species Lissotriton vulgaris. The sequence goes on along the minus strand of NC_141696.1, from coordinate 1,428,802,397 downwards.
TAGGTACTGCTTCTTTGAATTCATCTAATGGAGTCTGACTCCCTGAAGCTAACACATGAGGAAGGTACTTAAATACTCTCTGACCCTCTTTCCCTATTCTTGTCATGAGTAAAGATTTTTTCCTTTTAGCTGAAAATTCTTCGCCATCAATTGCCTCAATATAATTATTGAACATCACAATCCAATCTTCCAATGAGATCAGAGGATTACCCGGTTCGCTTAAAAATTGTGGTGGTAAAGCTACATTTACCTGTTGTGTCATTTTGAAAAAAACAAGTATTATATTAGTGAATGTATATCTTAATACTCGTAAATTACACTCTACTATAATGTATATCCTAATACTTGTAAATTACACTCTACTATAATTTCACAAACAGTAATGTCACTCTTATTTCGCTTTTCCTTTGTTTAAAACAGTATAGCTTACTTTTATGTCCAACCATATGAGTTTTTTACTAGTGTCCTCTTGCAATTGTGTAAAAAATGAGCATTTCACTCAAAATAGGTTTCAAACAAAAAGAATCTCTGTAAAAACAAAAGTACCTCTTTGTAAATGTAATCTCTTCTTTTCGATCGCATATAGGTGAGCGTATCACCGTGTAAAGTGACGTTCCTCACTCCTCGAATACCAGAGCTCCGATGTGCTTATGTTTCTTTCGTGATACTTCAACAAGATGGCCGCTAACGTGACTGACGTGAATGCGTCACTTCAAAGAATCTTCCAATGAGAAGCTATCATGCAATCTCTTTCAGCAGATTCTAATGCGCTTGAAGATAACTGGTGCTCGTTCACTGTGACGCGCATAGCAACGGCATTGGTATGGCCGGCGTGTTGAAGGGTAAACACAGCAGGATACGAGTCAGTTGTAATGCGACGTCAGAACAAACTCCAAATCAGCGCTCACGCTTGGCTCATGAGATAAACGGTAAATTCACTCGGCCTTTACTAATTTCCATTCCTCAACGATTTTAAGATTACATACTACCGTTGTTACAAGCTATGGGTCCTTCCTTCGTTTTTGCCACTACTTTCTATTTCCGATAATTCTTCATCAAGATGAATTCTTCCACTACAAATTTCTTGCTTCCTCTTGACTGGTCAGTCTCAAAGCTCTCGCCAAAATGTTGTAGATGATAACATCTCAGGAACACAGAAAGTATAAAGCATCTGTGTAGTTTATTCGTAGCACAGGAAATAGCAAGTGGCAACAACACTGACCAGTCACCAACTGACCAGATTTGGAATCACAGCTAGGAAAGAACACATTCCTAGAACATTGGTAATGTTCTAACATGGTACCCTTTGCTAACAATATGAAAGACATACTACACTAAAGAGAAAGACAAGAATCCAATTTACAACAAAGTCACACTGCGTCTGGGTGCCACTGGGTCTCACTGAGATCTACAGAGGGGCTTCCATTTGTTGGATGTAATACCCTCACACACCCTTTCAGGTGTCATGCTTCATCATATGGGCTGCTCCTCGTCGGGTCGGCGGTGCAATACCCAATGGGCTCACCTCAAAGAGGGGCACTTTACCAGAGATCTTTTATCCAACTGCAGTTTGGTGAAGTGCGGTTGTGGGGTCAGAAGTGTGTAGACGTGATGGTGAGTTAAAATAAGGCTGGGAGTACCTGAATGCAATTTTATTCTGGGGGTCTCCTGCCTTAATTAAAAAGGAAGATAACTGACACTCAATGGAATATAATATTCCCTATTAGTGTGTGTATTTAACAGTCAACATGTTTCTCGCGTAAGTGCTTAATAACTTGCGATTCTTCAGGACCATACAGCAAAGAGCGATAACTGCCTACACTAAAGGATCTATCTAAGTATCCGGAATGTTTACAAAACGTGTCACAAAAAGAAGGTGCTTGATGTGTCAAAATACCTGTGTTAAGCTGGATCTACCTAGAATAAGAAGACACAAGGCACACAAAACAGGTCTGGGTTTAAAAAACAAATGACTGTAGTGACTTCAAACATCATTTAGGACTATGCAGTTGATTGTGTAATTCATGATTCCAACACATTAAAAGAGTATAAAAACCATGGTGAAAAAATATCCTCCAGTGAGCAAAGGTGGACTGCATGCCCCTGCGGATAATAATGTCATTTGCAGAAAACATCATGGTGTTGAAAACATCGGACTCACCTAAAATGTCTAGTGTCCAGGCAAAACCAGTACCCGGCGGTCAGCACATTTGCTTCCATCTATTTTAAGGCTGTGCAAGGAGGGATGGTAACGGTTGTTAGAGAAAAGGAGGGAACCATTCCCTATATAGTTGAGAGACATTTGTCAAGAATACCATAGGCTTAGGACGGTTTTGTTTAAGGTGACTAATGGAGTGTTTCTCCAGTAAAAATAGAAGCTTAATGTGTGTGGGTTATTGGGATTCGCCAGTAAGGGTTTCAGCTACTGTGTAATGGCTATTGGGAAACTTGTTCAGTTAAAAAATGATGTGCGCTAGTTTCAAATTGAAATTCACTGGGCTCGCTGTAAAAATTGTTCTAAATAGATCATCTGTACATTCAGGGCTACAATGAGACCGCACTCATGTCAGGGCCTCCTGAATCCTTTAGAATGTGCCCGAAGGGTTGATGCGCCCCGACTAATTAACCAACTCGTTTAATAAAAGTCGTGTGAGCTGTTTGTCAATGTTGCTCCACATCTGGTGGTGTGTGGTCATGGTGGGATCTTAAGGCTAAACGCCACGTTGGTACTAAAACTTACGCCGTCTCATGCCCGCGTTGTATATCAAGGTTTGGAATGGCTGAGATGACAAATGCGGCCAATCGTCCTAGTCATAATGGCCCCTGGGATTGTCTAGGTTAGCATCCCCGGTGACGGAGATGAACAATGCATTTGCTGCTAGATAAGTTATATCTAAAACAGCTACTTGCTAATCGTTTTAAGTTAAGGATCCCATTAAAAAAATCTGCTTTGACATTTGTGAATCTTGGTACCCTTTTCCAGACCAAAGTGCTTCCCATTAATTCCTTTGATGTCCCCTTTTCTTTTCCAGGATGGGAGATACATGTTGCTCCCCAAACCTGAACTTGGCACTTCAGTGAACCCAATTACTGTCTTTCAACGTGTCTACTGTATTGATGAAATAATATTTAGACCGCCTTCATCCTTTATCATGCAATTCTTTTTTTGGGCGAACTTGGTTTCAAATTAAATATCAAAGTGATCCACATTTCCCAAATAAATTCTGGCATAGGATTCATTCACAGCCCCTGAACACTTTACTGCTCTACATTCTATAAAAGAAGATGAAACTGTTCTGTGTTACTCAGTAAATACGGATTCACAATGAGAATGGTTACGAGGCCATATCTTTGACCAAACTCTACCGTCCCATAATCAACATAGAATCTGAACTTATATTCTGTAACATTATTTCTCATGGATGATTCAGCTCCTGGACATTGCTTGAACCTTACCTCCGCAACCAGACTGGACCTGAAAAATATTTTCAATGGTCTGGCTGGGTCCAGTTTTAGCCAAATGACATAACATGCAGCATCACGAAAACAGTGAGTTTGACGCCATTATAATAGAATGCAATGATACCAGTGACATCAGCTCCATCCACATGTGATGCTCTCATTGAAGCCTAGATGGCAAAGATTAAAATATAGCTAAGAAGTAGATTAAAAGAAAGCCCAAATAGGAGGTAGTGTGAGTGCAGGTGGTGGTAGACAGAGATGAAACATGTATCAGAAAGAACATTCTTGAAGATAAATCACTAATTTTCCTAAGTAACATCCACACATGAGAGTTGAGGATATAAATACTGCAGTCAAATGTAAAGGATAGGAGAACTGTCCTTCGAAGTTGGGTCTTCTCTCTCTTAGTCAAATCAAACCAATATTGTTTGGTTAAAGAATGCTCAAGGGACAAAGTAGCTGCCTCGCATATCTTCTGTAATGTCATAGCTCTTAACAAAGTCAGTGCTGTTTCAGAGTGTACTAACATAGTACACTCTGAAACGTTTCAGAGGCAGTTTGCTAGCATGCTTATAAAGTGATTAACCATAATGGAAGACCAATTGTAGATAGATTGCTTTTTAATGCCCCTTCCCAATGTATAGTCAATTAAAAGGCCATAAATGCATGTTGAGGAAAGAAGCTTGATCAGGATAAAGAATGCAAATAGAGTTTGCAGCTAAGTATGATTTAATGGCATTGATATTGAGACCCTTCATTGCTAGAGAACCATAAGTTGTAGGACCTAAAGGTCTGGCAGAATCTGATGTAAGGACTGAGAATACTATATAGATTGAAGAAAATACTATCTGCTAGAGTCATCCACTCTCATAGAAGGGTATCGAGCTGCCAACAAAATATCCATTACCTATAAAGAAAGTTCATATGATGAGAGAGCTGCAATTTCCAAGAGCCTTGGCAGCTGAAGGTCAGAGTAGAACAACTCATCTCTGGGACAACAGAATCTCTATTGCTGGGTGGATGTGAGGGGTTTCTGAACTGATTTGCAGCAGGTCAGAGCACCACAGCCTCCTAACCCAAGCCAGGGATATCAGAATGACAGGGGTAATGTGGACCCACAACTTCTGAAGAGCTCCCTGAACAAATGATGATGTTAGCAGAAAAACATAATGTAGTTTGTTCATATGCAGATGATGTAGGGAACAGAGTATTTAGTACATCCCATTCTGTCTCCTAATGGACTGGCAAATCCTTGGCTTACCCAAATAAGAACCCAAAAATCCACTACTTCATAGCCTAAGTCTCAGTCATGTTCCTTAGACAGGGGCCAGGTAGTCTTATCCATACATTTCTCAGCAGAACCCGAAAGAAGTCCGATAACCTAGCCAAAGAACCAGCCACATTCAGATTAGTCTACATGCCTTGCTCTGACAGAGCCTTTACATCCTGCATCAATTCCTTTAATCTTTTCTTGTATGGTTTAGGAAGATTCATGGTAACACAGATACGATTTCCCTTTAATGTGCGAGCATATCTGGCTAACAAACATGTCATGTTTGAAGTCTTCAATGCAAGTCTAGCCGAAGCAATTATTCATTCATCTTAAATACTGGAACTGTAAGAGTGAGTGCTTAGATTGCCTTTGTTAATTGCTACACTGCTGGGCTAAAAGTTTTTGATGAAGAGGAAAAATCTGGAAAGAATGCCACCCACAACTGTGACAGCTCTGGAAAAGTATTTGAGTCCTTAGGTCAAACTGGGGCCTGGTTTGGGTCAGTCCCTGTAGTGTAGGGCAGCTGCACCTTTTAAGCCCCCCCCCCCCATTCAGTCAGGGCACCCCACCACATTCTACAGGTGGGAGCCTCATCATTTTACATGATGCCACAAGGTGTAGCAGAGAATTCAGTGGTGAATATTGCTAACATTCACTCTGGAAATCAGCTTGCTGAGCTGAGAGCCAGGTGGAGAACAACTCATTTGCGCAATCAGTTTTGAAGACAACAATGAGTGTTCCTTCATTCTCATGAGCTTTTTGTGAAAGGAGGAGTGATGAATATGATCTCCATAAAAAAGGCATGCAATCTCTCTGGTAGCCCAGGTTAGACATTGATTCAGGGCATGATTTACAAGGTCTAGAACTGGAAAATCCTGAAGAATATATCCTGAACAAAGTAGAATACCTTGACAAACATGAAGAAAAGACTAAAACTGTTAGCTTTGAATCCTGTGTCAATGAGGGCGCAAACAAAAAGGAACTGATGTCATTGGCACTTGAGCCTCATGTTATAATGGTGCTTATGTCCCGTTTGGTGCCCGTAGAACGCTGCAGACAGTATCATTTGTAGGTGTGGGTGGAATTTGCGTAGTCGCGCTACGCAAAGCTGCGCGAAACAGTAAAAAATCTCTGCGAGCATGCAGAATTGCTTGTTCCGCCCATTCCCAAAGTTTTTTTTCCTGTTCACGAACTCTGTTTGCGAGCTCGGGGAGAAATATCTTGCGAACACGCATTTTGAAATCTGCGGATCGTGGAATTTTTGGCAGTTCCGTATTCTCCACGGAACACGAAATTACCCAAATTCCGCAAATTCCACAAGCGGAATGGAATTTACTACCCAGGCCTAATCATTTGGCATAGGTGACCACTTATTCAAAGCATTTTGCATATCCATTCAGGCACCTAAGGATAAGTCTCATATAAAGTATGGAAGAAGTTAGTGAAATATAGATTTATTGTAGGGGTCGACCATTTCCTTAAGGTAGGCAAGGTAGGTTGATACTCTTGGGTCCCTTCACAATATCTTCATATGTTAATTTGTTGTAACAAAAGTCTAAGAAGCAGTGTTCATATGACATGAGTAAAGGTATTGACATTAAGTAATTACCGTGAGCCTTGGAGTGGTAGCACCAGATCACTTCAGGAATGCTTGAGTCGAAGCAGCAGCCCTTGGAGAGACACTCCTTTTCTGGGATACCCAGATAGCCGCACTCTGTCCGCTCTTTAGGTCTAAGGCCACATTGTTGTTTATCTATTTAGTGCAGAGAAATCATAGCATGTGTCAGCATCATTAGGAACACATCAACAGCCAATAGTGATACCTGCTGTAAGTTAGTCTCAATTTGACTTTACACCAAAACTCCTGATGTTATAAACATGGCGTTCTCATGTTGTCACAAGAAGAAGGATACAAAAGACACCAATTGCATAGGATAATGATTGCAAGTGGAGTGACACCAGGAAGCTGATTTAGTAACACTGAAGCGAAAAATTGAACGTCTTTCTTCTATTGTTATCAACTATATCCACAGGACAGAAAATGTGTAACAAAACAGTTGTGTTAGTAATTGTTCATTGATGTATCATTTCTTAAGGAAACTTTAGAGCTTATAAATACTGTTTTCACTTAGGTACTGATTTACAAATACATTTTCCATACTTCAGCCTTTCATAAAAAGGCATAGAAAAGCAATCCTTAGACCGCCAAGAGTCAGGGAAAAACTGTTGTAAGAAATCACATGGCACACCCCCCATTTTTGCCTTTAAGGTTTTGTTGTAAGTCTTATATCCATGGATGTCAATTCAAGAAATTGACTGTGCTAGCACAAGTGACATTACACACCCTTTTCCCCCTGATGACATCACAGATTTGGCTGTTAGATCCTCAACAGGCTGTGCTGCGTTACACTGCATCAGGTAGGCGTTGCATTAGTGGAGCATGGGTGTTCATGCATCCGCCCATGTATTTTGATGCAAATTCAGTTTTACTAAAAGCAGTAAACCTGGATTGAGTGCCTATGTGAGGCTGGTTTAACAAAGAAAACTATCGTCATTACTGCTTGTTACTTCCTCTTTCCATGTGTTCTGTGTTCTGCCTCACTCACAGAAAGAGGAACATATCTCTAAGGATTGTTTTTGTGCAGGAAGGTATCATTTTAGGCACAACAATCCTGATTACAAAACAAGCACTCTTGCACCTTTGCACAAGGGATTCTGTGTTCGTACTAGGATGAAATGCACAAGCACTGTGAGAGAGTAGAAGTGCACCATATATTAGTAGATATGGCACCCTTCTGCTCTTTCCTTTTCATACAAGGCAAAGCAGCACGGTGCCTTGTTGCGGTGTGTAAAGATGAGCAAATCCAGGCCCACTTGCTAGTTTTGGTGTGCAAAAGGCCCACTTTGCAATGATAAACTCCCAAGGACTAGTGGAATTTTGCAAGTGTAAGGCAAATTTGTCATAGAAGTTGAAGTGTAAAACAAAGTTTTTTTGTTAGCACCTGAAAAAATTAGAACTGGCGTGGAATGTAGTTTAGAGTGTAGGACGAGTCCCATGATCATGGTCAACTGCAACGAAACCCACATATATCAATCCCTCAGACTAGAAACGCATGCTTATTACATATTTCTTTTATTCGATATGAGACCCAGATGTTTTAATCAAAGAGATTGGAACTGTACTGAGGTCACAATGGGAGTGCATTAAATCTGAGAGTGGAACTGGTTTCTCAAATTGGCCCTAATTTTTAGGGTCCATGTATCAACCTAGTCTGCGTTCACAAACGGTGCGCATCGCTACAATTAGACGGTTTGTGATTGCAAAATATCCTTTCAAGATGTATGAAAGGCTTTGGCAGTGCATTTTAGGTAAGTCTCTACCTTCTAGGATTACCTAAAATTGCAACTACATACAAGAAATCACAATTAGCGATTGTCTAAGTACATGTACCAAGCATTTTCTAAATGCAAATGGTGCATTTAGGAAATGTTATTACAATTGACTCTAAGTCAGTGGTAACCATGTGCAATTTTAAAAAATGCACAAAAAATGCTTTTTTCAAAGTGCCATTTAGTGCACATATTTGCATATTTGTTTTTGGAGTGATTCTCAGGGGCCTTAGGTCCGCTGGCACCCTTTGGTTTTGCAGTACCTTATTTGCGATTATCAATTAGGTAATCGCAAATAGGTAATGCAAAACCATTCATAACTAGATGGCCATATTGGTAGTCTAAAAGTATATCCTATAATCCCTCTGAAGTCCACATCGACACATACCTTCTTTATTCCTAAAGAATCCCAGAAGGGAGGGCATAGAGTCTGTGTAATCCTTCTCTAGTTTTAAAAAGAGTATGGCACATTTTGGCGAAGACTAATAAAAAGGGGATGTAGAATTGGCCTCCCATGTGTCAATGAGTTCTCCAACTGAGGGCTTTCCTCTTAAACATCAAAGATCCTCATCTCTTGATTCTAAATCACCCATCATTATTAATTCTTTCTAAGAGTGGGCTAGTGAATATGCCGTATTAATATTCTTGATCTTCATTACATCTGTCATCAGCTTCAGATGTTTCCTTATTGTTTGAGCCCAGTTAAGATCACTTGGGATGATCCCATCTCAACATAGGGTGGCTATCTTAGGTTGTGCAAGTGTTAGTAATTTGCTCCAAAACATTAATGTTACTATAATCATAGACCAGGATTGGAGCTCAGCCTCCACTCAGTTAGCAGATGCCATTGTATGTTTTGTTAAAGATAGTCGTTTTTGTACCGGTTGTATGCCAATCTAAACTTTTGTCTAAGCTAAGCACTTCTGTTCTGTGTAGAATGTTAGGAGGGATTAGTGTTTTCTAGGCTACTATAAACAGTTGGAGGGAATGCCCTCCAAGGTCTTGTTTGAAGTTATGTAAAGCTGCAATGGTTGATAATGCTTTTGCTTTCAATGTCTCTATTTGGGTGGACCAGCTCAGGCAATTAGTAAAGCGCATCCATAAATACCTATATTCAATGATTTTCCTCAATTTTGAACTGCCCAATATATCATACGAAGCAATGCTCCTTCTCACCAAATGCCATAATTTTTGTTTTATCTGAATTAATTATTAAGTTATTTTTATTGCAGTACTTTTCAAACTCCACCAGTTTCCTTTATAAGCCAACTGTATCCCCAATAGAGTATTCACGTTTTCTAGTGTGACCCACTACATCTATTGTTCTATCAAGTTAAAGACAGAAAAAGTAGAAAAGAACCTCCAGTTTCTAAGGATTTATGTGAAATAGTCCATAGGCTAAAGAAGAGATTGATAGTAGAGTGCGCAGGCTTAAAGGCACTCTGTCCTAATGGACTCAGATTCAACTCTTGATAACATTGTGTAAAAGCCTGTAGCATTAATTTGGCATAAATGTTTGCTCCCACATCAATTAAACAATTTAACCAGTAGTGTTTGGGGACTACTGCATTGCCCTTTCCAATTCTTACGGTAAGTCTGTGCAGGTGTACATTGTATAAGCACATTTGCATAGAACTTCACACACTAGTTTATGTTAGTCTTTTGTTGAGTGCTGGCCTATTATCCTGTCCTGCAGATCTAGTTAATTTTGTTTGCATCATATTACCTCTTATTGCAGATTCTGAGACTAAGGCGAGCAATTCAATGCCAGTGGTAGACATCTTCTTAATGCTAACATTGTCTTTGCCTGCATAAGCTAACATTAAATAATCTACCGAACCCTCTGTAGATACCATACTTCGTGTTCTTGCCTCTCGGCCATGAACCGCGATGCACACCAATTTCCGAAATTTCTTAACAACGTTGGGCGAAATTTCCACCATCATTTCATCCCAATTCTTTGTGTATGCTGAAAATGTATTACTTTTTAGACTAGCTTTATATTTAATAGAGAATTTGTGGTGGGAACAACCATCCATGTATGATATATTAGCCAATTTCATTTTGAGTAACTTGCATTTTGCCATTCCAGGTATTGGGCATCAAACCAGGGGGGATTTTTGTTTTATTTGTTGACACACACAGTGAAGGCTTTCAGGATGAAAAATTCCCATTATCTTTCAAACATTTGACCACGGCAATTGTTATTTGCTCACAATCATTGATTGGATTGCCACTTGTTGAGGTCTATCTATCAAGATAATATAATCTTGCAAATCAGATAGTTGCTTAAGTCAGTTTTGCAAATTTCGCCCACCTCTTGCATTTATATATACTCAGAAGACTCACAATTGCTTTATTGAAATGGGGGGTGGGGGGAATAATGGACTATGCCGGCTTTACCTGGTTGACCTGACCCTGTGTTAAGTGGGTGTGGGCTTATCTGTCATGATTAGATGTGTGTTGTCTTTGGTGCTTCTCCTTACCAGTCATCAAGTTGCCATTTATCTCACCTTGTTCCTTGGTGTAGTAGCACCAGATGACCTCAGGGATCTTTGAGTCAAAGCAGCAGCCCCTTGAGTTACACTCCTTGGCGCTGATCCCCTTGTAGCCACAATCTCTTCTTTGTGCTGGTTTCAGCACACACTGGTTTTTATCTGTTGCAAACAGGTTATATGAAATGTTAGGCAAACATTGTCAAATGCACATGATCACTTGAACAGCATTGCCGTTGCCACTTGTTGGCCTATTGGCAGTGTATAGATGTGAGTGATGGTGTTATGGAGGTGCATTAGTTTCCACAAAGTCTGTCTGCATCCCTCAAGACTGACGGTCAGCAATCTCAAAACTGTGTTTACCATAATGCACTGCAAGAGGACTGGTGCAGCATGTTAAGTGTGCATTTTAAATCAATAAAGTGTACAAAATGCCCCTTGGTGCATGAGGCAGTCAATGGGTTGGCTTCTGCTTTGTTTGGTTTGTGAAAGCAGCTATTAAAAGCCTCACGTGAGGACCCATAATTAAAAGGAATGTTTTTCCCAGATGAGTGCCAGAACCATGCAACGAATGGGTGAGCTGCGAACCATGCCTGATTGCTTAAACAATTGAAAGGCATCTAGAATAAAGCATTGGGGAGGACTGATGCATTTGGGTGCCACAAATTGAAATAACTGTTTCTTGTGAATATAGTTGTATTTCACACTTCAAAGCCATGCTCAATGGGCCATATTTATGGTCAAGTCATGCAGTGCAATGTAGCAAGTCACCTTGCTGCACTGGACTGCATGACAGGGGAAGGGTAGGAATGCGCCATATAATGGCAAAATCCTGCCATTTCATCCGCTTTAGCGTCCTTTTGGTACTTAGTGCCAATGCGCCTGCATGGTAAGGAGGATTTATTTGTGCAGGAAGGGACACCTTCCTGCACAAAAACAATCCCCTGTGTTTTTTACTCCTTCTACTTGTGCTACAGTATGCAGCACACTTAGAAAGAGTTAAAAACGAGGAGAAATAAACATATTTCTCCTCTTTACGCCTCACCTGGTTAGGTGTAGGTTTTTGGCACATACCACTTCTAGTAAATCTGGGAATGCTTCAGAATCCATCGATGCTGTGTGAGAATACCCACACAAGCCACATGGAAACGGCTCCCTGGCACGGAGTAATGAAAAGTAGTGATTTGCGCTGCAATGCATTACTCATGATTTATGAAGCCACTCAGGGCCACGAAAGAGGGCTTTGCATTGCTTCATAAATCTCATTTTTAAGTTGCGTTGCTCTTGCATTACTTTGTGTGGTGCAAGAATGATGCTAAGGGGCTTGTAAATATGCCCCCAATTCTCTTTTATTGCATGCTTCTTCTCAAATTCTTTACAACTGTGGAGGATTTGGATGTGATGGGACAAAAATGCTGAGGGGGTGACTCTTTTTGAGGAAGACTTTTGAAATTCCACAGCAGTTTGCAAATTCTACTGCTAAGGACTAGGTAAAGTACACATGGGCTTAGAAGACTCAAGTCAATGCCCATCCCGTGCCCTGTGCCTCCTGTGGGCAGAGGTAACACACCAAACCACCCAGGACACTGATAACTGATGCTCCTCCTTTCTTCCTGTGCTCATTTGTAGTGCTTCAAAGAGCACTATTAAAACAACATCAAGTAAATACATACATTTATGTTGCCGTGTACCGAGCTTTAACCACCATTATCTGCTCTATCAACGTTTGCTCTTCTGGTTTTATTTATTTAAAGTTCTGCAACCCGAAGAGATTGTAGCACTTTTCGTGAGCACCAGTTGCATTACACAAGGACCCATTTATTTTGTGGTTGGTAGGGAAGATTAAATGATTTGCCCAGATTCACAGGATGTTGAACCAATACCGAGACTTGAACAAGACTCCCCAGCCCCAAAGTCGGCACCTGTGGTCTTTTCAATGAACCCTGTCCCACTTTATCCATTTTGTGGCAGTACTTGATTTTCCTTGTGGCACAAACCAATTCATTATAGCATGCTGAGAAAACTGGACGTTTCAGAATCAAACCTACAATGTTCCAGTCAGACAGCTGCAGATTCCTAAAGATGTGGGACAAATTACATTACTCAAGCATCTACTACAATTGGTCACAAATGTTAGAATTGCAAAGCATAATGCTCCCTCTGCAGCCTGAAGCAAACTTTCTAAAATGTCTTTTCATGAGCCTCTTGACTCTTGTAGGGCTGAAGAGAACCTGTGTAAGTCAGTGGATATCCCACCTATTATACTGGTCTATCTGCTTGTTTATCTGGAGGTGCCTGAACGGCTGGCTGCCCATGATCAGTGAATAGCAGAGTGAGTGTCCTACTTCTGACTTAGGGCTGACTTACTCTTGAATTCCATCGACCAAGGTTTGTTTGTATTTGTGAATGTGGCCCTGATTTCTTATGACAGAAGTTTGACCCAAGACCTTCACAACAATGCTCTGTTAATGCAAACGTCATAGTGCACTGACTGGATAGTGAGCATCTAAATATCAAGTGTTTTACTGTCAACAAGAGAATAGCAGCAGAAGCAACCATGCAGACTCCCACTGAGGGTAAGCTGCTTACCTTGTGACCGGGAGTAGTAGCACCAGTTAGTTCCAGGGATGCTGGAGTCAAAACAGCAGCTGCGCCTGTGGCATTCCTCAGCGCTGATGCCCTTGTAGCCACAGTCTACCCTGTCCTTGGGCTCCAGGGAGCACTCCTTCTTATCTGCTCAAAACAAAGCACAAAGCAGCATCAGTTACCTGCACGTGGAAAGCGTGTTTTACTGAATTGTCGATAAAGCAACAAGAGTCATTAGCACTGACATAAACTGTCTCTGTAACTGACAATGACTTGGAGCAGCCAATCAACCACCACCAATCCCTAAGGCACAGGTGCACAGAGAGAAATCAGTAGGCATCATTAAGTGTGCCAAGATTGGACTTTAATTAGGAGACACTACTGGGCTTATTTATTTGATTTTGGTATAGGGCAGAGCAGCAAGGAACTTTGCTCTGTATCCCTACACCAAAGTGAAAGGGCAGGAATGCATTGTATTTAGGCATTTGTCCTCATTACGCCTCACCTGAAGAGGAGAACGGACTTGGCGCTTCACCAGGTTTACATTGCTTTGTAAATCTGGAGCAGCATCAAATTCCATTGGTGTTGAGTGGGGAAACCGACTGCAATTTCCATAGAACGTCTCCTGGGTGCAGAGTAAGGCAACACAGCAATTTGGTCATAATTTATGAGGCCAGGGTGGCTTTGCGAGGCTTCATAAATCAAAGTACTGTTTACTTTTTATAGTGACCGTTCCTGGCCCTTACTTTACCCCCCTCAGCTGCAATTGTAGACTCTTAAGAGGCTAGTGGTGAGAGAGAACATGGTTATTTACCTATCATGGTTGAGTATTACAGTTACTTCCAGTGGAATATACAGCTTAAAGACAGTTTCTCCTGATCATTCTCCTCAATGAACAGGTGAGAGTAACATACGAAGGGAACCAATTTCGTTGTATTGCAAAAATAAATACAGAGACCAGGGTGAAACTGGAAAGCAATGGAACCTTCGGTCTAGCAAATCCTTTAGTATTACAATTGTTAGTCGCTCTGAATGACATTATTAGCAGTCTACAAATTTTAAATTCAATGCAGTTGTGAATTTTGTTCTATTTTTCTCAAACTTCTGAACTGCTTGAAATCAAGGTCACACCAACATAACTGAAATGGTATCATCTTCCATTTTGAAATGATATTGCAATACACCAAATGATTATTGTTTTTGTCACTGCCTTTGCTCTAACAGAGAATTGTGAGCTTACCCAGTCTTTGGGAACTATATGTACCTAACCAACGACAACCTAGCTGCCCTAGACTGCCATGTATACAGTGGTATAATTCTCATAACCTGAATAGACTCTGAGAATCTCTGAATCCAATGTAATAGTATTATAAGAGAATCTTTGGATGTATTTTGTATTAAATGTTTCTTGTTGCCTGTTATTCATTGGTGCATATCCTGAGAACAATATATTTGTCTAGTAATGTGTGAAATCCTCTTTCTAACATCCTATTAAAGGACCTGTATTTCCTACGTTAAAAGAACCCCCATTTTCCCACTTTTAGGAGGCACATCTGTGCTGGATTTACTACTAAACTTTACTGATTCCTTTGTGCTTATGATCTGTATTTTTTGCTGCAAACCCTACTCATGACATATTCATGTTTTCTGCATAAAATATTCTTAATGTAAAGCCTTAACAGTTCAGCCAGTGTATGTATTTCTTACTGAGAACGTCATGGTATTATTTAATTACTGGGTCTTACATGAGATAAAGAAGGGCCAAATCGAGGAGCACCAAAGTCCGGGTAGGTACTACGTCGCTCTTGGACTGAGCCGTTGACATGCTCAGCCTTCATAGAAGAGAACTCCATCCTGGATGCCTCCCAATCCAGATTCTGCAGCAACCACAGCACTGAAACCGCCCTCCTCGCCGCCACCGACCACATTCGCATGCTACTGGACGGGAGCACCACTGCCCTCATACTTCTAGACCTCTCCGCAGCTTTTGACACTGTCTCACACCGCACACTCGCAGCCAGACTACATGAAGCAGGAATACAAGGAGCCGCCCTCGACTGGATCCAATCCTTCCTCTCCGACAGAACCCAGAGGATTCGACTCCACCCTTTTCATTCCAAACCCATGGAAATCAGCTATGGGGTACCCCAGGGATCATCACTCAGTTCCATGCTCTTCAATGTCTACATGGTCGCCATCAGCAGACTCTGTTTCCAGGAAGGAATGTAGAATGTAGCAGCCTGGATGAAGGACAGCTGCCTGAACTTTAACTCAGAGAAAACTGAGGTCCCCATCCTCGGACCCTGCACCACCATCTGGGACAACACCTGGTGGCCCTCCGACCTCGGGAGCCTAACCACCCCAACAGACCACGCTTGGAACCTCATCATCATCCTGGACTTCTCCCTCTCCATGAACCTCCAGATCAAAGCTGGGTCCTCCACCAGTTTCAACTGCCTCCGCATCCTCCGCAAGACCTTCAAATGGATCCCTCCTGACTGCAGAAAGACCGTCACCCACGCACTCATTACTCATCACTCATCACTCCTCACCAGCAGACTGGACTACTGCAATGCTATCTTTGCCAGAATCACCAAAACTCTTCTACACAAACTCCAAACCATCCAGAACACCGCAGCCCGACTCGTCCTTGGGACACCAAGCCACAAGCACATGACCCAGCACCTACAAGGCCTCTGATGGATCACTGACAAAATATTGGGATGCCAAAATATTGAGGATAAAATATTGACTGACAGAATATCGACTTCCTATCTTCAAACAGGTAAGTACAAAAATATTGACTCCAAAATATTGAGTGTAAAAAATATAGAATGTCAAAATATCGATTTTTTAAAATATATTAAAAGTAACTTAAAAGTAATATAACATTAAATTAAATTAATATAAACATATTTAAAATACTTAAATAAACATACAATTAAGAAATAATTAATGTAACATAATTTTTTTTAATACATATATATATATATCTACATATTATTAACAAAACATATGCAATATTTTTACCGTACGATAGCAAGAGGGTTAAATGTACTGTAACAACTCCAGTGAGTGCAAGAGTAGGGTAAGCGTTGGATAGCGTAAGGGTAAAAATTACTATTCCAACTCCAGAGAGTGTAACAGTAGGGAAAGCGTTGGATAGCGTAGGGGTAAAAATTACTATTCCAACTCCAGTGAGTGCAACAGTAGGGAAAGCGTTGGATAGCGTAGCGTTTAAATTACTATTCCAACTCCTGTGAGTGCAACAGTAGGGTAATCATTGGATAGCATAGGGGTCAAAATTACTATTCCAACTCCAGTGAGTGTAACAGTAGGGTAAGCGTTGGATAGCATAAGGGTAAAAATTACTATTCCAACTCCAGAGAGTGTAACAGTAGGGAAAGCTTTGGATAGCGTAGGGGTTAAAATTACTATTCCAACTCCAGTGAGTGCAACAGTAGGGAAAGCATTGGATAGCGTAGGGAAAAAAATTACTATTCCAACTCCAGAGAGTGCAACAGTAGGGAAAGCGTTGGATAGCGTAGGGGTTTAAATTACTATTCCAACTCCAGTGAGTGCAACAGTAGGGTAAGCATTGGATAACATAGGGGTAAAAATTACTATTCCAACTCCAGTGAGTGTAATAGTAGGATAAGCGTTGGTCAGCGTAAGGGTAAAAATTACTATTCCAACTCCAGAGAGTGTAACAGTAGGGAAATCTTTGGATAGCATAGGGGTTAAAATTACTATTCCAACTCCAGTGAGTGCAACAGTAGGGAAAGCGTTGGATAGCGTAGGGGTAAAAATTACTATTCCAACTCCAGATAGTGAAACAGTAGGGAAAGCGTTGGATAGCGTAGGAGTAAAAATTACTATTACCACTCCAGAGAGTGCAACAGTAGGGAAAGGGTTGGATAGCGTATGGGTAAAAAATACTATTAACACTCCAATAATTGCAACAGTAGGGAAAGCGTTGGATAGCGTAAGGGTTTAAATTACTATTCCAACTCCAGTGAGTGTAATAGTAGGGTAAGCATTGGATAGCGTAGGGGTAAAATGTACTATTCCAACTCCAGAGAGTGTAACAGTAAAGTAAGCGTTGGATAGCGTAGGGGTTTAAATTACTATTCCAACTCAAGAGAGTGTAACAGTAGGGTAAGCATTGGATAGCGTAGGGGTAAAATTTACTGTTCCAACTCCAGAGAGTGTAACAGTAGGGAAAGCGTTGGATAGCTTAGGGGTTAAAATTACTATTCCAACTCCAGTGAGTGCAACAGTAGGGAAAGCGTTGGATAGCGTAGGGTTTAAAATTACTATTCCAACTCCAGTGAGTGCAACAGTAGGGAAAGTGTTGGATAGCGTAGTGGTTAAAATTACTATTCCAACTCCAGCGAGTGCAACAGTATGGAAAGTAAATACTTGTTATATAAATATAAATAACATAAATATTGAAATCTATTACAAAATAATTTAATTATTTTAGAATTGTGTAAAATATATTACATAATCTATTAAATTGAGAAATAATATTTATTTAATTATATAAATTACCTACTAATACTAATAATTTACCTATTAACAATCAATTAATTTCAATTTTAAAAATATTTTACAAATTCAAATCAATATATTTATTTGAGCAATGTAATTACTTACAATTAAATTACTTCCAAAACAATTCCTCTATAAACACACAACCCACTACAGAATTTAAATTAATTAAATTAACATATTTATTAATTAATCATTTAAATGTATTTACCAATTATATTTTAATTAATTACCAATTAATAATTAATTAACTATTAATTCTAAATAAATACCAATACATTAAAAAACATATTTAATTAATTATTATTCAACTACTTCCCACCCTAATCCCCTATAAACCCACAACCCACTACAGAAAATAAATGATAAAAATTAAGATATGTATCAATTAATCAATTATAATTAATTACCAATTATATTTTAATTAATTACCAATTATTAATTAATTAACAATTTTTTTGAATCAATACCAATACATTTGATAACATATTTAATTAATTAATATTAAATTACTTCCCACCCTAATCCCCTATAAACCCACAACCCGCTACAGAAAATAAATGACTAAAAATAAAATATTTATCAATTAATCAATTATAATTAATTACCAATTATATTTTAATTAATTACCAATTAATAATTAATTAATATGTATTTAAAAATAAATACCAATTAATTAAATATTATATTTAATTAATCATAATTAAATTACTTCCCACCCTATTCCCCTATAAACCCACAACCCACTACAGAAACTAACAGACAAAAAATAAAATATTTATCAATTAATCAATTAAAATTAATTACCAATTATATTTTAATTAATTACCAAATAATAATTAATTAACAATTAATTTAAAATAAAAACCAATTTTTTAAATAACATATTGAAATAATTATCTTTAAATTACTGCCCACCCTATTCCCCTATAAACTCACAACCCGCTACAGAATTATATTACGCAAAAATTAAACATTAATATTAACTTACCTTAAAATCGATATTTTTATGTCTATATTCTGTCTAGTCGATATTATGTCCATTCTATATTTTTGAATCGATATTATTGCTATTCTGGTCAATATTACATTTTTCGAGTCAATATTTTTGTAGTCTATATTATGTCTAGTCGATATTATGTCTAGTCGATATTAAAAACTCGATATTATGTCTAGTCGAAATAAAAAACTCGATATTATGTCTACTTACCGCCTCGGATGGCTCCCCGTCGAAAAGAGGGTCACCTTCAATCTCTTCACACACACCTACAAATCCCTCAACAACATCGGACCCAAATACCTCAACGAGAGACTATCCTTCCACATACCCATGAGTAACCTCCGCTCAGCCGACCTCTCCCTGGCAGAGGTTGCTGGCATCTGCAGAAGCAGAACTGGCCGGAGGGCTTTCTCCTACATCGCAGCGATGGCCTGGAACAAGCTCCCTGTCAACATCAGACGCTCCCCGAATCTGCAAGCATTCAGGAAGAACCTCAAGACCTTGCTCTTCGACCCGGAGTCGTGCCCCCCTCTCCCCCTCACGGGTGAGTAGCGCACTTTATAATCCCCCCTGAATGACTGATTGAGGGTAAGTGAAGTTGAAAGAGATGTATATGCTGACAGATCTGGTAGCAGAGCTTATGATTCTGATTGGATATGCTCAACATTAAATGAACCCATTTGGCTATAGAACCAATGAGTCTACTTTCGTGGTTCAGGCAGTTTCATCCAGAGATTAAAATTCACCCTGCCTCATCCCGGTCCTAGTTGCTAATGACAAGGTAGCGGTAAACCAAAGAGGGAAGACATGAGCATCAATATACTGATTTATGCGCATGCGCTGGGCAAATGAGAAGTGAGGTTTAAGGCAATACATGTTGGGATTTGTTGTAGGTGCAATGTGGTGGAATAAAGCTGATAGATTTTGATTTTAATTACTAGGTGTCTCAAATACCTGGTCGGCAGTTATTGTATTTTTTTCTGACTTATTTTATGTATACGGCATAAAATTGAAGAAAGTTACATTTGTTCAATTGTTGAACTGTCTGCTAAGGTGATGCGCTATCAGCTATACCAAAATAGGTATGTAACATTTCTACTGTGCAAGTGTATTAATTGAGCTCAGTAGCAGTTCATTGCTTTGGTGCACAAGAGTGACTACGCTGAGTACAGCAAAGCCTGCAGTTCGATTGTCTGCTGGTGTGTGGAAGCAAGTAGTCTTCTTAGTACTGTAGAACTTTTCTGATTATGCGAATCAGAACAAATGTTAATCATGGTGAAAAGAGTTCAGAAGAGCTTGGCAGTATTCATTTGGTGTCATACAGAAACTGAAGTCGCACTCTGATAGGGTGACCTCTGGCCGCAACATGCTAGTATTGGTAGGAAGATCGTAAACCCAATTGTACAGAAGCTGTGTGAAATTGTGACAAGGAGTGACTGTAAACACTATCAGAATAGGAAATCCTTTTTTGAAAAGAGAGATGTAACTAATGAAGAGCACTTCCTACTAGAAGGTACTCCAGCTAGGAAAATGGCAGCAAAAAAAGGGCTACAAACGTGCCTTTGGCACAAATAGATGTTCAAGGATGGGGAATTACGACTACCATTGAGCTGGACTTTCCACATTCCCAGAATAAAAAATGTTATGCTGAGAATGTATGACATGAGACTTCAGCCTTGACCCAGACAGTCTGAGGCCTTGAATATTTTGGTACTAGTTGCAAATGAGGAAAAAAGGAAGAAGTTTGCATTAAAAATCCAAATCAAGGTTTATTCGGGGATAAATGCCCAGGATGATGAGAGGCAAAAGAAGTAGAGGGAGGGAGTGATTGAAACAATTAGAGCTTACTCACTGATAGAAGGCAAGGTAATAAAAAAGGAACAACCTACTGAGAAAAAGACATTTAAGGATGAGGCAGAAGTATAGAGAGAGGCGAAAGATGCCTTCATATATGAGATCTTTAGATTAAGACCACCCCATAAGATGCAACAACCGCACCAATTGCTATAGCACAACCAGTTGAAACTGAAACAATCACGGTGAACACTCTGGAAGTAAGAACTCCCCCCAAATTGCTAAGAGTCCACATTTTCACCTCCTGCTCAGACCTAGACAATGGGTATTTCACGCTCATCGGTAACACACCAAAGAGTCACACCCTTCCGAGCATTCCTCAGGATCTCAAAAAAAAGCCCAATGTGATAGTGTCAGGCCCACCCCATAGAGAGGCTTTCACAACCCCTGTGGCGGGAGGTCACACGACCACTGTAACTCCACCAGTTAACCTACAAAGTGAGGTACAGACCCCGCAAGAGCCATATCGCCACCTGAACTTCACTTTTAGAAATATTCTAATGGCGATATGTTCTTCTACATAGTTACAAAGCAACGTTACACCACCTCAACACCCATTGCTTTTGACGCTGCCCCAGATTCACAAGGAGGTGTAAATCTGTGGCAGCACTAAAAACTAACACCATGCAAGAGCAAGAGTTAGAATGGTGCACAAGGAGAAATGCTTTTATTTCTCCTTGTTTTTGCTTTGTCTATGTTTGATGCATTCTGCACCGCACATAGAAGTAACACATAGAAAGAGAAAAAAGCCATTGATGGATGTTTATGGGCAAGAAGGTGTCCCTTCCTCCACACAAACAATAACTAAATATGATGATTTGCTACTTCTATATGTGCTGCTTCTACTCTTCGCACGTTAGTGGTTTCCTTCATGGGTGCAACGTATGAGTGACATGTATGCAAAAACTCATTTCTAAGTGTTATTATCTGTTTACTGTTTGCTCTGCTTCAATTTCCAACTGTCATTGAGCATTGACAAGCATTCTTCTCAGCTCCCCTTCATGAAGGAAGCCAGTTTTTCTTTGCGTTTCGGTTCCAAAGGAATACTCTTGTGTAGGGTTGCATTCCTCAAGGGTATACAGCGAGCCTGTTCTATTTCAATCAGAATATAAAAGAACCTAGAAACTCTGAAATGACCATGTAGCTCAACCGTGACAAATGTTCTTGGACATGATTGTCTACTGCCGACAGTGGATCCCAAACTCTTTGAGGTTGATGCGCACTGATGTCAATGACCCGGGACCAAAGGGTGATAAAACATGGAAGCTGTTGAGGAACTCAGGAATCTATTTGCAGAGCACCCGCTCTTGTAATGCTAAACTACACAAAAGAGTCATGAGCAAGATGGGTGTGTTGTGTCTGTGTTGACGCAGATTCATGGGGAGTGTGAGCGCCCCATAGAATATTTTTTAGCCACAGCGTTACTCATTGTCTCAAAGCGGTTGCAGTGGTAAGCCTAAGTATTCAGCAAATTGAAGGAATATTGAAGTGTAATCCACTCGTGATTGACCCATATTCAATTCAAATTCTCATGACTTGCACCCGCGTGTAACATTTGACCAATGGCTGCTTAACCCACGATGACTGAATGATTGTGGCAGTTGAGAACATTTCTTTTAGAAGACGTAATGCCTTAAGCCCTGCTTCTCTGTTACCAACCCCAGAGGGAGACAAAGAGGGAGATCTTGACCACAACTAAGCATGGGCGGAAAATCCGTTCCGCTCGCGGATTTTGCGGATTTTCGGTAAATTCGCAATCCGCAAACTTTCGCGAATTTACCGAAAATCCGCAAATTTGCACGCCGCAGATTTTTTTTCTTGGTGATACAATATTGCGGCGTGCGGCGTTCACTTACCGTCATTCAGCGTTTGCCGAGTTGTTTTTCTCGATATTTTGCAAGTGCTGCGCCATTTTGAATCTTGCTGCGGGATCCCACAGGAGTTTGGCGACGCATCGCAAGAGTTCGCAATTGCGAACATGTAGGCAGCAACAATCTCGCACTCGCAAAATTACAAAATTTGCAATTCTGCACAAGAAATCCAATAGCAAGCAGCATAGACCGTCTGAAAATGATGATTTTTATCAGAATAACTCCTCAGGTTGACATTTGCCTGCACTTTTTTGGATTTGAGGCCTTTTGACTCCCTTTGGATCACTTTTGGATTAGAAATCAACTTTCACAAGTAAGTTTGTTTGGGGCATTACAGTTGCTGTTCTGCAGAAAAACGAATTTTTTATAAAACTGAAAGCACTCAGCAGGTGCAAAAGTTCACTCATCATTAGTAACCATTCCCTGTAGTACTTCCTGAGGGGCCCCCCCCAGAGTTCAGTTGCCTATGTTTGTTTGGGGCATTACAGTTGCTGTTCTGCAGAAAAACGAGTTTTACAAAACTGAAAGCACTGAGCAGGTGCAAAAGTTCAAACTCATCATTAGTAACCATTCCCTGTAGTGCTTCTTGACTGGAGCCCCTCCAGAGTTCAGTTGCTAGTTGCAACAATTCTATGACCCTGCTCTGACCCTCACAGCAGGCTCATAGAATAGCTACAAGTAGGCCACAAAGGTCCTGGAAAAAAAATTGCACTGCAACAGAAAGCAAATTACAGATAAGGAAGCAGGTGCCAGACTGGAATTTTAAAACAGTGACACATTAATAAATCAACCCCAAATTAATTCATGTCAGTTGAAGCAGGGCAGGTGTGCTTGCTTCCCCCCCCCATAATCTACAGTGATGAACCAGAGGGTGGCATTGATGTACTAGAGGGTGGCATGGGTGAAACAGAGGGTGGCAGTAGTGAAACAGAGGGTGCTGGGAACCTGTGATGATGAACCAGACGTAGAAACAACAAAGTCGCGACCGTTGCGAGCCGACAAGTAAGTTCGCAGTTGCGAACTGGTACAAAACCCTCGCGAACTGGCAGAAACCCTTGCGAACACAAAAAAAAAATGCAAATTTGCGAGAATTCGCGGATTTTGCGGATTGTGAGTTTGCAAATACGCAAATTCGCGAAAGCCAGATTGGCAAAATTCGCCCATTCTTAACCACAACTGCATGCATTAGTGTTACCAAATTGTGCAAAAAGCCAAGGCCTGACATAATGGATGTCCCCTTTCCTGAATTTTCTCATACAGCATTTGTTGATGGGTCTTGTCTAAGAGATTGATGCAGAATATTGAGTACCACATATGCTGGGTGCATTCTGAGTGGGGTTGTGAAGCCTCTTACCTGTACCATGTAATGTTGGGACAGGTAGCGCAATGAATTGCTTTCACCAGAGCCTGTTGGACATCCGAAGGCTTGTGAGTTACCCTATACACTCACACCAGTATGGATTTCACATTGTGAACGACTTTGGGCAGTTATGGTTGCTGAGAAGATTTATGACATCCGCCAGCTCACCCATCAGGAATGTATTGTTTGTCTCCAACCTAATGGGAGCCCTTCAGTTATTGAAATAAATTGCTATGGTGAAGTGTGCTGCAGAATGACAGTGCCAATGACTCTGTCACCAGAGGCAACTGGTATGCTGATGAGATTGCCTGATATTGTGCTCTGGAGTCCGGTACTTTTCACATGGATGAACCGTGCAATGCAGAGGGAGAATCTGTCATCAATATGTTGTTGAAAACTGTGCAGACTTTCAATGAGCTAGGGCCGGATGGGAAAAAGTGGGATTTGTATAAGAGGCTTGTGACATTTGGGTGCCCAGTGACAGCCTAATAGTCACCAAACTACTATTGTGGGAATTGATCCTGCATTTTGGGATGCCAGTACATCTCGAATCAGTCCCTTCAAATATGAAATAATGAGGTTACTGTGCGCAGCTTTAGGGATAGATTAGAGATTTATTTCCAATTACAGATCACATGTTTCAGGCATTGTAGGAAGACTGAATGAAACTATCAGGGCAAACTTGGCCAAATGCCACTTCTCTTAAATTGCCTGACACACTTCTTCTAGTATTGATGGGCATTTGAAGCACGTTGTGTAGATGGACAGGGTTGTCTCCTCACAAGATGTATCAGAGATGATCTGGTTCTTAAATGCTTCAAGGGATTGCGCTGCTGCGCCAATTGGGTCACAACCTGAAACCTGGCAATTGAGTTCACGTGAAAAAGCAAGTTTGGAAATTGTGTCTGGAAGAGTGTTGGAAAGGCCCATACCAGGTGATTGCGGTCACCAACACTGCAGTCAAGTGTGCTGATCTACTGAACTGGATACATGTCTCGCACACCAAGAGGGTGAGATGAGAAGAGGAAGAAGCGGACCCAAAGAACACTAACTCCTTGAGTCCACCTAGGTTGAAGTCCCTGAGTCATCCAAAGAAGAAGGGGTAGGCCAGTCTAAGAGCTTGCAGTCACACATAGAGCAAACTTGACAAAATGTAATTTCTGTAACAACTGAGACACCAACCACCGGATTAAGTATATGCCTCCACAGAGACAGCAAGAACTCATGGAGAGCTGAACTAAGCCTACCTGAGTCTGGTTTGGGGGAACTGAATCCGTTTCCTCTGAACCAAATATCACAAGCACCTCCAAGGATTGTGCATCAACTGAAGAAGGGTGGCCCAAGACAAAGACTAACCAAAGAGACTGTTAATAGTAACAAAGTGACCAGAAAGCATAAGAGAGGTTAGTGAGTTAGAGGAAAAGGAACTTTCAGAGCAATAAGCCCTCAAAAGTGAGAGATCAGACATGATTTTTTTTTGTTGAAAATCTGTTTATTATTTTACAACACAACCAGCATACAAGGGACTCACATCAATACAGAATAATTCACAAGATGGAACCATGAACCTTAGTCTGATTACCAATGAGTCACCCTTCATGGCCCCTTGACCGATCTACAACTCCCCGCCCCCCCTAGCAGCTGGCGCCATTCCCACAGGAAAACAATGTCATGTGCGAACCATTCTCGTGCCATAGTAGTTCGGGTCGGCAATTTGTTCACACTAAATGTCCAACAACCTTTCAGGTTACGGGGATCCCCGCCATGCTAACTCCTCCCAACCACGAGAGTGCCTTCTACGCCTGCTCCTCCCCCGCTGATGTGCCTGAGTCTGACTCCGCCTCCTCATTTGCCATCCGGAGATCCGCCACCAGGGCCTCCCACTCCCTTGCCGCTTCTAACGCTCTATCATTGTGGGACCTATGCCCCTGTTGCATCCTGAGTGAACTCTCACTGCCCGCCCACAGTATCAGCGCAGCCTTCCACCTCACATAACTAGGGCCTGCCACTGCCTTCCAGTGGGATGTTATCTCTCTTTTGGCCAAAATGAGACCTAAGTCCAGGAATTTGCTAGTTATCTTATTTCTGCTGGTGTGAGGGAACCAGTGTAATAGGCACACCCCCACGTCCCTATAGATCTGCTGCTCCGTTATCCTACCGAGTGTCCCCGTCACCTCCTCCCAATATGCGCCTAACTGCGGGCAATTTCATAGCATGTGGACCAGGTCCGCTCCCTCAGTCGAACATCTGGGGCAGCTTGCTGCAGTACCATGGAAATATTGATTAATTTTCGTCGGGGTAAGATAAGCCCTATGCAACACAAAGAATTGGAACAGCTGGAACCTGGCATTCTGAGTGCCCTTTCACGCCCTTCGGAGTATCTGTGACCAGGCTACATCAGGGATATTCTTTCCCAAATCCGCCATCCACTGCTCCCGCAGTCTCAAAAGCGGAGCAAGTCCGTCACCCGTCATTCTTTTATATAAACATGTAATCGCCTTATGCGTGCCCGACGCCATCACCGCGTATTGGCACAATCTACTGGCTGGGGGTTCAGATAAGCCCAACCCCCAATACTTCTACAGAGCAGCACTCAAAGCTGCATGCAATAGGAAGTGTCCCTGCGGGAGCCCAAATGATTCCTGAAGGGCGCTATACAGCAACAGTGCCCCGTCAGCATAAAAGTCTCCCACCATCTGCAGACCCAACTCCTCCCAATCTGCCAGGCCAGACCAGTCGCCACAGTGCGGCAATGCTGTGCACATGTCCAGCGGTATTTCGGGCGCATACGGTTGCAGCACCCCAATCCTGCTTTGATACCTCAGCAATACCGGAGGGTATTATCCACCATGGACAATTCAGCCAGTCTCAGTTTTTGCTGGAAGATTACAAACAACAGCACGTGCCGCGGCACATCAGGCATGGTCTCCCTCACCGGTCCCCGAAACTCCAGTGCCACCGCCTGGGTGAGGACCTGGAATTGCGCAGCCAGATAGTATAATTCAAAGTCGGGCGAGGCGAGCCCCCCCTCCTCTCGCGGTCTCATCAATGTGTCCAAAGCCACTCTACGCCGCCCTGTCCCCCATAGAAAGCTACTCACCACTGATCGGAGTCATCGGAAAAACGCCACCGGTATCCGTATCGGTAAAGTCCTAAAAAAATATAATAGGCGAGGAAGCGCCACCATCTTGAGGAGTTCGACTCGACCCATCACCGACAACGGCAGGGAGCCCCAAAACTGCATGCTACCCCTCAATCCCCTCAGAACCCTTTCGATATTACTCTCAAAGAGATACGCCTGTGCATGATACACCCGCGTTCCCAAATAAGGAAGGCACCTTGGCTCCCACGTCAACCCGGGTGGTAATGTCGGCGGGCCGCACCCACTAGACACTGGGAAATCGCCGGTCTTGGCTCAGTTAACCCGCAGGCCTGAGATGACCCCGAAACGATCAAGCAGGTTCCTTGCCCCGCTTAAAGCGTCCCCGGCGTCCTCCAAAAACATAAGGAGGTCATCCGCATATAGTGAAAAATTATGGATCCGGCCCCGGAGTCGAAGGCTCCGGTATGCTGCTCCTAATCTCGCGCGCGCAGCCAACGGCTTTATCGCGAGAGCGAACAACAACCGAGAAAGCGGGCAGCCCTGTCTAGTGCCCGTCCCACCGGATAGGAGGAAGAAACTGCCCGCCCCACTCGGACTCTGGCAGTGGCCGATGAATACAATATTTAGTCCAACCAATATACCCAGCCCCAAGCCCAAACGCCTCCATCGCCGAGAAAAGGTAGAGCCATTCCAGGCTATCGAATGCCTTAGCGATGTCGACCGATTCAAAAAAGGGGGTGGTGATGAACAGAGTGTCTGAATTAAGCAGACCACTCTTACCCAGTCCAAAGATCAGGGCTTGATCCATCACCGTTATTTAGCTCACTGCACCATCCCAGCTCAGAACCTGGCTATATGCAAATTAGTCTGTCCTTGGCCCAGTGCATTATGGGAACAGGGCACACCAAACTACCAAGCCAATTCTTCACCGGAAAGGAGACAAGCTTCCGGGGACCGGTTTCTGGCATTTCATCCGTCGTCGGCCCGGCTTGCTTGAATCCTGATGGTGCAGTGAGCAAGGGACTCATGTCTGAGTATACCCTGCCACACCTATAGTGGCCAAAAACGATTCAAAAAAGGGGAAGCTGATGAACAGAGTGTCTAAATTAAGCAGACCACTCTTACCCAGTCCAAAGATTAGGGCTTGATCCATCACCGTTTTTTAGCTCACTGCACTATCCCGGCTCAGAACCTGGCTATATGCAAATTAGTCTGTCCCTGGCCCAGTGCATCATGGGAACAGGGCAGACTAAACTACCAAGCCAATTCTTCACCAGAAAGGAGACAAGCTTCCGGGGACCGGTTTCTGGCAATTCAGCCGTCGTCGGCCCGGCTTGCTTGAATCCTGATGGTGCAGTGAGCAAGGGACTCATGTCTGAGTATACCCTGCCACACCTATAGTGGCCAAAAACGATTCAAAAAAGGGGGTGGTGATGAACAGAGTGTCTGAATTAAGCAGACCACTCTTACCCAGTCCAAAGATCAGGGCTTGATCCATCACCGTTATTTAGCTCACTGCACCATCCCAGCTCAGAACCTGGCTATATGCTAATTAGTCTGTCCCTGGCCCAGTGCATCATGGGAACAGGGCAGACCAAACTACCAAGCCAATTCTTTACCGGAAAGGAGACAAGCTTCCGGGACCGATGTCGACCGACAGCATCAATGCCTCACCGTCCCCCCGCCTCCCTCATCAAGGATCCCGAGCAACCTACGAACACTGCTGGCAGTATTGCGCATCGGGATGAAGCCCGCTTGGTCCTCATGCACCAAACACGTCATCAACGGGAGGAGTCTAGTGGCAAACACCCGGCTCTATATTTTATAATCTGTAGTGAGCATGGAAAGAGGCCTATACACAGCACAATCAGTCGGCATTTTCCCAGGCTTAAGAAGCGGTATAATAATGGTCTCCCTTGTCGACCCAGGCAACCTCCCCGTTTCCCGAGCCTCCCAGTACACCATCAATAATTGCGGCACCAGGAGGTCCACATACGTCGAGTACAATTCAGTAGGCAAGCCGTCGCTCCCAGGCGTTTTGTTGCGCGTCAACTGTTTAATTGTGCAGCGGATCTCGGCTAGTGTAACATCCTGCCCCAAGGCATCCGCCTCTTCCTCCTCTATCACTGGCAACTCTAGGCCCTCCAAAAACGCCTGGGGTCCCGTCCCGTCAGCCTGTAGGCGACTGGTGTAGAGGTCCGCATAGAAAGAACTGAGCACCTCATTAATCCGCTGCTGATCATGCTCCAACCGGTCAGCGGGGGATGTCAGCGCCAGGATAGGCATGCTCCAAGGGGTGGGGTCCACAAGCCAAACCAACAGGGTCCCCACCTTGTCCCGCTTCGCGTATGCACGAGCAACAAACGCCTTGTAATCAAAGCAACAAAGCCGCTCCACACCTCCGGTCACCGCCTCCTTTCGAGCTAATACATCGACACGTGTCCCAGTGCCATCAGAGTGAGCCTTTTTGGCCGCACGCAAAGCCAACTCAGCCCGGTCAATCTCCTGTAGGAGCAGCTTCCGAACCCCTACCCATTTAGCAATACAAACAACACGGACCACCACCTTGAAAGCATCCCACTCCATAGCCGTCGTGGAGGCAGTGCCCGCGTTCTCAGCAAAGTAGCGTTCCACCCCCTCGCCAAGTTCCGCACAAAATACTGAGTCCTCCAACATCTTGGGGCGCAATCTCCAGTGAGGAATTCTGGGACACTCCCCCACCCAACAGAAATTCACCATTAGAGGGTTATGGTCCGATAAGCTACGTGTCAGATACTCACTGCTGACCGCCAGCGCGCTCAGGCCAGCACTACAAAAAACAACAGCAAGCCGGACATGGAGGTTGTGTAGGGCCGAATAAAAGGAATAATCCCTATCCGTAAGGTGCTGCACACGCCAAACATCAACAAGCCCCCAATTGTCCTGCCAATGGGTGCGAATCGCAGCCAGTTTATGAATCGGGGCCGAAGGCAGCGGAGGGTGCGATCTATCCATGGTCACATCAGCGATAGAGTCGAAATCCCCCCCCCCCATCAGGACCGGCACCGTGAAATAATCGGCAAGGGAGGAGGACAAAGATTCCAAAAAGGATGCTTGCTCCACATTAGGAGCATAGACACTACAAAGAGTCACCACGCGGCCATACAAGCGGCCGCGTGCCGCTACATACCGGGTCCACTGTGTGATCTATCAGTTGGAATGGAACCCCGGCCCTAACCCAAATCGGCGCCCCGTGCAAAGGCCGAATACGTAGTATAATACAGCTGCCCGCGCCACCAACGCTGCAGAGCCGGTCCTTCAGTGGCAGTAAGATGTGTCTCCTGCAGGAAAGCAACCTGTATCCCCCTGCGCACCAAATAGGAGTGGATCTTATACCTACGCTGCATAGAATGCAATCCCCAAACATTCCAGGTTATACATTTCACGTCAGAAGCCAGACCCATAACAACTTCGCAACATCCCGCTCAAAGCAGCCCACCTCCCCTAGCTGCCAAACAGGGTCATCCACAATCAAAAAGGAAACATTTGATAGCACAGATAAAATACAAAGGCGCACCAGCAAGCAACATCCCCAAAACAAACAAGCCCCAACCCCCAGTCGCCCCCTTCCACCCCTTGCACTACCCACCCCCCCAAGAACAGGCACTAACAGAGTGAAACCCATCCAAACAACCCCAACTGCACACACCATGCAAAGTCAAGGCAAACGAAACAATACCATCCGGTGGGGAATGGCTAGGGCCTAAGGCGCAACCTGCAACAAAAATCCAAAGACTCTGCTCATGTCTGCCCCCCGAATCCCCCCAATCATCCTTCCTCACAGGTCCCCCCAAATTCCCGAACAACTCCCCACTTCCACTGCAGCCCCAGGCACTCATCAACCAGGCCTCCAACCTCCCCCCCGCTCATCCACATTAGCACTCAGCAGCCCGCCACCCAGCACTCCAGACATATCAAGGCCACTCACTAAAGTCAATCCCCCGTCCCCTTAAACAGTCCCACAATCACTCATCCAGCAGTCCATCAGCCGTTGCAGGGGTGATCGGCGGCAGTCTCTGATTGTCCGAGATCGAAGATTCCCCCTCCGACTGGCCCTTTCCACTGCCTTGCTCAGACGCCTCCGATGTGGCCTGCAACAGTTCACCAGAGATCGCCAACACTGCATCCAGGGCTCCCTTGCGTTCTATGGCCTCTGCTAGGTCGATGGCTTCCGCAGACTGCAGTTACAGCGCCGCAGCCGCTGCGATCTGCCAGTTCACGTGCTTCCGCCTCCTGGCAATCCTTCCCCGCTCTGTAGGATTCCAGCCACTCCCAGGCCTCCTCCGGCGTGTCGTGAAAATGAGACTTGCCATCCAGCACAATGCGAAGCTTAGCCGGGAAGAATAGGGAATACTGGATCCCCTCCGCTCACAGTTATTCTTCACAGCTTGAAAAGTTATTCAGCGCTGTTGCGTTTCAAATGAATAATCCGGGAACAAAGTGACGTTGCTATTGTCCACTTGGCCATCGCTGCGAGCCTGTCGTAAAAGCAAGTCCCGATCTCGAAAGTGCAGCAATCGTGCCACTACCGGGCGCGGAGGGTGGCCTTGCAACGGTGGTCTAGCCAGGACCCGGTGCACCCTTTCCCAGGTGTAAAATGTCGATAGGCCCTCAGGGGCCACAGCTGTGCGAAGCCAATCCTCCAAATAAGCCACCATATCCGATCTCTCAATTTTCTCTGGCAGCCTCACTACGCGGATGTTATTGCGTCTATTCCTGCCTTTCGCCTCTTCAGCATGCCGCTCCAACACTGTGACACGTTCCAGGACCCCAGCCGGGGAGGCGTTCAGCGCGGTCTGTGCAGGGCCTACCTCCTGAAGCGTGGTTTCCGTCTGCTTCACCCAGTCCACCAGTTTGGAATGGTCCGCCCGCAATAGGCCAGTCCCCTGGTGACCTGCGCAATGTCCTGCTGAAGGGCCACGTGAGTGTCTGTGATGGCCGCCAATATTTTATCCAGCTGCAGCTGCAGTCCGGAGCTCAGCGGCAGTTCCTGCTCCGCCTTGGTCCCCTGGAGAGGGGATTCAGCATCTGACGAGGCCTGATCGCCCTCACGCCGACCCCGCGGCTTGCCCATGGTCTCCGCTAGTGCAGCACTCCAAGTCCGTGTCGCCGTCTCCTTGCTCCTTCTGTTCAGCCTCAGTAGGTCTCTCCTCCCATGCGTCGTGGATAGGCGATTCGGCCCAGGGCCACAGGGTGCCCTCTCCGCCGTCCGTCTGCTCAAGCTCCCGGCCGCAGCGCTCCTCCACCGTCCCCTCGCCGCAGGCCACACCCCCTGCAGCCAGCCCGGGCGTGCACACCGTGTCTTCAATGGGCGGCCAATGCTAGTCCGCAGTCGCCAGGGAACTCCTCTTCCACAGGGCCGCCCCAAGCCTCTCCTTGGGGTCGTCGCCTTCTTCTTCGCCCCTATGCCCCGCCACAGTAGCCACCTAGCCTGCCCAATCCGGTAGAGGTCAGTTCAGGGGCACCCCCAGTGCATCCCACTCCTCACCACCAGCGCAGCACTGCTGGGCGCAAGTTCCACTCAAGCCGGAGGTATGACAAGATCGCCTCCAGGCATCGCTGCTTGCCTTCCCACGCCGCGCCTCCACCAGATCGTTGGGGCCAGTGAGGTACCCCCGGAGGCTTCAGTCCCTCTGAATATAGCCCTGCCTTTCCAGTAGGAGCCGCCAGTCGCAATCCCCCGTCACCTCGCCCAAGGGTTGTGGGGTAAGGCAGGGGCCCTCGGCAGGTTCACCGCTCCCATCCAGTATAGCTCCCCAACGGGCAAGCTCAGGGCGCTCCATCCAGGCTCCGCCGGTATGGCCAGGGGGCTCCCGCCAGCCCACTGCTCAGCAAGCCAGGCTCACACCGGCCCGCTCCCAGCCACCACTCTGGGGTCCAGCGCGGCAATAGCAGGGCCCCCGCAGCGGCCCCCAGCCGAACATATGCCGAGTGCGGGCAAACCAGGGAGGCCCCCCTCGTCCAGCACCCCCGTCCGCACCCAGCTCACACTTCGGCTAGGCTCCGCCCTGCTCGTGCGGCAGCATCACTGGGGGGCCAGCCTCCGACCTGCAGTCCGCGCTAGGTCCCCGCCTCACAAAGCCACCGAGCAGCAGTCCACAGCAGTTTGGGCAGGGCTCCCCGGGTCTACAATCCGATTAATGCGGCAAAGGCCCGCCGGCCCAGCGCACTTCTTTCTTGAGCGGCCGTCGCACTCAGTTCCCAGCCGCTCCGGTCGTCCTAGCTGGCGCCATTTTGTCCCGGCTGCCGGCCGCGTCCCCAAGTACTCCGGTCTCCCTCGAGGCGGGCGAGCGCCGCTCCGCAGTCTCGTTGCGACACCCCCGCACCTCAATATGCCGTCAGCCAGACTCGGGGGGGCCGGGAGGCCCCAAAAATAGGAGAAGTTCTGGGGATCGGGCGCGGAGATCCGAGCTCACGCTGCCTTCCCCATCGGCTCCGTAGCCACGCCCTTGAGAGATTAGACATGACGGAATCAAAGTGAACTAAAAGGGAGAGGAAGAATACTACAAGTACTCAGGTCCTAACAGGACATATCTTGCAAGAATTGACATTGAGTTTGATGACTTTCTGACTGACATTGATGAACCTTAAAGGTGCTCAATTTACACAGATCACTGACTAAAGTGAGGACTTTTAGAGCTTCAGGGCTCTGGTTGATGCAGAATCAAAATCTCTTGAACACCTATTTGCTCAGTTTGATTTAAGATAACATGGTGCAATGAAACAGAAAAATGTCACTTACAGTTTTGGCAGTTGACATCCCTATTTCAGTAGTTAGGTAGATGTTAGATGCCCTCTTACTGGGTGGAAATGTTTCTTGTGTTCCTGTAAACACAATCATTAGACTTCCCTTTAGTCAAGCAGTGCAGGAAGGTTAGGTTTCCCATGTTCCTTATGTTGAAAGTTATTATAGTTATAATGTTCACTTTCAAATGTTAGCTCAATATATGAACATCATGTGGTTAGGGGGCTGTTTTGTCTGTTCTTATCTCCCAGCCTCCGCAAATGAGAGGGATGCCTATTTTCAACAACCTTGGTCTTGTTTTTTCTCATGGGCTGTTTTCCTTAAGCTGAATCCATTCTATCAGCAACATTCCTTTAAGCTGTTCTATACTGACTATGACAGACCTTTAGAAAATAGTAATTGATACAAATATGTATCTGTGGTCTACTAAACATGCATATCATTCCTTTAAGTCTTTTAAACCAAGGTATCCGCGTAAGTTTATGATACAATTCTTTATCCCCTTGACTAGCTTAAGTCCTACTACCAAAGCATTCATTATTTTACTTGCAATATTAGCAAAGATGAGAGGGTCTTTGTAGACAAACTAAATGGCGGGATACGACTAGAGGAAGAGGAAGCAAGCCAGAAGGTTAATACACAGCACATTATTGGAAAGGGAAAAGACATTTTGAAGGAGCCACCACTAAGATTAGGCATTGCTATTATCAATAAGGGAATTTTTTGCATGGTTAGGAAAAATAGGGTAATGAGACTGTCAAGGTAGTGGGTTGGAGTGAATATGAGCATCTAGTGAAGGGTAGACCCTTTGCTAAGATCGAGGTATCAAGAGTATTTATTATGTACGTGATAAATTAGCTTATTTCCAGGTAGCACATAATTGATTAGGTAGCTGCTATGCAGCTTTAGTCTTTCCTAGAATCTGTCACAATAACAACTTAGATTTAACTCATAACTGTTATATACAACTAAGTAAGATAGGCTTTAAGAAGAGCTTTAGTGATGTCTTTGGAGTACTCTTACCTTCAGTAGGAGGTGTATTAAATGACGTTCAGATTAGAAAACTGTCGACTTTGATAGACAGGCTCACCATTGATAACGCTGGTGCTTTCACTATTATTGCTTGCTATGAGAGCTATGATCATGCGGATGTATGACATTACAACGCATGCTTTTACCACGCATGCTGTTACGAAGCAGTTTTCACAACGCATGCTGTTACAACGCATAGCGCTTAGGGGTGCTGGATAGTGAATAGTTTAATTTACTATTCCAACTCCAGTCCCCGTGGATAGCAGGGAAGGTGTTGGATAGTAAATTAAATCTATTCCCTATTCTATAGCGCCCCCCAGCGCAATGCGTTGTAATGACATGCGTTGTAATAGTTACGTCGTAAAGGAACTGCGTGGTAAAAGTTGCGTTGTAAAGGATGTTTCCCTGATCATGCAGAACTGCCTTGTGTTAGATTTGCTTTTTGTGGAGGAAGGCAGAGTTTGCAAAGTAATCCATGCATGGATTTTGTGCAAACATACAAAAGGTAGATAACCAGGTTAACAGCTATAAAGCTAACATCACAAATATCATGCATGGACTAACTGAATTGGAGGAGATAGGTACCCGAGGTGAAATAGGTTCATTATTTGGGTATGCAGCAACAGGCTGCAGACCAGGCCAACAGTGTTCAGTCTGGAACTAGTACTAGGAGAATGACCTCCTTTATTCTGAGCCTAAGGTTGCTGAACCTGGGTCAGCCCGTGCGCTGGTGGTACCCCAGAAGTTCAGAGCCTTCCCACTGGGGCTGGCTCATGATGTGCCTTTAGCAGGACATTTGGGGATGGACAAGACCT
The DNA here is from genome assembly GCF_964263255.1 of Lissotriton vulgaris. Classification (NCBI taxonomy): domain Eukaryota; kingdom Metazoa; phylum Chordata; class Amphibia; order Caudata; family Salamandridae; genus Lissotriton; species Lissotriton vulgaris. The sequence continues at coordinate 1,428,766,818 of NC_141696.1, read as the reverse complement.
ATGACAGGCTTGTCACCCACTTTTATTGGCCCCAAATGCACAGGAGCTCAGATGCTTACTGCAGATCTTGTCAGACTTGCCAGGCAAGTGGTAAGAGCGGAGGGAAGCACAAGGCTCCTCTGCAACCCTTCCCCGTGGTCAGAACTCCATTCCAGCGAGTGGGTATTGACATTGTTGGGCCTCTGGACCCCAAGACAGCCATGGGCAACAGGTTCATCCTGGTCTTGGTGGACCTTGCCACCCGGTACCCTGAAGCCATCCCTCTGAGGACAGTGACGGCCCCCCGTGGTGGGACGGGCACTGATGGGAATTTTCTCACGAGTGGGATTTCCTCTAGAGGTGGTGAATGACAGGGGCACCAATTTCATATCCAAGTATATGAAATCCCTTTGGCAAGAGTGTGGTGTAACATACAAGTTCACCACCCCTTACCACCCCCAAGGAAATGGGTTGGTTGAGAGATTCAACCGAACCCTAACAGGCATGATCATGGGCCTCGAAGGTACAATGAGGCGTAAGTGGGACGTCCTCTTACCATGCCTTCTCTTTGCATACCGTGAGGTGCCACAGAAGTCCCTAGGGCTCAGACCCTTTGAACTGCTGTATGGTCACCCAGTGAGAGGACCTCTGAGTTTGGTAAAGGAAGGCTGGGAGCAATCTCCCAGGAAACCTTCCCAGAATGTATACAGTTACATGCTGGCCTTCAGAAACCAGACCAGGCGATTCAGGCAACTTGATGAGGCAAATCTGGAAGCCAGCCAGGAAGAGATGAAGCGGTGGTACGACCAGAATGCCACTCTGGCAGAGCTTCAACCTGGACAAAAGGTGTGGGTCTTGGAGCCAGTGGAGCTGTGTGCACTTCAGGATAAGTGGACCGGTCCATTTGAGGTTGTGGAGCGCAAGAGTCCTGTCACCTACTTGGTGGACATGCAGTCTCCCAGGAACCCTTTGAGGGTCCTACTTGTTAACCGCCTTAAGCCCCGCTTGGAGAGGTCCGAAGTGGGAACTGATGATGGGATGGAGGAGGAGACTGAGCCTCTTCCTGACCTCTTGGTAGGCTCTGAGAAAGATAGGTCAGTGGATAGAGTTAACCTCTCACCCACCCTGATGCCTGAAAAACAGGATGACAGCCGCCAATTGCTGGGGCAGTTTCCAGATCTGTTCTCCCTGGTTCCTGGTGTCACAGATTGGTGCGTCCATGATGTGGACACAGGAGACAGCTTACCTGTGATGCATAAGGCCTACAGAGTAACTGACAGGGTCAGAGCCTGCATCAAGGAGGTGGTCTCCAAAATGCTTGCTCTTGGGGTGGTTGAGTCATCCAGCAGTCCTTGGTCCAGCCCCGTGGTCTTGGTCCCAAAGGCTGCTGCGCCGGGAGCCACACCTGAACTCTGGTTATGTGTGGAGTACAGAGGACTCAATTCAGTCACCAAGACTGACGCGCACCTGATCCCCAGAGCTGATGAGCTCATTGATCGGCTAGGGGCTGCCTGGTTCCTCAGCACGTTTGATTTAACGTCTGGGTACTGGCAGATCACCTTGACCGATGGGGCAAAAGAGAGGTCAGAATTCTCCACACCAGATTGGCATTTCAAGTTCCGGGTTATGCCATTTGGAATGAAGAATGCCCCTGCCACCTTCCAGAGACTGGTCAACCAGGTGTTGGCGGGACTGCCTGAGTTCAGCGCCGCCTACCTGGATGACATCAGCAGCAGATGGGAAGAACACCTGCGATACCTCTGGGAAGTGTTGATGGCCCTGCGCAAGGCAGGCCTCACGATCAAGGCAAGCAAGTGCCAGATCGGGCAGGGCTCGTGGTGTACTTGGGACACCAAGTGGGGAGTGACAAGGTGGCCCCCTTGCAACCCAAAATTGAGACCATCCTGGCTTGGGAACCCCTCAAGACCCAGACTGCAGTGAGAGCCTTCCTGTGGCTCACTGGGTACTACAGGAGGTTTGTCAAGGGATATGGCACCATTGTTGCCCCCTTGACAGAGCTGACTTCTAAGAAGCAGCCCAGGAATGTGCTCTGGACTGACACCTGTCAGAAGGCTTTTGACACCCTGAAAACTGCCATGTGCACGGCGCCCGTGCTCTTGGCGCCTGATTTCTCCAAGGAATTTCTAGTGCAAACGGATGCTTCAGAGCATGGTGTAGGGGCTGTTCTCTCACAGATGACTGAGGAGGGCTGGGACCACCCTGTAGCCTTCATCAGTCGGAGGTTACTTCCACGGGAACGTAGGTGGAGTGCAATTGAGCGAGAAGCATTTGCTGTGGTCTGGGCACTGAAGAAGCTAAGACCCTACCTGTTTGGGTCTCACTTCGGGTTCAGACAGACCACAGGCCCCTCAGATGGTTGATGCAAATCAGGGGTGAGAAACCAAAACTTTTGAGGTGGTCCATCTCCCTACAGGGAATGGACTTCACGGTGGAACATCGCCCTGGCACAGATCACGCCAATGCTGACGGTCTGTCCAGGTTTTTCCACCTTAGTGAAGAGGAACTCCCTGGGGAAGGGTAGTTCTCCCCACATTTCAGCTGGAGGGGACACGTGTTAGACCTGGCACCTTGGCGTGAGTTTCCCTTCCACTTTTTGCTGATGTGCCTCAGATGTTTTTGCTGGTATCCGCTGCTCAAGGCACTGTGCCATGGCCAATCCGTGCCGCAGTGTAAGTGCTCCCATTGTAAAGTGTATATGTGATTGATTTCCATGATTGGCTCATTGGATTTACTGTCAGTCCCCAGTAAAGTGCACCAGGAGTGCCAAGGCTTGTAAATGCCAATACTGCTAGTGGGCCTGCAGCGCTGGTTGCGCCACCCACAGAAGGAGTCTTAAAGTGTGTCTAGGGTCTGCCATTGCAGAACCTGCGTGCAGTCTGGTACTGTCATGCTGGCTGGGCAAGTGCCCATACTTGCCAGCCTCAAAACCTTCCCTTTGCTTCATGTTAGTCACCCCTATGGTAGGCCCTAGGGCAGGGTGCATTGTAAGTGTAAGGTAGGACAAGCCCTGAGGTGTGTGGCATGTCCTAATAGTGAATTACAGCCAGCCAAATTCGTTTTTCACTATTGTAAGGCCACCTGTTCTCTTAGGCCAAGATGGGCTGCTGGCATTATTACACCCTATAAACTCAGCAGGCTCAGGGAACATGGTAGAAATTCAGGTTTAGTATGCCTGAACTGAGAATAATAAAATACTTCTTTTAGTAAAGTTTATTTTAATATCCTGTGTTTGCAAATGCTACTTTTAGAAAGTTTGCATTTGCTTGCCTAACCATTTCAGCCCGCCTCTGCTAGGATGTGTATCTGCTGTCTGGGTCGTGTGAGTGACAGGGCTGGGGGATGACAGGTGGTGAATGCAAGGATTACACCTTAGTGGGAGGTGGGAGTGCCCCCGGACTCTGAATAGGGCTTTGCTCTGCCACCACAATGCTGGATCTGCACTCTGGGGAGCGACTGATGACTCTGCCCGACACCTGGCACAGGAAGAGGGAAGACTGTCAACAAGATACTCCTGGCTGTACTTGTCATCTGAATGCTGGCTCCACCTCCTGCGGAGCGTCTGATGTGCCTGCCCCTCACACTGAAAGGAAAAGCCAGGAACAGCACAACAGAGTGCTTCAAAACTGAATTACGCTATGCAAAGGCCCCCCTGGCCTGAAAGAACAAAAGAACTGCTGTATAAAAGAAGGAGCCCTGCTCTTAGCAAACTAGATCCTGTTTCCCACAACGAACCTCTGCCCAACTAGAAGGAGAAGAAGAAGCTGGGAGGACTGGCCTGCTGTCTGCCTTGCTGAGGAAGGAGAGGAGAAGACTTATTGGAAAGACTTTGCTGACTTGTTCTTGGAACTTTCTCCAAGGGCTTGATTGAGCTTGCCCCCTGACCTGAACCCCAGGACTAGTGGGTTCTTTGTGCATTGGCTCATCTGCAACGGAGCCGTGAGTTCCTCCCGCCGGAGGTACGACTGCACCCCCTCGCCCCCTCCTAGAATTGTGGCACTCGGGAGCGGCCCGCCCTTCTACCCGTTGAGAGCCTCGCTCTGCCAAAGAGCCGCTCTCTGCCCCTCGGGTCAGGCCGCCTGCACCTCTGCCCCTTCTCGTTACTGGAGTGCCTGGATTGCCTGTCTTCCCCCCTCCCGCTGGAATCCTGGTCTTACAAGCGCACTTCCAAGCCTGGACGGCGCCCGTGCGTTGTGATCGCACCTGGCCGCCCCGCTGTGCCCTCTGACCTGTGGAGAGGCCGCACCGCACAGTGAGGGAATCCTCACCCATAGGGACTGTTCCGGAGGTCCCCCATGTCGCGTCTGCCTTTGTGAGCTCGCCTGCTGCCTTAACAGACCCCAAGGTACGTCCCGTGACCGAAGCGCACCAACCCGTCTGCCTGCCTGGTAGAAAAAGTCGAGCGTGGACGTCGCGCCCTAGAAACGAACCAGCACACCAGGGGCTCGGGCCCCCACCGTTTTATTCCCCGTTACTTCTGTGCGCCTCAGCCATGCCCCGTACGCTCCCAGCTGTCCGCCACCCCGCTGACAGCCTACGGCATGTACCCGGCCCGGACGTCTCCTCCTGCGCATCCAAGTGCGAGTCGCAGCAGAGCCGTACGACTCGTACCCGGCCTGGGAGATCAGCCGCACCGTAAGTGGCGCACCGCGAGAAGCTTGGGAGTCAGCAGGACTCTGATTCTCGGCACTTACGACGCGCAGGGAAGCGCTACGAGCGGCACAGACAGCCCGACCCGAGCCGCACTGCGGGGACCTGTGCTAAAAGGACTAAAAGAACTATTCCTAAGTGAAATGAATTAGAAGAAAGCAGCATACCAACCAAAAGAGAACTTGCCATTATATTCAAACTTTGTGGCTTAGCTAAAAAAATGTATACTGGTCTTGTGATAAAGTCTTACCTGCATAGAGATATTTTTATATAAAGAGACATATTTACATATCCACAGCCTGGTGTCCATTTGTGGGGGGATTGGTATATTTACTGTGTGTGTGATTACAAATGCTTAACCCAATAAAGCCTGAAGATTAGCCTCGGCTGCTCACTCCAAGCACCTAGAGGGTGAGCAAGGGTAATTCTAAGGGGCATCCTTCGCCCTGACTTAGAGGAGAGGGTCCCTGCTTGTCACAAGTGAATACTTGCGCCAACCAGAGACCCCCAATTGTAACAGGGGTTTTGTGAATATGTGAACATTTTTTATTTTTCTTAAGCTTTTAAGATGTTTGAAATCGAGCTTACATCAGCACAACCGAAATTCTATGCAATAAGCCACATTATTATGGTTGTTGTTGCCTTTGCTCTAACAGAGGATTGTGAGCATTCCCAGTCTTTGGGACTAAGAAGTACCTAACCAAGGAAAACCTTGCTGTCCCATACGCCTTTATATACAGTGTTGTGCACTCAGGGTAACTTAACTTGAATTGAAACAGATTTGAAATCTGACACAATAACCTGGCTTTTTGCCATTGATTCTAAACAATCACTGATGAACCACATGTTATTCCTTAAAATATTTGTACATGCTGTATGCATCATTTTATGAAGTGGAACAGAACAAAATGTATATCATTGACCAAATGCTAAAAAATTCAAAATCATGAATTAACGGGCAAATCTCTGGCAGTCCAAACCATTGGGCTTGAACTTGAACTTGGACTGAGGCGTCTTTACCATTTGCCTTCTACAGTTGGTAATAAATGGTTAATACTCTTAGAAAATCTATCCAAGATGTGTTAAAAAAATGTGGGACTCCTCCCTTCACAATAAACTTTGCAAATATGAAAACATAACATTTTGCAATTGTCCAATTAATATTCCTAAAAGTTCTTTATTTATGTAAAAACATAACCTAAGAAAAATCAATTATCAGAAGAGCTATTGTTAATTTTAGATATTCTGCTGACTAAAATCAATAATCAGTGATCTTCAAAATATTAAAGTCATGCATTATATAGTGCTGTGTGAGTTTGCGTACAAACTATTCAATATAGAGACTCTGCATCAATCTGAGTCCAGGAAAGCTACCTTTATGATGTTACTCAGGTAGCTGGGAAGGTTTACAACATCATAAATGCACTTGAACTTTATGCTATACGGGTATCAAGACTTCCAACATGTATTATTTGTTTGCTGTGCTCTAAAAACAGGTTGATCATTCTATCTAGTTGTATAAAGTATCCTTTTTAACAATTTATATTTCGGGCCAGATTATGATGTCGGTTGGACGAGCGTCTGACTGACCCAGTAGTGGGATGGAATCTGCCCGACTATTAATCTGCGGTTCCACCTGCAGTTTTAGGATGTGACTGCCGTATGGGTGGCCGGAAACATAGATTTTTCTATTGCAGCTTGTGCAGCAGTTGAAAAAGGGAAGCAGCACAATCTGCAATACAAAGATGGATGTTTTCAAACTTCCATGCACAGTTTAGCAGGCACCATGCTGTGCCTACCACATGGTGCAGGGATACTTAGTGTCCCCATGCCCCATCAATGTCTGAGGGCCAGGGGGAAAAGGGGCTTTGCTAGGGGCCCCCAAGGTCACTTTCCGCCTTCCTTGTTATGGCGGACAGACCATCATAAAAAGGCAGGTGGAAAGTGAAATTATATTCCTGTGGGTGGAGCTGAAGCTGACTCTGCTTCCATTTTGGGATTACAATTCCGCCTGTCACTCATCAGAAGTAGAGCGGAATTCGACCGCCAGTATCATAATAAGGCGGTTAGGTGGAAACTTATGATGTCGCTCGGAAAACCTCTGACGAGCTGTCAGGTGGCTTATCGCCCAACATCATAATGAGGGCTTTTGTTTTGTACTAGCCAACTATCACTGATTGTTATTGAATGTTTAATATATGTTAATCTATTTCTAAACTTGTGCTCATTCACTCTTTTTAGTCATTTGATTTAAATCAATGTTGGGCAGTTTATGCAGCATGTGCTACTTTGTTGCCATCCCTATCATAAATTGGATAAGGGACTATCAATCCTAATTATATCAGCTAATATCCTTAACACAGATTAATTAAATTTGGAGAAGTCCATAGCCACCAGTGAATTGTGCAATAAAAGGTTTTCTAAATTAATCAAATATTTTGGTATTTATGAGAATATATTTTAAAATATTCAAATCAGAATCTGGTGTATCTTTATTGCATACAGTGAACACAAGCAAGGATACAATTGGAAAGTGGTGTTTTACAGTGAGCTGTTGATGCACAGAGATATAATAATTATGATGCCTCGCAGAACTGATATAGACAAACAGCAATTTTGTATACATTCTTTTACAAGAAAAATGTGCTTTGAGAAATTATTTTGGAGAAACATTTTCATTGAAACACTTTGCAATGAATCAATTTGAGAGAACAAACATTTTCCACATGATATAGAGAGAAGATGAGGAAAGTCAATGTAAGAGAGACATTCTTAAAAACAGATATTAAACTGAATTGCTAGAGAAATATTATTCACCCCATATATGTAGTACCTTCTTTGTTGGAATGGAAGCACCAAAGGGTGCCTGCTACTTTTGGATCATAGCAGCAGCATCGCTTCTTGCACTCCTTTGCACTTATTCCCGGATAACCACACTCTCTTCTGTCACTTGTAGCCACCAAACATTCTTTGTGATGGCTTGAATCTTGAAAGACAAAATGGTAAAATGAGCAATAAACCCATTTAGGCGTTTTGTAAGAATAAGCAGTCTGGTTTACTAGTGGTGCAAAAAGGTTAAGGCTATGGATCTCAATTAGGTGTAGCTAGGAAAAGCAATTGCTGCCATTTGCTTGCCCTTTGCTACTCTGTGAAAGTCTGTCTGCATCTGAGAGAAGTGAAGTTAGATAATTCCAGAATCTGGAGTTTACGTTTTACCTGAGATCATGCACTCTGCAATTGTGTGTTTTGATGAGTGTCCCATAGATAGTTATTGTAAGAAACTGGATTATTAGCAGTGAAGGATATGAGTCTTTCACAAGTAAGACGTCTACAAATTTCTCTTTACTGGGAACTAAGTGCCCCATTGTAGCATGTGACTCCCCGAGGATAGTGCAGCAAAGTAGTCCAGGGCTTCTTTGGGAGGCGGTGTGGGCCAGTACCCACAGCTCGTTATTGCCTAACAACACTCAAGAAATCATTGACCAGTCGGTACCTTTTTTTATATACAACAAACAGTATGGGTAAATTTAGAGTGTAACAAGTTTGTGTTATGGGCAACATTGACCCTATACCATACACGTCACAGGTAGCCTAGTTTACATTACCAATTAACCACAAATATATGGCAAATCCTTACTGCATATGGTATTTAATTTGTATTTAACTGTTCAGAAAAAAATAATTCCTCAAGATACTCAACTTCTATTCCAAAACTAACTCTCTACTACGGTCAGCCTGTATCTGTATCAAACCCCTCACAGTCACCGAACCTACATTGAGAAATGAAGTTGATATGAGTGGAAAAGTGGGTACTGTAAACAGTGTTTACTCGATGAAGAGAGTTTACTCTGTGCCACACTCTTTACAGACATTGAAACTCTTATGAGAAATACGCCACAGAGTATTAAAAAGTATCTACTAAATACAGTGCAAAACGTGTTCAAAGAGAGACTATTCACTTAAAACAACCAAGATCTGGGGGTTCTTAAGGTCATATTACCTTCAGCCTTCATACTGTGAAAGCTGTCCATCTTTTGAAGCCAAACAAGCACATATATTTGGGTTAGTACCTGGTGCACACAGACTTCAACGTTATATAGAAATTGGCATGCTACGACGATACAGTGTAATAACTCTAGGCTGCTTATAATATTTAGCAACCACTATGTACATTTTGCCCTGTTGCAAACATTTTCTGCAGCACCCAAAAACATGCTCAGAAAATGCTGGACACAAGTCATCAACTGGCATCTGCGCACAGAGTTACTCCTGAATACAAAGATTTTTAACATGTTTAATACCGCTACACACCTATGATGCATTAGGAGCATGTGTTTTGTAAATACTTACACTCATTAACTGGATGCCGGCTGTATACCCACCACTATGTACTTACCCACCACTATGTAACCTATTAAACAAACAAAACACTCATTTAATGATGTCATCAGTGATGTCATCAATGATGTCATTGAGATGTCATCAGTGTTGTCATAAATAATTTCATAGAATATGTTATGAGTATTGTAATATGTGAGGTCATAAGCAGTGCCCAGAGTGAATTTCTAAGATTTGTTTTACGCTAAAATATATCTTTTTATCACACCTAACTATAATGTTAATTTAACTTTTTTATTTTTCAGACAAGGTTTTTTTGGCGAAGTTGTTTTATTGAGTTTTACAAAGTCAACAAGTAACAGCACGTTAGTTCCAATGTGCCCCCCAAGTATCAACCACATGCTATTGTAGGGTACAGCACCTGTTATGTTAGGGGATCTCCCTTAAAATCACATAATCACTTTGCAGAACTGCTGTTGAAACAAATACATATACATGTAAACAAATCTACCAATAAAAGAAAACATGGGTATATGGAAGAGTTGACATCTAATTACACTATACAATCATTGCTGGGGGAAGCCCATTAACCTAGGATGTGTCATCAAGGGGAGAGGTGGTGGGAGGAACGAACGGGTCAACAGTTTTGGGTTAAAATTCAAAGAGGTGAAGGGCTCTAGAATGCGTAGGGCACACAGTTGGTAAGAGGCACTAAGGTAGGCGACTAACGGACCTCAAGTAAACTAGAATTTTTTTAAATCATCACAGAAAATATATGCTAGTCTCCCCATAGAGAGAGCTTGCCACAAGCATGCATGCCACTGTGTGAGTGAAGGGGCTTCCTTCCTTTTTCAAGCAGCTGCCAGTGCCAATTTAGCTGCTCCCAAGCTAAGCCACATAAAAGTTCTGCTGCGTGTTTGACGTTTGAGTGTAGCATCAAGAAAACCCACGAGTGCGAACTCTAACGTATGGGGAAAGATTATTTTTAGTTTAGTGGGGTATAGGCACCAATCATAGGGTACTTTATAATGGACTTCTATCAAACTGATAGAACAAACACATTTTTGGATATCCCTCCAAAGAGTGTGCCGGTGTGTCTCTGGTATATCTACCCCTAGAATGTGTTCCCAGAAAGTGAAATGTTGTGGTTTTGGGGGAGGGCAGACGAGAGCAGAGAGCACTGTTGCATAGAGGAAGGGGAAAGTAGTCCAACCCACAGTCTTAACTAAGTTATCCCACACCTTCAGAGTCATTCTTGTGGGGGTGCTGAGGTATGTGTTGGGTGGCAGTCATCTTTTGGCTTCCAGAGGACATTCCAAATAACTCGGCTCACTAGTACCCAGTCCATATGCAACCAGTGTTCATACGATTCCCTGAGTGACCACTCTGGGATAACCCGTAATTTAGCTACCATGCAGTAAAAGTGGAAGTCCGGAAGCATCAGGCTGCCAGAGACCTTGGCAAGTCATAGCAATTTGAAAGATAAAAGGCCCTGTGGTTCTGCCAGATAAACTGCATGAGAAGGTGCGCACGGTAGGTAAAAGTTCTCAGTCCAATTAAATGGAGAGGCTGCGTATGAGATATAAAACCCTAAGTAGTATCAGCATTTTAATAGTGTTGATGCACCCTAGCCATGATAAATACATTTGTGCCCATCATTTAAGGTCTGCTTTCAGTTGGGACAGTAGCAGAGGGATGTTTTCTCGATAAAGGTCTGCCAGCTTAGGGGTAATATATTGATGCCAAGATAGGCGATCTTAGTCTTGGCCCAGAGATAGGCCTTCAATGTCTCCGCAATCCAACACTTTCCCTGCTGTCCCCTGACTGGAGTCAAAATAGTAACTGTTATCTCTTCGTAATCCAACACTTTCTCTAATGTTGTAGTTATTGGAGTGGGAATAGTAAGTTTCACACCTCCACAATCTAACGCTTGCTTTTGCACTGACTGAAGTGGGAATAGTTATTTTTACCCCTCTTCAATCCAACACTTTCTCTGCTGTTGTGCTGACAGGAGTGGAAATAGTAACTTTTACCCCTCTGCAATCTAGCACTTTCCTTACTGTTGCACACAACAACAGACCAACTGATACAGACATTCACACAGTTTAGTCACTAACCTATGCATTCAGTAAGACATGTTTAATCACTCACTTAGACAATCAGTCACACACCTACAAAATCCTCCATCCACAAACGTATACACCCACTCATTCTTCAATACACCTTGGCATATATATATATATAAAACATATTTAAACTTTACAGAAACACACATTCACTGGATGATGTAATTAGTGATGTCATCAGTGATGTCATTTGAGATATCATCAGTGATGTCATCAGGGATGTGACTGACCATGCTATGAATGATGTAATATGTGACGTCATCAGAAGTGCATTGCGGGTGCGCAAGTTATATTTAGCTGAACTAGCTATAACGCGGCAATTTATATGTTTTAGTACAAGAGAAATGTCCAACTAACTATAATGTCCCTGAAACCTATGCTTTTGTCAGTGAATGTCTAAGGTTTTTTTAAATGGAAATTTCTAACTATAACGTCCCTAAAACCTATGGTTTGTAAAGTAAAATTCAAAGGTTTTTTAAATGCAAATTTCTAACTATAACATACCAGTCGCCTTTCCAGAGTGGTGGAGAAAGGTAGCCTCTGAAACACCTGTGTGGTATTTACTGGAGGTAACAGGAGTAGTAGTAAGCCCCCGACGCCAACCTTGGGGACCAACTATCCCTTTTATTACCACCAGTAAGTCCCACACAGCAGGATTGCTAACTTCTTATATCAGGCCACGCCACCTCCCTGCACCGCTGTGAAAATGTGCCCCCTAGCACGTTGCAAATTGAGGGACTAAGTCCCCTAGAATCCTGAGGGTCACTGGGGGCCAACTAGCCCACCAGGTACCTCCAGGAAGCAGCACAGAGCTGCGTTGCGGAAAGGTGTTCTGAGACAACGCCCCTTTTTACACCTCTCTACAACGCAGCTCATGGGCGCTTACTGGAGGTACCTGGTGGGCAAATTGGACCCAGGGGACCCTCATGATTCAAGGGGACTTAATCCTCCAACTTACAACTCGCCAGAGGGTCTGTTTGCAGAGTGGTGAAGGGAGCGGTCGGGCCTGTGTCCCATGGAAAACAGCAGTGTCCTGGGGTTAAACACCCGGGGACACTGCAGGAGCTGGCCCTGAGGGGTGGCAGTCCCCAGGGCCATGGAGGGCCCAAGGAGGGGGCCGCGACCATTGCAAATCCCCAGGAGGTGGTGGTCCCCAGGGCTCAGGGGTCCGTAACAGAACCCCGCATTTGGGGGCAAATGCCCCAGGCATGTGGGGGGCTCGAGCCCCCCACACAGGTTATTTTATAAAAAATAGAGCCCCAGGGAGGTGGTGGTCCCCAGGGCAGCGTGGCGTGGACTGCGACCCTCATGCTTTTTTTAACAGCCCTATGGAGGTGGCGGTCCCCGGGGCAGCATGGCGCCCCCGCTAATGAATTTACAGTGCCCCAGGACCTGGCCCACACTGGGGCTTTTTTTAAATGAAGCACAGAAGCCTGCTCTTAGTTTTTTTTAAATAATTTGGGAAGGATTTGCGACCCCATTGTGATTTCAGCTGAAATTATTAAAACATTTATTTTTTTGGCCCTGAGGAACTTTGTGGGACCACCTGAGCCGGCCTAGGGGTTCAGGGTGTTTCTACCCTGCCCCCTTTTCTTTTTTTTAATGTTTTTTCCACGGTTTTCTTGTGACTCAGTTCTCACAAGATGGCTGACAACACTTCCTGGTTCAGAGTGTTGGCAGCCAATTAGAATGAATCTCGTGGTCGGGAGGGTTCGCGAACCCACCGCTGCCCCAGATATCGAAAACTTTCCTTTTCTAATTTCTCAGGAACTACTGAACGGATTCACACCATTTAACAAAAGGGACTCTTGCTGAACCAAGACTTACCTTTTTGCCAAATTTTACGTATTTCCGTTCAGCAGTCCGGGCTGGAGCTTTGTCTAAAGTTTCTATGAAAAATAACATGGGGAAAACAACTTTTGGGACCCCCATTTTTGCTTGGCCCCCGCTTGGCAAATCACCCAGAAACTTTCAAGACAGGAGCTGACTGGAGCTGATAACTTGTTTTGAATAATTCGGGAATATTCATCAAACGGCACCAAAGTTATTAGGAAAACAAACAACGCTTTTCCTATGGAAACTAGGTCCTAACTATAACTACCGACCACCAGTAGGTAATACATACATATATATATATATTTTATGTTATATTATTACTTCATTCAACAAAATTCAGGAATTATAATCTAAATTAAAAAAGCATGATCGTTTTTTAAGGAGATATATGTAAATATATATCGATATGTGCGTGTTTAGTCCTTAAGTGCTCTGACCTGCGGTCGGATTCACTTTCTGACAGCTTTATTATGTTGGAGGTGTCTAAAAGTAAACCGGCAAGTCATTCTGGCTGGCTTTCAACGTGCTTGGAGAGCCCGTCGACCAGTCGGAAGCCAGCAGGTAATTTCAAGGGTGGGTGTTTTTGCCCTTGAGATTACGATCACGGTTTCCGACATGGTTTCCATGCCGGTCTGTCCAACATGGAAGCAATGTCGGAAAGCGTGCTTGGGGGCCCCAGCAGGGCCCCCTTTGGTGCATGGTCTCTGGTTGGAGTCCTGAGCCCTGCACCTTATGGCAGGCACCGTGTGGTGCCATACACTGGGTACAGGGATGAACTTCACCTCCCTTTCCTCAATGGGAGCTTGTGTTATGGCCAGTTTACGGCCGTAACACAAGCTCCCATTAAGGAAAAGGGAGATTGAGACAGACAGTATTTGGCCGCATTGGAATGAGTCGGTCTGGACCACCGACCGGGTGTCGGTTGGTCCCAGGACCGAGTCGGTGTTGGGTGGAAGCAATTCTGCCGACATCACAATAAGCCCCTTATATATATATTAAAAAAAATAATTGTATACGATGATATTAGGGACATCAATTTTTTAAAAAATATTTCAGTACTTACCATTATGAGTATAGAAAACAATATTTTTGACATTGGTCAGAATATTTTGGTATAGAGATATGTTCATGGGCAATATTTGGCAGTGAACCCTAACTTAGGCAGTAGGCAGCCCATAGGGCAGAGCACATTGTAATTAGAAGGTTTGGGATTTACTTTTGACTTTTACATGTCCTGGTAGTGGAAAATCTCTACATTTGTTTTCCTCTACTGTGAGGCCTACCTCTCCCACTGGATAACATGGGGTTGCCTCATTAAATTTATTAAGTGCTCGGACACCTCTAATGTAGTCCCCTTGAATGCTGAGAGTAGTTGGGGGCCAAGAACCCATATTGTTGCAACTAGTATGTTTGCCACAGCTGGTCAGCTAAGTCCTCGTCAGAGGCCCTGCCCGATTTCTCAACAACTCTGCAAATGGTCCTCCAGGCCAATATTGGTTGGGGGATGAAGTCTCCTTGGCTGCTGAAGTAAGGCCCCCACAGCAGTACTGCTGAGAACTCATTGGAGACCGCGCCCCCTTTCTAAACCATGCTGCAAAAGCGCCTCCTAGCGCACAACTCGTTGGGGGCTGAAGTCTAAGGATGAGTGTGTTGGTAAACTCCGATTCGCATGTGGCTGGCGGAGTTTTTACCTATGTCTGTGTCAAGCAGAGCATGAAGTGGCAAAATGCTGCAAACTCTGCTGATGAGGAAGAGTTTACCATCAATCCCCTAATATTGAACCTGCACCTGTACCCAGGCTGCCCTAAACCCCCAAGTGGTGCACCTCCAGTCCTGAACCCTTGGTTGTGGGGATGAAGGTGCCCTGACAGCCAAAATCCAAATTGGGGACATAGAATTTTTTTATTTTACAAACTGCTCTCAAAACTGAGGGGAGGGTAATACCTACCTTCTCGTCAACTTCCCCCGCCTCAAGGTGCTTCGCCAGTTAGCCTAACTTCGCAATAGCTCCCGCTACTATCTTCTCTGAAGCAGCAAATCCTGTTTAGTGGTGAAGGAATATCCAGCCTCTTGGAAATCTGATCAGCCTCAGCCTCCAGAGTCTGCCTGATGAAGATTGTTGACTTCCAAAAAGTACACATAAAATAATATTCACTAAAAGTTCATCCAGCAGCTTCCTCACATTTACACTCCCTCCTTGGGTACACCTATATCCTTGCCCCGCTGAACTTTACAGTTTCTTCAAAATTTCTTCTAAGTACGAAGGTAAGCACTGACTGGGTCCAATCCATTTCTTGTATCTTACCGATTCTCCATCATGGCAGGTCATTTTTTTCAACTTTGACCAGGTCTCATGCAGCTAGATGTATTTGGTTGGAGCTTTGATCTTGCAGGCACTATTTGTTATGAAAAACTTTAGAAATTCATAAATCTGGTTTTATTGATTGGATATTTGCTGTTTAGGTGTCAAATAATTTATCAACCTTGACTCTATCTGTCTAAGTTGGTGTTCGCATGTTTCTTGTGTTTTCACTTTATTACTGTTTGCTACATATATCATTTCCGCATTGCCTCTAAGTTAAGCCTGACTGCTTTTTGTGCCAATCTAGTAGAGGGTTTGGCAGAGGTTAATTTAGTGACTTTTGGTGTTCACCCTGACTGTGTTTTTTGTTGTGCTTGAGGAGATTGCCTCCATGCAACCAACAACCCCATTTTTCTTACACCAACATTGTGAATGTTCTTTACATACAGAATCTGAGCAGTGCTTAATTGGAACTGGTGGCTGCCGGTGTGGGCCACATGAAGTCATGTTTGTGACCACTTCTTATTTTTCTGCATCAGACATTTACCAAGAGCAAGAGAGGGATAGCACACGTAGGAGAAAGACAGAGGAAGAGAATGACGGTAAACCAGTCACATAGGGAGAAAGCAGGAACCTGCAAGGGTGAGATAAAGGGGCAGGGAGTGTCTGGTAGTGCATCAAAGAGGCCTGTGCTGGATTCAAGCGTATGCCTCCATGGTATTTGGATGCAACAACCACTGGCTGCTGAGGTGTGGGAACCTCCACTCTTTCTTTTACAACTTAAGCACTGATTCCTAGGAAAGGCATGACAATGAAACAATGCTTGTAATGTTAGTGATGACATTTTAAAACACAGGGTGAAAATAAGGTAATTGTTGATAAGGACTCCTGTGCTATATCAAGTAGTGCCTTATTCGCATCTTACCCTTCCGCATCCTTAGAGGAGGATGAGAGCTATGTAGATCCTGTAGTGTCTTGTGAGTTAGCAATTACCCTTTTGGCTCTTAATGGACTCTGTAGAGCTCTGATGTAATGGTTAGAACAGAATGCAATGAAGGCTGATTTAGAGTGTTGAGTTTGCAGTTATTCATAGAAGAATGAAGACATGTGATACTAAACTAAGTAGTGTTGTCATCATTGGTGGGTATGCAGGTTGGGGAAGACACAACAAATGGCGACGAGATAAGGAATAAGTAACTTGAAGATTGACAGTACTCTTCCAGAGAGTTTGCTTTGGTCCAAGCAAACTGCTGGTGCATGCCATGTGTGCCATCATCAAAGTATGGAATCAATGCTTGATACATGTGTAATAAAGCCCCGCTCCAGGTGCTGTGAACCAGTTGGGGATAATAAAAGCTTTGCTGAGAATCTACTCATCATTGGCTGAAAACCTGATGGTCAAGACATAAGTAAAGGTACAGCACTGCCACACCAGACAAAGTCGTACGTTACATGGAGTGTTACTATCAAAGGCTGATATGTACAGAAAAGAAGCGCTAAAGACTGCTAAAGTGAAATACGAATAACATACATAAAGTGCCAGCTGACAAAACAATTGACAAGGAAGCAGCTACCAAAGCTTTGATAAATGGAGTTCCACAACCTCAGCATTGGGCGTGGAGACCCAAGAAGAAGGACAAGGCTTGTGCTTATTGAGCTGTCCAATATCTGAGGTGGCACACAACCAAAGTGGCCAATTAGTGGCTCAGAACAAATTCAGAGGTCTCTAGAAAGTGAAGGGCTCCGATGGAGACCAAGGAGTAGGTCACCGTACCACAGACTATCCAGTATGATCCAGAGGCCTATCCATTGTAGGGTCTCAGAAATGTTGCAGAAGACGCAGGATCTAGTGGTCATCTGACAATCTCTGAAAGAGCTTCACCCTCATTGTCAGCCACTCCCATAAATGGGTACAATGCTGCCACTTGCCTGAAACCACCACCACCCTTCGATACAGCCAAAAACCAAAATACTGGCAATAGGTGGATTGTGTGGATAGAGATATTTGATAATATCTTGTTGCACTTGAAGAGACTGATAACAAAAAGATTGTTAAATACTGCAAGAATATTGCTGCTGAAAAGAAGTCAAAAAGTGTAAAAGAAATAATGAGGAAGAGGAAGCAAACTCATGAAGAAATCAGATACAGTCAGATTAAAGACATTTTTAATCTCAAATTCTATCCAATGCCCAAAGTAGATTACTAAAGATACATTTTCAGTCAAAAACAACGGAAAGTTGGTGATACCATTGATGAATTTGCAGAGAGACTCAACACATTCATCAAACACTGTAATTTCAATTAATTCAAAGGTGGCAAAGCAATATGTCTTAGAGTTATCAATGGATGCAAACGACAAATGCTGAGAGAAACTCTTTGTCTGGAGCAAGTTTTAATAGCTGCCAGAGCTGCAGAAGGCTCAGATAGACAGGCTGATGACATGGAGGCTGGAGGTGCCCAGATTGAATCAGTCATGAGTTTGTAAAGTAAGCCAAAGACTGAAGGACACAAGGTGATGTCTACAAGTAAAAGGAAGTTTTTTTAGGTGTGACTTTCATTTCCACACAAAGGCATATGCCTCACCATTGGACAGTTGTGTAAATGTTGTGGAAAGCAGAACCACTGTGTGACTGTTTAACAAGAAAAGGATAAAGTAAGTGCATCACAGCGCAAGGACAAAATTCCCAACGGCATGTTTCAGAAGCAACGTTTGAATCACACCCACAAGCGGTGACATCAGTTGAGGCAAATCTATAAACTAAAAGCAGTTGATTGTCATCTGAATCATCGTCAAGCAGTTTTTCTATATCAGTATCAATGGAAAGTGAAGAAGATGGTTGTGCCACATCGATGTTTACCTCAGAAAAATGTGCTCCTGTTGGACTGGCCGAATTCTCTCCGTTACTGAAACTTATGTAGTCGAAAACCAAGGTGTATACAAGGTTCTTTGTGGTGATGATGAAAACACAAGAAAACAAAGGTGCAGGCACAACCATGTGATTCAAGGTACAGTGTCAAGTGCCTGTCTACTCATCTTCAGCACAGCTGCTGATGTGAGAAATTTTCCATTTTCCATTAAATACAACCTGAATGCTCATCATGAAATAGTCAATTCCCTCCATTGTTTTGTGGTTTAGGAAAGCTTAGGAATATGAATTAAAGCTGCATATTAATGAGGATGACCGCACTGTTGCTCAAAGACATAGATGAATTGCATTTCATTTAGAAGATGCTGTTGAAAAAGAACTTGAATCATTGCCTAAGCATTATCATTGAGCGATCAACTGGCCTCACGCCATGGGTTTCTCCCATAGCGGTAATACCAAAAAAGTACAGTGAAAGAGCTGTAGATGCGTCAGGCAAACAAGGCAATTGAGCAAGAACGACATCCAGGTCCACATATTGCTTACATGTAACACAATTAAATGGTGCAAAAGTCTTCTCTCACCTTGATTTGGATAAAGGCTGTCATCAGTTGGAAGTCGAAGAAAATTGCAAGTACATTGCACCATGGTGCAAGGGTGCCTGCATCACGGGGATGATTGTTTTTGTGCAGAAAGGGACATCTTCCTGCACAAAAATAATCACAAGATGCAGCACGGATAGAAAGAGGGGAAAAAAGAGAGGAGAAATAAAAAAAAATGTCTCGTTTTTGTGACTCCCTACGCCTCACCTGCAGAGGCATAGGATTCTGACACATTTCCAGGTTTACGATTCCTCGTAAATCTGTAAATGCAGCAGAAGCCATGGGTGTTGCATGAGAACATCCACAGCAGCACCTATGGCATGCCCTTTCACGCTAAGTGCTTTGTGTAAAGGGGCTATATTTCAAGGACACGAAAAGTCATGCAGGGTGGCTATATATGTCCTTGTAAATAAATAAACTGCCCATAGGTGCTTCAGCCAATAAACGCTGAATGAAGCCACCAAAGATAGTCGAGATCCATCCTCCTTGTAGAGTCAGTGTTCACACCAAGGCTCTTTACATGTAGGTCAAGATCATTTCGCCAACAGATGGAAAGAGAGGCCTGTGGATGATTAGGCCCAGGAGTTGCCTGGTCTTGATTTTCAACCAGTTATTATCCACCCACAGTTTGATATTCAGCAGAAAGAAAGGAAAGTTTGACAACATTTCTGTATCTCAAAAATCGATTGGGTGTCAACGTGCATGGGAGTGTATAAAGTACATTCAAATGACTGCAGGTGTTCAAACAAAGCCTGGTATGAACATTAGATTCGAGAGGAGATATAAGAGACCTTTGAGGGACATCCGTGGAACTAGTCTGGGAGATCTGAACAAATATAACATAATGGTGTGATTCCCGGGTCTAAAAGAAGATAGCTACAAGTCAAAGCAATGTTAAGTATCCTGCAGTTTTCAAGGCAGGATAGAAGAAGATCATGACACATTGGGCCTTATTTATGAAGGCCATGCGTCAGTTTTGCGCCGCCGGTGCGTCCTTTTTGTGACGCACCAGCGGTGTAAAAAATGGGCCTCTTTGCGCCATATTTAAAAAGTGACGCATCTAGGCAGATGCGTCACTTTTTAAACCCCTGCGCCACATTATACCTGCATCAGGTATAATGTATGCAGAGGGGGCGTTCCCCCTCAAAAAGCCTCGTAATAGTGACGCAGTGAAATCTATGAGATTTCACTGCGTCACTTTTAGGTCGCTGTTGCGTCAAAATCTTGCACCTGCCTCACAGCAGGCGTAAAACTGGCGCAAGCCCTTTCACATGGGGCTTTCCCCATGTGAAAGGACGCATTGCTGGAGTTGCGTCACTTTTGTGAAACACTCCAGCAATGCGTCACTTTTGCGCTTACAGATACGTCAGAAATACTGACGTATCTGTAACTCCTTGCGACATGATGCATCATACATTAAATATGACGCATCAGGAATGTCGCAAGGAGTGCGCAGTGAAAAGTGACGCATCGCTGTTTTCACGCAGCGATGCGTCACTTTTCATAAATGAGGCCCATAGTATCAAAGTCTGATGACAAATTGAGTGTAATATTTTGTCAGCAGCCCTAGACAGGTCATCTTGTACCGCTACCAGAGTAGACTCTGGAGACACAAAACACAACTTGACAATTGCAAAAGTATTTTTCTATTTCAAATATGATGTAGGTTGGGATGCAGCTAAGTTCTCCAAATGTCTTGCTGCTACAGGAAGCAAAATGAAGGAATGATAGTTGGAAAGATCACATTGTAGCTGATTGGCTTTTTTAAAAAGAGGTCTAACAATCCTGTTTTCAAGGCACAAGGAAAAATCTCCAGTGGTGAATGAAAGTGTAACTATATCCACATTGATTGGATTGGAAATAGAGACATTTTCTTTGGAGAAAATAGATGGGAAAATATCCAGTGGAGAGCCTAATCTACATTGTATTATGTCCAAGCGTCACCCCTAATGAGATAGATGGCCAATGAAAAAGAGGCTGGTTTCTGGCAATCTTGGATGCGGTTGCCAAGGTAGCTGTTTGACTTGCATGCATAACCATTGCTGGATCTTGACTGGATAGGGTGAACAATATTCAGAATATTATTCCTAATTAACTGAACCTTCTCAGTGAGAAAGACGTCTACTTGGTTCCAGAATGTTTGAGAGCAGAGTCCAGGCGATAGCGTGCTGTCAACCGAAGAAATCTTTTACAAGCTTAAAAATTTCCCATGGGCGTTCAGAATTTGCCCTCCATAAAAGCATATGGGGGCTTCCACAATGGCCTTTTTATAAGCACTCAGGGGCAGATTTACAAGAAAGTGACTCAGTGCGGAACGCACGCCATTTAGCTGTGCCACACTGAGTCACTTTCAAAGCGGAGGAATGTAACATATTTACAACAATATGTGTCATCTCTGTGTATCCCCCTGCGCTGGCGCACAAACTGCTGCCATGCCCTGGCACAGGAGCCCTTGCACCATGGTGCAAGGATGCCTGCGTCATGGGGAGACTGTTTTTGTTCAGGAAGGGTTTCCTTCCTGCACAAAACAATCTGAAATGCCCTTTTCCAACCTCTATGTGTGCTGCATTAGCACACATGGAAGTTAAAAAACGGCATTGTTTCAATGATGGTTTATGTGCATCAAGGGAACCCTTCCTGAACGAAAACAATGATTAGAGGGGATGTCCTCTTTCTATGTGTGCTGCAGAATGCAGCACGAATAGAAAGAGGAAAAGAAAACGAGGAGAAGTGAAACATTTCTCATTGTTGCACCTGCCTACGCCTCCCCTGGGGAGGCATAGCATTCGCACGCATATCCAGGTTTACGATTCCTTTCCAGCACAAAGAAAACGTTGTGCTGGAAAGTGTCAACGTTTTGCTCTGCGATGCTTTGCATCACAGTCAAGCAACACAAACTGTTAGTGTATCTGGACCTTATACTCCTTTGGGGTGACTAGAGCTTGGGGCAAACTTCAAATGAGTGTACAAAGGAATTAACTTGGAAATTAGAATCTTAAAATGTAATAAATCAAAACTCAGTTAAGGGTTGAGCCTCCTAATTCATTCGCGACAACCAGATAGCAACTGTATATGCGAATCTGTGAATTGATTAAGTAAGAAAACATCTTTTCCCAACATTTATATAAATGATGTAGAGGTTGGGCACCCAGACCCTGAAAAGAGGCTAAAGGATCATTATGTATCGACAGGTGCCTTGGAATGAGAGCATCTGCAGATGAAGGGTGCTGCGCATTCCACAGAACTGGTATTGTAAATAAGAGTAAACATTTTGGTTATGACACAAAACCAGTGCAAATAAGATTCATTATTACAATAAATTCATAAGTATGCTTCCTTTACAAAACAGCGCTTTAACCCATGATGAACCCAAGACAGATGAATAACTTATCTTATAGTGCTTAGACTTCCATGCATACTACCTACATTTTTCTGCTGCAAACGAAAATGGTATTCCAGGTTGGGTGGTATTTGTCAATGCTCTTACTGTATATGTGCTATAAAGCATATGTGCAAACTTCCAACCCAAAGCTATCTGCCCAAGGCTGGGAAAACCTGGAAGAACTCGTCCTAGGCGAGTAGCACAAAATTGCGATTTGCACCCCTGGGATGATAAAACCAGGGGGTCTCTCAAAGGGGCGTGGCCCATGTAACTAAGCGCCTAGCTTATAAAGACATACACTAAAAATCTGGGCTTAGCATAGTGTGCTGCTTGACTGGCATTTCGCCAGATACATGATACAACATATGACATGACACCTCAAACAAGCCAGGACTATTGGCTTTGTCAATGGTTGCTAGTTGCATATGATAAATAAGCAACAACTATGGCTTCGTTGTATATAATATTGAAAATGCTTCAGTTTTAAAATGTGGAGACGAGTCAGTTTTTAAATTACATCAAAGTCAGTGAAGGATGGTACTGCTGCAGGGGTACGATTTTTTTCACCTTGAGTGCGCGTGAAAAAATTTTGGGACCCGTCTCAACGCCTGCTCTTTAGAGCTACCAGTGCTGAGCCCCGGCAGGACCCGTCCCACTTTAAGCCCTTTCCTGGTGATCAGTTTAGCCCTATACTGTTGTACTGAG
This sequence comes from Lissotriton vulgaris, assembly GCF_964263255.1. NCBI lineage: Eukaryota > Metazoa > Chordata > Amphibia > Caudata > Salamandridae > Lissotriton > Lissotriton vulgaris. The sequence continues at coordinate 1,428,744,015 of NC_141696.1, read as the reverse complement.
AAGCATCACGCGCAGGAGACACTTACATTGCTCGTCATGCCCTTCTGCCACGTTGCTGAACCCAGTGACCAGGACCGCTGCCAGCAGCAAGGATATCGCGTGCACCATGGTGGCTCCGGGTCCCTGGAAGGCCTCGGATCAATAGCCGAAGGGAGGCCTCGGATCAATAGTTGTACCGGGGCCATCATTTTATCCGTTCCGCCCTATTTGTTTAAGGGGACTCGGGAATATTTACCAAGGGCTGGCATTACAGGGCCTGTACTGAACCCATAGTTATGGCATGGCTAAGAACACTCCCTGTGGAAGACCTGGCCCAGAGATTCATCAGCCAGTAGCCAAGAAATGAACACCTGGGAAGATAAGTTAATCTTTAAGAACATTTTGATGCTTTAAAAGGGAGGTGTCGCTGTCTCATATCTTTTATGTTGACCTAATAATCGTATAACAGCAGAGCAAAGTATATAATAATGTCAGTGCAAACTGAAGTCCTCCCTGAAATACAGATGTAATAAGGTGCATTCTCACTGCCAGGAGTTACTTATCACCTCAAAGGGCAATATACCACAGCAGCATGACTGTGTCAGGGGATTGGAAGGGCAGGGCATACTTTACGGAGTTTCACGGGGTGTTGTGCAACTATAACGTATTCATTTGAACTCTCTAGTCATTGCTCCTACACATTATCTTTTTCGCTTCAAGCACATACTACAAAATATTTTCTAAGCACAGCCTCAGGTGTAGGGCAGTGAGGCTTTGCTTGTACGAAGACAGAAGAACATAAATAAACACTGACATTGAAAATGAAAAATAGAAAAAAGAAGCAAAATAAAAATATTACTTTTAAAAATTATCAAAAATGTTCAAAGAAGGGTGTAGAGAGGGAAGATCGTAAAAATGCACACATGTCATGAAAGAAAATGTAATTTCCATGGGTGCACTTTTTCATACATAACATTTTATTAATTTATATTCATGCCTAGAATCAACATTTGTGAAGTAAATCAAACAGCATTGGCCGGAAATAAATAATTTCAACCAATCCTTCATGACCTGTGCGTATTTATTTTTGCAATCATACATATGGCACTTTCTGCACCAAATATCCAGGGGGCATATTACCAACAAGTAGCGATATTTATTGCTAAATAGGCTTAGTGGCAATTTTTTTATCGCTGCCTATCTCTAGATATGTTCGCGGAGAAAACATGCTATTAGCAACGTTTTTCTCCATTATGCTAAAATATCCAGCGATAGCGGCGAAATGTGTGAATATCGCTGAGAATACTGCGATATTCACGCATTAGCGACGAAATGCTCTTAGTTAGCCATGTTATCCACCTCCCATTGGATAACATGGCTAAGAACTGGTCTGAGAAGGCGTTAGTTTTTGGCGATAGCGGGAATATTTCCATCGCTACGCCAGCCTTGCTAATAGGCGATAGCGACGTTAGCGACTGCTTTCAGTCGCTAACAGGTTGGGTACGCCCACTTTGCAAGTCATTAGCGATAAATATCGGTGACATGCAAAGCGGGCCTCAAACCGCTCGCTATCGCCTAAAAGCTGTCGCTAACATCAGTTAGCGACAGCTTGCTAATAGAGCGATAGAATTATCACCTCTTAGCGGCCGAAAACAGCTGCTAAACCGGCAATAATTGCCTATCGCCCCCCTTGGTAATATGCCCCCAGGTTCATTTACACGGGATGTAGCCTGAAGATCCTGCCAGTGGAAGAGTTCTCACCAGAGCATGGGTCTTCAAGATTAGGCAGTAGGGTGTTAGGAATGGGGTCTCGAGTTGGCAGATGTGTGCACCCTGTCCAAGTAGGGACCACCACTCTAGTCAGGGTAAGTAAGAGACACACCCTAAATTAACCCGTGTTCACCCTCTTGTAGCTTGGCACCGAGCAGTCAGGCTTAACTTAAGAGGCAATGTAAAAAGTATGTGTGCAACACTTAAATTACAGTAACGAAGTAAATAACACCACAAAAGACTTCACACCAGTTTAGACAAGTAGAGAATATTTATCTGATTAAAACAAGACCAAAATGACAAAAATCCACTCAGTAGAAGTCGAGATATCAATTTTTAAAGATTAAATCCAAACACAGTGCTTAGAAGTCAATAGCGCAAAAAGGTTACTTCAGGTTGCGATAAACCGGGGTAGATTCAAAGTTCAGGTTGAATGCGATGAAGGGCTAGCCGGCTACAGAATCTATGCAGAGCAAGCAAAAAAAGTATCTTTGTATGGAGGAAGCGTTGTCATTGAAGACTCAATGCGTTGGTTCCCATTCACACAGTCGGGTCAATTTGATGGAGAGGAGCCTTGTAGTCCGTGTCGAAGGATCGTCGCTGCGTCGATGTCGACCCTTGCAGCGGCATCTCTGAATCAGCACTCTGTTGTCATCGATCATCGCAGTCAGGTAGATGCGTGATCGTCAAGCCTCGTAGGGCTGTCTTCTGATCAGCACTGCGCCGGAGTCAGCATCGGAGGGCACTGCATCATTTCCCATTGGTGCAGTAGCGACAATGCATCAATATTTGCAGAAACAGCTGTAGAGCCCAATTCTGTGGCCCAGGACTGGAGGGGGCACCTCAGGCATGTGTAGGACTCACAAATGGCAGAGTCTAGCAGCACAAGCAGAGTTGCAAGAAGTATTTCGTAGGACTGTGACTTCAGGAAATAGGAGATAAACCAGTAAGCCCTTGGAGAATCCTGTGTTTAAGGATGTAGAAAGCAGGGTCAGCCCCTCTCCTTCCTGGGCCAGAGGCAGCAGGCCAACACAGCAGAGCAGGTAGCAAAGTGGCAGTCCCTCCTTCAGCACAGCTCCCAGCAGGCAGCAGGCCAACCAGCAAAGCAGTTAGCAAAGTGGCAGTACTTCATGGAGCACAGCAGCTCCTGTTCCAGGCAGAATGTTGTTGGCTCCAGAAAAGTTCTGATTCGGTGGTTTCAAAAATTAAACACATGGAGATGATGGACTGGGTTCTGAAACTTTTCAGACACTCACCCCCATTCACAGATTTGGATTGAATCCATCATCATTGTTTAGCTCACTACCCCACCCCAGTTCAAATTCAGACATATCAAAATCAGCCTTGACCCTGTTCCTTATGGGAATAGTCCAGCCCGAACTGCCAAGCCAGGTCTTTCCTGGATCGTAAACAAGAATCTTGGGACCTTAAATACAAATGTACCTTTGAAGACATCAAAGAGGCTTCTGAAGATTTCAAGGTCCCTGCCTTTCCTGCCCTCGCTCAAGACTCACTAAAGGGGAGTATGTAGCTCTTTGTGTGGGACAAGGACAGCCATATTCAGGGGCAAGTGTTAGCTCCTCCCTCCAATTCTACATCAGGAACGCCCATCAGCTTGGTGATGGGCAATCAGGATGCAAATGTCACACCACGTCTCCCTTTGTGTAAGTGTCTAGAGTGAATGCACACAGCCCAGCTGTCACTCAACCCAGACGTGTATTCCGAGACAGGCAGCCACACAAAATACTTTAAGTGAGAAAATGTCAACTTTCTAAACGTACTGGATTAGGTGGTTGGGCCTATTTACTGAGCTAAGGGGCCACTTGTAAATCAAACAACAACGAATACCCTTGCCGACAAATATTTTGTCCACACAATTTCTAGAAATTATCAAGTCTTTTAATGTTCTTGAGTTTATTGTTATTTTTATAAATCCTGATTTATTTTGAACAAGAAACCTATACAATTGTACAACACAAAATAATTATTGTGAGAATGCTGCTATCCTAAAAGAAAAATTGAGGGGAAAAGAGAATCCCTAAAACTCTCAAGACATTCACTTTAGCGGCATGGTATAAACAGAAAAAAGTGCCTCTTAGAAAAGAAGGAGAAACCAACGATGGATGGGCTAGTCTGTGTATCAACATATTGTCCCAAACTTGAAGAAAATAATTATGAAAAATTGGCACCTCACAGCAAACTTAGAATGGGATTTTGCATGTAGACTGTTTGCACTTAAGAAAAATACAAGCTATGGGTAGACACCTTGGAGCAGATGTGAGACTGTTTTTTGCAGTCGCTAAAAGGAATTCCGCCAGTTTGTGACCGCAAAATTAGTCAGCCCCATGTACAAACCATATTTTGCGAGTTGCTAACCTATTAGCGACTCCCAAAATATGGTTTGAGACTCACTATTAGGAAGGGGTGTGCCAAGGGCGTCTCATCCTAATAGCAAGTCTGACAGCAAAATATGATTGTTTTGCGACTGCATTTGCGGTTGCAAAGTACTCACAGTTTACCACCCTTTTTAAAAGGGTGGTAAACCACTCGCAAACTGGAAGGGGTCCCATGAGACCCCTTCCCCTTTGTGAATGCGTGCAAACATATTTTGTAAGAGCAGGCAGTGGTCTCAGGGACCAACGCCTGCCCTTGAAAACTTTAAGTGAAAAGTAACATTTTTCTGTTTTAAATGCAGCCCGTTTTCCTTTAAGGAAAGCGGGCTGCATTTTAAAAAAAAATGCTTTATTGAGAAAGCAATCACAGACATTGTGGTCTGCTGACCACAGCAGGCCGCCATTCCAGTGCGTGCTAGCCATTCATAAAAACTTTAGGATTTCTAAGGTCTGCACATCTTCATTAAGATCAAATGTCGTACTAGTGAAACAACACGTTTTCAAACTGTATTTTAGAAACAGTTTAGTAATAAACAAAATGTGTCTTGTTTTAATTTTGAAACAAAGAGTTGTTAATGCTGTTCGTTCTTTCCCATAAATGTACTCTACCAGGCGATATCGTGTAGCAGAAGCATCAATGAAAGATGCTTTACACAAATCTTCTATGATTAGAAAGCAATAAAAGAAAGGTCAGAAAACATGAGGCCAGGACTAATTAGACCTTAATATTGGGAAAAGAATATACAGCCCAAAGCTGAATACGCTTTAATTATACTTACATTAAAGTACACCCTGCAGTTATTAGCTGGAAAGCCATTTAAGTTCTGTGGGGGAATAACAATGCCAAATAGCCCACGAGATGGGCTGCAAACACAGACTTTAGATGAAACAAGGCGCAGACTTGAGAAGTGTCTAAAATGAAAGTCAATTACATTTGCTACTGATAGTGGGTAGTACTTAAGTGCAATGATCAAATTGATCTGACTGTACTTGGTGCAAGTTGGTGGTTGGTTATCGTTTGACGAATCAACGAGAGTTTTTAGTTTTATTGTTGTTTTGTATTACCAAGAATCCCTTTCTTAACCCCTTTACCGCATCGCTGCTGCAGTGATTTTTGCGCTGTGCGGCTGTTTTCGATTAACAGCGATACATGACGAGCTCAGCTCGTCATCCGCACACGTCACCCATGGCTGATGACGAGCTGAGCTCGTCATCAGCATCGAAGGGGTTAATTGCTGCTGTCGGCCAATGGCCGACGGCAACACCACCTGCCCAGTGCTGCCGTCGGCCATTGGCCGATGGCGCCCCACCCGTGCACGGAAACGCCCGCACCGCGGCGGAATTACCGCGGCGGTTAACGGGTTAAGAAAATTGAGGAATACATGCAATGTGAGCTAAGCTACTGATTATGTTTTTGACTGAAATGTGATTTTTTCATTTTAAAATACAAAGTTAAATATTTCCCTTAGACTCACTCTTGGTTCAATATGGCGGGATCCATAGCAGATTTTATGACATCCAGACAAGATACATTTGCATAAAATTAACCTTGCTAGGGTAATTAGCATAGTTGGTTGATATACAAAATATTGGATTCACCCCTCCAGAAGTGGGATAAATACCAATGTATTAGATTTTACAGGGTAGGCTTGGACGAAAAATAGTCCCAGCACCAAAATAACATTGGCCCATATCAGTGAATCAGATAACAAAAAAAAGTGTCCCCCATTTGCAATTAGGGCACTTTCAAATTCACAAAGACAATTAAGTGCTTTGCAAGGTATTGGAGACTGCTTGTATATGATCTTGCTGCAGGCAATGTTTGTGGTAACAGGAAAATCAAACTAAAAATGGGTCACCAGGCCATAAAAAAGCTCAAGAAACCTTCAAAAACCCAGTCCACCAACAAGCCCACACACTGACCTATCAGATTAGCCCCTCTGACACTGCCTGATGGCCCTATAGGCCACGACAAACCTTTTCTTAAAGCATCACTGAATTTGAATTGCAGGAATTCAAAACGTTTACAGGGTTCATTAGACCCAAGCACATGAGTTAAAAATGTGTACAAAAACACATTGTGCTAATATTAAGACCAGCACCAGTCCAGCAGTTTGGGATGGACTAGAACCATGGGGAACAGGATCATTTCTCATTTGTGTAAAGTAAATGTTTGTTGCAGCTGATGTCTTAATTGCAATAGGCATGCCCTGGCATAGGTCAGTGCTCAGTGTGCCAAAGGACTCAAGCTGCACCCCACTGATAAGGCCCAAATAAGGGGAACCGGTCTGGGGTTGCTTTTTTCTCTTCTAAAGGAGGGGCTTACCCAGCTGTTTGGATTAGACTGTTTCCATGATGATAGGGTCATCTCTTTAATAATGTAATAACTGCACTTTCATAATTGCTTTATTAACCTTCCTGCTTTCTCAAATTTGCTTGAAAATGCACCATTTTTTCACTATATTTTCAAAATTTGTTTGGGTGTTTGTGCTCGCTCGCTACGCTCGCTCGCTACGGTGAAGTATGACAATCATGTTACGCCCACCACTTGCAAATGTCACCGTCCGCCACTGGCAGCACGAATAGAAAGAGGAAAAGAAAACGAGGAGAAGTGAAAATATTTCTCCTCGTTGCACCTGCCTATGCCATCCCCGGGGGAGGCATAGGAGGCATAGCATTCGCACGCATATCCAGGTTTACGATTCCTTTCCAGAACAAAGAGAACTTTGTGCTGGAAAGTGTCAACGTTTTGCTCTGCGCTGCTTTGCATCACAGTCAAGCAACACAAACTGTTAGTGTATCTGGACCTTATACTCCTTTGGGGTGACTAGAGCTTGGGTGCAAACTTCAAATGAGTGTACAAAGGAATTAACTTGGAAATTAGAATCTTAAAATGTAATAAATCAAAACTCAGTTAAGGGTTGAGCCTCCTAATTCATTCGCGACAACCAGATAGCAACTGTATATGGGAATCTGTGAACTGATTAAGTAAGAAAACATCTTTACCCAACATTTATAAAAATGGTGTAGAGGTTGGGCACCCAGACCCTGAAAGGAGGCTAAAGGATCATTATGTATGGGCTGGCACCTTGGAATGAGAGCATCTGCAGATGAAGGGTGCTGCGCATTCCACAGAACTGGTATTGTAAATAAGAGTAAACATTTTGGTTATGACACAAAACCAGTGCAAATAAGATTCATTATTACAATAAATTCATAAGTATGCTTCCTTTACAAAACAGCGCTTTAACCCATGATGAACCCAAGACAGATGAATAACTTCTCTTATAGAGCTTAGACTTCGATGCATACTACCGACATTTTTCTGCTGCAACAGAAAATGGTATTCCAGGTTGGGTGGTATTTGCCAATGCTCTTACTGTATATGTGCTATAAAGCATATGTGCAAACTTCCAACCCAAAGCTATCTGCCCAAGGCTGGGAAAACCTGGAAGAACTCGTCCTGGCGAGTAGCACAAAATTGCGATTAGCGCACCCTGGCACTGGCACCCAGGGCTTTAAGTGGGATGAAAAAACCAGGGGGTCTCTCAAAGGGGTGTGGCCCATGTAACTAAGCTTTTAGCTTATAAAGACATTCGCTAAAAATCTGGGCTTAGCATAGTCTGCTGCTTGCCTGCCATCCAGATATATGATACAACATATGACATGACACCTCCAACAAGCCAGGACTATTGGCTTTGTCAATGGTTGCTAGTTGCATATGATAAATAAGCACCAACTATGGCTTCGTTGTATATAATATTGAAAATGCTTCAGTTTTAAAATGTTGAGACGAGTCAGTTTTTAAATTACATCAAAGTCAGTGAAGGATGGTACTGCTGCCGGGGTAAGATTTTTTTTCACCTTGAGAGCTTGGGAAAAAATGTTGGGACCCGTCTCAACGCCTGCTCTTTAGAGGTGCCAGTGCTGAGCACCGGCAGGACCCGTCCCACTTTAAGCCCTTTCCTGGTGATCAGTTTAGCCCTATACTGTTGTACTGAGAAGCATCACGCGCAGGAGGCACTTACATTGCTCGTCATGTCCTTCTGCCACGTTGCTGAAACCAGTGACCAGGACTGCTGCCAGCAGCAAGGATGTCGTGTGCACCATGGTGGCTCCGGGTCCCTGGAAGGCCTCGGATCAATAGCCGAATGGAGGCCTCGGATCAATACTTGTACCGGGCCATCATTTTATCCGTTCCGCCCTATTTGTTTAAGGGGACTCGGGAATATTTACCAAGGGAGGCATTACAGGGCTGTACTGAACCCATACTTATAGCATGGCTAAGAACACTCCCTGTGCAAGCCCTGGCCCAGAGATGCATCAGTCAGTAGCCAAGAAACGAACACCTGGAAGATAAGTTAATCTTTAAGAACATTTTGATGCTTTAAAAGGGAGGTGTCGCTGTCTCATATCTTTTATGTTGACCTAACAATCGTATAACAGCAGAGCAAAGTATATATTAATGTCAGTGCAAACTGAAGTCCTCCCTGAGATACAGATGTAATAAGGTGCATTCTCACTGCCAGGAGTTACTTATCAGCTCAAAGGGCAATATACCACCGCAGCATGACTGTGTCAGGGGATTAGAAGGGCAGGGCATACTTTACGGAGTTTCACTATAACCTATTCATTTGAACTCTCTAGTCATTGCTCCTGCACATTATCGTTTTCGCTTCAAGCACATACTACAAAATATTTTCTAAGCACAGCCTCAGATGTAGGGCAGTGAGGCTTTTCTTGCACGAAGACAGAAGAACACAAATAAACACTGCAATTAAAAATGCAAAATAGAAAAAAGAAGCAAAATAAAAAATAATACATTTAAAAATGATCAAAAATGTTCAAAGAAGGGTGTAGAGGGGGAAGATCGTAAAAATGCACACATGTCATGAAAGAAAATGTAATTTCCCATGGGTGCTCTTTTTCGTACATATCATTTTATTAATTTATATTCATGTCTAGAATCAACATTTGTGAAGTCATTCAGCCAGCTTGGCACAGAAACAAATAATTTCAACCAATTCTTCAGGACCTGCACATATGTATTTTTCAGATCCCGCTCGCGTGTCTTTGCTCAGACTGAGCCGGTAGATTGCAGAGTGCTGTGCATTGCCGGTGGGGGACGTGAGCGAGAAGACGCGCTGGGATGGCTTGACTACCTCGACCCTTCGCATATCGCATATCCCCTTTTGGCGCTGGTGCAAACAGTTTCCTGACTTGTGTCTTGCCCGTTCCTCCGCTCCCTGCTCCCTTGAGGTGTGCGGGAGCGTGAGGAATGCCGGGCCCCGGGGGAAGCAAAGTCGCAGACTAGTCTTCCCCCGGGGTCATTCGCGCAGGGATAGGACAGACAGGGGAAGGGGAGGAGTTTAGGTGGGGGGTATAAGGCACAGGGGAGGAAGGGGACTTCCTCTTCCTGTTGCCTAGCTCCATCGGGAGGGTTTAGCAAAGGATAGCGGAGTACAGTTACGAGGTAGTTTAGAGTAGGCCGGGGGGTTTATTGTTGGTTCTTGGGCGTCGCAAGCTCCTTGCAGGCAGCTGGGTCATCGTACGCTTGTTGCATGTCACCTGGCCATGTCGGGAGTGTCGTCCGAGGAGGTGCGCGCGGCCTTGCTGCTGTTGGCCCGCGCGGGCAGGGAGGACCTGCTGCAGCCGGGTTTCTTAGGCCAGGCGCGCGGCCTCGGCCGGGGTCGCGGCGGCGGTGCTGGCGTGCCAGGATGACACCCCTCTTGTTCAGTGGCAGGTGACCGAGCGGAGGGGGGCGTAGCGCCCAGAGACTCAGCGGGGGGTGGGAAGCGCAAGAGCGTGCCCCCGAGTCTTCTCTCCGCTTCAGTTCCTGCCTGGGGCCTCTGGGGCTGTGTCTGGGGGGGTGGAGCCTCCCATGACACAGCCTGTGGACGCCTGGGGGCCAGTGTGCTTGGCTGAGGGGGCGGGTCTTGGTGATGTGCCTGCTAGCTCATCTGAGGGCACTGCAGGGGACGGTGGTGTGGGCATGGGCCCTGGGGGGGGATCAGGTAGTGGATCAGGCATGAGCAGGGCATGGAAGGGGGACCTGCCTTAGAAGGCGAGGGGCAATGGGATGATGCCCCCATTGATTTGTCCACCAGTTCCAGGGGACCTACCCCTGCCCAGAGGGGCGGCAGGCGGCCGGGAGGCCTGAGGGCCACGGGGAGCTAGGTGGGGACCCGGCTCCTGTGGGTCGGGGGGGGGTGCCCCCGGGGCCTGTTCTGGGGGGGTTCATGCCAACAAGGGGGGGTTTTCTGGGCTACTGCCCGCCCCCGCCTCCCCAGGTTTGGGGGCCCATGTCATGGGAGGACAGGGTCAGGGAACAGAGGCTAATGGAGCAGATTCAGGAGATTCAGGAGGCTAGGTGGGCGGAGCAGACTATGGCCAGGGTAGGAGAAGTGTGGGGGACTGAGTTGGAAGGGCCGCCTACCCCGACCTCAGAGGAGGAACGGGCGGCGAAGTTAGAGGAGGCGCAAAGGCGCACAAAAGCCAGGAAAGCGACACTGAGGGACCTGTGAGCAGGATGCTAGGAGCAGGGACGCCTTGACGGCTTTGAGGCCCGATGGTGCTGGGGCCCACTCAGGCTGGAGCGACCTGAGGGGTTGGAGGGGATCCAAGCCGGCAGCTGTCGGCAGAGCCCGGGGGAGCCTAGCGGGGCGCAAAACGGCCCTGAGACGCAGGCCTGAAGCAGTAGGGCGGTCCGCGGCGGCTGTCCCTCCTCCGCAGGCCCGGGCACCGGCGGCGCGTGTGTCGAATGTGTCGCATGTGTTAGTTGGCGTGCAGAAAGGTGTGAAGAGGGCAGTGAAGGACGTGTTGAGTGCGACTGTGGAAGTGGAACCAGTGCTGGAGTTGGATTACGGTGAGGAGAGTATGAGCTTGAGCAGGGGGAGGTGCGGGATGACGCAGCCGGCAGGGTGGACAACAGCGAGCTTGGTGTTTTACAGGCCCCGACGACGACGAAAGGCAAGGACAAGGCGGTGGCGGCTAAGGTGTCGACGCCCGCAGGACAGCCCTGGGAGCTGCGGCCCGCAGTCACAGGTGAGGGGTCTTGGTGGTCGGCCTGGGATGACGGTCCAAAGGGGGGTAGGAAGAAGGCGTGTAGGTCGGTGGGCATGGGGGAGGGGTCGATCGGGTAGCCTGAGACGCCAACGGGCAAACCACCTGTGGATGGTAAGAGGGTGGATGGTAAGTCGGTGGCTACGGCCGGGGTGCAGACGGACAAAGGGGACAATAAGGACGATAAGGGAGTGAAACTGCCGAGGAAGCTCCCCTACATGGGTCTGGCGATGCCTTTGGGGTCACATTTATCTGAGAAAGTAAGGACGAGGATTTGGAAGCACAAGTTTGTAGGTGTCTTTAAGCTCTTGCATAGAGAGGTCCAGGCTAAGGAGGGCTCGAAGGAGGAGGAATGGGAGCTGGCTAGGCGGCCCAGGGTACCGGTGACGATGGAGAACTGGACTTCGGCATTCTTGATATATGCCAGTATTTATTGTGAGAAGTACTTGGATAGGGCTATCGCTTTGTTGAAGTATATGGACATCATTCGCAAGGCTCAAATGCAGTTTGGGGGGGTTGCATGGTTGAGCTATGATGAAGAATTCAGGGCCAGAGTCAGTGCGAACCCTGAGAAGAATTGGGGGGAAGTGGACTAGGAGCTCTGGGTGCAATGGATGGCGTCCACGCATTCTACCGCATCGACACATACTGCCAGCGGTTTGCCGGTGGCATATCAGTCTTTTCCGCCGCGTCCCGCCCACGGCGGGGCGGGGCGGGGAGAGGTGCGGTGCCCAGTACCATTACATCTGGTCAGCCCAGTAAGCCAGGGGGATAGACGACGGGGGCCTGTTGGAGCTACAACAGGGGGTACTGCTCCTGATACCCCTGTAAGTTTAAACACGGGTGCTCCAAGTGCAGCGGGAAGCATGCCCTCACCAAATGCCTTACACTTGTCACCCCCTCGGAGCAGTGGCAGAACGCGAAGGGACAGGGCCACCCTGGGCAAAAGGGCACCTACACCGGTTAGGGTGGAGGTGATGGCCCCGTGAGTCTCGTGTTACCCAGACCAGGAGGCGGCATTGCAGCTTTTCTGGGGTTTCACGGAGGGCTTTCGGGTAGGCTATCAGGGTCCCAGGGTGCGGAGGTGGGCTGACAATGTACGGTCTGCGAAGGAATTGCCTGGGGTGGTGTCTGCTAAGTTGCTGAAGGAGGTTAAGGAGGGAAGGGTAGCACGCCCGTTTACTGATTGTCCTTTGGAGGATCTGATCATTTCTCCCTTAGGGGTGGTGCCTAAGAAAGAGGAGGGGGCGTTTCAGATGATTCACCACCTCTCGTGGCCGGAGGGCCAGTCAGTTAACGACTTTATTACAGAGGAGGACTCCAGGGATCTTTATGCGTCCGTGGATGATGCGATCCGTTTGGTGAGAGTCTGTGGGCTGGGGGCCGAATTGGCGAAATGTGACATCAAGTCGGCCTTCCGTCTGCTGCCCATCTATCCGGTGGATTTTTTGCTCCTGGGGATGCAGTTTGGGGGGGCCATCTATGTGTACAAGGTTTTGCCCATGGGGTGCGCCATCTCATGTGCCCTGTTTGAACTCTTTAGTACTTTCCTGCAGTGGGCGGTGGTGAGGCTTAGTGGGTGCCGTGAGGTCACACACTATTTGGATGATTTTCTCTTCCTGGGAAAGGCGGGCTCGGGAGACTGCGGCAGGGCCCTGTCGCGGTTTCAGGAGATGGCTTGCCGCTTCGGTGTTCCTTTGGCGCCCCGAAAAGACGGCTGGCCCCAGCTGTTGTTTGACGTTCCTGGGAATTGAGTTGGACTCTGTGCAGTTGCGGGTGCGCCTTCCAGGTGCCAAGGTGACTGTAATACTGTTGTGGGCGAGCGAGGAGAAGCGGATTGCTTTGAGAGCAGTGCGAAAGCTGTTGGGTTTCTTGAACTTTGCGTGTAGGGTGGTCAGAGCAGGACGGACATTCTGTTGGCGGCTCTGCATGGCAATGTCCATGGGGGTGCGGGCAGACCTGAGGACCCGGATATCATTCTTGACGGACTTCAACGGTGTTTCTCTGGACTTTGACGAGGAAAGGGCGGTTTGGCAATGTCAAATTTTTTCTGATGCAGCTGGGTCAGCGGGGTTTGGCATTTTCTGGGCTGGGAGGTGGTGTGCGGAGAGTTGGCCTGAGCACTGGTTGAAACAAGGGAGGAGCATTGCTTTTCTGGAATTCTTTCCTCTGCTGGTGGCGCTGGAGGTTTGGGGGAAGGAGTTTCAGAAAATATCCGTGCTTTTCCACGTCGACAACATGACGGTGGTGGAGCTGGTGAATCGCCAGAGAGCTAGGGACCTGAGAGTGCTGAGGTTGTTGCGGAGGTTCATGTTGGCTTGCCTGCATCTGAATGTGGTGTTTAGGGCTAAGCATGTCCCTGGGGCGAATAATGACATTGCGGATGCTTTGTCTCGCTCGCAGTGGCAGCGGTTCCGGCAACTGGCACCGAGAGCAGATATGTGCAAGGCCGAGCTTCCGGACGGCATCTGGGCCTTGGGGGAGTGAGGATGATTGGCCTGGTGGAGCGCTCTGTTGCTGACACCATGAGAAAGACGTATAAGCTGGCATGAAAGCGGTACAAAAGGGGGTGGTGATGGACGGAGCATCTGAATCAATCAAACACTCACACCCAGTCAAAAGATCTGGGTTTAATCCATCACCGTTCTTTAGCTGGCATGGTCAGAGTTTGGGGCATTCATGGAATGGAGCCAGGAGTCGAGTCTGTGTGACCGGGCCGACTTGGAACAGGGTGTGGGGCATTTTGTGCTGTGTTGTATCGATAAGGGATTGACTGCGGCTACGATATCTGGAAAACTGGCAGGGAAATCTTTTTATTGTAGTTTGTTTCTGGGGTTTGATCCTACAAAGGATGTGATTGTGAACAGAATGCTCCGAGGTTGGGGTAGGGAGCGTAGGCTTGGGGGGGTAGGCTGCGGAAGGCAGTTACGTTTGACCTGTTGGTTCGGCTGGTTGGGGGGTTGCCGGATTGTTGCTATGATCTCTCTGAGGTGCGGATTTTCAGGTTGTGTATGGTGTGGATGTTTTTTGGTGCGTTTGGGTGTCTCAATTGTTGGGCACGAGGGCGCTAGCTGGTAGGGCGTACGAGGAGATTCGGGTGGATGAGGGGGGCTTGGGGATTTGGTTGGGGTACTCTAAGATGGATCAGTTGGGTAGGGGTACGTGGGTGTTGTTGAATGAGGTGATTGGGGGTAGAGTGTACCCGGTGGCTGAATGGCGGAGGTTTGTGGGGGCCGCGCGAGTGACGCATGGCGAAATTTTCTGTCATGACTCAGGGGCACGAGTGACAGCTGGCCAGTTGTTGGCGGTGTTGCGCATGGCTTTGCGCGTGCTCGGTTTAGAGGCTTCTGGTTTCGGTACTCACTCCTTTCGTATCGGGGCTGCGACAGCTGCGGCCGGATTGGGGTGGTCCTGGGATAGGATTAGGCGGATTGGCAGATGGAAGTCTCGCTGTTGTGAGAGGTATGTGAGGAAGTTAGTCGGCGTGTGTGGTACCTGGTGGGGGAGGTTTTGGGGGCTGTAGATTTGTGCTAACATATTTTTCTTTCGTAGGTTGCTTGGGCGGACCGGGGAGCAAGACGGTAACCTGGATTGTGGGGCACTCCTTCGTGCACTGGGCGTCTAAGTACGCAGAACAGCAGGTGTAGGGCCGTAACCTGGGACTGAAAGGACACTTACATGAGGTGCACTGGTGGGGAAAAGGGGGTATGCGATGGGGGGCACTATTGCCTTGGCTCGCTAAGATGGTCCCGCAAAAAGGATGCCCGGGCTTGTTGATTATTCATTTGGAGGTATTGAAGTCAAGGCTTGCAGGGACTTGCATTGCCTGGACGGAATTAGTACCCAGGAAAATCTGGAGGGGGGCAATGAAACACGGGGCTATTGAAAAAGTGAGGAGAAAACTCAATAGGGCCATGAGACTTTTTTGCGGGGACAAGGACATTAAAGTGATCTCGCATGAAGGCATTCGACTGGAGGAGCCTTTAGTGTTCAGGGACGACGGAGTGCACTTGTCGCGTTTGGGGAATGCGTACTATATGATGGAGATGCGGGATGTGGTGAGCAAGTTGTGGAATGAGGCGATATGGTGTTGCAAGGAGTGAGCATGGATGGGCACGAGGGTTTGGGACAGCGGACCTGTGGGTGGGTGGGGCAGGGGACCACCCTACAGGAGGTTCCCTGGTTGGCGGTACTTTGAAGGGAGAGTGGGGTCAGGAGCGGGCACACCCATCCTTTGGGGGGGAGGTTTGAATGGCAGCTAGAGGCATGACTGGAAGGTCACAAGGATCGGGCAGGATGACAGGTGATTGGTGGATATGAATGAGGTACGGTATGGGGCATCTGCTCCGCCCCTCGCAAACCGGGTTTCACCCGGGTCAGGGGACTGAGACCGCCCTTCTCACAGTGGTCGAAGAAGCAAGGTGCATCTTAGATTCAGGAGGATCTGCATTACTGATCCTCCTGGATCTAAGCACTGCATTTGACACTGTGGACCATGATATCCTGATCCAACGTCTCCTTAATCTAGGGGTGAGAGGCACCGCACACTTCTGAAGGACAGAACCTTCGAGGTCTGTGAAGGAAATGTACACTCCAAGTCTTTCCCCCTCCAGTGTGGGGTTCCTCAGGGCTCTTCATTGAGCCCTACCTTATTTAACGTCTCCATGGCCCCCCTGGAGGATGTTGTCACTCCCTTTGGGATCAAAGCCGTCACATACGCTGACGACACCCAAATGGTTGTCTCACTCTCACTGGAAAAAGACAAAATCAGAAAACTGCATGACTGCCTTGCAGGAATTTATAACTGGATGTGCGACTCGCGACTCAAATTAAATGGCACAAAAACAAAGCTTATGCTTCTAGGTCATCGAATAACATCCCTTCCCACCTCTATATGGCCACTGTGTCTAGGAGCTCTCCCACATCCTAAGAAAGAACTCAAAAGCCTAGGGTTCTGGCTGGAGCAAGACCTCTCCATGAAAACACAGGCCAAAAAAATGTCTGGCGCCTGTGTGGGCCTACTTCGCTCAGCCCGGAAGATTCTTTCCCTACTCCCGAAACATTCCCAAAAGCTGCTCATTCAAGGTCTCATCTTGTCCAGATTGGACTACAGCAACGCCCTGTTTTTGGCTGCGCCTGAATCTACTATTAATATCCTTCAGCGCACCCAAAACACAGCAGCAAGGCTGTTGACAGGCACCACTCGGAGAGCATCAGCAAAACTATCACTCAGAGCCCTCCACTGGATGCCTGTCCAAGAAAGGATCAAATTTAAGGCTCTGTGTATCACTCACAGATCCTTGCAGGGTAAAGGACCCCCAATGCTAGGGACAATACTCTATCCCTATAAAACTACTAGGTCCCTGCGCTCATCCCAAGGCAACCTGGCCACTGTTCATAGAGTCAAAAAGGCCCGCACTGGAGGGCGACGGTTCTCGGTCACAGCAGCCACCCTTTGGAACTCCCTGCCAGCCCGGATGCGAATCGAACCGAACCATATGAAGTTTCGCAAACTTCTGAAGGCATATCTTTTCCCACAATAATAACAAAATGTATGCCTCTCACCCCCCCTGTCCTTCCTCAGTTTCCACTGCACCTTCAGCGCTGGGACGCTCCCGGGCAGCCATGCGCTTTATAAATCCTTTTTCATTTCATTTCATTTCATTTCATTTCATTCATTCATTTCATGGAGTGGTTCTGAGGATGTAGAACGGGTGAAGCGTGTGAGAAGTGAAGTGTTCTGGGGGTTTGAAGTTATTTATTGTTGATGTTCACTCTTTTGTAAGATTGCGCAGCCTGGTCTAATAAATGGCCTTTTTCGCTTAACACTGCGTGGTCAGTTTATTGCGCGATGCCGGGCCCCGGGGGAAGCAAAGTCGCAGACTAGTCTTCCCCCGGGGTCATTCGCGCAGGGATAGGACAGGCAGGGGAAGGGGAGGAGTTTAGGTGGTGGGTATAAGGCACAGGGGAGGAAGGGGACTTCCTCTTCCTGTTGCCTGGCACCATCGGGAGGGTTTAGCGAAGACCACCCACCCGCCCTGCAGTTGGGGTGTGTTTGTGGGTTGGTTTTATGGCTCGCCAGTTTTGGCCAGAGCTGCACTAGGCGGTACTTTGAAGGTAGAGGGGGTCAAGAGGGGGCACACCCATCCCTTGGGGGGAAGTTTGAATGGCAGCTAGAGGCATGGCTGGAAGGTCACAAGGATCGGGCAGGATGACAGGTGATTGGTGGATATGAATGAGATACGGTATGGGGCATGGAGTGGTCCTGAGGATGTAGAACGGGTGAAGCGAGTGAGAAGTGAAGTGTTCTGGGGGTTTGAAGTTATTTATTGTTGATGTTTACTGTTTTGTAAGATTACGCAGCCTGGACTAAAAAAATGGCCTTTTACGCTTAACACTGCCTGGTCTGTTTATTGCGCGAGGAGGGGTAGGGCAAGGCCGGCAGAAGCCGCGTAAGTCTTGTGCGGTCTCCCCCCGCGGCCGCGGTAAACGTGGCAGGAATGGTTCACGGGGAAAACTCGGTAGCGGTGGGAGCCACAGTGAGACTCCGGTAGCGGCAGGAGCCGCGGGAGCATTCCAGGTGCCGCGAGAGCTTTCTGCGGTCCGGGAACGGGAAATACCCATTACATCGATGTAAATACACTTTTACATCGCAGCCTTTTAGTCTACATGCTACAACGGCGGGATGGCATTAAAATCGCATGCAATTACAACGCATGCGATGTTAAGATGCCATTACAATGCAATAGAAAATGGGCTTTTCCTTGTCAGAACAGAAACATTGCATGCAATTAACAGGCTGAAAAAACTTTAAAAAATGATGCCATTACAATGTCACGTACATGCCCAACTTATGCCATTACATTATCACATACATGCCGAACTTATGCCATTGCAATGTCACGTACATGCCCAACTTTATAAAAATGCAGAACAGAAACGGTCTGAGATGGGACGCATGCAACAATCTGAGATGCTGGCTACAATCTTGTTGTGCGACACAATCCCAACAGAAACGTTGTTATTATTTTATATATCTTAGAATTACTGCATCGATGACAGTGAGAGGATGTGGTCTGATGGATAGCTCTGCTGACTTTGGTGCTCTCAACCAGGGTTCAAGCCTCCTATGAAGTTGCCACACTTACAAGCGCAGCGCTACCTTACCTTTTTATGTATTCACAGTCTAGATATTTTATAATGGCGCAGATGTAAATTTGAAAAACAAAAAAGTCGCTATCACTACTGGGTGGATGGATGCATGAATTAAGGATGGGTGGAAGGATGGCTGATGGTGGATGTTATAATGGCGCATATGTCAATATTGATGGGTGGCTGGGTGGATGGATGTGTGTGTGGTGAATCGGTGGGTGGATGGATGGATGATGATTCGGACACAATGCTGTGATGTGCCATGCAAAAATGAAGCCAATGGATAATTCTAAATATAAATGAAGGTGATATGTAATGTCACCCCAAAAAAAACACAATAAACAATTTGGAACATTTTTATTATCTTTATTATCTTTACATTGCATTGATATCAAATACTTAAATACTTACTAGGTATTTATTAGCCCAAAAAATAACAACAAAAAACAATGACACAATGCATTAACAATTTAAGTATGGTACATATCCCTAAAAATATTTTTTTTACAAAGGGGTACAATTTACAGATCGGATTATGGTACACTACAGTAAGAATTCAGATGATGAAATCCAACATAGACAAGTACAAACGTCTTTACGGAAAGGAATTAAGTACATGTGCGATGGAAGCTAGGTAGTCAGAATGCACAGACTACGCGAAAAGTTTTACCAGAGGCAGAAGGGCACGAAAAACAAGGGGAAAACGATTGAAACAAAGGGCAGGAGGCCATAAAAAACGAGGCAAACAGAGGGCAGAAGGGCACGAAAAACGAGGGAAACAGAGGGCAGAAGCGCACGAAAAACAAGGGGAAAACGAGTGAAACAGGGCAGAAGGCCACAAAAAACAAGGGGAAAACGAGTGAAACAGGGCAGAAGGCCACAAAAAACGAGGGAAACAGAGGGCAGAAGGCCACAAAAACGAGTGAAACAGAGGCCACCCCCCCTCTGCCGCCGCACCCTGTTCCCCACCCCACCCCACAGAGTACAGAGGATCAGAAATCTAGGAATGCAGTATAAATCCTATTTATTTATTACTGCTTAAAAAATGGCTTTTATGTCAGAGCAATATTGTTATTCTCGATTTTAATTTGAAAACCATGGGCTTCATTTATGAAAAGTGACGCATCGCTGCGTGAAAACAGCGATGCGTCACTTTTCATTGCACTCTCCTTGCGACACCAATGGTGCGTCATATTTACATTATGACGCATCATGGCGCAAGGAGTTACAGATACGTCAGTATTTCTGACGTATCTGTAAGCTCAAAAGTGACGCATTGCTGGAGTGTGTAACAAAAGTGACGCAACTCCAGCAATGCGTCCTTTCATATGGGGCCAGGCCCCATGTGAAAGGGCCTGCGTCAGTCTTACGCCTGCTGTGAGGCAGGCGCAAGATTTTGACGCAACGGCGTCCTAAAAGTGACGCAGTGAAATCTCAATGATTTCACTGCGTCACTTCTACGACCCTTTCTTGCGTCAATACGCCCCCCTTGCATACATTATACCTGGCGCAGGTATAATGTGGAGCAGGGGTTTACAAAGTGACGCATCTACCTAGATGCGTCACTTTGTAATTATGGCGCAACAAGGCGCATGTTTTACACCACTGGTGCATCACAAAAAGTGACGCACCAGCAGCGTAAAAGTGACGCAAGGGCTCATAAATTTTTTATTAGAGTTAGAGAGAGAATCTCCCATTGTTCTGCTGACACAGTAAAAACATTAAGATCGAGCAGTCTCAGAAAGGATGCTCTCTGCGAGCTGTATCTGCCTTTGCTCCAGTTGGCCTATGCACATTATCATGGATGTTGACATATGTCTGCCCAAGAGATTAATGGCCATGCTGTTTAATTATATTTGCCTGAGGATTTTTCTAATACAAAGATGCGCTCCTTGGAGAGAAAGAAGGCTAATGATCATAAGATATCGCTACAGAAACTAACATAAAAAGCACATTGCAGAAACGATCTGCACGGGGCTGGGTTTGTCACATTGCTCGGCGTGGTGGGTAAACAAAGCAGCTAACATTTCACCATCATTTTCAGCTCTGCTTGGTGAAAAGGATGCATATTTTGGAAATTAATCAGGGGACAATAGTTGTGTGCCTAGCGGCTGGGAACCAGCACATCAGCGCAGCGCGGGATGAGCTATTGCAGCGCAAAATAAACAATGCTGCAAACGTAGGCCTTCCCTCTACTGCCACGGCTGCACAAACCAGAGGGAGGCAAAGCAAGGACAACCAAAAACAGTGGACACTTACCGATTGCAAAGTCTGTCTACAGGGTCATGACACAGGCACAAATGGCTGTAGACACGGTGGGCAATACGATATATACCCCCACCCCCCACCAACCCATTGGCTGAAAAGATTTTAAACATGTGGGCTCAAACATCGCGTTGTCATGTCGCGCAACGTAAAGTCACCGATGTGACACGTGATCCAATTACATGGCAGCATTTGCGTCGCAACAACGTGCGATGAGAATATTGCCGGTGTGACCGCCTTTGCGATGTAATTGCCGCGATGAGAACTCCCGCAATGATAATGTGGACGATGGATAGTCATACAACCCCCGGGAACATCCTGGGAACTGCAGAAACGACAGCGAGGCTCCCGGCAGCGGGAGCATTCAGGCGGGAGCATTCTGGCGACCAGGCAGAGGCAACAGTAGCAGCCAGGGCCACTCCAGAGCCACCCCATAGGCAGCAGGGGCCGCAGGAGCAGTGGGACCAGTCTGGAGCCTGGAGATTTAGTGATCAGCAGAGGGATCAACAGAGGGAACATCCGGCAGAGCAATTACCAGCGACCTGGGGGCAACAGAAAGCAGCAGATAGTAAACCCAAGCCCTTGACCCTAGCAGAGGTGAGCAATCAGTCTCTGGTGTTGTGGGGGAATTATATGGGCCATAGAGGAGGAACGGCCACATAGTAAAACAGACTTTGGTGCTGTGGGGGGGTGGTATCCACTCCAGAAGGAGAACAGGAGTTGAAACGGGACCTGGAGAGATTCTTCCGCATTGCTGTATAGCATTGCTTACTTTGATTTTCATTTACAGGAGGGGGCCTGCATTTACACCCACCCGCATGAGCCCAACTGACCTTCACTGCTAGACCCCGACGGCTGGTGCTCCTGGTACCTCCAGTGCCCGGGTGCTTGACATTTCAATATCACGCCGCCATTACATTGCCCTGTGCTGTGCTGCCTTTGACTGGTGTTGGGCGGTTCGGCAATATCGGCATATTGGTGTTGGAGTAGGCATTGGCGGCCACAAAATCTTGTGACTGGGTCTTCAGGAAAAAAATGCACACAGTCTGGGGAGGTGCAGAAGATATAGTACGGGTCGGTCAAGGGTGTTGGAGTGAATGGAGTAGGCGGTCCATCGGTACCTGTTAGCTTTCTTTCTTTTCGTCCAGTGGACATCAGGCTGAATGAGAGGTAAGCAGGAATAAACCAGGTGCTAACTGACTCCCTGTAAGTTGACCAGATTACCCTTACTAACAGAACAACAGACCAATCAGATGAACTGGGTAGTGGGTACTGGATAATAACGATAGATAACTCTGAATACGAGGGAAAAAAATATATTAGTCATAAAGGTGATCATACAGCAGAATTATGCGTTCTGGTAAGGAGAGGACATTAGGACCAACCACAAAACGTAGAAAGAAAATACAACAATCTAGGGTGTCAAAAAAGGTTAAATCAAATACTGTTGGGCTGAATCAGACTCTAATTTCTCCAATAGCACGGATGTTTGAGAAATGAGGTAAAATACCACATAGATTTCACTTTATGAAGGACCCAACTGGAGTTTTGATGACAATGCAACCACATGTGGAAAATAATAAATTACAGACCCCCATTAAACCTATAAGCAGCGAAATAATCAATATGCAAGTCACACAAAATAGCATACAAAACGTAATGTGTAACTCTCAAAGAAAGATAATGGAACAAAAGGACAATGAATTCCAAATTACAGACCAAGATATAATAAACGGAACTAAATCTTCCGCGACAACTCATCAAGAAAAATCAAAAGAAATGTATATATCCGATTTAACAAGTGTGCCAGATGTATTGATTAAGGACATAAATTGCTCTATAAATAACTCAGATTCAAACTCCTTGGAAGACAATCCACCATATCAGGGAGGCAGGATGGAACAAAATCACATATGGATTCCTATAGAAGTAAATGTAGAAATCAAGAAAAGGTTGTACATAGCTCCTCAGGAAATATTGGATACACAATTGAGCTGCCATAGTGCTAAAACCGGGAGCGTCATCCAAAAAGATAATGACCATCACGGAATAAAACAAGACAATCCAATTGGGGGTGATGAGACAGGAAATAATGAAATTAATGATTTTGCCCCAAAAACAAATGATATCCTCAAGGTGGAACATGCAAACTCCTTGGATAATAAATATCAAAATGGCAAGACAGCACAAAACAACCAAATGGGAACAAAACATAAAGATACGGGGTTAAGTTGGGATATTTTCTATCAAACTTCAACTCACACTGGAAGCATTACAATATCAATCCAATAAAATGGATATTCAAATTGATCTTCTAAAAACGATGGCAAACTCTGTTGCGGGGATTGATAATAAAGTTGCTGAGCTTAATGGTCTGATAGTTAGAGCTCAGAAAGACAATTAACAAATGACCACGGAATGCATCTACTTTCCCATTATTGACAAACTAGCAACAATACAAGAGGTTTTGACTAGCATAATAGAAGATACTAAAAGGGATATTCAAAAGAAAAATGAGAACGTTTATGAAAAATTCAAAGCCAACATGAAAAATACTAATACTATGGATAAGATTGAGAATGAAAATATGACTGGAACAGAAATACTTGAGGGCACACAAGTAACATCCATAATAAAGTTGCAGACTAAACTTAATGTACAAGGCGTAAAAATACAATCACTAGATGCACAATTATTGGACCAAATAAGGGATGAATCTAGTAGTAATGAAACAAGAGTAGAACAGGAAGGTAAGGATCAGGATATTGATGGCTTCACTATGATGTAAAAACACCGAAGGAAAAAATTACGTAAAGCAAGGAAAAATGTAAAAGTCAAACACTGTGTCGCAATGCAATCGGACGAAGACCACATAACAATTATAGATGTGAGTGGACACAATATAGGAAAAGATTAACTAAGAGGGGAAAATAAGCTTTCATCACTCATTCAGAATGGGAGAAATAAGTATTTTCCTATATTCGAACAAAAACCAGCAAGTGAAAATATATCAGTAAAATGTGCTAAAATAAATCAAATAGGAAAACCACCGATGGAGGAAAGTAGAAGATTAGAAGATTAGAAGAGCAGGGGGTCATTAGAACCTTAGTTAGCCCACCTCAAGCTGTGGACGAGCAACCAAAAGGAGATGAAGAAGAAGATAGTGTCCCCATTATCTTCAGTTCTCAAATAAGGAAGGATAGGAGCACTAATAAAACAACGCCAACAACTACTTATCATCAAAATCAATATGTTGAGGAAAAAACAGTAATACATTCTAAACCAAATGTAAGTGACGAAGTTAAAATGACCACAAAATTGCACGATTTGGATCATCTGTTTATCGAAAACAGGGAAGGAGTAAAAATAAATATTTATAAATCAAAGAAAGCCAAGGAAACAGATGCTTATAACCATCACCTATCACCTACCAAATGATAAAGTACAACTCATCTTTACACCAGAATTTGAGTCCAGAGGTAGCCAAGATATACTTAATCGAGGGAATATACTCAGATTATTTAAGTCAATTCCACCCTTATCTAACATTGTAAGTGAGGATATCATCTCTATTGAATTTATGACGGGAAAACAAAGTCTCCAGGCTCCCACATTATTAACATTAAATTCTTCGATAATAGTAGAACAGATTCTGACAGAGCAAATGACATTTAAAGCCTGGGGCATATTAATTACTAAACAAGTCCCAGAGGTTTATCCGACTCCGCTTATTATTGATGAAAAACAGTTACACCATTCAGAAATAGACAGACAAATAGTTCCAGTACTAAGAAATGCACGGGGTAGATCCTCTAAGGAAATAGGACTGACAACACCGCAAAGGAAATCAGAAAAAAACTCAGAAATAAATGAAAAATGGATCACCATGGCATTACATAGTGATAGGAAACAATGACCGAATAGAACTAAGTTCCCTGCTGTAAATATAAAAGAGATGGGACAAGTGAGAATATGTTTGTGGAACATAAATGGATTGGGAAATAAAATTCACAATGCACATATAGATTCTATATTGCGCCCATGTCAGATTATTCTTTTACAGGAAACGTGGGAAACCAAACCATTTATGTAAACGGATACACAGGTCATTTTGAATATGCAAATAAAACTCACAAATTCGGTCTTCCAAGCGGGGGCCTGGCAACATTTATTTCGAGCGACTGGACTCAAGTAGCACGAACATTCTAATACTTAAACTGAAATATAAAACAACTAATCAGAAATCTAAAATCTTATATCTGATTAATGTATATATCCAGCCAACACATACTAGTAGGGAATCAACTTGTGCAACTCTTAATAATTTTTTAATGGAACAAATGTTGGAAGACCCTATAGCAGACTATGTGATCACTGGGGACTTTAATCTAAACCTAATGTCACCTTTTATAAGGGACGATATAAATCAATCACAAGACCACCAATGGTCAATTCCCCAGCAGGAGCTAGGAAAAGAGATTAATTCCTTCAGTAATGAAATGGGCACACAATTTGTTAAAGACATGGAACCGATGGGTCTGTGAATTCTTAACGGTCGATTTAAAGCAGATATGCCACCAGCATATACTTATTTCATGCACAATGTAAAGTCGAGGATTGACTATACAATGACTTCACTAAATATTTTTCAGAACATTATCTCTTTTTTTTTTTTTTTATTGAACCAGGACAGACACGAGTCAAAAAACACACAATTCAAAATAGTACATAACACAATAATAATATGCTGTAAAAGAATATTGGAGCAGATGCAGACAAACTGAAAACTGAAACAATGACATCAAAACGTCTTGAAAAAGGTTAGAGGATACAAACACAGGGACCAACCAGCAGCATCAACAATATATAGCTCTAACAGTAATTACTACCCCGAAGAGTCGGGCTTATTCCTGCTTTCCAGTTACTGACAGGAAGCCAAATTACAGCTCCCAGCTTCGTTGCTTTGCAGCCCCTTGTGGCATAAATAGTTGTTTCATAGCTATAAACCGCTAAGAAACGGGCTAGCCACATCTGGAAGCTGGGAGGATCAGACTCTTTCCAGCGTGCGGACAAGATGATTCTTAATACCGCTGTACCAATAAATAAAAGTCTTTCTTCACTTCTTGACAGGCTTAAAGAGTTGTCATAGCCCAACAAATATAAATAGTCAGAATCAGGGAGTTTATGTCCAAACAGTTCTTCCCAAAAGTCTGAGATCATGCTTTTTATTAAGTCCAACTCACTGCAATTACTAAACATGTGGATTATGGTCGCTGGTCCAAGTGAACACCTGGGACACAGGTCATTCTCTCTTTTACCCCATGCATGTAACTTAGCCGGAGTATAATAGAGACTGAAAATAGTTTTAAAAAGCTGCGCTTTGAGGTTACTGGACATAAAAAGAAGGTGGGTCAATTTTAAAACTCTATAAATGTCAACATTTGGGTCGCCCAGTTTGGCTGCCCACTTTACTTTGTTTTTTTCAAGATCGTCCTGGATTTTAGTCATTCAGATATCATACAGTATTCCAAATCTAGTCTTTGATCTGCTCATTACATCAATAATTTCGATTCTAAGCAAGCAGATGGTTGATTCATTGGCTTTAAGCTTAGCATGCAGTTGTACAAATTTAAGGTAATCTCCATTAGACAAATTATATTTCAGTTTTAAATCTAAAAAGGTAGTTTCAAAACCTCTTAACAAAAAGTCATTAATTGTTCTAATACCAAGCCTTTCCCATTTTTTCACTATAGCATCAAAATCCATGCCAGTTGTAACATTTGAGTGCCACAGAGGTGTGTACCTATTGATTTTCCCAATATGCATATGCTTAGTAATCTTATTCCATACCCTCAGGGCACTAGTTATAGTAGCAAATTTACAGTTCATTCTATAGTACATCAAATCTGTATGCCGTAGAAAAAGACCTTTCGCTTTCTGCCCAAGTATAAGCTCATATATTGATGGTATTGAGCTAATTTCGACGTTGCCTTCAGCGGTAGAGAAGCAGATCGAAATAGCAATGTGTTGAAGAAATGTCGCCCAATGATACAGGATTGTATTGGGTATAGCAAGCCCACGTCTCTCCAGTGGTAGTGAAAGTAGTTTATGTGACCTCCGAATCTTGCCTTGCTGCCAGATGAATTTGGACAGGAAAGAGTTTAATGTTTTTAATATTTTATCATTGATGGCAAGGGGAATAGCACAGAATAAATATAGACACCTGGGTAGCACATTCATTTTTAAAAAATTGCCTCTACCTACAATTGATAGGTGAAGACTATTTACCCGATCCAAATCTTGTTTTATCTTATCCAGAAGGGGGTCGAAGTTGAGCCTTGGGATGAGTTTAATATTAAGGCTGATAATAACTCTCAAATATGTAGCTTTGTTAGCAGTCCTAATATTGGGGCAAATAATGTTATCAGTACATACTATTACTGTCTTCCCCTTGTTAAGACAGTAGCCTGAGTGGTTGCCATATTCCATCGTCACATTCTCAATTGCGTTCATGGCCTCCATCGGGTCAGATGTGATAACCGCGATGTCGTCGGCATAAGCCAACACTTTAGTTTCATATTGGCCACAAACAACAGGTTTAATTGACTGATTCTCAAGAAGTTTTAAGATTAAAGGGTTAATATAGAGTGCAAATAATAGGGGTGAACAGGGGCACCCCTGCCTGGTGCCCATGGAAACGTAGATGGAACCAGAATCAAAACCTAACATCTTCAACTTTGCTTTGGGAGATAAATACATAGACTTAATAAATTTGGGGCCGAAATTATTTTGGGACATGACCGCCCAGAGGAAAGACCAGGAAACGCGGTTGAAGGCTTTGTCAGCGTTTAGTAGGATCATTGACATGCGGCCCCCCGTAACAGACATGGCATCGAATAGGGCGATAGCCCTACATATGTGATCAGTAGTCCCTTTGCCCGGGACAAAGCCATGCTGCCACGGGGAGACCAAGTGTTCAATGACCCCGCTGAGCCTGGCGGCAATCACTTTAGCGTATAATTTAGAGTCCGAATTAATTAAAGAAATTGGGCGATAAGACGTTAATTGTTCGGGGGGTTTACCTTTTTTAGGGAAGACAATTATATTAGCCTCATTCCATGATTCAGGGGGGACCCGATTATATTGAATCCCTAAAAAGAAATCACGAAGAAGAGGTCCGATTTGGTGACTTAATAATTTATATAAATCAATGGGTATTTTATCAGGGCCAGAGGCTTTGCCCGATGAGAGTGACGACAAGGCAGCCAGCACCTCTGCCAATGTAATTTCTTTTTCTAAATCTTCCCGAGATACATCGTCTAGACGTAGTTCAGCCTCTGGGCTGTTAAGGAGGTTATTTAAATAAACAGACAAATCACTTTCAGAAGAAGCCAAATCCTCAGTATAAAGTTTCTGATAATATTGTTGAAACAACAATATAATATCTGAGGTTTGGGTATAAGTCTGCCCATTATCGTGTATAGAGCTGATATTATTAGAGACATTCTTCTGCCGTGTGCATAATGCCAGCTGTCTACATACCTTTTCACCGCTCTCATATACATCCTTCCTATAGGCCTTATAAGTTTGAGCAGCTCTCTGACTGAGGCTATGGTTAAGTTCTGATTTCAATACTGCTACTTGATACATCCCTGGGAGATTTGTATTGTATGTTTTTCTTCAGCTTTTGCTAGGGCTCGTATCTTTACATTATATTCACTAGTTAGTTGCTTCCAGTTCCTAGCCCTATTTTGAAAGCTAATAGTTTCCCCTCTTAGTGCAGCTTTGAAACTGTCCCAAAACGATATTTCTCGACGTACTAAACCGATTGATGCTGAAAATTGTTCCGTCCACTTTTTAATAAAAGTGATATACTCATTATTCAGCAGCAATTTACTGTCGAACGTCCATGGCCTGCACTGTTTAGATGAGTCTCCCACTTTAGTTATCAAGATAAGTGGATAAGTGGATTATGGTCTAAAATTATCTTCGGACATTTATTGATTGAGGACTGTGAGGCTAGATCGTTAGTAACAAAAATATAATCTATCCGTACATGTTTCTGATGTGGATTTGAGAAATATGTGTACCCTGGATCCTGATGGTTCATATGAGCCCATAAATCAATTAAGCCCAGGCTATCAGCCAGTCTTTTGAGAGCCTTAAAAACCTTCGGCTTACGGCCGACATACTTCTCCTGGAGGGGGTTTTTGCTTGACTGAGTTTTAAGGGAGATGTTAAAGTCCCCACAAACAATAAGTGGGCCCTGCCAAGTAGAGAGTTCTAAAAACTCAAAAACAGCAGGATCATCTTGATTCGACCCATAGATGGTGCAGACAGTGATGCCAAGGGCAAGTTTAACCACCGCCCACCTGCCATAAGGGTCTGAGAGGTGGCGTGATACCTCACCTAGATGTGTTTTAACTTAAACCCCCCCTTACATTTGATGTTTGTGTCGATGTTGCCAGTAGTTTATAGCCCCTCAGCTTCAACAGTGATCTTTTCGCCCAGGGAACGTGTGTCTCTTGAAGACATAGAATATCGACTGGGTTTAGGGGAATCAGTTCAGCCAGCCGCTGTCGTTTATTAATAGTCAGTAATCCCCCTACGTTCAAGGTTTGAATAGTGAGCCTACCCATTGCCGTATAAGAATAATTAACCAAACGGTCTTCCTAAAATACTGTTTAATATGCTGCATCATCTTGCTTTGCTTTATATTTGTTTTAGCAGAAAAAACACGCCCAGCTGGGCAGCAAATAGTATAGAGTATGAACAGTGTGACTCCTGCTAGTTGACCTGGTTCTTTTCTGAGATTTTCAATTGCCCCCCCTCCCAACCTCCCCACCCACCCCCAAACGCCCCTCCCCCTGAGCTAGTCCCCCCCACCAAAGGCATTCAGACTCCACAGAGTCTCTGTGATGAAAAGCAGTGCAACACCTGAGCTACCGCCTTAAACTATATAACACCATAAACAGGACACCAACAGCAAACAGAAAAAAAGCTAAATAGTGCACCCCTCAAAAACAATACAATATAGTGTGAATTCCCACTTCAGTTTTCTCACTTCAGTTTTAGGAGGGATGCTAAATTAAGTTAACAACCTACTCAGCCCCCTATTTTTTTTTTTATAGTTCGTCCAGATAAGCTTTAGCTTTAATCTCCGACAGAAAGAATTTTGACTGGCCACCTCGAACAACCTTTGATCTGGCAGGATTGTTCAGATACGCCTGGGCTCCCTTATCCTGGAAGGGCTTAATTAATGACCGCAAGCGCCATCGTCGCTCGACCGTTGCATGGCAAAAGTCTGGCCTTGTAAAGTACGAAAAATCATTGAACATCAGTTTGTGATCGGGCCTAGCTTTCTCTGCAACTGTCTACCTTAGCAAAACATTTCCAAAATAAACTAAGATAGCTCGTGTATAAACTCCAGGTTTAGGTGGTAGATTAATCGGCATCCGATGGGCACGTTGAATTTCGACATCCCAATTCCAGTTAGTTGTTTCAGGCATTGACTCCCTGAACAACTTCACCACAAGTCACGCACATTTTCCCCCTCCACTTTCTCAGGGATTCCTAGAATACGTAGATTATTGCGGCGTTGCCGATTTTCAAAATCTTCAAGTTTCCATTTCATATCAGTTAGTTCTGCTTCTTGTAGTTTAATTTTTTCGGAGTTAGCCGTGGCCTCATTTTCGTTAAGGAGCACACTTGACTCAATCTCTGTGACCCTTTCCCCGAACGTGGTGCAGGTCTTGGTGAGTTTTCTGACCCCCCCCTTGCACTTTTCAAAGTGCTGCTCTTGATCTCTTACTGTCGAGAGTTGTCTCTTCCCTATGAGCTGCAATGGCCTGCAGAATAGTCTCCACAGTTGTTGATGGAAGCTTAAATGAGTTGGGGTTACCGGGCCCTTGTGTGAGGTGCAGAGACTGTTTTGAGGTGGAGTGATCTCCAGCTGAGCTACTTTGCATAGATCTAGAAGTAGGGATTGGTTTGGAGCATATTGTGTTGACTTTCAAGCTTTCTTCCACGCTACCCCCCACAGAGGAACTGTAGATAAACTCAGATTCTTCATCGGACTCCAAATCGGACTCAAATTCTTCTGACCCATCTGCTTCTATCTCCGCTCCCGCTTCATCTGAGAAGGAATAGAATTCGCTCTGTTCCTTATCCCCCTCAGCTGCTAGATTGAGCGTTGAGGTGGTAGGTCGCAAATCATGAGCAGCTTTAGACAACAACAAAGAATGGGGAATAATCTCAGGAAGTATTGAGGGCGGGCAGCATTTGTTGGAGAATTGGAGATAGTTACCATTGATGTTGCGGAGGGAATAGTGGGTAAAGTTTGAACTAGTTCCCAAATAAGGGCGTTCGCTTCGCTGGCTGCCCCTCTTGCCCCTCTTGGACTCCAAGTATGTTTCCGCCCTCTCCAGAGAAGGACATACAGTGCCTTGCTAAACCTTGCTCGCCATTTCCATCATTATCTGCTGCATCTGTAATTTCACCGACCTCACTGGGCTCTATAGTCACCCCAAAGTTAAAAGGACTTACAGTTTCCAAGACCTGAGGAGGCGGGGCAACACTGGAGTTCAATCCTTTTTCTGACGGTCCTTCTGCAGGAGTCTGTGGGCTGGTCAAATGTTGTTCAGGGGTCTCAGCTCCATTACCAAAATTACTTAAGCCTGGAGGGCTCACTATTGCTTGAATCTGCGATTTTTGAGGCAGTGCTTGTGATTTACTCTTGGCTCCTTGCTTTTTCAGAAGCATATCCATGACTGTACCCCCCGGGGTTGCAGTTTGATGTTGGCTGTCCTTGTTCAGCTTCCTTCTTGAGGCAAGTGCCTCCTGCCTCGGGGAACAATCCAACACAGCAGGCTTCTGTTTTTTCCCTCTGGTGTTCCCCGCAGGAGAAGAGACGTTTTCCGACCCGCCCCCATTCCGCTGAATCCACTCCGTTTCCTCCCGGAGGGTTCTGGCTGCCTTTGCTATCCTTGCTCGAGGGGCAGCGGCAGAAACTGCTGAGGCTGTCTTGGGGGGCATAGTAAAGGGCTCCGTAAGGGGTGCAGACGCAATAAAAGAATTTCTCTGCTGCTGGAATGAGTCAGAGCCAGCCTCGGGCCGATTCGGGACCCGCTTTAGAACTGCTACAATGTATCTGTAGCTGCGGCGTTTGGCGGAGGCACAGAGAGCACAAAGAACATCTTAAAGGGGCGGTGGTCAGAATTCTCAGCGTTGCCCAGCAAAGTAGCGCATGAAGCGTATGGAGTGCATGGATCGTAGTCGGAGGATACGTTTCTACTGCAGGTGGGTCTCTAGCCTCCCGTTGCATCTCGGCATGTTGTTTCTTTCCGTACTGGTTAAATTGTTTGAGGTTGTGTTTCACTGTAAAATATCATGGCATCACGGTAGTACTGAGGAGGCTTCTTTTTACTAGTACGCATTCAGGAGCGAGAGTGAAGTGCCATAACCTCTCTCTATCTCCTAGCGGAGCGGAGCTCATGCGTGGTGCTGCAGCGCAGTCCTCAGTCAGACCGCCATCTTGCCAAATTCCAAACATTATCTCATATAAGCTAGAGAAAGCTATGGAGAGTGATCACTGTCAACAGACAATAACAATTATTATTAGAAGTATCACAAACCAAGCATACCAAACTGTCCAGGGGTGCATTGGAACTATGAATTATAAAAAATTGTTTTGGACTGTCGGAAACAAAGAAACAATGAATGAACAAGTGGAGAGACTTATAGAGATTTGCTACAATGATAGAACATTGGAAACATCGATAGAACAGTGGGAAAATTTTACCAAGAAATTGGTTAAATCTCAATCTCAACCTCAAATGCGATTGAACAAAAGGAATCATAACGAGGAGCAAAAGAAAAAGTAAACATATATAAACCTTCCATATACAATAACAAAATTAAAAAGAGCTCGTAACAAGAAATCCGTCGTTATCTGGCAAACTGAAATCACTAAATCAAAACTTGAAGAAATTAATATGGAATGAGAAAAAACAAGCAAAACAGGTATTATGGGCAAAAGTATTCCACGCAAGCAAACAAAACAAGCATTTACAATGCAATGGTCTCGGCATTATTAAAGGTAGAGCTATTGGCATTGCTCATGACATTTTTTTTAAAACATAAATAAATGGTATTGTCATTTACAATGGCAATGGGTGAGCATTAGAGAGTACTAGAGATTATTCGCGGGCACAGAGCCACACACACAAAAAGCCACACACACAGAGGCACCCACACACACACCGAGCCACCCAAACACACACAGAGCCCTACCCACACACAGAGCACTACCCACACACACAGAGCCCTACCCACACACACAGAGCCCTACCCACACACACAGAGCCCTACCCACACACACAAAGCCCCCCCCACACACACAGAGACACAACAATGCACCCACGGATTCCTCAGGGGCAGAATGCTAATAGTTTCAAAACAAATCCTTTTCGTCCCTGCCCAACCTCGAGAATTATCTCCCTGCAAGTAACAAGCACCAGTGTATTAAATAATTGCAGTCACATGTGAAAATGTAACAGTCCGCGTGAAAGGCAAAAGAAAAAAAAAGTCCGCTACTGGTTATTGCAGCTGGAGCAATGTTAAAACTGTGAGGGGGTGCAACCACATCAAGTATGAACTGCAAACACAAACTCTGAACAACCACGAGCATGAAGGTGGCTGGATAACGTAGAGCAAGCTCAACTGCAGTCACCGACTATTTATTCAGTGACTGAGCCTTGTAGTGCTTCAGAGTCCTGTCAGCAAGCGAGGGAGGACAGGGGATTTGGCGCAAAAATTGGAGCTGCTGGTATAGACGGGGAGACCACAGACGGATGTAGGGAAAACATACACACTGGGGCACAAAGTAAAGGTGCTCACAGAATGTGAAAGTTGCGGCAAGGGGCCCCTAAAGAGCATGGACATGGGTTGCAACAATTGTTTTAGCAGATAACTGTGCAGAGGGCATTGAAGCAGCGTTTACATCCTGTCAGCAAGCGAGGGAGGACAGGGGATTTGGCGCAAAAATTGGAGCTGCTGGTATAGACGGGGAGACCACAGACGGATGTAGGGAAAACATACACACTGGGGCACAAAGTAAAGGTGCTCACAGAATGTGAAAGTTGCGGCAAGGGGCCCCTAAAGAGCATGGACATGGGTTGCAACAATTGTTTTAGCAGATAACTGTGCAGAGGGCATTGAAGCAGCGTTTACATGCAGCTGGCACACACTAGGGGTGTAACGAGCAGGTGAACAAAGACACAGGGGTGGACTAAAGGGTTATAGGAAAAGGCAGGGCCCGGGGAGAATCAATGGCTGCGGGAGCAACCTGGGAGATCAGTGGCTGCATGAGGATCTGGATTTCCTCACTCAAAAGCGGAAGGAATGGGTGGCAGCGCCGGAGTTTGAAAGCTGCTGCTGCCAAAATGTGGTGAGCCTGGCCAGTCGGGTAAAGATTCCATAATGGCGAAAGATGAAGTGGCTTCGGTCCCTGGGTCACGAGCCTCCATAGCGGACATCTTCATGGCAGCGGGAGGGGGGGGGGGGGGGTGGGGGTGGGAGGGACAGAAAGACCTCCGCAATACTGGGGTCTCAGAGGGACAAAGAAAAAATACAAAGCCCGAGCGTCGCTGGTTTAAAAAAAATAATTGAATCCCCACAGGTGCCCCTGTGCTCCATGCGGAGCTCTGGTGGTTCTGTGAGGGTTTTTGCTGGTGGGGGCTCCGGACCCATTTGTGGTGGTGTGCTCGAGACCCCCGTTGTTTTTTTTTTAATTAAACCCCGGAACCCCGCTGTGCTCCATGTGAGGGCTCCGGGCTGTTGAGGCGGGTTGGGCGGGCATCCAGGCCCAGTTGCAGCGGTGAGGGGGGGGTCAGGAGAGCAACACAAAAACAGGATCACGGACAGGGGAGCACAGAGGCACACAAACCGGAACACAGACAGGGGAGCACAGAGGCACACAAACCGGAGCACAGACAGTGGAACACAGAGGCACAAAAAACGGAAGACAGACTGCAAATAACTCCTTCACGACCCCAGTCACTACATTCCCGACACACAGAACTCACCTTGTAATTGTTCCTCACCCTCGCTGAAATGGCGGCGCTGCAGTACTTGTGCTTCTCGCCGTGCATGCTCTCGGGTAGGATCACGGACAGGGGAGCACAGAGGCACACAAACCGGAACACAGACAGGGGAGCACAGAGGCACACAAACCGGAGCACAGACAGTGGAACACAGAGGCACAAAAAACGGAAGACAGACTGCAAATAACTCCTTCACGACCCCAGTGCTTCGGTCCCTGGGTCACGAGCCTCCATAGCGGACATCTTCATGGCAGCGGGAGGGGGGGGGGGGGGGGAGGGGGGAGGGACAGAAAGACCTCCGCAATACTGGGGTCTCAGAGGGACAAAGAAAAAATACAAAGCCCGAGCGTCGCTGGTTTAAAAAAAATAATTGAATCCCCACAGGTGCCCCTGTGCTCCATGCGGAGCTCTGGTGGTTCTGTGAGGGTTTTTGCTGGTGGGGGCTCCGGACCCATTTGTGGTGGTGTGCTCGAGACCCCCGTTGTTTTTTTTTTAATTAAACCCCGGAACCCCGCTGTGCTCCATGTGAGGGCTCCGGGCTGTTGAGGCGGGTTGGGCGGGCATCCAGGCCCAGTTGCAGCGGTGAGGGGGGGGGTCAGGAGAGCAACACAAAAACAGGATCACGGACAGGGGAGCACAGAGGCACACAAACCGGAACACAGACAGGGGAGCACAGAGGCACACAAACCGGAGCACAGACAGTGGAACACAGAGGCACAAAAAACGGAAGACAGACTGCAAATAACTCCTTCACGACCCCAGTCACTACATTCCCGACACACAGAACTCACCTTGTAATTGTTCCTCACCCTCGCTGAAATGGCGGCGCTGCAGTACTTGTGCTTCTCGCCGTGCATGCTCTCGGGTTGGGCAGAAGGGAACTTGGAAGGGGGATCGCAGGGAACAGAAGTGAGCCAGGGGCATGCTCTCGGGTTGGGCAGAAGGGAACTTGGAAGGGGGATCGCAGGGAACCGAAGTGAGCCAGGGGCATGGAAATATGACCCCGAACTACACCGGATTGACCGGGGAGGGAAGGAAAGCAGAGATGCGGACTCCTCAACCGGTGAACCAAAATGGCGCCAGCAACTCCGAAATTTTTTTCCGATTTGGGGGCGTGGTTTTGATGTTCTGAGTGACAGGCAACGTCACTGTCTAAAGAACATCAAAAATTACGCCCCCAAATCCGAAAAGTACGGGGCTTGTTTGGAGTGACTCATCTCTCCTCCAATGGCTGGCCTCCGTTTAGGAAGCCAGCCAATGAAGGAGAGATGGGGCACGGAGGCGGGACCTTCGGCGCTACTCAGACTCATTAAGTCTCCGGCCTAAGACTGCGCAAGCGCAGCCTTTTAGGCCTTCGACCTAAAAATGCAAGAGAGTTCTGGAAAATCATCAACGGACTTGTTCGACTAAATAAACTCGTGGTTTCATCTTCACTAACCGTGCAAGAATGGGTCACATTCCTGAGAAAACATCTAAACCAGAATAGTACAGTAATGAGGAAATTGAAATGCAATCCATAGTCAGTTATGATAGTGATACTGAAAAACCTAGTTATGACAGTTATACGGAAATACCTATCTTAATAACAAAAAAGCAATTAATAAAATGTATTAAACAACAGAAAGATTGGGCACCAGGACTGAATGGTATCCCATTTAAACTCTATAAAGAAAATCCAGATCTATGGCATTATATTTAGAAAAGCTATTTTACGAAATTATACACAAAGGAGTTATTCCTGAGTCCTGGTGAGGGTCTTTAATCATGCCAATTTTTAAAAAAGGAAACTGGGCCCTTGCAGACAATTATAGGCCTATTACACTACAAGACACAGACGCCAAGCTGTTTGCTAGTATTTTGCTTACCAATCTAAATGAATGGGCAATAGAAAATAAGATATTGCCATTGAATCAAACTGGCTTTATCAAAGGCTTGGGGACAACGACAAATATTTTGGCATTATCACTTCTTATGGATATGCCAATCAGAGCTAAACGACCCCTGTATCTATGTTTCGTAGATTTTAAATCTGCCTTTGACTGTGTCCAAAGAAATTTATTTTGCAAAAAGCTAAAAGAAAAAAATATTCCAGTGGTCCTATTGAAACTGATTCGTTTCTTGTACAGTAAAACCAGGGTTAGGGTGAGGATGTGGGATGGCCAAACATTATCAAAGGAAATCCCAGCAACCGAAGGCCTAAAACAAAGTTGTGTATTGGCCCCACTCCTTTTTAATTTGTTCCTGGCAGATCTAACTGGGAACTTGGATGAATTAAATGCTCACCCTCCAAAACTAGCTGCTAATCATATCTCTAATCTGTTGTATGCAGACGATGCCATCCTTTTAAGCAACACTAAAGTTGGATTACAACATCTAATCAATCGAACATTTATGTACGCAAAGAAAAATGGGATGGTGATAAACGAAACAAAAACCAAGATCATGGTAGTCACCAAGAATAGAAACGTAAGACATAAAAGCAAATGGTACATGGAGAACACCTAACTGGAACAGGTTGAAGTATATATAAGTATTTGGGTGTGCTTTTTGATGAGAAGGGTAACTACCAACCAGAAAAAAGGGATATACAACGGAAGACAAATGCATTGACTGCAGCGTTTAGAATCTTACAGAAGTCACTTAGCAACCTCACATATGGGCTACTTCTGAAGATTATAGGGGCAAGACTGCTACCAACCATCACCTATGGCAGTGAAGCATTAATGGGAAAGGATACTGAAATAATAAATAAGGCCCTAGCTACAACATATAAGGCATTATTTCATCTCCCAACTAATGCCTCGCCAGCACAAATTAGACTGGAGTTTGGTTTAACCAACCAATACTATGCGAGAAAGGGACATTTTATTAAAACCTGGAATTGAATAAAAAATGATCATGATAACCAGATATCACAGCTATTATGGAAATAAATAAATAATAACGTAAAGTCAACTGCATGGAATCATCCTAAGGAAGCGATGGAGGAGTTTGCGGCTATTACAATCTGGGAAAATACAATAAGCAATGCATCGTTCAAAAAAATAATCAATAGAACTACAAACCAACTATCCCTCGTAAATGACAAAGATAGCCTGACAAAAAGAAAACATGCTTGGACAATAATAAGTGGTTACAAAAAAAAGAAAATACAATAATACATGGTAAAACCCTTGTCAGAAAAAAATAAACAAGTTCTTCTTAAAGCGAGATTTGGAATTTTGCCGGGACTTTTCATCTTCCCCCGTGGAAAAAACATTGAAAGTTGCACACTATGCAGACTCTGTAATAAGGGTGAGGAGAATATTGTCCACCTTTTATATATTTGTCCTGAACTCCAAAACGAAAGAAGATCCTTACTCAAATTACCGTTTAATGCACGTGGAATAAGGACATGTAGGCATGCATCGACACGTTGTCTCCAATCGAATGATATAAGCTTGAACGCTACCTTTGTAAGGGGTGCCGCTCGCTCAGAGGAGTCTTCCAGTCTAAAACCTGATTGTGCTACAGGAGTAGCTAAGGCCTTATCCAGTTTGTTTTCACTGCCAGCGTGAGGAGTTAACAGGCGCGAGGCCGCAGAGGAGGCGAGAGGTGCGGCCCCGGGACTGCGAGGACCAGCCCACAACATCTTCAGCTGTGTCCTCTTCCTGGGAGAGCCGCGCCCCCTCCCAGTGCCCGCCCCCATCAAAGTGCTCTTCACTCCTCGCGGCCCCCGCTCCGCGGGAGCCACTCGCTCAGAGGAGTCTTCCAGGCTAAAACCTGATCGTGCTACAGGAGTAGCTAAGACCTTATCCAGTTTGTTTTCACTGCCAGCGTGAGGAGTTAACAGGCGCAAGGCCGCAGAGGAGGCGAGAGGTGCGGCCCCGGGACTGCGAGGACCAGCCCACAACATCTTCAGCTGTGTCCTCTTCCCGGGAGAGCCGCGCCCCTCCCAGTGCCACGCCCCCTTTCCACTAAGGTGTATATAAGAAAGCACAGAGACGCGCATCGCGGGGCGCGCGCGGGTCGCAGCCCGGGGCTAAGCCCGGGCCAAGGGCGGGCCCGTTGTTGCC
This sequence comes from Lissotriton vulgaris, assembly GCF_964263255.1. NCBI lineage: Eukaryota > Metazoa > Chordata > Amphibia > Caudata > Salamandridae > Lissotriton > Lissotriton vulgaris. Next base: position 1,428,705,237 of record NC_141696.1, on the reverse strand, counting down.
CGTTAGCGCCCGGTAGAGACCGGACCGGGCCATCTCTCTTGGCTCGTCACACCATCCTAATACTCATCTCGTAAGCCTCTACATATGTCTGTTATGCCCGGAAGAACAAGAAGTAAAACCAAAACAGCGATGGCCGTAGCCCAAATCACTGGGCCTATAGACCAGTTCATATCCCGGGTTAACGAGACAATCGATCACGGTATCTCTTTACTGGAACGAAGAGTATCCTTGGACCTTATGAACGCTAAACGCTCGTCCTTGGGCCCTTTATCAACTGCAAGCTCACCTCCCCAGCAAACTGTATCCAATCGTTCTCTTCCTTTACCTCAACCTGCTGTTGGTCCACTTACAGTACCAAACTTAGTTGACTTATCATTATCTCAATTAGAGTCTGATTCATCATTTGTTGACTTAGAGGCCACTCCAGACCTTGAAGCTTGCCAATCACTTGAAAGGCCAGAGCCCACCAAAGACAAATGTCCTCAAGCATCAGGGGAAGGAGGCATTCCTGTATCAGCAGGACCAAGGAATATCCCTAAGTCCAAGAAAAAACCTAAAACCACCATCAGGAATCATAATTTTGTGTCACCAGCCCCAACTTCAACTTCAGGCATTCCTTGTTGGGTCGAAAATATGGTAGCAGACTTAAAATCAGATCTTGAAGCTACAATATCGGCTCAAATTAAGCCCTTAATGTCAAAAATTGATAGACTAACATCTTTAATCAACACCAAATGGACTAATAAGTCAAGTGGAAATGTGACCACTCAGATACAAGGGAAAACCAAAGAAGCGACCTTGGTGAATAACATCAATAGCAACCTACCTAAAGACCCCACCGTAAAAGCCAAAATTATATCTGACAAACCAGGAGCAGTACCGCACCATCAGGCTCAAAGGGGGGAAAAAGTTCCTGCGCCCTTACTAACTCCTAGCGGTGTAGACCCTACTGCAAAGCCCCAAACACCTTCCGGCTCCAAAAAAGTACCTAATCAATCTGCAAAGGGTCCCAAAAGTTCAGCCACCACTTCATCAGCAACTACCTCCCTTAACTAGCCCTATGATTCTAAAACAAGGCCGGCTCGCTTTAAGTTAATCAACTTGCCGTCGGAAGTCTCACCCTTTGTGGTTGTACTGACGGGGGTGCCACCACTGAAGGAGGGTAGTAGAGAAACCCTTGTTGAATTAAAGAATAAATGTGCTCAGTGGCTCCACCTGCATAAACCACTGCCCAATAACATGTGTGGCGAAATACACACAGTCAGAAGAGGTGATTGGGTGGGTAGAAACACCAAGACCATAGCAGGTGATGTTATAACTATCAACTTTAGGGACGTAGGGGTAGTGAATTATATTTACAATTCACCTAATAGTGGGCCGGCTACTCAAATTCACCCACTTCCCTTGTCCTACTTTTTACCCATGCCCCCCAGAAAATATCCCCCCCAATTCAGCTTTCCAATAAATAGAGGGTATATACATGCTCCACATCATACTATCCATCAGTGGCAGCAACCATGGCAAGGTCCACCTCCTCCTTTTGACCCCTTTGTATCTCAGTTTGCCCACTGGAATAGATTCAGCGCGCTAGAAGAGGTGGACTGACTTCATGTAGAGGTTTGACTCTAGCTCTTTACAATGTTTATGCTAGAGGCACAAAATATGGGCACACCTCACCTGTATTATCAGATCTGGAGGTGCAGCTCAGGGATTGCAAAGAAGCTGACCATACCCTAGTAGCAGGTGATTTCAATTGCACCTATGAGCCACTCCCCCTAGATGGCATCCCTGATTTGGGCGAAGAAGACAGTAGGTGGGGCATCCCTTCACTTTCCATCCCTCCGATTAGGCGCTGGTCCAGCAGTGCAGTACAGCTAAATGCACTGACTCTTGAGTTTGGGCTAAGAGCCGCTAATGGCCGCACACCTTCCGACCGGATGGGCGCCCCGACGTTCAACAGGGTTGGCCATACCTCAAGGATTGACTATATCCTGTTGGACCTGGGGCTTTGGAGCAGGGTCGAAGACATGACGGTCATACCGACTGTCGAGAGCGACCATAATTCGCTCTCCCTAACTATTACGAATCCCTGGTCTAACGAAGCACTGTCAGCACCTTCCAAATGCTCACAAAAGGTCACTGTCTCCTCCTGTGGAAGGCGTTTAAAGTGGGACAAAGTTGCCAGTAATCCTGACAAACTTGCTAACATAGAGGTGGTTCTTGCGGCCTCACAAATATAATTTGACTTAGTGGATAGGGTAACACCCATTTTTGAAGCTGCTGTTAAGTCTATAGGGGAAGTCTTTTGGGTAAAGGGCAATGCAGGGAGGTTCACGTCCCAAAATAAAACCAAGGGTATGCATGACTGGTATACAGCAGCTTGCAGGAAAGCTAAGTCCCGGCTAATTGAGGCCGTTAAAGGCAAATCTAAACCCCAAATACAGTTAGCCAGGAAAGAACATAAGAGAATATTAGGTCTAGCAAAAAAGGAGTGGGAGGAGGCTTACTGGTCTACTCTTAAAGAAGCTAGCTCCAAGAGGGATCCAAAAAGTTTTTGGGATACTATTAGAGCTCGGAACAGACCTGATAGTGATTTAATAACTTGTAATATCCCTAGTCAGGCGTGGGTCAAACACTTTTCCAAGCTCTACACCCGCCAAGCTGATCAATTGCAGACAAGCGACTCACAAGGGGGGGTTAGGGGCTCATCCATGCTCCCTCCAATTTGGAACATCCAGCCTAGCGACTTTGATTTTACCATCAAGGAGGTCGAATACGCAATAGGCACTATTATTCCCCAAAAAGCGGCTGGCCCGGATGGTATCCCTGGTGACCTTTTAAGATCAGATACTTCAAAGTGGGGAAAATTGATCCATTCCCTACTCGTCGCTATCTGTAGGGGCGCCCCTGTCCCCTCCTCGTGGAAGGGGGCGGAGGTAGTCCCTATTTACAAAAAAGGCCCCAGGGATGATCCGTCAAATTATAGGCCCATTAGCCTGTTAGACATCAGCCAAAAAGTAGTTGGCAAGGTTCTATTGCTAAGAATTCTTAATTGGGTAGACGAAAATAAAATCCTTACTGACTACCAGGCGGGCTTTAGAGTGGGAACTGGGACAATTGAGCAAGCTTTTAGGCTTATGATGGTCTACTGGAAAGTTGTGGTTATAGGCAAGGGCAGTCTTTATCTCGCGTTTATCGACTTAAAGACTGCCTTTGACCTTGTACCTAGAGAGACCCTATGGAGCGTACTGGCCGATATGGGGTTACCGCATTACCTGCTTGTGTTGCTTGTTAGGCTGCATGAAAATAGCTTTGCCCAGATTAGGTGGGGCCCAGGGGGGGAAAAACGAATAGTATCCCGGTAGAGAGAGGTGTCCGCCAGGGATGTGTGTTAGCTCCCACCCTTTTCTCCCTCTACATCAATGGGGTGGTTGAGCATCTTCGGAAACACCCCTCAGACGAACCATCCCTGGCTGGCAAACGCATACCAACCCTCCTCTTCGCGGATGATTCGCTCTTAATATCCAAGACCCCAACAGGCCTCCAAAGACTCTTAAATAACTTTCAATCTTTCTGTGCTAATCGTGGCCTGGTAATCAACACAAGCAAGACAAAATGTCTTGTTCTGAACCCTCCCAAAAAACCAGTCCGCTCTCCTATCTTGAATGCTGAACCACTGGAGAGGGTAGAAGTTTTTGACTATCTTGGGATACGCCTTTCACATAAAATGGATTGGACACCACACTTGGACAAAATGCTTCTAACCCACAAGAGAATAACAGGAGCTCTCTTGAAAGAACAACGCTCCTGCAAAATAAGACCTATAGCTACAGTCCTAGAAATATACTCGGCTAAGGGTGTCAGCTCTGCTCTCTATGGGGCCGAACTCTGGGGGACATCCATTTCCGATGCTCTACCAAGATCAGAGATGAAATTTTGTAGAGCGATTATGTCCTTACCGCAGGGAACTCCCACGGTCCCGCTAATGTTGGACCTGGGATGTCGCCCAATTGATGACCTCGCAAAATTTCGTCCACTCCTGCTCTGGGCGCGGCTTTGGCGTGTGGAGGAACTCAGCAAATATGCTCAAGGCCTTGCAGAAATCATGTCACTACCAGGGTGGCAAAAAATTAAATGGTTAAGAGACATTAAGTTGCTGCTATCCAATCTGGGCCTCAATGAAGCGTGGTCAAATAGAACTTCACCCCCGAAGCTAACGCTCAAGAAACTATATTGGGACTGGATCTCCACAAAAAGAAACACTAGTACTACTATGGGCAGACTTACGGAGGATTTCTTGAAGTTTAAAGACCAACCCAAGCGGGAAGTGTATCTTGACATTATTGAAAAACCCTTTGATAGGGCTTTATATTTTAAATTCAGAGCAGGAACCCTTCCCCTTCATTCTTTTACATCGAGTTGGAAATCACGTGAACAAACCACAGACCTTTGCCCAGCGTGCTTAATCAAACCAGAGACATTGGCGCATTTTATGTTTGAGTGCAGTGAGTATGCAAATCCAAGAAGGGTTTGGCTCAAAAATCTATGTCGGCAGTTGGGTACCAGGAGTCATGTGACTGCAATCAGGATATTAATGTCTGATAGCCGTGCCACCTATGCTTGTGTCTTAGCCAAACTTTTATCATGGGCTTGGTCCATCCGCACCAAAAGGCTTAAATTGACTGTTTAATTCCCTTTTAAAACATAGTTGTTTCCTTAATGAACTGCTTTGTAAATCTGTGAGAACGTTTTACAAATGCTTTTCTGATTTTACAAATTGATTTACGTGCTGCTTTTATGATAATTCTTTTATCGAAATAAAGCCTTTTTGACTTGACTTGACTTGATTAATAGCAAAAAGAAAACTAGGAGAGTAACTTTTAAAATGTAATTTTTTTAATGAAATCTAATGAAATTTATGGTGTAACGGTTTTTATCAATTGGTTTTAATTACTCCAGCACATCTTATGTAATTGTAATATTGTAAGATTTTAAATAATCAAACAATAAAGAATTACTTACTGTTTATTTTTCTAAACATACATATGGCTCTCTGCGCCAAATATCCAGGATCATTTACACTGTGTTTAGCATGAAGATCCTGCCAGTGAAAGAGTTCTCACCAGGACATGGGTCTTGAAGGTAAGGCAGTAGGGTGTTAGGAATGGGGTCCCTAGATGGCAGGTGTATGCACCCTGTCCAAGTAGGGACCACCACTCTAGTCAGGGTAAGTCAGACACACACCCTAAATTAACCAATGCTCACCCTCTCGTAGCTTGGAACAGAGCAGTCAGGCTTACCTTAAGAGGCAATGTATAAACTATTTGTGCAACACTAAAATTAGAGTAACACAGTGAAAACACAACAAAAGACTTCACACCAGTTTAGACAAATAGAGAATATTTATCTGATTAAAACAAGATACAAATTACAAAAGTCTAATCAGTAGAAGTCGAGATATGAATTTTTAAAGATTAAATCCAAAAACAGAGCTTAGAAGTCAATAGCAAAAGGTTACTTCAGGTAACGATAAACCGGTGTAGATTCAAAGTTCAAGCTGACTGTGATGGAGGTCTGGCTGGCTACAGAACCTACGCAGGGCCAGCGAAAAAAAGTATCTTTTATGCAGGAAGCATCATCATTGAAGATTTAATGCGTTGGTCCAGTTTCACCCAGTCAGGTAAATTTGATAGAGAGGAACCTTGCAGTCAGTGTCGAAGGATCGTTGCTGCATCGAAGTTGACCCTTGCAGCGGGATCTATGAATCTGCACTGTGTTGTCATCAGTCCTCGCAGTCGGGTAGATGCGTGATCTTCGAACCTCACAGTGGTGTCTTCTGATCAGCACTGCGTCGGGATCGTCATCGGAGGGCACAGCATCGTTTTCCATCGGTACAGTAGAGACAATGCATCGATTTTTGCAGAAAAAGCTGCCGAACCCAATTCAGAGGCCTAGGACTGGAGGGGGCACCTTAGACACGTGTAGGACTCACAGATGGCAGAGTCCAGCAGCACCAGCAGAGTTGCAAGATGTCTTTTGTAAGCCTGTGACTTCAGAGAACAGGAGGTAAACCAGTAAGCCCTTGGAGGATCCTGGGTTCAAGGATGTAGAAAGAAGGTTCAGCCCCTCTACCTCCCAGGCCAGAGGCAGCAGGCAGCAGACCAACACAAAAGAGGAGGTAGCAACGTGGCAGTCGCTCCTTCAGCACAGCTTCCAGCAGGCAGCAGGCCAACCAGCAAAACAGTTAGCAAAGTGGCAGTACTTCCTGCAGCACAGCAGCTCCTCTTCCAGGCAGAATAGCCTTGGCTCCAGAAAAGTTCTGAATTCGTGGTGTCAGGGCCCAGTACTTATATCAAAATGTAAACACAAGGAGGTGATGGACGGAGTGCTGAAACTTTTCAGACACTCACCCGGAGTCACAGATTTGGGTTTAATCCTTCATCATTGTTTAGCTCACTACGCCACACCTGTTTAAACCCAGACATATGCAAATCAGTCTTGACCCTGTTCCTCATGGGAATAGTTCATGCCAAACTGCCATGTCAGATCTTCCCTCGATCGGAAACAAGCAGCCAGGGACCTTAAGTCCAAATGTGCCTTTGAAGTGGGGGAGACATCAAAGAGGCTTTTGAAGATTGCAAGGTGCCTGCCTTTCCTGCCCTAGCTCAAGACTCACTAGAGGGGAGAAAGCAGCTCTTTGTGTGGGGCAAGGGAAGCCATATTCAGGGGCAAGTGTCAGCTACTCCATCCCATTCGACATCAGGAACACCCATCAGCCTGGTGATGGGCAGTCAGGATGTAAATGCCACACCAGGTCTCAATTTGTGTGACTGTCTAGAGTGAATGCACACAGCCCAGCTGTCACTCAACCCAGACGTGTATTCAGAGACAGGCAGACACACAGAATAGTTAAAGTGAGAAAATGTCAACTTTCTAAACGTACTGGATTGGGTGGTTGGGCCTATTTACTGAGCTAAGGTGGGCCACTTGTAAATTAAATAACAACGAATACCCTTGCTACCAATTATTTTCTCCAAACAATTTTAAAAAATGATGGAGTCTTTTAATTTTCTTGAGTTTATTGTTATGTTTATAAACCCTGATTTATTTTGAATGGGAAACCTATACAATTGTACAACACAAGAGAATTATTTTGAGAATGCTGCTATCTTACAAGAAAAATTGAGGGGAAAAGGGAATCCCTAAAACTCTCAAGACATTCACTTTAGCGAGCGTGGTATACACCAAGAAATTGCCTCCTTGAAAAGAAGGAGAAACAAATGTGGACAGGCTAGTCTGCGTGTCCACATATTGTCCCAAACAAACAACTTCAAGAAAAACATTATGAAAAATTGGCACATCATAGCAAACTTAGAATGCGGTTTAGAATGCGGTTTTGCATGTCGACTGTTTGCACTTAAGAAAAACGCAAGCATGGGTAGACATAGGGGCAGATGTGCAACCGTTTTTTGCCGTCGCAAACAGAAATTCAGCCAGTTTGCGACTGCAAAAATGCTCAGCCTCATGTACAAACCATATTTTGAAAGTCGCTAACCTATTAGCGACTCGCAAAATATGGTTTGAGACTAACTATTAGGAAGGGGCTTACCGAGGGCGTCCCTTCCTAATAGCAAGTCTGACTGCAATATATGACACTTTGAGACCGCATTTGCGGTCGCATAACACTCACAGTTTACCACCCTTTTCAAAAGGGTGGTAAGCCACTCGCAAATGGGAAAGGGTCCCAGGGGGCCCCTTCTCCTTTGTAAATGGGTGCGAAAATATTCTTTAAGAGCAGGCAGTGGTCTCAGGGACCATTGCCTGTGCTTAAAAAATGAAACTGAAAAGTTGTATTTTTATTTTGTAAATGCAGCCTGTTTTCCTTTAAGGAAAATGGGCTGCATTTTTTAAAAACTGCTTTATTGAGATAGCAGTCACAGACATGGAGGTCTGCTGACCCCATCAGGCCACCATCCCTGTGAGTGTTAGCCATTCCCAATGGGTTGCAAATTGTGCTTGCCTCATGAATATTGATCAGGCATGCAATTTGCGATCCCATTGGGAATCGCAAACAGTGTCTGACACATTGTTGTATATTGCATTTCACAGGTTGCAAAGCTTCGCAATTTGCGAGTCGCAAAATGCAAGCGTTGTACATCTGGCCCCTAGTCAGAGCCTATACTCCTCCAGAAACAGTAAAAACCAACTTGAGACATCATTGGAATATGGCTCCATTGGAAAGACATCAAAAGTGTGCAACGTGCATGCCAAGCAGCTGAATTGTAGAGGGCAGAGATTTTCAGATGGGTAATCTCAAATGGAGGTACACAACTTTTTCTACTTGCAGAACAAAACATAATGTATATGGAATTATAATGTCCCTGCCAGAAATTATATATTGGAAAAAACTAGTCAGGAGATTAGGCAAAGTATTGTCCAGCACAAATCTCAGATAAAATTAAAGGCAACTTCAGCACCAATTGTCAGTATATTCCTATCAATGGCAGACAATGAAACAGAGTTCAAATGGACAGTCCTAATGGTAGTCCAGTCCCATTCAAAAGGGGGAGATTTAGAGGCAGTCCTTCAACAAAAACAAGCATACGTAATTTTACATTTCAATACTACAACTACAAGATTAAACATAATGTCTGAACCACACTAATTGGAAGTTTATCAAAAGGATTATACAAAATTTACAAATTGGCTGAAAAATCGTATTCTCCAAGAACTAGCATTCTTTGAACGGATTATCTATGCTACCCTTAGGACATGACATACCATTGCCAATGATGGCACACTGAATGTTTCTACATAAACTGATATGTAAATGCTAGAATAAGGCTCTTGCTAAACCAGACTAAGCAGGAAATGGCAGACTGCATCCAAATGAAGGGACAAAACATAACACAGAAGCCTTGGGGAAAGATGGAATACAACTCATAGTTAGAGCACGACAAAGCCTAGAATGCAAGGGACAGCATTGGGGCTTTGACTACTTAGGTCTAGCCAAATGGCTAACATTGCAATTGCAAATATATACCTGAGACCAGGAGGCAGAGAACGTTGCAGCTGAGGGGCCAGCTGGGTAGCAGACGATAAAACTCTTCTACCATGGCAACCCACAGCAGACACATCTTTTGATTTCCAACAAACCTTTTGAGTGCATTTATCGGACCATTGCGGTCCTCTTAATTCGGGTGGAGACTTTACATTTTTTTATTTGTCTTTTTATTGAATAGTTACTCAGTATACATCAATGTTTACAAAATTGAAGGTACCTATAATGAGTAATTGTGGAGAGTGGCAAATCACAGCAATTTCAGAATGATCAGATGTGTCACATATACAACATTATAGGCACAGTAGAATGTAAAAACCAGGATCTCGCCCTCCTGCATAATGCCTGCTTTGTCTCTGTATAGGATCCATTTACCTCATATATTTTCGTACTTTCAGAGGCAGTCCCGACTCTGGTAGACCTCAAGGTCAGCCAGTTGATGCCAGTCTAGGTTGTTCTTCCAGTACTGGATGACTGAGGGTCCACTTGGACCCCATGTTTTTGCAATATTTTGTTTGGCCACCCTTGCCGCCAATGTCATCAATTTTTTAGGATACTGGTGCCAGGTCTCCTTCCCTGTTATGCCCAACATCAGGCCTCCAGCATCCAGGGGAACCTCAATTACCATAACCACACCTGTGGCCTGTGTGACTTCCCTTCAGTTCTGTTCACTGGGCATTCCCGAAGGCTATGGAAGAAGGAGCCAAGAGCTCCACAGCTCCTGGCACAAAGGGCTAAGTCATAGCGACTCACGTGATGCAGAAAGGATCTGGAGTAGTAGGATCTGTGTAGCATGGGTAGTTGTATGAAGAGGAAATGGGCCTTTATGGCTATTTCTCTGGGGCTCTGGATGGCCTCCACCCAGTTGTCATCTTCTCTGAGTCCTATGTCTCCCTCACAAGTTTCCCTTAGTGAGCAGAGCAGATCAGATAAAATATTTATTATTTTCTGGTACACTAAGGAGGCTGCCTTCATCGACATTGGTGTGGAACATGAGCCCAGACTACTGTCGATGCCCGGACGGCTGGCGCAAGTCGCCTCTTAGTTCCCTTTCTGAATAGTTACCAAATAAAGAGACGGGCGCTGGAAGCAGGAGTCACAAGAACAGGATTTATTACTCATGAGGAGAGCCTGTCATTTCGGACATGAAACACAGTGTCTTTCGGGAGGTGCTCTCACAAGTGAGCTGAGACATCGTCTTTTATACCTTACAAAACACTTGGCATTACAATCACGACATTGTGAAAAAAGGAAAAGACATCCCCATAATCCTCGTGTCAATCCTACCCCACATATGTTCACAATAGAGACCCTTGACCTGCTGATAAGAGGGGAGGGTAATCACGCAGCTGAGTGTCCCGCCAATTTTTAGGATGTGTGCGCCTGATCGTAGCCCAGGGGGTGGGGTGGCCAGGATCAATAGTGGGTTCTTTGAAGAGGAGTGACTCCATACAATAAGGGGCAGTAAACAGTATCTCCTGGCTTAGGCGATGACCTCAGACATGTGTGGCCAGTCAATCGCGGAGGGAGGGTTTACTAACAGAGGGGTTATTCACGAAAGGAAGGGAGGTGTTGGTCAGGCGCGGCCGTGACTCCCAAGGACAGGGTCTTGCAGAAGAAGAAAGTTTATGACTTGCCCGTGTGAGGGAGAAGGGGAGGGGGGGGAGCCAGGGTGTGCACAGGGACAGAGTCGCACGGAGAGAGAGGTCTTATGACCCGTACATGAGAGAGCGGGGGCAGTCAGGTGCAGCTGGGGAGGGCTATGTCAGCCGAGGCGAAGGATGCCTCTTCAAGAGAAAATGGGGGTTTTGCGTGGGTCAAGCAGGAGGGTTGCCTTTCAGGGCAGGGTCGCGCAGAGGGAGAGGGTTTCATGGTCTATGCATGTGAGAGAGGGGGGGTTCAAATACGCGCAGAAGGGAAGCCGGTGATTCTAATGAGCGGGCAAAAGGCCAGGGTGCCTAAAATGGCTGTCATGTACATATGGGCACGGGCTTTTACTGGCGGAGTGATGCGGTCAATATTTTACGGTATTCATGGTGCTTACAGGGAGAGGAGTGGGAAAAGGCAAATGAACGCTGCTTATGTACATCAATTTTTCTAATTTTCCATAGTCGCCGCTTTTTACATAACAGAGTTCATTTTTCTAATTGATGGGGGTACATATAAACAGGCGCCGTCGAAGAATTAGCATTTGTCAATACTAACATTTGGCATGTAATCATGGACAGTTGATGGGATTGGCAGAATGCAGCACATAGGAAATTGCATTTGTTGAGTTCCTGACATTTCAAACGCACTACATAGCATAAATGCTTCTGACTTTCTCAAAGAATGTGACCAATGAACATTTTGACCAAGTAGTTGAGGGCGGAATTCAGTTCAATACACAAGATCTCTTCGTCACAGTGTCTTTTTAGCAGTGAGCCATCACTGGTAGGCTCTAGTCCGTGTCCTTTAGTTGGCGCTGTTGAGCACCGGCGGTGGAGCTATAGGTCCAGCTCGGATCTATCCTTACGCGTTGCAGGGTGCGGTCAGTCCTCTGCTGTTAGACCACAGTCCTGTTCCCTAACCAATCCTTTTAGTGGAGCCTTATGCTCGGCACCTATATTTCCGTGGCAACACCCTATTCCCACCTGAATGCTGATCTTCCTTTGGGCAAGAAGTCACATGGAAAAGAGGGTGTGTGGTTCAAATAGTCGATAGGAGAGAGGGCGGAGTGGGGTCAGATTTCCTGGGACACACCAATGGGACCAAGGGAGCAAAGGATAACGAGCAGGCAGGCCCATCAATCGGGCCCAAAAAAGGGGGACGGAGACTCCAGGCACACGTGGGTTAGCAGACGGAGGACTTCAGGGCAGGCCGTCATTTTTCATTTTCCACGTTTGAAATTGCTGTCTCGTCCCGCATCTTGTTGTTCTGCGGCTCCACCTTTGGTCGAGGTCACATGTGTCTCAAGATCTGCAGCCAGGCTGTACGTCACGTCCGACCCTTCTCCTCCGGCGATCGTATATCTTTGAATAGGTACAAAACAAGCTTTTAGAGAACTGGCAGAAGAAGACATTTATGCATGTGAATTCCTCCCTTAATCCTACGCACTTGGGAGATACGTTCATCGGTCACAGTCAGAAGTTCATTACCAAGCAGTGCATATGTCGGCATTCCTACTGAGTTCATGCCAAGTTTATTCATCGTCTATTCATGACACAAATGGAGAGAAATCAGACTCCTATCAACTGCGCATTTCATCAAATTCAACATTTCGGAACCTCCAGCGGAGACTTGTCTTTCAACCCCGAGCCTTAACAGTCTAACATTTCCCTCCAAAAGCTGGCCAACCCTTTCAAACAGGGCGGGGGGGGGTGCTATCATCGAGAGTCAGGGTAAAACAGGTTTTTCTCGAGGGACGACAGTTACTCATGGTCATTATGTATATATCGGGGACAGCAGCTGGGATCAATCAAGTGGGGTGGGGACGCTTCGGGCATTCGTGCATGGGTGCAAAGGGGGTGGGGCAATCTGGGCATTGGGGGCCAATCTAGGCGTTGGCGTTCGTCTCTGATGAACAAAAATAAGGTGCCATTGACATATAGTTCCCCTATAAAAGATCAGATTGGGGGACCTTAGTCGTCTTACCTGTCCTTTCTTTCTTAGCCAATTCGAGTTCATTCATTTTGCAGAAAGGAGAGGTAGTAATATGGCGAGATACAATCATTTTAGTTTCTGTCAATTTCGCTGAACACCTTCGTGTTCAATAAGTGTCCAATCAGACTGGTGCCAGCGAGGCACAATTTTACCATAAGAAGGAAGATGGAACAGGGGGACTCTCGTAGAGAGTGAGAGTCGTCCGCAACCTAAACGAGCCATTCGGTACACGTATGACATGTAGAGAGAGAGAGAGAGAGAGAGAGAGAGAGAGAGAGAGATAGATAAGGGGGGAGAGAGAGAGAGAGAGAGACGTGTACGAAAATAGGTCATTTAGTGCGCTCACAACACAGAACAGCAGGGGGTCAGGTAACGGAGAGACGCAAACAGAGGGAAGACATAAACCCCTACAGTACATACACACAAACTCAGACGAAGGAAGACAGTACATGTATTACATATATAAGAGATTCACGACAAAACATAAAACAATTATTGGCCAAAAAGATCTATTTTGCATCCTGCGTATCTTTAATATCCTATTTACCTACGTGCTTAGCTCTTTTTACCTTTCCCTCCTTTTCCCTCTCGCTTGCTATTTTTGCGAGCGTTCTCAATTGCCAATACTTACACCTCGGTCAGCCGGTCAGAAATTAACCTGGTCGGGCTATTTACCCACGGTTGGATCTTAAACCATTTTTGAGTTTCTCCCTTTGGTGGGAAGTTCTCCAGGCTGAGGCAACGGCGGGTATTGATCGGGAGAACAGTCGGACAGCTTGGCTATATCTATAAGAGTGTGAGAAGGAGGTGGTACATGTTGAACATCAGCAACATTTCTAACTTCCCAGACGGGTGGTGCCTTGGTAACCCTTACCCCAGCACTCTTCTTTGTCCTTTCCCTATCTAGTCAAACGTCTAGTTACATTATCTAACGTGCTATTTCGAGTCAATTTCCGTCATACAGTACCCGTCAAGTTTCTATGTCAGTCCATCCTCCCAGTCGCTACGTTCTAAGGAGGAACAGTCATGTCTAAGTCTACGTCTTTTAAAAACTCATCAACATAAGGACTATGCTCAGATCCCCTCCTTCCCTTTTCGTCGGTTGTTCGATCATCGCTCTTCCATACTTCAGCCGACGTTCCGATGCGACCTGCAGAAGGGAGGAGAAAGAAGGGGGTGGGGGCAGCATTCAAACCACATCAGCATGCAGTAGTCTGAAAATGTTTTTACCTACCACATACTCGACCTATCTCCACGTAGTGCATTTCTCTACCATCTCGGCGTTTAAGCCCAGAGGGACCAGTAGTGTCAGATAGATAATCATTGATGATCTGCGTATCTACATGAGTCACTTGGTCGTGACCCCTTTAGGTTGCGTGCAAGGGTGGCGGTCAGGTGGTATTTCTGTGGTGTCGTTTAAGGGCGTCTAAAACACTTTTCCGGCTGCCTGTGACACATAATGTAGCTGCCAAATATCGGGCCTTTTTAACCTTCAACCTTAATCATGCTTATTCTTCGCTCATATTGGAGACAGTAGTAACACATTCAAAACTCAGTAATGCAACCGCTACAATTATACTTTCTTTTTCAAAATACCTTTAATTTAAAAAATGTTGGTGTACAAATACGGGCCTACAACCCAGTGGACCGGCCACGGAGCAGACTGGAACTGTACATAAGAGGAACGAAGTCGGTGGCCGTTCATTGCATAAAGTGCAGCAGTGCAATAAAATCGTATCGAACTTTCCTACAGGGCAAGCATGATGCATGTCAAGAATTCAAGTTTTCAATTAATTCATGAATTCATTATCCAAATGCTCACTCAGTGCCTACATTACACCAATTCATTGCTCCCAATCATAATTAGTACCCACCCTAAATCAGTTCATTGTCCCAACACATAATCAATATCTGTCTTACATCGCTTTCTTCTCTAAGCACATAATCACTATCCATCTTATCGACTTTCATTGTCCAAAAAATGCACACATATCTCGGGGAATCAAGGTTTGAGCAATCCGGGTGAACAAGGAGTTTGAAAGTTTCGTTTTGTGTATCGGCGCCATTTTGGGCGAGGTCAGGCAGGTCCCAGTATAGTCAGAATGTCTCCAATGACTCGTGGTTGGACCAGAACCTCTTTTGGCAGTTCAAAAAGTTTTCGTAGTGGGGTGACAGACTAACAATATGAATCATCAGTCAAAAAAGTGGGGAGGGAGGCAACAATCTTTTCCTACCGGGTCATTCTGGTGTTCCACCGGAACTGAACAAATCTGTATCTTTGCAGGATTTTAGTCATTTCCAAACTGAGGCTGGCACCGGCAGGAGTGCGCTGACGTCTCGTGGCTCCATCGGAGGACGGGGCGGGGGGCGCCTCGTGGGGAGGTTGGCCCCCCGGGCTCTTTTAGAATCTTCAAGGTCGAGGAGTACAGGGCGTGTGCCCGTCTCGGGCAAGGAAACCCGCTTTTTGATATGGACCCCTTCTTCAAGCAGGAGCACTGGGGTGTCGCTGGAAGCCTCCACCTGGAGGGAGGTGGGGGAGGCTCGTTCGCGCCGCCTCCCCCTTCCAGTGACCCCGCGCCGTTCCTCGGCTCCAGCGCTTTGGTACAGCCATGCCAGGCAATGAAGATGGGGGGGGGGTCGGTGGCTGAGGCAAGACATCCCCCCCTTGTCATGTGGCGGGACTACCTGCAACTATCCAGGGGTTGCCGTGTGGCTGGACTACCTGTCACTCTCAGGCGTTGCCATGTGGCGGGGCTACCTGCAATTTTCCCGGGCCGAGTGCAGTTGCAGCCATTATTGCACAAAGAAGCGCCGCCGTCCTCGCCTTGGCTTCGGCCTTCGATGAGAGCCGGATCAGGCGAGAGAGGGGGGGGGGGTCGGTGGCTGAGGCAAGACATCCCCCCCCATGGCCTGCAGGGCAGCAGAAGAGGGGGAAAGGAGAGGTCATTACGATTTTTGGGCCGTCCGCCCCACAGCCTCCCCTTCCGACTGCGGCCAGCCAAGCCCTGCACACATCGAGGCCTTGCCTTCCGGATGGGCGTAACCACGGACCTGTTGCACTTCGGGAGCTTCCGGAATGGGGGTAGGTACCCATTGATTTGTATCTATTTCATGTGACCGTTATTTGGGCGTGGTGGGCAATGAGGCAGACATGTTTGGAGCAGGAGTAGGCAGCGGAACCTAGCTACCTCGTGGCTGTCTTGCTGTCAAACTTTTCGCCATTTTATATTTCTTATTACGAACTGTTTCTAATGTTTCTTATTTTTAGTGAAGTCGAAAGCTCATCAGGGGGTTACTGACTTAGCCCGATTTCTTTTATTTTTCCTTCTTCTCCTTAGCGTGTTTCAAGCTAAAGTTTCTGTTAACAGGGTACGGTGATCACTTCATATTTTTATGCGTCCTTTTCATTAGGGGTACTTCTGGACGGACCAGATGAGTTACCTCCAATAAATGGTCCGGGGTGGAACTAGATTATCAATCAAAGGGGAACACATGTTCCTTCATTAGGGTATCATCCTGGACGGACCAAATGATGTACCTCCAATTACTAGAGTAGCCTCCTGGACGGACCAGATGGGCAATAAGTGGTCAATGAGTGGGGAGCATGTGTCCCTCCATTAGGGTAGCCTCCTGGGCGGACCAGGTGAGCTACCCCCAAATAATAGTCAATCAGTGGGGAGTGGGTAGGACTGACGAATCATAAAGGGGCATAACCTACCCTTTACTACTTGCAAAGACTAGACAGAATATTTCTATTCCACGTTGTTTGCAAACAGAAAATACCTCAAACAAACAATTTCTTGGACAACAATGTCCAGTCAATCAATCAATCAGTGGGGAGAAAAACAGGCATGACGGATTACAACGGGGACAAACGTCTGCATTACCTGCCCTTCGCTATCTGCAAAGGAAGACAGAATATTTCTATTCGTCTCTGTTTGTAGACAGGGAAGATCTCAAAGAGCAACAATCGATTATTAATCGATTTCAAACAATCAGTGGGGAGAAAGGTAGGCCTGACGAATCATAAAGGGGCATAACCTACCCTTCTCTATCTGCAAAGAGGGACGAACGTTCCTATTCACCGCTGTTTGCAAACAGAGAATGTCTCGTTCTCGAGAAGAGAACCAATATTTCAAGTAGCATCCAAAGCTAAATGAACCAATAACAACAATATCAGTATTCAAATACCGATTCCAATACAATCAATCAATCAATCAGGTGGATAAAACCACCCTACCAATCAGGCGTAAAAACACCCTACTTAACCTTACCCGGACCGGACCATGCGGATAGTTCTTCGTCTTCCCCCTCCAGCGCCCGATCGTTCTCTTACTCTATGCAGCATTCCTGTGGGATTCCAGTCAGGACAGTAGGTCACTTGAGAGAGGTCCGTTCAGAATCGGTGAAGTTCATTCAATCGGCAGCCGGACGAGGGCCCTCTCAAGGCAGGTATACTCCGATCATTTAGATATTCACCTCATCGTCTGGATCTCTCTTACTGGACCTTATGTCACTGATGGGCCCCGCGTTGGGACGCCAATTGTGGAACATGAGCCCAGACTACTGTCGATGCCCGGACGGCTGGCGCAAGTCGCCTCTTAGTTCCCTTTCTGAATAGTTACCAAATAAAGAGACGGGCGCTGGAAGCAGGAGTCACAAGAACAGGATTTATTACTCATGAGGAGAGCCTGTCATTTCGGACACGAAACACAGTGTCTTTCGGGAGGTGCTCTCACAAGTGAGCTGAGACATCGTCTTTTATACCTTACAAAACACTTGGCATTACAATCACGACATTGTGAAACAAGGAAAAGACATCCCCATAATCCTCGTGTCAATCCTACCCCACATATGTTCACAATAGAGACCCTTGACCTGCTGATAAGAGGGGAGGGTAATCACGCAGCTGAGTGTTCCGCCAATTTTTAGGATGTGTGTGCCTGATCGTAGCCCAGGGGGTGGGGTGGCCAGGATCAATAGTGGGTCCTTTGAAGAGGAGTGACTCCATACAATAAGGGGCAGTAAACAGTATCTCCTGGCTTAGGCGATGACCTCAGACATGTGTGGTTAGTCAATCGCGGAGGGAGGGTTTACTAACAGAGGGGTTATTCACGAATGGAAGGGAGGTGTTGGTCAGGCGCGGCCGTGACTCCCAAGGACAGGGTCTTGCAGAAGAAGAAAGTTTATGACTTGCCCGTGTGAGGGAGAAGGGGAGGGGGGGGAGCCAGGGTGTGCACAGGGACAGAGTCGCACAGAGAGAGAGGTCTTATGACCCGTACATGAGAGAGCGGGGGCAGTCAGGTGCAGCTGGGGAGGGCTATGTCAGCCGAGGCGAAGGATGCCTCTTCAAGAGGAAATGGGGGGTTTTGCGTGGGTCAAGCAGGAGTGTTGCCTTTCAGGGCAGGGTCGCGCAGAGGGAGAGGGTTTCATGGTCTATGCATGTGAGAGAGGGGGGGTTCAAATACGCGCAGAAGGGAAGCCGGTGATTCTAATGAGCGGGCAAAAGGCCAGGGTGCCTAAAATGGCTGTCATGTACATATGGGCACGGGCTTTTACTGGCGGAGTGATGCGGTCAATATTTTACGGTATTCATGGTGCTTACAGGGAGAGGAGTTGGAAAAGGCAAATGAACGCTGCTTATGTACATCAATTTTTCTAATTTTCCACATTGGGTCCAATCACAAGAGATCCTTAAAGGGTGAGGACTCCGGTAGCTGTTTCTCCTCAGGTACATGGCACCATAGTGCATGTCTAAGTTTTAAGTATTTATATTAATCTTCAGCCCCCAAGTCTCACTTAGTCTGGAGGTCTGCAAAGGACAAGAGTGCTCTCCCACTTCAAACGTGCTCTAATCAGTCAATTCCAATCAGTCCCCATCTAAGGAGGCCCCTTAGATGTTTCCTTATCTCCTCAAGTAGCTCACTGTCCCACAGTGCACTTGTGGCAGTCAATTTATGTTCCCAACCCAGATGCCTGTTGGCTTCATGCCAAGTCCTAGCAACCATTTGAGTGTGGTTTTGCAGTGAGCCCATTTGCTTCTTGTCATAGAGGATGGAAGGACACCCCCGGTCACTCAGAAACTCACTATCAACCCTGTAGGCCGGTTCCTACTTGTCTCCAAATACTCATTCTTCAATAACCATCAGTTGGGGGGCCCAGATATAGGCCTGGATGTTTGATACTGCCAGTCCACCCTTGAACATCATTCTGTAGCTTCCTGAGGGACATCCGCGTGCTACCTCCATTCCAGAGGAGTTTGCGCAATTCACTATTGACCTAATAGAAAAACTGTTGCAGCACCTTATACAGGGTGTTTTGGAGGGTGAACGACATGCAGGGGAGGGTCATCATCTTAAGGAGCACAGCCCTGCCCATCAAGGAGATTGACTTTGCCCTCCAATGAGGCACAGCCTCCCTAAGGCACTCAAGCTGAGAAAACAGTTTCTGTCCTGTGAATTCCTCAATGTCCCTGGTCACAAAGATACCCAGGTACCAAAAACACTGTGCTGCCACTGGAACCAAGCATGTTGATGGAAGAACCGGGTGACACCCTGTCATTGGAAAGATGAGGGACTTGTCCCAGTTGATTTGATAGCCTAAAGAACTCTCAAAGAGGCTGAAGATGACCAGAATCCTATCCACGAGAAGCGGGCTACAAGACATATAGCAGCATGTCATTGGAGCTCCTTTCGTCTGACACATCATCTTTCTGAATTCCCTCACAGGAGAGGATCTTGTCGGTACCAAGGCAGCCAGAGCGAAGATCATCGGCAACAGGGGACACCCCCGACCTGTGGAGATTAAGGAGTGAGAAACAACACTGTTTACACGTACCCATGCCACGGTTTACCAGTGTTGGTCCCAGAAGCTGAATTTAGTGCAGAAGCCCAACCTAGGTAGGGCTGGAAACTTATAGGTCCATTCTATGCAATCAAAAGCCATTCTCAATTCCAGGAAGAGTACTATGGTCTCCACCATTGCTGGTGTCGCCGTTGTGTGCATCACCGATAGAGACACCTCAAATCAAGTCGCGTACCCATAAACTGCTTGAACCTGGGTTGATACAGAGGTATCACAAAGGTTATGACCCTCACTAGTCTGTTGGGCAATGCCATGGACAGAACCTTGGCCTTCATATGAAGCAATGATATAGGCCTATATGAGTTGCAGGCCTTTGGAGACCTGCTTTTCTTGGGGAGAACCACGATCGTGGCCGTCCTTTGATCGATCAGAAGAGCTCCATCTATCTTTACAATTTGAAACATGCAGAGTATGTGAGGCACAACCTTATTTGCAACGCATTTGAACAGTTCTATGGGCAGTCTTTGAGGCCCTGCTGCCTTTCCTGACTGCAGCCAGCAAATGGCCCCCTCTTCCACTTCCCTGTTCTTCCACTGTCAATTCCTGCTCCAATGCCTCCTTTTCTTTTGGGGAGAGGCCATATTTTCATGGTACTTTTTTCGTAACTCTCCTGCTATATCGGCCCTCATGGAATGAACCCACCCCTATCATCCAGAATTTCGATGACCCAGTTTCTGTCTCTCTTGTCCAACCAGGTTATAAGTTGTTTGTCTTTTTTGTCTACGTTATGCAACCATCGCAGAGTTGCCAAGGCATGTGCCTGATAAGCGTTTTCCGTTCAGCCGGACTTACAATTTATTTCAATAATTCAGTAAATTAATTAGGAGGGAACAATAAAACAGTGGGACACAGTCCTGTATCCACAATGCTATACAAACATTTAAGACAATACAAACATATAAGGTGTTTCAGGCATGTACGAAATGGAGCAAGAAGGGAAAACTCTACAATGCACTTGCTTCACATATGTGGGGAACATAATAGTGAACTAGTGTTAAGCCCACATATCGTGTCGACGGCGTTTGGACTCATACCATGCTTTTAAGGTGTTACTAGATCATTCCTGTGAGAGAGGTGGTGTTTGTATTGTCTTAAATGTTTGTATAGCATTGTGGATACAGGACTGTGTCCCACTGTTTTATTGTTCCCTCCTAATTAATTTACTGAATTATTGAAATAAATTGTAAGTCCGGCTGGACTTTTTTGCTATTATAGCGCACATTGTGGCCTATAATTATTATAACTGTTAATTTGCGTGTCAAGGACCACTGTTTTTCTTGCAATTGATACCCCAGGTCCTTGCCTACCTAGCGGGTTCCCTTGTTCTTTATAGTGATAAGCGTTTTCCGGCAGGTCCTACAGTTCCCGCTGTGTTAGTCAGAAGTGATGGACCTGTTCAGTGTCCAGGACCTCCTCCTCTGTTACCTCCAGCACCAGGGATTTAGGGCCGTTGTAGGTAATTCCTTTTTACCTACTCTTAAATACCGAATCATACCGATTCGGTATTTAAGAGTAGGTAAATAGGAAGGGGGCAGATGTAGGTAATTCTTATTTTATAATTACCGAATCTGTAAGATTCTGTATTTACCGATTCGCTAAATACCGAATCGGTATTTCCTATTGATTCCTATGGGCCTT